>NC_133898.1:15293653-15939486 GCF_964199755.1 Larus michahellis | reverse complement strand
CCCACCTGGAATACACGCCATTCCCGTTTGCCAAGCAGAAAGTCTCCAAGCGACCCCTTTGAAAAGGATGCTCTCTTTTGGCATGTCTTACCGTTATAACCCTGGGATGTGTACGGCACGGAGCACGTAGGACAGTCCTTCAAACTCAGTGTCCGCTTAGTGAAGATATACTCTCCTGGTTTTAAATTATGGGAGTCTTACCCTATGTGTGTTTGACACCTTGGAAAGTCAAACAATTGGTTGATGTCACCTCAAAATGGACCGAAACATACAAAATAGGAGGTTCTGACCTGCATGATTTGTTCAAGATCGTGCAGCCAGAGATGAGGCCAGAACTAGTAAAGACTGTCTCCTCTTTGAAAGCACTCTTGATTTAATGAAATTGCAAGTGTTTGAAAGCAGTGACCAGAGCTCAGAGCAGCAAATTATACCTACAAAGGTGTTTTTATGGGCACATCCAGCTCCCACAGAAATCAATAGGGGCCTGCCCAAGTTTAGCTCAGGCCCTGAAGACAGATTACCCTCCTACCTATGTAGGGGCAATCCTTCACACCAAAGCTGTCTGAGCAGAGAAGGGAAGGAAGAAATTATTTCCCCATCAGCCGTGTTCCCTGGGTGAAATGCTCTGGGAGGTGCTCTCTGCTACACAGGCACAGCACAGCTGCCCTCTGGTTTCCAAAAGTTTGGTGTAGGTGTGCAATGCTGCAGGTTAGCGCCGTTTTCACCACAATTCAGAAAAGTGCATCTTCCTTCTTCTCTGAAAATACGAAAGGTCAAGAAAGAGAGGCAGAAAAATATTAACCTGGCATTAAAAAAAAAATAAAATAGCAGGAACACAAAGCCATTTCAGATTTCATGGATAAGAATGAGGCGCAGAGGCGGGGAGAAACAAAGTGATGCGCAGCTGGTCTCCTTAGCCTTTTGCTCTCCTGTCTGAGAAGGTGCTAATTTTTTCCGTGAAAACCATTATTCTGTCTACCCCAGCAAGGAACAATGCTGAGCTCCTCACTGTTTCTAGAATTAAAAGAGATCATTAAAGTCACCTAGAGTTAATGCTACTGATCCTTAATCCTCTCTGCTCTATTTCATAACCACTGGTGTACAAAAGCCGCCTGAGCTGTGAGTTCACTTTTGCTGTATTCCCCTGGAGACAGGCAGCGGCCCTGCTGTGGAGAAACCTGGAATGAACTCCGAGATCCTATTAGGAGTAGCAAAACCTGCCTGGATATCAACAGGGTTGAGATTTGACTCATGCTCTCCAGAAGGTGCCTTTCTGTGTGGCAAACCCACCACAGAGTTTGGAGGCTTGAGCTGAGTACCCCCCACCCCCCACCGAATTGTGTACGTTCCTTGCTAAAGTCCCTGCCTACACCTATTTCTCTTGTGAAACCTCACTTCATTGTGCCTGCTGCAGGTTGAACACCAGAGGTAAGGGCCCTGTCAGCCTGTCCATTTGAAGATTATTTTTTTGTCCCTTGTCAGGATTGAACATAGTGTTGGACACCCTGCTCTGTGCTTGCTCATTTTCTTATAGCATATGGCTGTATGCTTTACTCCTTTCTTCTGCCCCCAGAAATCTTCCACTTTTGACCCCATCAGCTCTTCTTAGGAGGTAATTAGAAGCACAGCAAAGCTGTCTGAAGGTGCCCCAGCACAGCTTGATGCCGGACTGTGACCAGTCAGTGACTGTCTCCCTCCCTAACCACAGCTGTTCATAGGAGCATTGCAGCACCTGCTCTGAGAGCAAGGGACAAATCCTGCAGCCTTCATTTGAGCTTGGCTTGCAGGGCAGTTGGTTATTAAGGAGGGCAAGTTACCATCAGTGGGCTTTCTTCTTTCTCTTTTGGGCCCAGCTGGGGGTACAGGAAAGACCACTGGTGAAGTTATCAGAGCTGAACCAAGCCCTGGTACCAGGAGGGATGACACAATAGCCCCTGACTTTTAATAACACCCCAACTATATGGGCTCATATAAATTTTGTAGTATGCAATTTTAACAGATAACAAGCCATATCATTTTTATTACTGAGACAGTAATAACACTTTTATTAGTTTTAAATGCTCTGCCGGCAGGCAGAGGACTTCCCCTTCTGCAGAGCATCTCTCGTTCACAAAGTCTAGTCTCTGGTGACAGGTAAGTGAGAGCTGCCCGGGTTTGGAGTGATGACAAGACACTGGAGACAGGAAATAAGAAAAAAGTGAAGATTGTGCTCCAATTCAGAAACCTGGTCCATCCCCAAATTAGCTCTGCCACCCCACAGCTTCCTGCTGCACTCCCAGGGAAGCAGGCATGGTCCCACCACAGCCCCACCAGCCCTTCAGAGCTTAGAGAGATGTTACATGAGCTTATGGTCAGTGCCAAGTGACAGCATAATCACAGAATCATAGAATCTTCATGGTTGGAAGAGACCTTTGAGATCATCAAGTCCAACCATACACACACACAAAAACCCCCTACAATCTCTGCCACTAGAGCATGCCCTGAAGTACCAAATCTACACGTTTCTTAAATACTTCTAGGGACGGTGACGCAACCACCTCCCTGGGCAGGCTGTTCCAGTGCCTGACTGTAGGAATGTGTCTGAGAGAAAATGGTCACGTGAGCCAGCCTCCCTACTATGAGAGATTAGATTAAGGGCAAAACAGGTGGTAGAAGATGGAATTAGGACATGGGAAAAACGGGAACTGAGAAGGTAGAAAACATGTTGTGCTAATGACTAAGTAATTTACTATGTGAATTCTTGTAACCAACCTGATCTGTGAATGAACTGCATGGACAGCGCGTGAATAGAGACTGTAAGCCAATCATATAGCTGCCGCTAGCGCGTGCTCTTATTGCCTGTCTATATATACTCTGTGAAAACTTGAATAAAGGGAGAACGATCATACTCATATTGAGATTCCATCGTTACTCCGGGTCCGTCTCCCACTCCGACATCCTCCGACATCTGGTAGCAGAGGATGGTTCAGCGCGACTGAGTTCTCCGAGACTGCGGTAAGCAGCTAGAGGAGGGGAGTGGGAAACTTCGGCTGGGAGACGTGCTGCTTGGGCGCATCAGCGGGAGCAGACAACGGCGTGAGGTCACTCCTCACCTCCCAGGCGCAGCTATGGAAACAGAAGCTGCGGCCACGCTACTCGCTGGGATCCTCTCTAAGAGAGGGATTGAAACACCAGCGAAACTGTTGTTCAAACTGATTAAGCCGGGGCAGGAGATGGGACAACAAGTAACAAAAGAAGAAGGGGCTATATTAAGACTTCTCCTGCATATCCTCTCTAAGAGAGGGGTGAAATACGATGAGCGTATGCTCCGAAGGTTGTTAACCTGGTGCAGAGAGAACGGATTTGCACCAGAGCCCCAGACAGCTTTTAAACCAGAAATATGGGAGGCTGTTGGAAAAAAACTGTGGGAAATGATAAGTAAAGGAGACAAAGAGGCATCACCGTTAGCGATGACATGGTGGTTGGTGTTATTGACCTTACAAGATATGAACGCGGAGCGAGCCACAGCAGCCGGGGCTTTTGCAGCGTTACAACCCACGGGAGGGGGATTGAACAGGCCAGGTCCGAAGGTCTGGGACGATCCCCTGCTGATCCCCTCTGCTCCACCTGAGGCCGATGGAGGAGGCAGAATGTCAGCAGAGAAGGACAGAGCCGTAGCTGTTTGCTCCTGACATTGCCCACCTCACCCCCTCCCCTCCCCAGTCGTCTCCCTGAGATAAAAGTGCTGTTTTTGTATGTCTGCTGTGTAAGTGTGTGTGGGCGCCAGCTTATACCTGCTGATCAGCATCTGTGCTACTGTTTGCTTTTTGTTGTGTGCAGTGTCGTTAGGTGACTCCACTGGAGCAGGCGTTCTGCCCGGTGTGGTACTGTTCTCGTATGCATCTAGGGCTGACACTCCGTCAAGTGAAGAAGTTTGTATATACACAATGTTTAGACGTACGGCAAGCGCGCCCCAGGTAGATACACCAGGATGGGCTGTAGAACCGATGGAAGTCCTGAAATATTGGGGGAGTTTTCACGAGCCGACACGTTTACACTCTCGGGAACAGCTCGCCCGTGCAGGGCGTATCGCTGGTTGTTTGTTGTTTGTCTATAAGATCATGGTTGGTTGGGAAAAGGAGTTGAGACAAAATCTATAGGATGCTCTGGATGAAAATGAGAAACTTAAGGAAAAATGAGAAACTGAGCTCTTGTTGCAAAGGCAGACTTTTATGTCAGTTGTAAGTGATGGAAAAAAAAAAAAAAAGAGAGAAAAAAAGAAAAAAAAAGAAAAAGAAAAAAAAAAGAAAAAAAAAGAAAAAAAGAAAAAAAAAGAAAAAAAAGAAAAAAAAAAAGAAACCAAACAGGAACAATTAGATGGGAAATGTGCCACGTTAGCACAAAAGTATGCCATAAGCATTACGGGAAAGCATCAGAAAAAGAGAAATAGGACACCTGATTCAAAGCAGTACCATAGAGATATGTTTTTTGGTTTTTTTCCTATATGTGTATATGTTATTGCATGCCTTAGTAGATTGCTCTGTGTTATACCCTGCGAGACTAAAATGAACCCAGCAGAAGCGGTCTCCTGAGCAAGGGGGTGGAATATGGGAAAGCAATGGAAAATCGGCGAGGAGGACTGTAAATACAAACAAGGGACTCGCACCTGGGTGCTGGAAAACACAGATATCACACCAATTGTTATTCATTCTCGGGTGCTTGCAAGAAAAACATTTGGATGACATAAGCCTGTAAAGGACTCACAGACACCTTATCTAGCTGCTTGAGAATCTTGGCCTGTTGTGGAAGAAGATCAAAGCACAGTACCAGCAAGAACAGGGAGTCCGCATGCTCTCTAGCTAACAAGGACTCTTTTGCTGCCAAGGATTCGTGATAACAAGGACTCTCTTGCTGCCAAGGATAAGTTTAACAATGCTACTAGTACCGCTATGTCTGAGTTATTGCTAGATGTAGATAGTATTCGATATGCGATGTTGCAAAACAGAACTGCTACTGATTTTTTGCTTTCAGCTCACAGACATGGTTGTCAAGATTTTAAAGGACTGTATTGTATGAATCTAAGTGACCACTCCAAATCCATCCATGCCCAGCTGCAGGAACTGCACCGACCGAACCAGCAACTTGTGGAGACCACTGGGTGAAATCTCTTTGCTGGATGGACTTGGGGGTGGGGTTGGTTGAAGCAAATTATACTCATCGCCTGTGTTGAAGGAATTTGTCTGTTATGTTTAGTATGCTGTTTGCCGTGTTTAATAAGCATTATATGATCAGCTGTAAATGCCGCTTTGCATCGTACCCTTGTACGAGTTGTAGAATATGTTGCTCTAAAAACTATGTGTGTATCCATGAGAACCCGACCTTCACAGAAGAAGATAACAAGAAGGATTACAACAATGTAGTCACGTATCAGACAGCCGCCGTCAGCAGAGCTGGATCATGAGGTTGGTGAGACTCGCTGCGTACGCTGGCCACGTGTGCAGTGACTCTAGCCTGTACTTTTCTACTCGATCCAGTGCAGGAGAGTCTGGTGGGACTCGCTGCGTGCACTGGCCATGCATGCAGCGACTCTAGCCTGTACTTCTCCAGTCAATCCAGTGCAGGATATAAGGAGGCTGTCTCGGGTCAGAGAAGGGGAGAGAGACATGAGCACACTTTGAAGGTACAGGGGATGCCCGGAAGCACAGTGTCAGCCCCCCCCCCCCCCCCCCATAAATTCTATGTTCATTAACCCCAACAGCTCCGAAGGCATTACAGTATGTTGCAAGATAAGATATAGTCTACTACTGCTGCAAGACGCATTGAACACCTTCCTACAAGAATTTCAACTTTATACCCTGATAGGACAGTGGGATGATGCACTCGCAAAGAGCCTGACTGCGTTAGAGTGGGTATTTTTGCCACATACCTTTTCAAAACCAGTAACTATGATGATTGAAATGTTACCACGATTGTTTTTCCAGGGTCGCTTGTGCTGTCAGCAACCGCAATGTATTTGAAATATTACAAGAGGATTTCTCGTGGGTAAATCCAAAGAAATTGGCTTTCTGGGCTAAATTTAGGAATCTGGGTATTTATTGCCTTAGCAGGGTTCTTTTTGATTCTGTTTTTAATTGTGTTTAGTATATGACCTGCTAAGAGCGTCACAACAAGGATAACAAGTCCAAATTAAAAGCGGTCAAAAATGGTTTCGATGATTGGCCAAACTCATGGGGTATAACAGGATGGTTATCAGACTTACTAAAGCAAGGCCTCATGCTATTGTTGGTTATATTATTATTGATTATGGTAGCCTCGTGTGTTCTCCGCAAAGTGACTGACATGATAGAAAATGCCATGCATAAGGTCTGGCTGGCTCAAGAAGAAAAAGGGGGGATTGTAGGAATGTGTCTGAGAGAAAATGGTCACGTGAGCCAGCCTCCCTACTATGAGAGATTAGATTAAGGGCAAAACAGGTGGTAGAAGATGGAATTAGGACATGGGAAAAACGGGAACTGAGAAGGTAGAAAACATGTTGTGCTAATGACTAAGTAATTTACTATGTGAATTCTTGTAACCAACCTGATCTGTGAATGAACTGCATGGACAGCGCGTGAATAGAGACTGTAAGCCAATCATATAGCTGCCGCTAGCGCGTGCTCTTATTGCCTGTCTATATATACTCTGTGAAAACTTGAATAAAGGGAGAACGATCATACTCATATTGAGATTCCATCGTTACTCCGGGTCCGTCTCCCACTCCGACATCCTCCGACACCTGACCACTCTTTCAGTAAAGTAATTCTTCCTGATATCTAATCTAAACGTCCCCTGCCGCAGCTTCAGACCATTTCCTCTGGTCCTGTCATTATTCACCTGGGAGAAGAGGCCAACACCCACCTCTCTACAAGCACCTTTCAGGGAGTTGTAGAGGGCAATGAGGTCTCCCTCCCCTCAGCCTCCTCCAAACTAAACATGTCCAGTTCCCTCAGCCTCTCCTCACATGACCTGGTCTCCAGACCCTCACCAGCCTGGTAGCTCTCCTCTGGACCTGCTCCAGCACTTCGATGTCCCTCTTGTACAGAGGGGCCCAGAACTGAACATAGTACTCGAGGTGAGGCCTCACCAGTGCCGAGTACAGAGGCACCATCACTTCCCTGCTCCTGCTGGCCACACTATTCCTGATACAAGCCAGAATGCTGTTGGCCACCTTGGCCACCTGGGCACACTGCTGGCTCATGTCAAGCTGGCCGTCCACCAGCACCCCCCAGGTCCTTTTCTGCTGGGCAGCTTTCCAGCCACTCTTCCCCAAGCCTGTAGCGTTGCTTGGGGTTGTTGTGACCGAAATGCAGGACCTGGCACTTGGCCTTATTAAACCTCCTACAATTGGCCTTCGACCACTGATCCAGCCTGTCCAGGTCCCTCTGTAGAGCCTTCTGACCCTCAAGCAGATCAACACTCCCACCTAGTTTGGTGTCATCTGCAAACTTACTGAGGGTGCACTCAATCTCCTCATCCAGATCATTGATAAAGATATTAAACAAAACTGGCCCCAAAACTGAGCCCTGAGGGACACCACTGGTGACAGGCCACCAAGAGGATTTCACCCCGTTAATCATAACTCTCTGGGCACGGCCATCGAGCCAGTTTTTAACCCAGCGAAGAGTGCACTTGTCTATGCCATGATTCGCCAGCTTCTCCAGGAGAATGCTGTGGGGGACGGTGTCAAAGGCCTTACCAAAGTCCAGATAGACAATGTCCACAGCCTTCCCCGCATCCAGAAGGCGGGTCACATGGTCATAGAAAGAGATCAGGTTGGTTAAGCAGGACCTCCCTTTCCTAAACCCATGCTGGCTGGCCCTGATCCCTTGGCTGCCCTGCACTTGCCATGAGAGCTCACTCAAGATGATCCTCTTCATGATCTTTCCTGGTATCGAGGTCAGGCTGGCAGGCCTGTACTTCCCTGGATCCTCCTTCCGACCCTTCTTGTAGATGGGCGTCACATTAGCCACCCTCCATTCATCTGGTACCCACCCTGTTGACCAGGATTGTTGGTAAATGATGGAGAGAGGCGTTTCCAGTCTTTTTTCTGATCCTGAAACTTCTGCTGATATGTTTGTACATTGCCAGGTTGTAATGTGAGACACCACCTTTAAAATTGTTCTTCTCAGGCACAGAAGTCGGGCTTACATCAGAGTTTCTGCAACATCAGGAAACTCTACACAACGTGCTCTGAAGGTTAAAATTCTCCCCATATGGCTTACTCCATTCTTCCATTCCCCCCCACCTCTTCCCAAATCCAAAGCCCATGCTCTTGTTAGAATAAAGCTGCAGTCATTGCAAGTCCTCCTCGAAGTAATACCTCACTGTGAAATGGCTGCTCTGTAGGTGCAAAGCCCCTGCTAGTTTGCGATGCAAATCGTCTTTTGTGGGAAGACAGCTGAAGACTGAGAGAATAAAAACGCAGGATGCTCATGAGGATTAATAACAGGCTCAGGTGGAGTTGCTTTAAGGGGTATCAGCAGAAACAGATTTTGCTTTGTGTTGGCTCCATAAGGTTGACATTGTTCCTTGTGACATTTGACTTGGCATTTTATTCACACCTGCTGCCAACGCTTGCATAGATGCATGTTATTTTTGGTTGTCTGCAGTAGGGTCTTTGGTTCATGTCGCTTAATTTCTGCAGTGCTGCCGCCTGTATGGGCTTTGCTGCTTTTCTAATAACAGCGGTGGGGGGGGGGAACCACAGAACAATACTAAGGTTTCAAACCCTGGGCAGGCGAGGAAGAGAACTGAGCTCCAAAGAAAACAGAGTGGAAAAAGAAACCTGCCTTCTGCTGAGAAAATACAGAGGGCTTAGGCAGGGCCTACCCCTTCGCAGTGTCTTGGATATTCAATTTTTGCCATCTTAGACTGCACCTCCCTTCACCCCTGAGTATTTTTAACACATTTGTGTGAGTGCAATTCTCTTATGATTTTCATAAGAAGTCGAAAGTAAATTCCATCGTTATTCATATGGGCAACGAGCAGTGTTGAAATGTTTGGACTCACGCCACGGACCTTTGCCTACCTGGTCCTTCCTTCTGCAGAATGTCCAGCAGCTTCTCCTTGCTTGGAAAGTTTCACTGAAGCCACAGGGGAGACTCTGTGTTTTCAGCTTGGGCTCCCCTAGAGCAGAAAATTGTCCATCTCTGAAAAAGGCACCATCTTCTTGCCCAGAGCAAGGAGAGGGCAAAACCACCAGAGATGGGCCACAGAATTTCAACCATGGCAAAATGTTGGTTTTATTCCAACTGATTAATGTGACTGAAGCAGAAACTCAATGCAGCAATTACCATTTAGCCAAAACTCTGAGAAGCCAGGAGTAGGTTAGATAAACACTAGCCCATATGATGATGCCTTTGAGGCTAATGCCCCACAGAGATGTGGCTCCCTGTTTCTCCTGTTGAGACAAACTGCTTTCCATCAGTTAAGTCCCAGGACTGAGAAGGTCAATCCAACAGTGGGGGTGGAGACACAGCTCCAAGAAGTGCAGCGAAAGAATGCACCATTTGCCCCTATTTTAAGGTATATGTAAATACCTTGAGGGGAACGTTGCCGAAAGTGAGTAGCTGGTGTGTTTTATCTCTCCAAATGTGTGTACAAGCACACTAGCTGGGAAGAAAATACAGAAGAAAATATATCAATGACAACGAGAGCAGCTAATGTCTGCCCTGACATTGTTAAATGTGTAAAAAAGGTTTCTGGGGATTTCCTTCAATACAGTCTTACAAAGTGAAGTTCAATTTATTCAGCTTGTTGAAAAGGAGGTTGAGAGGTGGCCCAGTCATTGTGTATAGGTAATTACATACAGAAACAGTATCTGATAGCAAGGGACTTCTTAATCTCACAAAGAGCCAGCAAAATCACGTGGCTGGAATCTGAACAAAACTGCACCAATTCAACCTTGAAATAAAACTGCTCCTTCCATTAGCGGTGTAATGGCAATTAGGGACTGGGAAAGATTATACGGGGAAGCTTTAGAGTCATTCACTGGGGATGTTATGACTAGATGAGATCTCTCTCCAACAGATAGGTGTTTTATTGCGATTCTAAGGCACATTTTACCTGCTGCATATGCAGAGCCCAGGTGCACCATCACAGCAGTCCCATTTTGTCTTGAGACTCCCTTCCTGCATAGTCTCCTCCTTTAGGGTGCCCCTAATATATTTGTAATATTTGCAATGGCACCATTAAGATAACTATCACAACTTCACAATTTTGGAGGATCAGACGACCTGTGGGGATTTAGAAAGAACGTAATTTCATAGACCCCACCCATTGATTCTCCACTGATGAGACGTATTACTTTTATTGGTTTTCTATCATCTTGCTCTAAAGGAAAAGAGATTGGAGAGATCGTCAATAAACAAGATACAACACATGCAGAGAGACCAACCAGAAATGCAAAGCAGCATGAGGAATGCTCTTAGACACATGGCTGAAGGGCAGCAAAGCTCATACCTGACTTCCTGCATCGAGTAGTCAGGCATCCCTTCAACTAAAAAACGGATACCATGAACGGGGAGTATTTCGGTCTGTCCTAGACTGAGATGTCTCTCGGTTTGCCACCTGCCTGGGCCTGGCCTGGCCTAGCCTGGCCTGGCCTGGCCTGTGCCGGGCCGGGCCGGAGGCCCAGGGCCCGGGGGGGCTGCCGGCGCTGTCGCTTAGCAACGGGTGCCGGGGCGCTGTCCATAACTGCAGGAGTGCGGCGGGGGCGGTGGGCAGGGGTGTCTCTGCCCCGGTGTGGGGGGGCCTGGGCCTCCCTGCCGGCAGCCGGGGCTGCTGAGCTCCCCTGCTGTGCCGCAGCCCCCTCGGGGGAAGCTGCCCTCGCAGCGGCGAGGCTGGGCCCGGCCCCACCTGGTCCGGCCCAGGAGCGCCGGCGTGTGGGCCGTGCGCGGGGCCTGGCTGGAGCCGGGTTGTGTCAGGGCAGAGCCGCCTCAGCGAGCCCTCCCCAGGAGGGGCCGGGGCAGGCCTGCACCGCGGGGCCGGGGCTTCGCGAAACTTCGGGCGGTAACGGCCGGTGCGGGAGAGCGTTGAAGGCAAACGGCCGCTGCCGCCGCCGCCGCGGGGCGCTGCGTGTGGAGCGGCCGGAGCGGCGCTGCCCCGAGGAGGAGGAGGAGGGTGGTGTTTTCGGGGAGGACAGCCAGGGGAGCGGCCACCTTGTCCCCAGGTATTGGCGAGGGGAGAGAGGCGCTTTCCTCCGGGGAGCGGGCGGCGGGCAGCCTGCCTTTAGGTGTGGAGCCCGCACCTGGCGCTCTCGCAGGCGCCAAGGCTGTGTAAGGTGGGCGTCACAGTGGGTGTTTGGAGCCTGAGGTCCCCGCAGTTCGGAGGCTGAGCACTGGAGTGGGAAGCTGGGGACCTCGGGTGCTTTCTGTTTCCACCTCCACAGCCCCCTCCCCTGCCCCCGGCCCCTTGGCATTGGGAAACTTAAGAGAATCGGTTATGGTTGTAGAATTGATACAAGGGTCAGGTGCGTAGGTTCATAAATGTGAGCACACTGAAAACCCGCCTGTCAGACGGAATGATTTGTGTGGACTAAATGAAGCCTGGCCCATGCCCTGCGCTACAGTGGGATGGGGGGGCGGGCAGGCGTAAGCCAGCCAAGGGCTTTGGGAAGCTCTGGTTTTCCTGTGCAGGAGGTGGGGAGAAGGGCACGTAAATCGCCCCCAAGCCAAGCAGGAGCTGCCTGAGCAGGCTTAATTCCGGCATTGTCCAGCTTTGTGATGCTTGACTGAAAAGGTGGTGTAGTGTCATCTTGTCAGAGAAGTGTAAGAAATGTGTCTTTGCTTGTGGTGTGGGCGCCTGTTGCTCTTCCATCCCTGCTGCTTGCAGGGGGAGGAGGTGAGTTGCTTTCAGAGGGGCCCCCCTGCCCTCGTACGTCTGAAGGTCTCGTAGTCTAAAGTGCGCTGGCTTGCTTGTTGCTTTCCCTCGGAGTACTCATTCAGCATTTGCTATTTTCTGGCGTGTGGCAGCCCAGAAATGAATGTCTCGGCTTTATTTTTCTTCTGGAACCGTCTGTAGTAACGCTGCTTTTGTCTTGCACCATCTTCAGCCACACGAAATGGAGAAATTTAGCAGCACCTCAGATTGTTCTAGAAGACCTTTTGCTTTGAAAAGCATTACTTTTTGATCACAAGTGGGAAGCAACCAAGGCAAAAATACCTTCCCCTTGACCCATTTCATAAAAACTGATCTATATTTTTAGATCAGCCTCTTGTCTCTGAAGGTGATTGCGTTCCTAAGGGGCAATCTCCTTGGTTCCTTCTTCGCTGCCTTCCCCAGATGAATTCACTTGGTAGGGTGGAGGGATTCCCCTTTGTGCTTACTAAGTACAGCGTCATGTCGGGTGCTTGGTGGTAGCATCTGGCATTAGGGGAAAAGCAAGTGAGAAACATTTGTTCCCATTGGGGAGGCCAGTAGCAAGATTTGCAGTTATTGTGGACCCTCGCAGGGCAATACGGCACCTGTGTTGCCCCGAGAGAGCTGTCCTGGGGAGATGTGCTTTCCCTGTCTGTATGTGACTCTGTGCTTGAAGCATTGTCTGTCCACAGTATTTTCCAAACGGAGAGAGATGTCTTGCTGTGCCTCTCCCTTCTGCCTGTGCTCTACAAAGAGTGTGTGTACAAAGAGAGTGCGTACAGGCAGGAGCGCCCCCCTTTTTCCTGCCTCTCTGGGTCTGTTGTACAGATGGGCAGTATAGGCTCTAAGTACAGAGACGTCTCTCTGGTCTATAGACAGCCTGTATTCCACATGCAGGCAGAAGAGCCGCATACTACCTGTGTAGACCAGCTCTTTGCTTGCAGAGAGAAAAGCGTCGCCTCACCTGTTTGTGTGCTTCTATAGGCAGAACGTGCCTGATGTGCAGAGGGACTCCCCGCTTTACCCCCCAGTCTGTCTAGATTTCACGTGCAGGTGGGTGGAAAAGGCCTGCCTCACCGGGCCTGTCTCTGCTCTGTAACCAGAATACATTCTGCATCCCGACAGGCAAGAGGTGTGTGGTCCTCTCCACATGTATTCTCCGTAGAGCCATTTTCTAGTCTCTGTGGTGACAGAAAGGTATTGCCTCACCTCGCCCTTCTGTTGTTTTCTGTTCTCTGTACAGCCAGTGTACACTGTATAAGCAGACCAAAAAGCGCTGCCTTGGCGGTGTCTAGTCCATGACTAGAGAGAAGAGACATGTTTTGCCTGCATAGAGTCTTACCTACAGGTGGAATATAGTCTATGTCTGGAGAGAAAAGCCTCACCGTCTCTTTTCTGTAGGCAGAGAATCTATCCTGTTATATGCTACCTACTGAGACACCAAGTCTGGCTTTGCTTGCTCATGCGTAGTCTTGAGGAAGACAGTGTGTAGTCTGTATAGTGACAGAAAAGCCTGGCCTTGTTGTTGGCATGCCGTATGTACGCAGATGGTAGATACTAAGTGTAGAGATAGGTGAGGCATGGCTTTTCTATGCATCGGTGCATTTAGCCCCTACACTCCCTATGCAGATAGAAAAGCCTCTCATCACCTTGCCTGTGTATATTCTGCATAGGGGTAAGCTGTATTTTTTATAGACTGAAAAGCCTTCCTCTCCTGTGTATGTGCTAGGCGTAGAATGTACACCTCTATAGAGGTAAACAAAATCCTATTTTCAGCCCTGTCTGTAAGCAGAGATGACCTGCCTCATCTGTTTGTATCTACTCTACATATAGAATGACTATAGTCTATACGCAGACAGTACCTTTGCTCTATACACGCAGAAAAACAAGGCCTTGCCTCTGTCTCTGTGTATGTGTGCATGTAAAGTACAAGTACGTGTGTGCATATGTTCCAGCATACATTCCACACACAGAAAGAGATGCCTTTTGTCCCTCGGCCTTGAAAATGTAGGTGTTCCGTGTAGGGAGAGTATATATTCCAGATAAAGGCAGAAAAGGGTAGTTTCCCCTCACCTGTGTGTCTGGTTTATGTAGTATGTATGCAGTTTAGAGATGGTATGTATATTCTGTATGTTCTACATACGTGTTCTGTGTATAGAGTGCATCTACAGATAGAAAAACACGGTTGTGCTTCCTGTGTCTGTATACTTTTTTATGCATAGATGATGGATCTTCTGAATACAGAGAGGAAAAAAGCCTCAGCGAGGTGAGATCAGCTGCGTCTTTTCTTCCTGGATGTAGAGTCTCTAGTGTCTGTATAGACTGTTGAGGTGTTTGTGTTTATATATATATATTCTCAAAAGCCATTTATTTACATGTCTCTCTGTATGTCTACCTGTATATATTCTGTATATACTTGCTGCATGTTTTATGTATAGATTCTATACATCTATCTTGATGGTGTCTTAGCTGTATGTAGTTTTATATCCAGACACAAATTGCCTCACTCAGGCAATGCAGGACTTGTTCTGTATGTAAATAGGTACTACCTACATCTAATGTAAACAAAATGGAAAAAGCTTCAGCTAAGCAAGGTGTAAACTACGTACTCTGTTGTTATGTCCCATTCAGAGATACCAAAAGCTCAGCAGAACTTTTCTGAGTGTAAGCAGAAAATATCTGGTCAAGTTCTATTCAGCCAACGGATGGAAACGGGGAAATGGTCCGAAAAGCTTTTGTCCGTGTGCAGAGTTTCTGCTCTCGGAATGTCTTCTAGCTTCAGCCTGGGGAGTTCATCTGAGTCTTCTGAGTTGACCCAGATGTGGAGTTTGTGCTGTGTATCTCTTGTGTAGCTGGCAAACAGCGAGGGAGAGGTGAGAGTGACCACAGGAGCAGAGAAGTGGCTGCCAGGTGAAATAGGAGCTCTCCAGGTGGTCATTTGAAAGGGCTGAAGGGAATGTTTTGGAGGCCACCTTGCATCTCAGCCAGAAAGGGCCTTCTGTGAGTGCAAGTTTCTTCAAAGGCAGGGAAGTGGGTTGTGCCCCTAAGCAGGTGTCACCTGTTAAGAATGAAAGGTGTCTAGGAAACATGAAGAGAGGTTGCCTGCAGAGTTGCTAACTCCCTCTACAGTAGCAGTGGTCTGGGAAGAGGTCTAGCGTTTGTGATGGAGTCATAGAAACATAGAATAGTTTGGGTTAGAAGGGACCTTTAAAAATCATCTAGTCCAACCCCCTAGTGCAATGAGCAGGGACATGTTCAACCATATCAGGTAGTCCATCATTGCGACGCTTGGCTCTTCTTTGAAGCTCTTCAAGGCACATCCCAGGACGGCTTGGGGAACATTGCTGCCTGGCTGATAGTGGAGCTCGTGAGCGTGCCGCCGGGGAGGAGTCGGTCACTGCACCAGCGCCCCAGAGCAGCTCTTCACTGTGCCGCCTGGCTCTTCTTTGGAGCCCTTCGCCACAGCAGAGGAGCGCGCCGCCGCATCCCCCTGGAGCAGCCCTTCATGGCTCTGCCTGGCTCTTCTTGGAGGCGTTCATCGCTCCACCTGGATCATCTTTGAGAGCTTCAGCGTGCTGCCCTGAAGGAGCCCTTTATGGCGCTGCCTGTCTTTTTTTGGAGCTCTTCATGGTGCCTTCCTCAGAGGAGTCCTTCATCGCGCCAGCCAGCTCTTTTTAGAGCGCTTCCTCGCACCACCCGTCTCTTTCTGGAGGCCTTGACTACTGCGCCTCTGAGGATCCCTTCTTCGTGTCCGCCGGCTCCTTTTGGAGCCCTTCATGGTGCCACACGGCTCTCTTTGGAGCCGTTTGTGACGCTGCCAGGCTCTTTTTGGAGGCCTGTGTGGCGCCGCCCAGCTTTTTTTGGAGCCCTTCACCACGCTAGCCTGAAGGAGGCCGTCATCACGTCGTCTGCCTCCTCTTGGAGCCCTTCACCGCACCACCCAGATCGTCTTGGAGCCCTTCATCTCAGCGCAGCAAAGGAGCCCATCATCGCGATATGTATGGTTGGGTCTGTATTGTGTTCTGTTTTCTGTCATGTTGTATTTTCTATCTTGTTGTTGTTGTATTGTCTTGTGTAGTAAGGAATGTATTGTATTGTATCTACTGTATCCTTTTGTATCACATGTATCCCATTGTATTGTATGGTATGTATGGTAATGTTTAATGTATGTAGTGTATGCTCTGTTATATTTTATGTGTTGTATTTATTGTATTTTATTTTGTATTGTATTCTTTGGTATGTATTGTATGGGGGTGCATTGCGTTTCATGTGTTGCATTATTTTTTTGTACTGTAGTGCATTGTCTGTAGTGTATGTAATGGATTGCATGGTATTTCTCGTCTGGTATGTGTTGTGGAGATTGTAGGTATTGTAGGTATGGTATGATATTTTGTGGTATCGTGTTGTGTTGCGTTGTATGGTATGGTCCTTAGAGTATTGTTTGTCATGAATCGTGTGTAATGTATTGCACCATATTTTGTTTTGTCTTCTGTGTTTTATGTCTTGTATGGTATTTATTTTGTGTATGGTAGTGTAGGTATCGTCGTAGGTATGGTATGGTATTGTAGGTATTGTATTTTGTATTGTATTGTCTGCATTGTAGCGTACTATGTTTTGTATTTGCTGTTTTCTATGTGTTGTCAGCATTGTATTCTATTGTATGTGTTGAGTATTATGTGTCGCTTTGGGTGGTATGGTATTGTCTGTATGGTATTGTACCGTAGTTTGTATCGTGTACTGTAGTTTGTGTTGTCTTGTGTATTGCATGTATTTTATGGTATGGCATTGAATTGCATGCATTGTATTGTACGTATGAAATTCCATTTTGTATGCATTGTACTGCATTTGGTATTGTATGTATTTTATTTTGTATTGCATGTTGTTATTGCCTTGTATTTCTTTCATTTGGTATTGCTTTGTATTGCGCTTGACTGCATTTAATGTGTTGTCTGTATTGTACTTGAAGTAATGTATGTCACGATTGGCATGGTCTGGATTGTACTGATGGCAGTGTCTGTAATGTATGTAGTGTATGTTTTGTGTTGTATTTTTTTTATTGTGTATTTTGTGTTGCAGCGTATGTATTTTATGTAGTGTATAGTATTTATTGTGTGGTCTGTATTGGGGCCTATTGCATGTTATGTGTTTCTAGTATGTATTGTATTCTGTGTATTTTATGATATTTTACATGTTATGCGTTGTGTTTTCTTGCTCGTGTTGCGTTGTATTGTATGGTAGGGTCTGTATTGCTTAGTGCGTTGTCGGTACGGTATTTCCTGTATGTCTTGTATGGTATGCATTGTATTGTGTTGCATGGTATGTCTTGGGAGGTCTCTGTTTTATGCTATGTACTGAATGGTAGGGGAGGTTTTGTATGGTATAGTATTAATTGTGTGCGTTGCATGGTGTGGTAGCCTATTTATTGTATTTTTATACATTGTCTTAAGTCAGTGTATGTTCTTGTTTAGCTTGCGTTGTGTCTGGTATTTCTTTTGTTGTATGCATGGTATTGTAGGTATTGTATAGTGTGGTACGTATGGTCTTGTAGGTATTGTGTGTGTATTGTGGTGTCTTGTAGGTATTGTGTCTACTCTTTTGTAATGTATGTTCTGTATTGTGTTGCAGGTATTGTAGTGTATTCTCCTGTATTGTGTTGTATGACACGGTATTGCATTGTATGTATTGTAGGGTACTCTGTCGTGTTCTGTATTATACTGTAGTTTGTTTTGTATTCTGCATTGTGATTTACATGGTATGTAGCATATAGGATGCATGGTGTGGTATTGCAAGTGTGGTGTTTTGTGTGTATTGTATTGCGTATTGCATTGTTTTGTTGCCTTCCATGTATTCCGTTTGGTGTTGTATTTTATGGATTGTGTGTTATTTTTTGTACGGTCTGTGTTCTATTTCTGTATTGTAACGTCTTGTACTTTGTTTTGTGTGGCAGCGTAGTATTGTGCAGTATTTTGTACAAGTGTGTATGGAGTCTGTGTTCTGTTCTCTTGTGTGTTCCTTGGTATTAAGTGAAGTGGGTGGAATGACTCCCAGGAGGGGAGTTGTGGGATGGTGGGCTAGAGGCGGTATTGTCTGTATTGTATTTTGTAATGTATTGTATTTTCTGGGATGGTAGTGTTTGTATTAGAATGTCCGGATTGTATTTGGCATAGTATTTTGTATTGTAATGCTGGTAATGGTATTTCTTGTATGTGTTGTGTTACATTGTATCTATTCTGTTGCCTGTTGTGTTTTATTGTATTGTCGTTCCTGTCTGGAGCCCTTCAGTGGGCCACACAGCTCGTTTTAGAGCCCTTCATTGTGGCACGTGGCTTTTTCTTTTTTTTTCTTTTTGAGCCCTTCACTACAGTGCCCCGATGGAGCCCTTCCTCATGCCACGCGGCTCGTTGTGGAGGCCATCACCAGGAACATGGCCCTTTTTAAAGCCCTTCATCACGCCGCCCGGCTCTTTTTGGAGCCTTTTGTGGTACCACCCAGCTGTTTTTGGAGTCCTTCCCCATGCTGCCTTGGAGGAGCCCTTCATCACGCCGCCCGGCTCTTTTTGGAGCCCTTCATCATGCTTCGCCGCCGGCAGAGCCCTTCATCGTGGGAGACGGCTCTTTTTCGAGCCCTTCACTATTGCACCCCTGAGGAGCCCTTCAGCGTGCCAGCTGGCTCGTTTTGGAGCCCTTCAGCGTGCCGCCAGGCTCGTTTTGGAGCCCTTCAGCGTGCCGCCAGGCTCGTTTTGGAGCCCTTCACCATCCTGCCCTGGAGGAGCCCTTCATCACGCCGCCCGTCTGTTTTTGGAGCCCTTCATCATGCTTCACCGCCGGCAGAGCCCTTCATCGTGGGAGACGGCTCTTTTTCGAGCCCTTCACTATTGCACCCCCGAGGAGCCCTTCACTATTGCACCCCCGAGGAGCCCTTCAGCGTGCCAGACGGCTCGTTTTGGAGCCCTTCAGCGTGCCGCCAGGCTCCTTTTGGAGCCCTTCAGCGTGCTGCCCTGCAGGAGCCCTTCATCACGCTGCCCAGCTCATCTCGGAGACCTTGGCTGTGCTATGTGGGAGGAGGCCAGCCTGACGCCACCCCGGAGGAGAGCTTCATCGCTCCGCCCAGCTTGTCTTCAAGTCCCTCATGTCGCCCTGCCAGAGGAGCCCATGGTTGTGCCGCCCCGGAGGAGTTCTTCATCGTGCTGCCCAGATGGTCTTGGAGCCCCTTGAGCGCAGCAACCCAGAGGAGCCTCTTCACTTGGGCACCTGGGAGGAGCCCATCCTGGCGGTACGTCTAGTTTGCTATGTCTTGTGCTATGTTTTGGATTGCGTTGTCTTTTTTGGCTGGTAGTGTTTGTATTGCGTGGTATGTGTTGTATTTTGTGCAGTGTTTGGCCTTGTCCTTATGCTACGGTATTTCTTGTGCGCTGTGTCTTGTGCTGTGTTGTGTGTTGTGTTGTCTGGTTTGGTGTGATGGTGTGGTATGGTTTGTAAGTCTGGTAGGTCTGGTATTCTATTTAGTATTTTTTGTCTGTTGTGTCCTTCATGTCTGGAGTCCGTCATGGAGCCGCCTGGCTGATCGTGGAGCTCGTGAGCGTGCCGCCGGGGAGGAGTCGGTCACTGCGCCAGCGCCCCAGAGCAGCTCTTCACTGTGCCGCCTGGCTCTTCTTTGGAGCCCTTCGCCGCAGCAGAGGAGCGCGCCGCCGCATCCCCCTGGAGGAGCCCTTCATGGCACCGTCTGGCTCCTCTTGGAGCCCTTCATCGCTCCGCCTGCATCGCCTTGGAGAGCTTCAGCGCGCTGCCCTGAAGGAGCCCTTTATGGCGCTGCCTGTCTGTTTTTGGAGCTCTTGCTGGCGCCTCCCCGGAGGAGTCCTTCATGGCACAGCCCCGGAGCAGCCCTTCCTCATGCCGCCCGGCTCTTTTGTTTGAGCCCTTCGTCGTTTCAGGTGGCTCATTTTGGAGCCCTTCACGGTGCGCCCCCGGCAGAGCCCTGCATTATGCCCCCCGGCTTATTTTGGAGCCCTTCACCACGCCACACAGCTCATTTTGGAGCCCTTCATCGTGCCACGCGGCTCTTTTTTGAGCCCTTCACTGCAGTGCCCCGGAGGAGCCCTTCGTCGTGCCACGCGGCTCGTTTTGGAGCCCTTCACTGCAGTGCCCCGGAGGAGCCCTTCGTCGTGCCACGCGGCTCGTTTTGGAGCCCTTCGTCGTGCCACGCGGCTCGTTTTGGAGCCCTTCGTCGTGGCGCCGCCTGGCTCGTTTTGGAGCCCTTCGTCGTGGCGCCGCCTGGCTCGTTTTGGAGCCCTTCACCATGCTGCCCTGGAGGAGCCCTTCATCACGCCGCCCGTCTGTTTTTGGAGCCCTTCATCATGTTTCGCCGCCAGCGGATCCCGTCATCGTGGGAGACGGCTCTTATTCGAGCCCTTCACTATTGCACCCCCGAGGAGCCCTTCAGCGTGCCAGCCGGCTCGTTTTGGAGCCCTTCAGCGTGCCAGCCGGCTCGTTTTGGAGCCCTTCAGCGTGCCGCCAGGCTCGTTTTGGAGCCCTTCACTGCAGTGCCCTGGAAGAGCCCTTCGTCATGCCACGCGGCTCGTTTTGGAGCCTTTCGTGGCGCCGCCTGGCTCGTTTTGGAGCCCTTCACCATCCTGCCCTGGAGGAGCCCTTCATCACGCCGCCCGGCTCTTTTTGGAGACCTTCATCATGCTTCGCCGCCGGCAGAGCCCTTCATCGTGGGAGACGGCTCTTTTTCGAGCCCTTCACTATTGCACCCCCGAGGAGCCCTTCAGCGTGCCAGCCGGCTCGTTTTGGAGCCCTTCAGCGTGCCAGACGGCTCGTTTTGGAGCCCTTCAGCGTGCCAGCTGGCTCGTTTTGGAGCCCTTCAGCGTGCCGCCAGGCTCCTTTTGGAGCCCTTCAGCGTGCTGCCCTGCAGGAGCCCTTCATCACGCTGCCCAGCTCATCTCGGAGACCTTGGCTGTGCTATGTGGGAGGAGGCCAGCCTGACGCCACCCCGGAGGAGAGCTTCATCGCTCCGCCCAGCTTGTCTTCAAGTCCCTCATGTCGCCCTGCCAGAGGAGCCCATGGTTGTGCCGCCCCGGAGGAGTTCTTCATCGTGCTGCCCAGATGGTCTTGGAGCCCCTTGAGCGCAGCAACCCAGAGGAGCCTGTTCACTTGGGCACCTGGGAGGAGCCCATCCTGGCGGTACGTCTAGTTTGCTATGTCTTGTGCTATGTTTTGGATTGCGTTGTCTTTTTTGGCTGGTAGTGTTTGTATTGCGTGGTATGTGTTGTATTTTGTGCAGTGTTTGGCCTTGTCCTTATGCTACGGTATTTCTTGTGCGCTGTGTCTTGTGCTGTGTTGTGTGTTGTGTTGTCTGGTTTGGTGTGATGGTGTGGTATGGTTTGTAAGTCTGGTAGGTCTGGTATTCTATTTAGTATTTTTTGTCTGTTGTGTCCTTCATGTCTGGAGTCCGTCATGGAGCCGCCTGGCTGATCGTGGAGCTCGTGAGCGTGCCGCCGGGGAGGAGTCGGTCACTGCGCCAGCGCCCCAGAGCAGCTCTTCACTGTGCCGCCTGGCTCTTCTTTGGAGCCCTTCGCCGCAGCAGAGGAGCGCGCCGCCGCATCCCCCTGGAGGAGCCCTTCATGGCACCGTCTGGCTCCTCTTGGAGCCCTTCATCGCTCCGCCTGGATCGCCTTGGAGAGCTTCAGCGCGCTGCCCTGAAGGAGCCCTTTATGGCGCTGCCTGTCTGTTTTTGGAGCTCTTGCTGGCGCCTCCCCGGAGGAGTCCTTCATGGCACAGCCCCGGAGCAGCCCTTCCTCATGCCGCCCGGCTCTTTTGTTTGAGCCCTTCGTCGTTTCAGGTGGCTCATTTTGGAGCCCTTCACGGTGCGCGCCCGGCAGAGCCCTGCATTATGCCCCCCAGCTTATTTTAGAGCCCTTCACCACACCACACAGCTCATTTTGGAGCCCTTCATCGTGCCACGCGGCTCTTTTTTGAGCCCTGCACTGCAGTGCCCCGGAGGAGCCCTTCGTCATGTCACGCGGCTCGTTTTGGACCCCTTCATCGTGGCGCCGCCGGGCTCGTTTTGGAGCCCTTCACCATGCTGCCCTGGAGGAGCCCTTCATCACGCCGCCCGGCTCTTTTTGGAGACCTTCATCATGCTTCGCTGCCGGCAGAGCCCTTCATCGTGGGAGACGGCTCTTTTTCGAGCCCTTCACTATTGCACCCCCGAGGAGCCCTTCAGCGTGCCAGCCGGCTCGTTTTGGAGTCCTTCAGCGTGCCGCCAGGCTCGTTTTGGAGCCCTTCAGCGTGCCGCCAGGCTCGTTTTGGAGTCCTTCACTGCAGTGCCCCGGAAGAGCCCTTCGTCGTGCCACGTGGCTCATTTTGGAGCCCTTCGTCGTGGCGCCGCCTGGCTCGTTTTGGAGCCCTTCACCATGCTGCCCTGGAGGAGCCCTTCATCACGCCGCCCGGCTCTTTTTGGAGCCCTACATCATGCTTCGCCGCCGGAGGAGCCCTTCATCGTGGGAGACGGCTCTTTTTCGAGCCCTTCACTATTGCACCCCCGAGGAGCCCTTCAGTGTGCCAGCCGGCTCGTTTTGGAGCCCTTAAGCGTGCCGCCTGGCTCGTTTTGGAGCCCTTCAGCGTGCCGCCAGGCTCCTTTTGGAGCCCTTGAGCGTGCCGCCAGGCTCCTTTTGGAGCCCTTCAGCGTGCTGCCCTGCAGGAGCCCTTCATCACGCTGCCCAGCCCTTCATCACGGAGACCTTGGCTGTGCTATGTGGGAGGAGGCCAGCCTGACGCCACCCCGGAGGAGAGCTTCATCGCTCCGCCCAGCTTGTCTTCAAGTCCCTCATGTCGCCCTGCCAGAGGAGCCCATGGTTGTGCCGCCCCGGAGGAGTTCTTCATCGTGCTGCCCAGATGGTCTTGGAGCCCCTTGAGCGCAGCAACCCAGAGGAGCCTCTTCACTTGGGCACCTGGGAGGAGCCCATGCTGGCGGTACGTCTAGTTTGCTATGTCTTGTGCTATGTTTTGGATTGCGTTGTCTTTTTTGGCTGGTAGTGTTTGTATTGCGTGGTATGTGTTGTATTTTGTGCAGTGTTTGGCCTTGTCATGCTACGGTATTTCTTGTGCGCTGTGTCTTGTGCTGTGTTGTGTGTTGTGTTGTCTGGTTTGGTGTGATGGTGTGGTATGGTTTGTAAGTCTGGTAGGTCTGGTATTCTATTTAGTATTTTTTGTCTGTTGTGTCCTTCATGTCTGGAGTCCGTCATGGTGCCGCCTGGCTGATCGTGGAGCTCGTGAGCGTGCCGCCGGGGAGGAGTCGGTCACTGCGCCAGCGCCCCAGAGCAGCTCTTCACTGTGCCGCCTGGCTCTTCTTTGGAGCCCTTCGCCGCAGCAGAGGAGCGCGCCGCCGCATCCCCCTGGAGGAGCCCTTCATGGCACCGTCTGGCTCCTCTTGGAGCCCTTCATCGCTCCGCCTGGATCGCCTTGGAGAGCTTCAGCGCGCTGCCCTGAAGGAGCCCTTTATGGCGCTGCCTGTCTGTTTTTGGAGCTCTTGCTGGCGCCTCCCCGGAGGAGTCCTTCATGGCACAGCCCCGGAGCAGCCCTTCCTCATGCCGCCCGGCTCTTTTGTTTGAGCCCTTCGTCGTTTCAGGTGGCTCATTTTGGAGCCCTTCACGGTGCGCGCCCGGCAGAGCCCTGCATTATGCCCCCCGGCTTATTTTGGAGCCCTTCACCACACCACACAGCTCATTTTGGAGCCCTTCATCGTGCCACGCGGCTCTTTTTTGAGCCCTGCACTGCAGTGCCCCGGAGGAGCCCTTCGTCATGCCACGCGGCTCGTTTTGGAGCCCTTCATCGTGGCGCCGCCTGGCTCGTTTTGGAGCCCTTCGTCGTGGCGCCGCCTGGCTCATTTTGGAGCCCTTCACCATCCTGCCCTGGAGGAGCCCTTCATCACGCCGCCCTGCTCTTTTGTTTGAGCCCTTTGTCGTTTCAGGTGGCTCATTTTGGAGCCCTTCACGGTGCGCCCCCGGCAGAGCCCTGCATTATGCCCCCCAGCTTATTTTAGAGCCCTTCACCACACCACACAGCTCATTTTGGAGCCCTTCATCGTGCCACGCGGCTCGTTTTGGAGCCCTTCGTCGTGGCGCCGCCTGGCTCGTTTTGGAGCCCTTCACCATGCTGCCCTGGAGGAGCCCTTCATCACGCCGCCCGGCTCTTTTTGGAGACCTTCATCATGCTTCGCCGCCGGCAGAGCCCTTCATCGTTGGAGACGGCTCTTTTTCGAGCCCTTCACTATTGCACCCCCGAGGAGCCCTTCAGCGTGCCAGCCAGCTCGTTTTGGAGCCCTTCAGCGTGCCACCAGGCTGGTTTTGGAGCCCTTCAGCGTGCCGCCAGGCTCGTTTTGGGAGACCTTCACTGCAGTGCCCCGGAAGAGCCCTTCATCGTGCCACGCGGCTCATTTTGGAGCCCTTCGTCGTGGCGCCGCCTGGCTCGTTTTGGAGCCCTTCAGCCAGCCAGCCGGCTCGTTTTGGAGCCCGTCAGTGTGCCGCCAGGCTCGTTCTGGAGTCCTTCACTGCAGTGCCCCGGAAGAGCCCTTCGTCGTGCCACACGGCTCATTTTGGAGCCCTTCGTCGTGGCGCCGCCTGGCTCGTTTTGGAGCCCTTCACCATGCTGCCCTGGAGGAGCCCTTCATCACGCCGCCCGGCTCTTTTTGGAGCCCTTCATCATGCTTCGCCGCCGGAGGAGCCCTTCATCGTGGGGGACGGCTCTTTTTCGAGCCCTTCACTATTGCACCCCCGAGGAGCCCTTCAGCCAGCCAGCCGGCTCGTTTTGGAGCCCTTCAGCGTGCCGCCTGGCTCGTTTTGGAGCCCTTCAGCGTGCCGCCAGGCTCCTTTTGGAGCCCTTCAGCGTGCTGCCCTGCAGGAGCCCTTCATCACGCTGCCCAGCTCATCTCGGAGACCTTGGCTGTGCTATGTGGGAGGAGGCCAGCCTGACGCCACCCCGGAGGAGAGCTTCATCGCTCCGCCCAGCTTGTCTTCAAGTCCCTCATGTCGCCCTGCCAGAGGAGCCCATGGTTGTGCCACCCCAGAGGAGTTCTTCATCGTGCTGCCCAGATGGTCTTGGAGCCCCTTGAGCGCAGCAACCCAGAGGAGCCTCTTCACTTGGGCACCTGGGAGGAGCCCATCCTGGCGGTACGTCTAGTTTGCTATGTCTTGTGCTATGTTTTGGATTGCGTTGTCTTTTTTGGCTGGTAGTGTTTGTATTGCGTGGTATGTGTTGTATTTTGTGCAGTGTTTGGCCTTGTCCTTATGCTACGGTATTTCTTGTGCGCTGTGTCTTGTGCTGTGTTGTGTGTTGTATTGTCTGGTTTGGTGTGATGGTGTGGTATGGTTTGTAAGTCTGGTAGGTCTGGTATTCTATTTAGTATTTTTTGTCTGTTGTGTCCTTCATGTCTGGAGTCCGTCATGGAGCCGCCTGGCTGATCGTGGAGCTCGTGAGCGTGCCGCCGGGGAGGAGTCGGTCACTGCGCCAGCGCCCCAGAGCAGCTCTTCACTGTGCCGCCTGGCTCTTCTTTGGAGCCCTTCGCCGCAGCAGAGGAGCGCGCCGCCGCATCCCCCTGGAGGAGCCCTTCATGGCACCGTCTGGCTCCTCTTGGAGCCCTTCATCGCTCCGCCTGGATCGCCTTGGAGAGCTTCAGCGCGCTGCCCTGAAGGAGCCCTTTATGGCGCTGCCTGTCTGTTTTTGGAGCTCTTGCTGGCGCCTCCCCGGAGGAGTCCTTCATGGCACAGCCCCGGAGCAGCCCTTCCTCATGCCGCCCGGCTCTTTTGTTTGAGCCCTTCGTCGTTTCAGGTGGCTCATTTTGGAGCCCTTCACGGTGCGCGCCCGGCAGAGCCCTGCATTATGCCCCCCAGCTTATTTTAGAGCCCTTCACCACACCACACAGCTCATTTTGGAGCCCTTCATCGTGCCACGCGGCTCTTTTTTGAGCCCTGCACTGCAGTGCCCCGGAGGAGCCCTTCGTCGTGCCACGTGGCTCATTTTGGAGCCCTTCATCGTGGCGCCGCCTGGCTCGTTTTGGAGCCCTTCGTCGTGGCGCCGCCTGGCTCGTTTTGGAGCCCTTCACCATGCTGCCCTGGAGGAGCCCTTCATCACGCCGCCCGGCTCTTTTTGGAGACCTTCATCATGCTTCGCTGCCGGCAGAGCCCTTCATCGTGGGAGACGGCTCTTTTTCGAGCCCTTCACTATTGCACCCCCGAGGAGCCCTTCAGCGTGCCAGCCGGCTCGTTTTGGAGCCCTTCAGCGTGCCGCCAGGCTGGTTTTGGAGCCCTTCAGCGTGCCGCCAGGCTCGTTCTGGAGTCCTTCACTGCAGTGCCCCGGAAGAGCCCTTCGTCGTGCCACGCGGCTCATTTTGGAGCCCTTCGTCGTGGCGCCGCCTGGCTCGTTTTGGAGCCCTTCACCATGCTGCCCTGGAGGAGCCCTTCATCACGACGCCCGGCTCTTTTTGGAGCCCTTCATCATGCTGCCCTGGAGGAGCCCTTCATCACGCCGCCCGGCTCTTTTTGGAGCCCTTCATCATGCTTCGCCGCCGGCAGAGCCCTTCATCGTGGGAGACAGCTGTTTTTCGAGCCCTTCACTATTGCACCCCCGAGGAGCCCTTCAGCCAGCCAGCCGGCTCCTTTTGGAGCCCTTCAGCGTGCCGCCAGGCTCTTTCTGGAGTCCTTCACTGCAGTGCCCCGGAAGAGCCCTTCGTCGTGCCACACGGCTCATTTTGGAGCCCTTCGTCGTGGTGCCGCCTGGCTCGTTTTGGAGCCCTTCGTCGTGGCGCCGCCTGGCTCGTTTTGGAGCCCTTCACCATGCTGCCCTGGAGGAGCCCTTCATCACGCCGCCCGGCTCTTTTTGGAGACCTTCATCATGCTTCCCCGCCGGAGGAGCCCTTCATCGTGGGAGACGGCTCTTTTTCGAGCCCTTCACTATTGCACCCCCGAGGAGCCCTTCAGTGTGCCAGCCGGCTCGTTTTGGAGCCCTTAAGCGTGCCGCCTGGCTCGTTTTGGAGCCCTTCAGCGTGCCGCCAGGCTCCTTTTGGAGCCCTTGAGCGTGCCGCCAGGCTCCTTTTGGAGCCCTTCAGCGTGCTGCCCTGCAGGAGCCCTTCATCACGCTGCCCAGCCCTTCATCACGGAGACCTTGGCTGTGCTACGTGGGAGGAGGCCAGCCTGACGCCACCCCGGAGGAGAGCTTCATCGCTCCGCCCAGCTTGTCTTCAAGTCCCTCATGTCGCCCTGCCAGAGGAGCCCATGGTTGTGCCGCCCCAGAGGAGTTCTTCATCGTGCTGCCCAGATGGTCTTGGAGCCCCTTGAGCGCAGCAACCCAGAGGAGCCTCTTCACTTGGGCACCTGGGAGGAGCCCATCCTGGCGGTACGTCTAGTTTGCTATGTCTTGTGCTATGTTTTGGATTGCGTTGTCTTTTTTGGCTGGTAGTGTTTGTATTGCGTGGTATGTGTTGTATTTTGTGCAGTGTTTGGCCTTGTCCTTATGCTACGGTATTTCTTGTGCGCTGTGTCTTGTGCTGTGTTGTGTGTTGTGTTGTCTGGTTTGGTGTGATGGTGTGGTATGGTTTGTAAGTCTGGTAGGTCTGGTATTCTATTTAGTATTTTTTGTCTGTTGTGTCCTTCATGTCTGGAGTCCGTCATGGTGCCGCCTGGCTGATCGTGGAGCTCGTGAGCGTGCCGCCGGGGAGGAGTCGGTCACTGCGCCAGCGCCCCAGAGCAGCTCTTCACTGTGCCGCCTGGCTCTTCTTTGGAGCCCTTCGCCGCAGCAGAGGAGCGCGCCGCCGCATCCCCCTGGAGGAGCCCTTCATGGCACCGTCTGGCTCCTCTTGGAGCCCTTCATCGCTCCGCCTGCATCGCCTTGGAGAGCTTCAGCGCGCTGCCCTGAAGGAGCCCTTTATGGCGCTGCCTGTCTGTTTTTGGAGCTCTTGCTGGCGCCTCCCCGGAGGAGTCCTTCATGGCACAGCCCCGGAGCAGCCCTTCCTCATGCCGCCCGGCTCTTTTGTTTGAGCCCTTCGTCGTTTCAGGTGGCTCATTTTGGAGCCCTTCACGGTGCGCCCCCGGCAGAGCCCTGCATTATGCCCCCCAGCTTATTTTAGAGCCCTTCACCACACCACACAGCTCATTTTGGAGCCCTTCATCGTGCCACGCGGCTCTTTTTTGAGCCCTGCACTGCAGTGCCCCAGAGGAGCCCTTCGTCGTGCCACGCGGCTCGTTTTGGAGCCCTTCGTCGTGGCGCCGCCGGGCTCGTTTTGGAGCCCTTCACCATGCTGCCCTGGAGGAGCCCTTCATCACGCCGCCCGGCTCTTTTTGGAGACCTTCATCATGCTTCGCCGCCGGCAGAGCCCTTCATCGTGGGAGACGGCTCTTTTTCGAGCCCCTTCTTTTTTCCCCTTCTTTGGGATTTTGTTGAGTCATGATGCCGACAGAGGCTGCTTTGCCAGCATACTTAAATTTCCATCCTGGAGAAATGTACCCGTCTGTTTGGCATCTGTGAGGAATGAAATCCTGTATTTACCAACAGAGGAACTGTGGAAATGCATGCTTTTCTCCTATTGTTCTACTCCTCATCTAGAGGGACCTATTTTATGCGTGGTTTATGCGTGGAGTATGAGAAGTTTTTATGTTCTCTTAAAGGTGGCTCTGCTGCACATTGAAGGCTTTTGTCCAGCGCTTTGTGGGACAGAGGCAGGTCTGTTCCACAGCACAGACATCCTCACTAGGAGTTTCGACCAGACTTGCTGAGAACAGGTGAAGGGTTTTGCCCAAGGAACATTTTCTCGGCCTCACTGATGGGCTGTAAGGAAATGTAAGGACGTTGGGGTTATTTTACGATATAACGCAGTGGAGTTCAAGTTTTCCCGCCGGGATGGGACTCGGGGAGCAGTTGTCCTGCGAGCTCCAGGGGAGTTTCTTTTTGGTGTGTAAAAACCTACGTCTTCTGCTGCCTCTCGCTAGAGAGTGGCCTGTTCGCAACTATTTCGGCAGGTCTTTTATAATGTTCAGGAGGGAGGAGTTTTATCTATGCGCCTTCAAGTACTTCTTGCAACATGAACTTTCTCTGATGCTGCTAATTGCTTCTCTTGCTTAGGAGCAAGTCGGGGACTTAGTTTTCTGAGATCGTACTCGCTCAGGTTGTAAATACTACACTGACGTGCAGCAGAGTGCTACAAATGGTAGTAACGTTCCATGGCTATTGGGAATTAAAACAGGAGAAGAATGGTATTTTCAAGCTTGTTGAGCAAAAGAAGAAATTGCAAAGCTTCCCTTGAAGCATAACGCCCCCACGTCGTGTTGGCAAGAGTTGGGAATGTAAAAGGGACGACTGTCATCACCAAGGCGGCAATAATGAGAGAAGCTGCTTCGCATTATAAAATAACCATTATTTTATTTTCTGTTTTATAGCAAGGGTGCATGCATCACATGCCATGTAAAAAATTACTTGGGCCGTGATCTAAAAGAATTTATCATTCAATAATTTCAAGTCCCTGTTAGAGCTGTTGTGTTGAACTGATATTCTGCTTTTATGGCAGGGTGGTCTTGTTGCAAGAATAATGAAGCACAGAAGGTACGAAATGGGGGGGAGGGGAACTTTCATTATAAAAACATGTCTAAAACTGAGGTAGCTTTGTTTTCATGCACAACAGTGACATGTAGAGAAAGTAAATCAGTATTTTCCAATAATTCATCCTTACTGTAAAGAATCTAAGTAATTAAGAGTCTGTTTGATTCAATTACAGCATCAAGCTACGTTCCCAGAAGACAGAGATAGGTTGATAATGCCCTTTGAAAGCACAAAAACTAGCCTGCAATTATGTTCTACATGGCTACTCTTCAAAGAGCCGAGCTTCCCAGAGGGGGTTTCAGCAAGGTTCTTCAGCTCCTGCATGTGACCCCCAACCCCACACATCATCCAGGTACTAAAGGTATAACACTGTCATCTCAAGAGTTGAGGAAGGAGGGCAGGAAAACTCTTCGGGTCAAACCGAAAAAAAAAAAAAAAAAAAAAAAAAAAAGTCAAATAAAGACCAACACGGTAATGAATAAATTCAAAATGTGAGAGGTGAACTTACTCTTTTTGGAAAACCACATACCTGAGCGTGTGATCTGCAGGCAAAGGTTAGGCACTTTTGAGCGTCTGGGATGTAGCCTTCTTTAAGTAACGTCTCCAAACTTTTTTCATCACCGCCACAAACTGCTGAACGCCTGGGGATCACTTTGTCTGCTCCTTTGCCAAGGATCCCATCAGCATTAGCAAGTCCAGAACACTGCAAATATTTGAAGTCGCTAATTATTTGTGAGGTTATGGAACAATTACAGTTTAATTTTCTGGTCATTTCTCATACAATCATTAAGAAGAAAATCCTACTTTAAGAACAAAATCCTACCTATTTTTTCCATTACTGAGTTTTCTTCAGAGAACAGCGTTTATCATTCAATATTATGATCATAACAGTGTGCTTTGGCACTGATTTACATCATTGACTGGCTGTATAAATTACATTGACACATACAGGCTTGGCTGCCTCTAAAATCTTGTACTCCATTATTCTAAGTAGGCAAGCAATAAATGTGTTTTAATTAGAACCAGAGACAGATATTTGATATTACCCAGCAATCCCTTTTACGGCAATACCGAGTGCCCATGGCACATGCTTAGATCCAGGCATCTCTGGAGTTTGGAGGTAAAGTGAACATGTGAGCTGCAGACAAAATGAATATTTCCTTCTGTTGAACAGCACTCACCGAGATACTGATGCAGAAAAATCATCTTATAACTCATCTCTTTCACCCACGTCCTTCCCAGCTAATGAGGATTAGTGGACAAACACCGGTCCCTTTGATACTTGGATTTATTGATGCTGCTCAGAGATTGCAAGCTACAAAGGCAGTATTTGATTTAAGGATGTCTCTAGTACTGGCAATTTTGCCAACCCATCTTTCATTCCTGAAAAGGTGAAGATAAAAAAAAAAAAAAAGCGCAGCGCGCTCAGTATCTGCTGCAGCCTGAGCTCCTCATCAGCCTGAGGAGAGTCCTCGGTCTGACACCCAGCTTCAATGACAGCTCAGCTGATGATCCCCTTTTGCTAACGGTTACAATCAAGCATCTCCTGATAATTTTGCAGTTAGCAGACTGTCTTAAATATCTTTATTCCTAAGTGCTGCGAGCCACATGCAAATCGTGGGGCTCCTGGGAGAGGCTTCTCTTTGGTGACCTGCTGCTCTGGGAATTGCTTTCCACTCTTGGTTTTCTGCTGCAAAAAGCTACTTATTTCATAGGGACTGGGCACATCTGTAAATACAGCAGGGGCCTGGGAGGTCTGGATCTGCCCCTTGGCATGGCCACCCCGTGCCATGGTCCATAGGGGGGTTGGCTTTTCCCTTGGCTTGGCAGTTGATGCTTGCACCTGACAAAACATCTGATACACTGCATGAGATCACTACCATTACACAGCATAAAATAAACAACAAATTGCCCTTAATTGGTAGGTAGTGACTTCACAGAGTGACCTCACCATTTAGCAGTTTGTCCGTAGTATAGTAATAAGGGGACCATTAGTCGGTTGCTGCTCGTTAAACTGTCACTGCCACAACATACCAGCATAGCAAGTGACCTTCCTGACTTCTACAGGCGTGCCTTGGGGCAACAGGTTTCCTCTTTTCTAAATAGGAATTATCTTCAAAAAACAGTATTTAAAAGAAGACTTGAAGCTGTACACCTTCTTCAGACCAGCACAACGGTCTGCTGAAGACACACCATATTGATCACCCTGTCTTTAAGTTAATCACGATAATTATGAAAAAAAAAAAATGCAGCAAACAAGTGTAATCCTTGGATATTAGTTATTTATGCTGCGCTATTAAAATTACACTAAAATAATATACTACAGAGGAGAACCACTTTCTCCATGTAGAGGATGCTGCCATTATTCAATATGCCAATAATCTTCCTCAGCTGACGGATTGTTAGGGTCATATAGCCGCAAATTATTAGCAGTATATTGTATGCTAATAATAAAAAAACATGAGAACTGGAACTATAAATCATATCCATTGCTTATTACTAGCTCCAATCCTACTAAAGCATTACATGTGGTCTTCTAATCCTACTGTGAAAGAAGAGGGAGCAGGGGGTCACCGGTCCAGCTCCCTGAAAGATCAGGGCAGCAGCAGATCAACAACTGGCAAACATGCCCAAGGGATGGCAATGGGATGGATGGTATTTCTTTGCCATGCTTTTTTAAATTTTATTATATATTCCCCCACAGGTATTGACAGACCAGTCCGTATGATTTCTCTGGTTAGGTTAAGGCACCCTCAGGTTTAATAGCAATACATTTAATTGCGGCTGAAAGGAATAATTGCACTTAACAAGTTTTGCATGTCTATGTGAAAGAAACTGTTGCTGTCACTTAAGGACCAGAGAGAAATTATCTTCACTGAACAATATCCTATTACAGGAGCAATGTCATCAGAATCAAACCGCTTTGCTAGTGCTACTGAGGGTGATTAATTATACTGTGAAATTTGGTCTTTAATCCATTCACAGATTTGATTGCCTATTTCTTGCTATTACTTAAGGGAAAATATATCAAATTAGTGAAACAAAAAGATTTAAGTAATTAATCATGGTTTTGCATACCTGCTTGCAACTAAAATTAAATTGAAAATATTGAAATTTGACCTTACAATGTCCAAAAGTAGAACTAAAACTGTATCTGATGACAATTCACTGCAAGTTTGAAAACCCACGCTAAATGAATGATGACCATTACCATGTAATAGAAGCTTTCTTAAGTTCTCCAGCTTAGGCAGCAACAAACAAAGGTGTAATTCAAAATCCTTGCTTCATTCCTCACCTGCTCCTTTCTCCAGGACTATTTTTATTTTTTCAGCAAATCCCTAAAATTAATATTTTTGCTCTTAAAAAACACTGGGGAACTTATAGCCTATTTTTTTCACACACATTCAAAACAGAAATCAGAAAAATACAATATATTCAGAACTCTAAATATAAGCTGAAAAATTAATGGTGGAACACATTAGACAAATTTAATTTAATTTTTAACATTTTCTCATTTACCCAATAAATAGAAATGGGAATTGAATTAGCTTATTAGAATCATTAAACTAATATATTTCTGTTCTGGAAATACATACATCTTCATATATCTCACTTCATATAATCTTCATATATCTCACTTATGAAGAGATACTAAATAGAACCCTTTCTCAAAAAAAATCTCATAACAGATTCACTTCCCAAATATAATAAATGAACTCATACGTACATGCAATAGTTATGATACTTAAATAATTATTGCTTCCTAACAGCTGATTTAGTCTCAATACGCTCTTTTAGTGCGCTTCAACTCCATTAGCATTTAGACTGCCTTACAGCTGTCAGGATAGGTTAGGAAAAAAATGACCCGATAACAATGCAAAAAGTATACAAATTATCGTTCAGAGTACAGCCGTACATGGAAGTGAGACGACAGCCTTTCAGCTTACCTGACATGAAGCTTCGTGCAAAGAATTTCATCCACACCAAGGAGGGTGGCCATTAACATTCGCTCCACGTTGGAGCGGATCCCTTCCAACACCTGCATCCCCATTTTCAGCACCTTCAAGCACAACAGGAAAAAAAAAAATCATTAAGGAGAAGAAATTAAAGGATTCAGTGCACAACTCAATGGTTTTGTCACTGAATTCTCACTGCAATAATCATAATTCTTTTGCTTTTACCCTCCCCTCTCGTAACCAAAACTAATTTGTCCTAAATGATCACGCAGCACTAACTACCAAGATGTTTGCAGTCTGGTCTAAGACTCAGACTCGCACACACCCTCCCTTCTATTGTGTTTCATGTAAAAGAAACTACTTGCAGCATTGCTGAGAGACAGGACACAATTTTTCAGGCTCTGAGATGAAAATTAAGGTATAGGCAGTGATTGGAGAAACGATAAGTACATTCCCCTTTCTTCAGGGGGCATAGCAATAGAAATCCCAGTCAAGTAAACTTATTGGTACCTAATTTCTTGCCCTCAGAATTAAGTCACTTTATCTTAAAAACACTCATTACACCCACACACATTTATATATGGAAGTTACCGCAAATAAAAAGAGGTAATTACTTGTGCAAAGTAGTCAGAATTGGTGTTAAACTTAGCATTCAATGATATCTAAGAAGTACTTAGAAGAACATTATCTCTGTGTGTTCATAAGAAAATGCTGGTTTTTTGATTAATTAGAATTTTGTCTGACGGGTGTAAAAAGTAGTTTGAAACTGTAGGCACTTTCTTAGGCTTAGGATGTAACGGTCTGGATATGTACGCAAGTAACAACTCGGATCCGGCAGCTTCCTCACGCCCATCACGCCCGACCCACATCTTGCCAACCCAAAGTGCAGGTAACAAGGGGTTTTACTTCTGATTTACACTGTAGGTGGTGAGCATGGAATCAATCCTATTGGCACTAGAAACAATTCCTTATTTACCTTCATATTAAAGAGGATGCGTAAAATGCAACTACCTCTGCTTCCTGATACAAATTGAGATATCAATCAATATATGAAAGATACCTGCAAACTGCTAAGTCCCCAAAAAGCGATCCCTGAAAGGAGCCACTCCTCCCGTTAGATCTACCACTGAGTCACCCTGTCAGGCACTGTGAATGTGAAGTGTCTCTGCATATTGCAAATCTGCGATAAATTTGTTGGTGTGTAAGGCTTAAATAAACTTTGTGCAACTTTTCAGAAGGCCTGAAAGTGGAAAGCAAGAGGACTTGTAAGAAGTCCACGTTGGACATCACAGGATTGCCCTGGTAAACGCCATTTCACAGGATGTATCTCTGTCTTAACATGTACTGAACGTAAATGACACCACTAAGACAGTTATCTTTCTCATGCCCCATCTTATTAGCATGCATCACTACAAAGGAAAGCTAATATTTTAAAGGGCTGTTAAAATACTAGAGAGCTAACTGCAGTTTTGGTTTGGGGCTCTGCATTTCTGGAATTTATATTAGCCTATGTTTGAAATAAAAAAAAAAAATCTATTAGCAAAAAACCTCAAAAGCCAAGGACCAAGTAACAGGGGGAAAAAAAGAAAAGAAGGAAAAACTACATCATTCTACCCAGAGGTTTGTCAAAAAATGACCCTTGTGTGGTACAAGGAGTATTAACAATTGTGGACAGTGACAGACTCCCCACTCCCCCAGTTGTTCAAGCTCTCACAGCCCTCCTATGAAAGATTAAAAAGGCAAAACCTTAGAGCTGAGGCAAGGGATCAGATTTGATGAAGCCACAGCCTCCTAGAGTCTGAAAAGACTTCTCCTAGACACACAAGACTTTCCCCAAGAGACCAATCAAGATTAAAGGTGTCGTTCATTGCATGAAAACACTATAACCCTCAGCCCATGAGTCTAATTTGAGCCTTACTGAGATGCCTGAAGTGGTATCGGCAGGTGAACGTGACTAAGCACTGATCCCAAAGCCTTGTATTGTCCTGGCACAGTGCGGAGTCCAGCACAACCAGCCCTGATGAGCAGCTCAGTCTAGTAGCCGCCATCCACCACCATGGCCTCCTAAGGGCCCATGCAACTGTCTTGGCAGGTCAACGTGCAAGAAATACCCATTTTGATATGAAAAGTGTGACTGTTTCCTCAGTCATTTTGAATCTTTCCCTGTAATCTCTCTCGTTGACTTGGGAAAGCGAGGGACCAGCGGTGGCACACAATTCAGTCAAAAGCTGGCAGCCCGCCTGAGCAACGCTAGGGTTTTAACAAGTGACAACCAGACTGATCATAAAATAAAACGAGATGGTGCAAACTTTGATATGCACTGCACCCCTCAAAGAGCCAAAGTTCTGGAGCCTTTGGAGTGAAGGAACAAGTAAAACTGCTCCTATGGGCTCTCAGACAAGCTACTACAGCAAAAGTTAAAGGGCCTAAATATATTCCATATATTCTGCTTTGTTACAGAAAAGGCTGTTTGGTATTTCTGTAAGCAGTATTTTTATAGGTGAGTATATAGGTCTAGGTCAAAATCTATACCAGTATTATTATTATATTATACAGTCCATTTTTGGATTCTCTTTGAGAAGCAGATAAGACAGGGTGAGATGAAGCCAGTGGTCCCAAGAAACGAGCACTGCAACTTCAGGAAAACCCCTGTGCAGAGCAGCATGCCTTGGAAGACTCCAACAAGGGTGGAAGTAAATTCTATTCGAGAGGGGATGTTTATTGATCAAAACACATGAAAAAACAAAACCAAACAGAGTACAACACACTTTGTGAAGCAAAAATGTGCTAGAGCTGCTCGTGTCGATTATACAAGCACATCACATCTCTAATGCAGCCAGCGGAAGCTGAAGATGCCAAGTGATCTTTAAGGTTGTTCCTAATAAGAAAGTAGAGAGTATCCCTGTCTGGAGGTGACAAGTGCATATATATTTTATATGCATTTATATGCCTATATATATTTTTATATATATATAACATATATTTTATAGAAAAATATATTAATATATTTATATATATTATATATTTTTATATATTAAAAATATATTTATATACACACAGACGCACACACATTCATCTTCCAGCAAGATCTGCTGGAAGGAGAAGAGTTGGCAACTCCCAAACCAATCACAGAGCAAAATGCTGCATGAAACCCTGTTGCCACGAGGATCCAAGAGATACCTTATCCAGTAACCCCAGCGGATTTGACAAAGGCACAGCCTATTTCCCAAATACAAAGAGCAACTGAAGTTTCACCAGTGTTTCTGCATTTCCCCATCACAGACATCATTTTCAGCTCACTTAAATTAATCCTCTCTCAACCCACAGTCATGATGTAAATCAGATGCCGGTGATGCAAGAAAACTGGACTAACTGAATCAGATGACCAGAAGAGCTAGAATTAAGAATCATTATCGTACGAGTAACCTCACGGCCCAAGAGGCCCTCCCACCTTTCTCAGCATCTCCTGTGCTTTCCGAATGGGGGAACAATAGCAGAACACATACAGGACACTGTAGATGAAAGGTCAGGTTATGTATGTTCTTCCTCATCCCTCTGGCATCACTGAGGAGTCATCAGTTCACCACATTTTTGGCCTCCATAAGAAGCATACGTGTCCAAAGTAAGGGTGGGACTTGATACAAAATAGATACAACAAGAGAAGCACAGAGGGGACAGCAGACAAACCTCAAATATTACACTGCAGAGACATACAATTACTGGGGACTGACTGCTGAAGTTTATTGCATCGCATTAAACTATCAGTCCAGCAAGACACAAACAAATGTTGATGCCCTAAATTCTTGCTACATGTACATTTAGAGACTAACAGATGGTCAACCTACAGACTTCTTCATACCAGGGGTCAATGTATTTTATACTTTATTTACAACAGCCATTCTGGAAACACCGCTATAGTGCATTTAATTCATCCCCAATGGCATTTAGACTCGGCAGTACTGGGCACACTGCCATTAGTCTAGAAACATTAAGTTTGTACAGGAGGCATCTTTTACTCCACTTGTTTCCCTCCAAAGAAAAGCCTCATGGATACCACTCGAGCCTCCAGCTGCTTCCCTTTCCCTTTACTCCCCGTTGCCCCAGTGGGGCATGAAAAGGATTCATGACTACACAGGTAAGCGGTTTTTCTTCTTTCACAGGACCATTTATGTTATTTTTATGTTCTTCTAAATATTTCCAAAACCAATACAAAACCCACTTTGCAAGCTGTGCTGGAAATGGCACTTACACAGAAGCCCCAATGGGATGGGTCCACCATTCAGCGTGAGATTATGAAAGATGCGGGCACCACGGAGGAACAGGAGCCGATCAGCTTGACGGTAGGGAAAGAAGGGATGCTGGAAGGCAAGATAAAATGTACTCAAAATCAATGCATCTGGGACCTTCCCTACGAGGCACTAGGCATAAAACAGGAATTAAATGTATTCTGTGTTTATCTTCAGAAATTCAAGTGTTTCAAGTAGGAAATACTTGAAAATAATTGTTGACTGTCCTCATCTTAAGACATGCAAAATCCTTCTGCCTTTTCCAGCGTAGATCAGAGGATAACCAGCAGTGATACTTGCATCAGGAGCAGCACCGCTTCTCCTGGCCTGAGATCCTACTCACCCTTAAAAATCCACCTACTTTAAACTTAGAAAAAATAAAAGTGAGTTTCTCACCTGTCTCTTCCCCCTGAAATACAGAGGCAGTTTTTATTTGCAGCAGGCAGACAAATACTTGGTGGTTTCAGTGGACACCTGAGCTTATGAAGCCCACTGGCTATGTTGCAGGAAGTTCCCTAAAACTTTTATTTTTCATTGTTGCTCTTTTTTTTTTTAAAATAATAAACCACAAATCATAAATATCCGCATTGCTCTCCCCTTCATGGAGCCCTCACTATTTTTTAGCATATCAGAAACGATTTCAGCAAGTTTGGGTTTTTTGTTCAGGTTGCTTTTTTAAGAACATTTATCAACGTTGAAGTTTTCCACGCTGGTTCCTTGGCTGGGCTGGGCTTCATAAGGTTGGTCCACTCTCCTGCTACCCGCCTGCTTCAGGAATAGCAAGCCCCAACAGTGTGAGACCATGACAAAATATTCCAAAGAACATAGTAATTAACTCTCTGTAGAGAGAAATATTCCATCTAGCTGCCCTTTTGAAGGGGCAGCTAGAAAAAAAAAAAAAACTCTCTGAAACTCTCTGAAAAAAAAAAAAACTTTTAAAACATGAATATATTTTAGGATTAAAAACAAATGTGTTTGCTCTTTACATTCCTATCTCATTTCCTCCTATCCCAGGTGAAACCAAAAAAGCACTTAAGAAAACTGATTTGCAGCTACCACAAGCCTTTTATTTCCCTGTACATACAAATAAAATCCATTATACAACAATGGAACAGTGCCTGGCTTCTGGTTAACGAGGGCATCTCAAACTCTTGAGCAACAGAGAAAGGTGTATTCATAGCCTAATTTAAACTGCAATGTATCTGCACAAGCAGAGAGAAAAATAAAATAAAACAGAGAAGATTACCTGGAGCAAAGGCAACCTCCTCCCCTAACAGAGAACTTCTACGCCTCTATGCGAGTACAATCTTACCCTGTTTATATGCAAAAGGCCTGTTTTTGTAGCCAGGGAATTTGTCAGTCAAAAGGAGTGGTTACAGTATTTGTAAGCATTGAACTTATCTCAGCAAAAAACACCTCCTGCCTTTAAACCAAAAAAATCCCTGCCATCTAGCTCAACGAATGCTTTAAACCAAAAACAACCCAGAGGCTAAGGCTTCCATAAAGGTAGCAGAGAAAATACCGGCACCAGCACCACGGCAGTGGAAATTACGGTAACGGGTAGCACCAGGCACCTCTAATCCAGTTCCTGTTCATTCCTCCCGTGGCTTCTCTGTAAGGCTGAGGGTTTTCAACAAATGTAATGCAGATCATAGCGTGAATATGCAAAAAAAAAGTGATTATATTCTACAGTTTTTGAACAGAGCAGCTATCTGGAAAAGATATCCCACTTGAAGGCAAATACATACACTGTGACGAAAAGAACTATCTCAATTATCGCCTTTAAGGAGGGAGATGTTAATGAAAACCACTTTAATCCACTGCAGTGATTTTCAGTTTCTTAGGTTTTGCTGACATCTGGTGGCACATATGAAAAGCGTCCTAACGCAATAAACAGGTGCTCCTGCTCCACCGGCTGCATCATACCTCAACCTCTCTGAATAATGACTTGGCATTTCCATTACTGCACGCCAACATACTCAAAATTTTAGAAGAGCTGCTGTGGAAGTCTTTTACAGGTTCAGCCTTGACATAGTAACATCTACCCTCAACTATACGCCCTCAACTACTTCAGCCTCTTGCATACAATTGTGTTAGTGCAAAACGATTAATAAAAAGATACATACTGGCTCCATAGAGCCACAAGCTTTTCAGCCACCCCTATGAAATGAATCCCAGCTCTTAACAGGGGAAAAAAAAAATTTACCATCATACCTCAGTTGGCACTGGTTGACAACCCCCAGATAACCGAAACACAAGAGGAAAAAAAACCTTAATAAGCACAGTTAGCAAAGTACTCTTATTGCATCTCCTCTCCTTACGTTGCAGCTGAGCCACACTCCCCACACACCAGCATTACAATATATTCGTTATATCAACAGGAATATTTTGTTGTCAATGCAACAAATGGAGCAGCTCTAAAACATTGTGGGTACGATGTTGACTGCAAGTATTAAAGTATTTATTAAAGCAGAGGAGCTCTTTGAAGCAAATTAGCACGGAAAAATTAAATATTTGAATATTTTGAAAAAAATATTTACTTGGTACACAAGTGCCTTCAGTACCACTACGGTCCATTTATTCAATAAATATTTTATAAGGATATTTGCAGTGTGGTTTTGTGTGATTCTCAACACATCCCAGACCACAAAACAGTCACTTGCAATTCAGCAATCTCGTTGAGACTTCAACAGTATTAAGGTTTATGAGCCACTCTGACATTATTCACAAAGCTTGTTTTAAACACCAATCTCAGATTTAGTTTTTCACACGTAGACTAATTTTTTCATTACCACATTTCTTGACAGGGCCTCCTGTAACATCCTGATTCACCCTTAGGGTTTTGCCACCAAGCAGATCCACCAAGACACACTTCTTGTGTAAAGACGAACACCTGTGACAACGGCTGTGACCACCCATCCATGTCACCTCCAGAACCCCAGTGGCTCGCAGCACAGGGTGTCCGACGCAGAGACATGCTGCAGCCCAGAAGACATGACCACACGCTTTTTCCTTTTTTAAAATCTCTTGGCAAAGCAACCCTGAGACCTTCCCTGGCCTGCGTATGCACTTGGTGTTAATTACCATTACCAAGCATTCTTTTAAGGAAGATTAGTAGGTTAATGATAATATACATAGAGTGTACACAAATTAGAGATCAAAAGCCTTCAGAGAACGGTGAAGAGCCAGCTTGAGAGAACGCCCTGACAAAGACATTCTGCTTTTCTGCACTCTTCCCTGAAAACCCAGTGCAGGGACAGACGGAGGGCAGAGCTGGCACCACTGACTTTCTGGTGGCACCTAAGTCAACTGTGTTTCGCTTATAGATTCGCTGCCTCCTTCTCTCTAAATCCTGCCATTTCACCGACAGTATTTTGACTCAAATACCAAAGCTGTCCCCGCTGTGCTGAACTTGCATCCCATCTCTGTTGAAACACAGGGAGTGGTTTGTTTGAGCAGCACATGATAAAACCTGTAAGCTTTCAAGGAAGAGCAGGGGATCTCAGCATCGGCAGGTCCTTGCAATGGGACAACCACAAGCACAGAGCATCAACAGGAATGTGAGGTAACGGGGGTGTACACGCACAAATCATACCACAGAATCACAGAATCCCAGGTTGGAAGGGTCCTCAAGGATCAACTGGTCCAACCTTTCTTGGAAAAAGCACAGTCTAGACAAGATGGCCCAGCACCCTGTCCAGCTGAATCTTAAAAGTCTCCAGTGATGGGGAATCCACCACTATCCTGGGGAGATTATTCCAATGGCTGATTGTTCTCATTGTGAAAAAGTTTTCCTCTTGTGTCTAATCGGAATCTCCCTAGGAGTAACTTGTACCCATTACCTCTTGTCTTTTCCATGTGACTTCTTGTAAAAAGAGAGTCTCCATCTTCTTTGCAGCCACCCTTTAAATGAACATGGAATAATGGCGAGTTATTGTGCCCGCAACAAAATTCCATGGTCCAGCAGCACATTCTGCTCTCGAGGGGCTGCAGTGAACACACAAGCCTGCACAGGAGGACCATAGCACATATGGAGATGTCCCACCCTCATGGTCTGTCCCAGCCAGAGCAAGCTCAGACCCCACTAAGCCATGGGCTGTCTCCAGCCCCTGGTATCCCATATCCACTGAGGCTATGCTGCTCTGATCTCAGTCCCATTTACATCTTGTGGCTTCCTAAAACATGCAGTGACAATAAATTGCATGATGTAATTACACGGAAAACAGGCTTTTTGGCTGGGTTCATACCTGCTCCATCAACCCTTCCATGCTGGGTGTAGGAACCCAAGGTCAGCCACAGCTCAGCACTCCCATGATCCATTCTCAGGGACAGGGTCATTTTCATCAACCCCTCAAACTTCCACCTGACTCCTCATCAATTTAAAAGACTTCAGCTTGGAGCTATTGATGCCAGAGTGAACAAGAGAACAGAAGGCCAGTTTTCATAGGAAGGATTAGGATGCAGCTTATTTAGCAAACCATGGATCGGGGAGGAAATAGGGTGCTCTCCTCTTATGGCACTGGGAATGGCATTACTTGTGATAAAACTGAGGTTGGCATGGGAATGAATGGGTACTCCAGAATATGGAAAAGTGACCAGCCTTAGGATTTCACGCCTTATTTCAGACAACTTGTTTGTATTTTCACACCATCTGGTCTCTTTGCTGCCAGGGGTCTGCCAGCTCACTTCCACTGACAACCAGATACATGCAAAAGGTTGAGGAGGCTCTTTTTTAATTGTCAGCAAACCTTTGTTGCTTGCAGGGCCCATAGATATATGCACCTGAGTTGACAGATAAGCATTTCTAACCACACAGGCACAAAATCAACTGAAAATGGGCATTTCTATGGACAGCATAGAAATGTTCGATATGGACCGGCAGCCATGGAAGAACAGATGCCTCGTACCAGCTGAAAACCTGCTCCAGGAGCTCCTGGCTCCCCATCAATGGGCAAGATGGAAACTCGGAGAGAGGGTGCTGGGTAGAGAACAGGAACAGCCTGGCTGCCAGCAGAGCAGGTTTCCCTCTTTCAGAGCCCTATATTTTTCTGTACCACACCATGAAGAGGTACTTCTGCCCTCCTTCCTCTTCTGCAAACTCTGCCTCTCTCTGCTCAATCAACAGCACTGTGATCACTGAAAGGACTGCGCATCTGCTTTAATTGCAAGTCCTTAAATGCACCTGAGTGTTTTACCTGCACTACTATCCAGCCACGCTAGATTTCATTTTTGGAATACTATTTGTTTTGCAATAGACTGGAACTCCCCCAGTCCTGTGGAAGAACCATAGGAAGGTGTATTTTAGCAAAGTGCAGTAAATTATTTTGAGACTGAAACCTGTCATCACATAGCCACCAGATCAGAGCAGAAAGAGAGCTACTTGCCACCATGTTCAAACCAGGATTCTCCAGGAACCAGCATTACTAGCAACTGTAAATCAGACCACTTTGAATTCATTGTCCACACTAGCTCCTAAAATTGGGAACTGTGAGTTTATCCACTGAGCATTTACATCAACAGTCATACGTTATTTTACCTTTAATTCATTTGTATTTACACGCCAAATTAAAATTATCCAATCATTTTTCCAAATAGTTTTGTAGGAGCATTGCTTACTCTGACTGTTCCATTCTTAGAATCCTACTTTTTAAAGCAACGTAGTCCACAGATTCAGTATATGAATGGAGATGGTTTCAAAACGCTTACAAAACAGGTTTTCACTGTGATAATTATTGTCTTTTCTGGTCATAGCAGTCAATGAAAATTAGCAGTAAATTTTCAAAGGAGTCCTAGCATAATTTCTGCTTACTGGGGACACCTCCCTTGGGAGTTTTCTGTTGAGAAAATAAGGTTGGAAGTAAAATAGGCCCTGCAGTGGAGTGTCTAAATGAGTTTCGATATAGAATGGTTTGCAGACACTCCCCTGTTAGCTAGTACTTTAAACGGGTACGAAAAATATCTGTATTCAGATTTAGATTGTCTCCCAGATACCTGCTGAGAATTTCAAATGGGAAAACCCAACATGACTTTCTTGCAGACCTCGCTCACATACAAGCGCTACCAGGTATTTGCAGAAATCCCACCAAGAATATGTTCTGTAATTTTATGCACTTTTGTTGTAAGGGCAGAGGATGATTCTTGCCCAAGTTCACAAGACAGGGCAAGGCAAAGAGACACCAGCACCAACACAGGAGGAAGCAGAAAGGAATTTGAAAGATTTGACCAGGATCCTTGAAGCATTATCACAAGGACAAATGGCCACAGGACATTGATTTTTGGGGTGTTCCTCAAAACATCCACCCTATAGGTTCTGCCTGCAGATCTTTAACCCAAGGGCAGCCAGCGTGCAGCTGGTGATCAGACATTGCATGGTCTCTGAATGAGGAGCTGATTTATTATAGCCAGCAAACATTAGATGGTCATCTTCTGCCTCTGGCCCATAAATCACAAAGTGAACTGTGAGCAAAACTGCTCTGTGAGCTGGGATAGGAAAAAGGAGAAAAGCCTGCAAGTCTAAACCTGTAGAAAAGGGAATAATGAGCAGCAACTTACCATTCGTTCATATTGTCCCTTAACATTTTATAAACATATTAAACAAACACACCTTTTTGTTAGATTTTCAGCATTTAGGAAAACGTAAGTAACATTCATTCCAACCAAAAACCTCATCTATTTCACAAACAGACAACAAAAGCTCACCAAGGCGCTAGAAACAGACCTGTCCTAAGAAAGACCAGGCAGAGGAACAGATAGAGCAATTCAAGCCTCCTGGTTTTTGCTTACAGCTTGCTACAAGCAGGAAAAGCCATGGGACAGATACCGAGTTTCTAAGCCATTTAATGCACTTGGAAAAGTGGCCTTTCCCAAGTTTTGCTGCCAGCAGAAAGGGCAGTAACTTTTGTTAAAGTAAACAGAACATTTAACAAAGTGGGATTAGCTAATTCAGGTTTTTTGAATTCTGAAACAAATCATGGTGCATGAAAATACACTGGGGACAGGACAACAGGAAGCATCTGTTTTCCTGGGTGTTTCCAGTTCCCATGCCTCCATCACCACAGGCCATGACCACGTCCCAGCTTATGGTGAGCTTGCCCTCACATGCCCCACGTGAGGCAGGAAAATGCTATTGATTAGAGAAGAGACTCAGAGCGACCATGTAGTCCGGTCACTCAGAGAAAGCATGGTTGAGCAGGGAGCCAAGCATCCGGTCACCCCATTTTTGACCAACTGCCACCACTTCTTTGCCCTTTATTTCTGCTTAAATGTAGCTAGAATACCACATCTTGGCTCTCCTGAAATATATTTATAATACTTTTTCTTTCAACCTTTATTATTCTTTTTTAGCTTAGCTTCTACCAGCTTACCTTTTAGGATGCAAACAGACTGTGGGACTTCCTTCACACCGTTATCTTCTTAAGAAGTTGCAAAGCAGAAGACCAGATTTCAAATATGCTGGAGCAAGCAGGGCACTTAAACCAGATGAGATAGCCAGGTCTGAGGGCTGGTTGGTCAACAACCGTATCAACACCAGAGAGGCAGGCACTCACTGTCTTCCTGACTGAATTTGCCCTTTGCAACCAGTTAAGCACTAATCTCACAACCGCCTATCGGGCTGTAGTCCCAGGTGAGGAAGACTCTGAAGGGATGAGACACAACACATGCACCTGGAGATGAAACAGCACTGCTTGTGACAAAGATGTGACCCAGGCAAGCTCAATTAATGTAATGGCCAGATGAAAAATGATGTAAATTCTTAAAGGCAAGACTAAGTGTAACATTTCAACCTAACCTGGCTACTCACCATTCTTGATAAATGTCAGGTGTGTGGCTTGCCAAATCTTTACTTGAGCTTCATGTATTTTAAGAAGCCATGTCAGGGTGCAGTTCTGAAACTCTCCTGTCTTGGTTTGACTGATACTTTACTAAACAAACAGAAGCAAAAAGCTACAAGATAAAAGTTTAAAAAGAAAAACCACAGTGGTTATATGGTCTGCAGTACTGTAAATAAAACACGCATTTGGATTAAGAACAACTATCATCAGAGAGTTAGCCCTATAATCAGGTAAAGACAGTTGTGCAATAAGCATCCTGGCTCTGATGGTGGCCATGGCAGATGGCTAGTGAAGACCATGAGGCCAAGGCAGGCCTGGAGAATACCCCGTATAAAAGGTACCACCGCCACCTCTGAAAGAAGTCAAAGGTGTCACGATTTGCAGTCTTTCATTTCCCCTGAAACATCCTTGGCTTTAACACCCACAGGACAGCAGTTCTGCAGCTGCTTCTCAGCTCTTGTGTTTGCTGGCAGCTTCCAAATGCTGTTCTGCCTCTGATGAATCTGACAGCAGGCGCATGATACAGTCAGCTGCTGCGGCATTTTGATAGTCACCATGAAGTACCTAAAGGACTTTGATGTGTTGAAAAGAGCAAAGATTTCAGAACAGCATTCTGACTTCCAAAGGAGAGGTGGGTGAGTTACATTAGTAGATGCTTCTCGGCTTGTAACTTTTGCTCTGTCACTCACATTCTCGAATACATCACTGTACCTTAGGGAATGCAACACACAAACACCAACAGGCACTCAGCTAGCATCATTTGTTTAATAAAGTCTTTTCTGTTTTTAAAAAAGTTTACAAGACAGATGTGTTCCACATGATAAACGACTAGCGGCTGATCTTTCCTTTTAATAACTTAATCCATGCAGAAGGACTGGACTGCCTAACTTGGTGTTACATAGCAGCTGAACAATATACCAAAATATACACAGATCTACACGCTGCCATGGAAACAGGTAGCACATGACACCATAGAGTGAGAATCAAAATACAAGCCTGCTTGGATAATTTTCAGAATTCAAGTGTAAGTTTAAGGAAAAACCCTGATTCGTTTTTGAAATGGAGCTTATGTACTGAAAGGTCTGCTACAATCTGCCTACAGTCACCCTTTACTCAGCAGTCATGTGAAAACACGTACACAAAAATGTGATGAGTCCTTTTTACTACTGGTACTACACATCAACAACTGAATCTGATAGCATTGCTTTGGTTGTTTCAATACAGAATGATACAGGTTTCTAATGTCTTAGATCTGTTTTCCCATTTTCCATTCTTTTCCAAAGCTGTTGAAGAGTGGTGCTGAGGTGAATGTCTGTTGGGTCTCTCTTCAAGAATCCAGTACAAGAAACTGTGGAAGGCAAACAGACAGGAACATTACTACAAGTAGAGTAGAAATAGAATATGATGCCTTCAGCTCCCATAGGACAAGTACCTTAATTGTCACAGCATGAAAATTAATGATAGGTTATTGGTATATCACATTTTAGCAATGTTCAGCTCCCTAGAAATGTTCAGCTCCCTAGAATTTCAAATGCTATTGGATAGGTCAGACTGACCAAAGCACTCTAGAAGGCCTGCAAACTCCTGCTCTCTAAAATGTTCTTATTTCAACACACAACCCAGAAACAGTGGGGGAAACCTTATATTCCTGTACATCCTGCTATATTCCTATAGCAGCAAGGCCAACAGTTGCTGAAAAATAGCACATCCTCACTTTATTTTCCAAGAATATGTTCTCCTTCCCAATGTGCCTACTCGTCTCCAATATTAAAACAGGAAGGTGCACTGAACATAAAGCCAAAGAGAGCAGAACTCATGTGATTCCAGCTGTTGTATGATACGACAACCCACAGAACCATTTCACACCAGTCTTGAAGCTTCTCTCCATGAGGCCAGTGAAAAAAAGCCCACGGACTTGAGAATTTCTTTGATCTCCTTTCCAGGCCAATCCAAAACAAAATTTCAGTATTTCCAGAAATCTATTCAATGCCTTATGCAAATTCCTTTATATTAGTACTGCATAGATAATAGTAACTTCTGTAAAACAGAAACCAACCCCCAATGTCTGACTACTGGGAAAATTCATGGGTTTTTTAAATTTGGTTTTTTTAAAAAGCAAGTTTCTGAGCAATGCGTGATATTGAATTGTATAGATCACAAGCCAGCCTGAACTCTAGGGATGGGAAAACAAGAGAAAAGTTAGACCTTAACTTTGCAAAGCTGTTAATAATTAAACTGCACAGCCAGTCCAGGACTTCAGCGTGCAGATGAGGGAAATAATGCTTTCTTGAGAGCCTGGGCATGTTTCAAAGTTCAAAATCAGCAATGTAGCTTTTTTGGGGAGTTGGGGGCAAGGAAGGCAACGAAAGCTGTGTTCTCAAGACTTAAAGATGGCTGGAAGAGTACGATAAATACATATCTACAAATGTAGATAATCTATGAAAAAGGATTCAGGTCTATATTCAGAGAGCTTAATTCAATTCACTCAGGTCCAAGCACATCCTGCAGGTCAAGTGCCTGAAGGGAGAAGAAACCCCAGTTCTCTCACTGAATTCAAGCAGCAAGTCTGGCTCTCAATGCCTGGCCTAATGTTCTCTAATTAGACCGTGAAGGTGTATAAAATAGACTCTTATCAAGTCATTCTGGGAAAGAAGAAACTGAGGAGGGAGAGGTAGGAACCGTCCTAGGAAGTTGCATTTCTGGCCTGTCTCCAGCTTCTAAAATGTTTTTCACTTCCATTGCTGGGGACTATGTGTTATCTGGATATCACAAACGGTGGGGGCTGTTCCAGAGTGACCTGCCTGCTAGGTAAAGGCAGAGAGAGAAAAACAACCATCTATCTCCACTCTGAAGAATACAAAGCAGGATTCCGAGTTAAGTCACTGTTGTGCTGAAAGACCAAAATTTTAGATTTTCTACGTCAACCTGGAAACAGTCATGGATGGGCCAGACTCACAGATACACACCTCCAGCCAAGCACACAGCTGGGAAGAAATTTTCACCCACTTCTACATTCTGATGTGCCGACTGCAGACAGAAGCGGAGGTTACCCACCAGCAAGATTATCAGCATTTCACTGTTCAGCACGTCTAATGCAACTCTCTGTATGCGCTGCTTCATCAAAGCACCCAGGGTTAGAGACTGCCAAGCAGGAGGACACAGCTTTACAGAGGAGTGGAAAAGCCAAACCTGAGGCCTGCTTTGGATGAGCTAGGGCTCTCTTTCTGAAGACACATCTCCTTCTGCTCCACTGCTTGCGCTGGGGTCTTCCTTGTTACGGGGGGCATTTCTTTCTCTACTTGACTCAGAGGGCACCTTGGTTCTGGTCTTCTCTTTTCTTTGTTGCTGTTTTTCAAGTTTTGTCAGCTATTCACAAAGTAAGGAGAGTGAGAGAACACTTAATGGAACAAAACCATTTCAGAAGAATATTTCTAAAAAATCATAAATGTAAGCATTTGTTGAAAACTTGCAATTCATATTCACCCCACCAATATATATGTCAATAAAACAGACAAGAAAAAAAACACCAAGGCCTAGATTTTCAGGTATTTGGAGAAGATGCGGAATTATCATCTGCTAACATGATCTCCCCTCTAAGTATAAGAGAAGCGTGCACGGTCAAAGGACTACCCTCCACTTTTCAGAGCTCCTTTTCCGCCCAACACAATCTGCCAACATGGAAAATAATACAACACAAGGACCAAAAGGGGGAGCTGGATTCCACCAAACTCCTCTTCTGTTTTGGGTGTTAAGTGGCAGTTTTGTAGTTTCAAAGTTGCTGACAACAGATGTATCCCAAGAACAAATTTATTTTATTCTTTATTCAAAGAAAGACATGGATAAACCTTAACAACACACAGAATAACCATTTCAAATCAGCTTGGACAAAACCCTCGGCTAACAGTGCCTTGCCATGTCTCAGCAGAAATGCTTTCAATGCTATTAAAAGAGTCAAACTTAAGTTGCACATAGCTGTCACTTCTACATCTCTTTCCCATTTTTCAGACAAGCAGGTTGCACTAGGTTCTGGGGACACTACAAGTGATAGCTACTTAAGTCACTACACTTTCTGTAGTTTATAAGGTTGGTTTGTTTCTGTAATCTACAGATTTTCCCAATGCTTTCACATTTCCCCCAAGATAAAGCATACTAGTCATAAATCATCATTTCCTGGCCAGAAGATCTCTTCTGAGGTGAAATCTTCATAGAATCAAATAAGATAGATTATGTGTGTCAATCATAAATTAGACAGGCTTACAGAACACGCATACAAAGACGTAAATCTGAGCTCCAAGTCGGTAAGAGCTAAGAATGCAGACTGCAGAGCCTTGGGAGGATGCATAGTATCCCCTTGTACCTTTTCCCACATATACACCCTCCCTGAACACCTGTACACACGCACTTTATTCTGACACAGAATATTCTTAGCTGGCTATTTCACAACTAAAAGTAGTTTATTTTTATTATGTGAAATGACAGAGTACAATTATTTGTTTGTCTAGCATGACCCAGTCCTCAAGTCAGACGCATGTATGTAACAAACGTGTTGGCATGACACAGGCAATATTTTAACTCACATGTCAGATAACACGCACACTACTCTTCTGCCAACAAGCCTATTTACACAGCAAATGAATGTTAAAGGAAATTGAGAAAGCGAGTGCATCTGCAGGAAGGGAAACAAAAGTTTGTGAGCCCTTAATATTAAAGGTACTCAACCTTAACTAATGGTACTCCCACGGTCTCTATGGAGTTGAGTTTTATATTTGCAAATGGTACTGGGGTCATCCAGCTGCTGAAATCAGAACTGGGGTTTCAATGATCTTGATGGTACAAAAACGTAGCGGCAGAGGGAAGGCACACTACATTAACTGCAGGCTGCAGAGACCTGAAAGCATAGTTCCTAGGTTTCAAAATATAGATTCGTACACATTTAAATAACTACGTGAGAAGACAGTGCATATTCATCATTCCTCACTGGCCCTCAACCTAGCAGTCAGTGACTGCAAAGTACCCCTCAACACAAGAACCCCCATCACCAAGCCAAACCACAGTCAAACCTGCTGCAACAAACCTATACACAGCTGTTGCGATCTGTACCCCCTTCTTTTACTGCAGCATCGAGGATCCGAGCAGTGACCCTTTTTCGACAATAATGATGCTGAAAAAAATTTCTGTTACCTCATAGTTCTGTAACTTATAACTCCATGAAACTTCGTTGTTTCTGTAAATAACATGATTACAGAATGACATGATATTGTCTCTTCTCTAACAAGTGTTTCTTATTACTTGAAAGAAGAAAAAGCCTAAGACACGTGACACCAATAGTTTAAATTGAGTTACCTTTATCTTTGTGAAGGCTGTGAGCTAACCCAATAAAGCTAACCCTGGATTTTCAAAACATGAAAAACAGTATGGTATCACACTGTGAACTTTGTGTTATGCAACACTGAATACACATCCATAATGCATATTTGTGTTCATATATAATTTACATATAGAGGCAGAAATGGCTCAATACATGATGGCATGTCGTATTACATGCCTCTACTGGCCATTTTCCAACATGGTCTTGGGGGCAAATAGAATTCTCTCTTAAGACTTCTGAAGTATGTATAGTTATATATACAATTTTGTAAATATATATATAAACACACATACAGTCCGATGTACAAAGGGACCATATTTTCTGTTGAAATCGGAGTAGCAAGCATTCACATCCTAGAGTAAACAGTATGCAACAGATGGTCTCAGAAGTTATGACATGCATATTTATCACAAAGGACCTCATAAGTTACCTAATTCTGTAACTAATTAGTTTGAGAACAATGTAGCGCAGAGGGCAAACAAAACAGCAGATACACAGAGATAAAACCAGATCCATCTTCACACGTAGCTCTGTAGCGGACCCAAAGCTCTACTCATGACTACTCAACTACATCTCTTCCTCATAGGCCAACATCTCTAGCAGATGGGGAAAAAACAGGAGCTGGAATAACCTTGGAATATTAAGAACAACTTCTAGGCTGGCATGATCTGACAGCAGCATTCACCCAGCTCAAAGCAAAATGACGCAAGTTCATTTAGATTAGGGGAGAGGATAATTTGATAAACTGTATTAATCCAAATCTCATATAAACTGGATTTACCTTTTTTTTAATTATAACAAATTAAAGCTGAAGTTCATTTATGAACTGTTTCATCCATCTAAAACTCAAATAATACTGAAATAGATAAGGATTTCTGTGTACCTGTGGACATAAACACACATACGCATGCTCTCCCACCTGTGCATACACCGTGATCAGTCTATGAACAAAAGTTCAGACATAAAGATTAAAATGCATTTCTTTGTACTCAAAATATACAGTCTTATTGTTACTACGCAGGCAACAAAAGAATTACACATCCCCAAATTTTTTCATTTCTGTGCTCTAAGGTGCTTGAGTAATTCAAATGGATGTGTTATAGGAGTACAGGATGTGTTATAGGAGTACACTCCACCACAAAAGACCTGACCGTGAGCTGAAAAAAGTTACAACAGTTAACTTTTTGGTATTAAAATGAATAAAACTTCAGACACACAGGTCCGGTTCAATGAAACATATCTTTAATGCTTTCCATATAAGCACAGAGTGTGTTCCATACTCATCATCTCATCTGCAGAAATATAATGAGCTGTTTCTGGCTACTGCCTTATGACGTTTGCTGGCTAGCTGTAGAGACAGTGCACCTGTACAGAAAGTGTCTAACTCAGCATTACATCTATAAACCAAAATTCATTCTTTCCTGAGACATCTTGAAAGCCTCCTAAAGATTTGAAGTGTGGACATCTTACAGCAGAAGCAGCACTGTCTCATGGCAAAAGTACTGTCTCTGCCTAAGATTTAATGCAGGGCTGGTTAGCAGCATGTAGCAGTTACATCTGCACAAGTGCTGAAATATTCACATTTATAACACAAGACCAGACACCCTGCACATTAAGCTATGACATGCTGCATATAGGCAAAAATTCGTGCACAGGATTAGAATAAGTGCCCCTCAATCTGTTAAGGCAGTCTAACTATAGATCTAACAGTAGTAACGAAGCCCGAAAACTCACACAGAAAATAATGTAAACCTGTACACATCAACCCTTTTATCTCAAGCCACAGTACCCTGGAATCACTTCATGTTACAAATTTGGCCAGAACCAAAACCCACAGGCTGTTCAGAAGTAGTCCTTAATGGTCCCTTGCCAGCATCCAAAAGCTGTGCTTTGGGGATCAATACCCGGTCTGACCTAACTGCTGAATTTCTGAAGCATGAAAGAAGTCAGAAAAGTCCTGAAACATCTTAAGTGTTTAAGACCATCTCCCTCGAGACCACAAGAGTGCAAGAGTCCTCAGTCAACAGAAAGCAACTTTTCTTTTCTCACACTGTAATATACAGGTATTTTACATTGCTGAGACACTACCAATGAACTAATAATCTCAAACTATGTGGATGCTGCTTCATCCCCAACAGACTGACCAACATATAGAGTAATAGTTTTGCAAAAGGTCAAAATTTACATTCGGGTTGACAGCTGCTTTGACAAATTCTAGCCTGATGCAATTTAATAGTACATGACAGACATGAAATTTTTAAAATTTAATAATTACAGTGCAAAGCACTGTGAAAGAAGGTTTCACCAAGGCAGAAATGTCTGCCATTATGTCAGCTGTAATACTATGTCACATCACTTTTGCAATCAATTTGCCATAGCAAAAACATGAAAACAAACTGGCATACCAAGTCTCCCACTTGAAAATGGTAATAATTCTCCAGGTTGGTTGTTTTGCTGAAGTTAATTTCCCACATTCAGAAATGCCTTAGTGTCAGCCTTCCTTGAAGTTCTACCTTCTTGCATACAGAAACATATCCTCTGTTTTCCTTTTTCTCTGTGATCACTGTGTACACAGAGGCTGATTGCTGCTCTAGAGACAGCTTTTCCTTTTGCGATAGCCATGAATAACACCAGGAAGAAGTGAATGACACCAACAAGAAAATTATTTTGTTAGCAGTCTGCCAGAAAATCAGTGGCAGTGTTCATGTTTCTGGAACCTCAAACCACAAGAAGATCTGCAGATGTATATTTTAAATTTCAGTAGTGGTGTACCAAGCTGCTACAATTTCAAATTAAAAAAAAATTAAAATAAATCACAACAACTTTAAGGACAGGTTACATTTCAGGAAGAGACCAATCCTTCAAACTGCTGTAGGGCATTACAAATCTAGCAGTTTAATGTTAATGCCACTAAGCAAATGACAGCACTGAGATAAAATGATTATCAGAGGTCTACTGCAAAAATAAATCAACAGAAAGATTGTGACAGAAGGCGGCTAGTCTTCACAATCTGTTAGGGAGATGGCAGATCATCTGACTTTTTCCTTTCCGCATATCTATACCTTAGCCTTATGATCAAAGTGTTATTAGGAGCTTTTTTTCTCTTTGAGAAGAGAACACAATCCTTTTGGCCAATGAGCACCTCATGCAAGGAATTATACACTTCATTTTGTTCCTAGAAGAAACATGAGCAGCACACAATTAAGTTACACTATACAGGCCCAAAGCCTAGGGCAAGAAAAGTGCTACCAGCCCTTCATCAGTTAGCCTGGTCTACCTTGCTGCCCAGGGTCTTGGAAAAATTCCCAAGCCAAGCAGTCTAGCAGCTGCACGGCTTCCCCGCTTGTTTTCCCCAACTTGTTTTCTTTATCACCAGTGATACAGATAACCAGTTGAACTCCCTTTCATTCATTTTCCTCAAGAAAACTTTCACTATAAGAAAATGAACTCATAGGGTATTTATTTGTTTCTTCAAAGTAAGCTCAAAAACTGCAACTGGAAGAAGAGAAATATCAAAGTTGGCAACACAAAGCTGGCAACAAAATATGTCAGCTGACAGTGACAAGTAGAAGACTGTAGATTGTATGTTCACATGGGAAGGAAGAAAAACTAGGTGACAAAAAGCAAATTCAAAGACAACAGGAAAAATCCATATGCTGCAGACAGAGGCCCTCACTCTACAGTCATTTATCATAGTTTAATATCGTAAAACATTTGACACAAGCTGCATCAGGACTGTACTACTGATCACACAATTCCACGACAATCTCCATCCCTCCCTAAAATGAAAATGCTGAACCAACTCCATACTTGGGGAACTGAAAACACCTTCAGCTACATTATGTTAAAATGTTCTAACTGAAAAGTGACAGAAAAGTTAAAATACTAGATTTGGGTTTTCTCCACATTCAGCAGAGAAATCACTTTTGGCTACACAGTTACGAGAAGTTTTTAAGGCATAAATGATAGAATATTTATGTGGAATTCCTTTAATGGATTTTCTGTAATCGAGATCCTCCTGCCATTTAAAAATGTAGGTTACTTAAATGTCAGTGTTGAGAAGTTCCTCTCTCATTCAAAACACTGACATTTCCAAGGGGTCTACATTATTATTTACTCCTCATACATACCAAGCGTGTGCATGCTGCTTTACAGTACTGATAGAGGCAGGTTCAGTAACAAAGATCTGCTCCAATGCTTTCATTCTTCTCATCCCTCCCACTACAGCGTCCAGTTCCAAAATATGTTTTAAAATACAATGTGGTTTATTCCATTCTGGACAGTCACGGAACAAACAGACCCACAGAGATCAGTTCGGCATCTAAGTAGAATATATGCATTAAACACTGAAACTGCTACACCACTTTCCCTAGCAGAAGTAGTAAAAATGCACAGAATGTTTCCAAACTGAATTCCATGATTATCCATAATGCTTTCAAAGTTCAAGGGGATTTTTTTGAGCTGTCACCATGTCACCTCCCCAGGCACCCTCCAAAACCTCTTCCTGCTCCATTTCTGTCTGGCTGCTTCTACTAGCTAGAAATTCCTACGAAAAAATACAAAGTACATCTCCCTAACCTCCCCCAAAACATGATATAAACATACAAAGTATTCTGGGCACAGCTAACCTAGTCTCAGCAATGATCACAACAAACTTCATCAAGATAGTACAGAAATTTGCTGCACTCTTAGTGCTGACCTTTGTAATTATCCACATGGATGCATGTAAGTTCAAAAGAAATTATCCCAAATTGCTTTATTGTTAAGGCTGGAAACTACAATGCTTGTGATTTGTACTAGAACATTATGAAAAATCCTTTTGTTTCCTGCATCATAGCCAAGAGTGAAGAGAAATACTTGATCTACCCTTACTCTCAAAGAAATGTAGTCACTATTATTGAACTCAGAACAGAATCACTGCATGTGTTTATTGACCTTCTTCCATTTTATGCCTTTTTGTTTTCATATTTCTTATCCAGTTTCTAATCTGTGACTTTATTTTGCCTTTCAAGCAAAATTTCTTGTACCTCAGACTTACCAAAAAGATGCTTTAAGAGCTTAATTAAACACCAGCTATTTTTTTCTTTTTCTATCATTCCATTCACGTCCAAATTCCAAAACAATCACAAGTCTTCAGAAAAGGCCCAGCAATCACTAATTACTGCTATTGTAAGAATCTTCTGATTTACTTCATACTTTTGTTTGCTTACTATTAAAACAGATGACAATGGAACTGAACAGTTCACAACAAATTGAACTGTAGTAGCTTCTCCTGCTTACTAGGCATTCAAAAACAGTTGGCATATTCTCTCTTTTTTATATATATATACACACACACACACATTTTAGATACATACATATACACACACATATCTATTTGTTGTATGAGGAGGACTTCTTTTTTTATGAATTTTTTTATTAATTCCATAAGTGATTTACTTCCTCTCTAGCACAAGGATTATAAACATACATTTGGATTAGTTAATCCAAATGTATTTTACTAATTACATTGCTAAGGAATTATAAAAATCAGATTACCATTTACAACCACAGACAATCACTCCAAAAAAAGAGGTATTTCACTGTCACATCCAATGACATAAAAGAGCTATTCATCAGCAATTATTTGTCTAATCTCTTTCTGTTAACATCACATTAAACACTGCAGGATGGTTTATTTATCTCTTCTTCCTAAAGCAGAAAGCAAAAAGATAAAAACTACACCATCGCTAACCCTTAGCTCCCATGCTCCAAGCAAATCGACAGACTATGAGAGCAAAAAAAAAAAAATGCAATGGGCAGGGAAGAGAGAAGAGAATGACAAATCCAAATTGGTTCTTCCGCATCTCACGTCTTCTATGATGGGTGACAGATGATGGCACACATGTCAAATAGTACCAGCAAAGAATGCTTAAGAGTGTCAGAAACAGCAATGCCTCCACCAGTGTGTGTTAAGGTCCCCATACGAGCTGAAAAAGACACCCAGTAACACTTAAAAGAGCTGCCAATTTTCAAGTAAATGGGGTTCTTTGAAAAGTGGCATAGATTAAAATCTTTGTGCATCCAAAGTGCACACAGCTGGACTGCTTTTTCGGTGTCTGTGCCACTGCTATAGCTCCTCCATTTCTGTGAGAAGCAAGAATCCCACACATGAGGACTTGCAATGAGCTAGAACTGAGGGTGGCTACGAAATGCGTGTGAACAGCACATTGCAGAAAGAAGGTAAGAAAATTTATGTTACTCTTATTCTCATATAAGGACTGTCTGGAACCCACTCAGATAGCACATAGGACTCTGTCTGTCCTCCTTTTCACAGGGTCCAGGCACAGACTCAGTAAGAAGATACTTGGTGTAACCTTACCTTAGGACAAATGACAGTGCTCTAAGCACATCCTGCCCAAGAAGCCTCATCTTTGCTGATGAAGAATGAAGTTTAAGGAGGAAAGGAAGGCAATCAGCAGGCGAGATTGAACAGAATCATTCACATTAAACAGGGAATTCATGCCAGACAAAGTCTGAAAATCAGCATCCTTCCCAGTCTACAGTCCACATTATGGCCACCAGGAAGGTGTTGTCAGATGGGAAAAGCAGGCAACTGTGAGGGCAAAACCCTTAAACAGACAATGTTCCCCAAGAAAGAGAGGGAAACTTGCAAAATCCAGCACGCCCTGGTGATTCCTCTTGGGTTATTTTATACTTACACGTAGGACAGGACAGCTGGGGTAAAAGCTCTCTCAGTGGTCTCCATTTCAGTCAGAGACTACACCGTGCCATCCTTCAGTGATCCACCCACCCTTACACCAATTATTCACACTAAACTGCTTGAGCAAAACAGACTGGTCACCAGCTTTGTCCTAGAGACCAAGACACCACAGGCACCACCATCTTATACTAAGAGGCAGCAGGACATGATGCTGCCATCCATCCTGCCACTAATGCCCTCAACTGCAGACTACAGTAAATGCCTCTATACAAAGGATACAGCCACCTGCAACTGAGACAGAGCCATGCAAGAGCATGGAGAATTTGTGCAGTAAACATTGCTCAGTGGCATGAAGGTAACATGTCTTTTCCTATTTCACAAAGAGCTGGAGCGGCAAAAGCAGAGGGTCAATATTGCCTTAAGTACCACAACTAAATCTCAGCCTTAACAAGTCTATATCATAAGGGGAGGGGTGGCTGACACACCGGAAGGCTGTGCCGCCATCCAGAGAGACCTGGACAGGTTGGAGAGTTGGGCAGAGAGAAACCTTATGAAATTCAATAAGGGCAAGTGCAGGGTGCTGCACCTGGGGAGGAATAACCCCATGGACCAGTACAGGTTGGGGGCTGACCTGCTGGAGAGCAGCTCGGTGGAAAGAGACCTGGGAGTCCTGGTGGGCAACAGGATGACCATGAGCCAGCAATGTGCCCTTGCAGCCAAAAAGGCCAATGGCATCCTGAGGTGCATCAAGAAGAGTGTGGCCAGCAGGTCGAGGCAGGTCATCTTCCCCCTCTACTCTGCCCTGGTGAGGCTGCATCTGGAGTACTGTGTCCAGTGCTGGGCTCCCAGGTTCAAGAAGGACAGGGAACTGCTGGAGAGGGGACAGCAAAGGGCTATGAAGATTATTAGGGGACTGGGAACACCTCTCTTATGAGGAAAGGCTGAGGGACTTTGGTCTTTTTAGTCTGGAAAAAAGACGACTGAAGGGCGAACTTATCGACACTTATAAATGCTTAAAGGGTGGGTGTCAGGAGGATGGGGCCAGGCTCTTTTCAGTGGTGCCCAACGACAGGACAAGAGGTAACGGGCATAAACTTGAGCATAGGAAGTTCCACCCAAACATGAGGAGGAACTTCTTTACTTGGAGGGTGGAGAGCACTGGAACAGGCTGCCCAGAGAGGTGGTGGAGTCTGCATCTCTGGAGACATTCCAAACCCACCTGGACGCGTTCCTGTGCACCCTGCTCTAGGTGACCCTGCTCTGGCAGGGGGGTTGGACCAGATGATCTCCAGAGGCCCCTTCCAACCCCTATCACTCTGTGGTTCTGTGACCTTTACCAGGACAGCAGGCAGCTATCAACAGACCAGGGAACTGAAGAAAACAATGCAAATATTTCAATTTTCAGAGGCTGCACAGGAAGCACAAAGTCTTTATGCCTAAGGAAATGTACACTGCTCATAACAGGAATGCTACAAATTTGCAGACAAGGCACAGCCTATACATCCACCCTTTCCAAACAGACCTTCTGGCTCACTTACCTGTTTAGGGTCAACAGTGGCAGCTGGGGACTCCAGTTCTATTGTTACAGGACCATCATTCTGGATGTGTACCTGCATGTAGGCACCAAACTTGCCGTCTGAAAAGTGAAGGGACAAGAAGTGCTGAGGGCTCTTGGAAAGATAACACATTCCAAAATCTCTACCAAATGTGCTACTAAAAAAAAAAAAAAAAAATACATAAAAGGACAGCCAACTAACAAACTGCAGAAAGCTACTAAGAAAAACAGTCTACGTGCACCCAGCTATGTGGTCTGATATTCAGAGATTATAATTATGCAGCTAAGTACAGAAATGTCCACAAAACAAATGAAGTCTACAGATAATCAAGGTGCTCACAGTTCAGGATAGGCAGGATAGTTCTCACAGACAAGAGATGAAATTTTAAAAGATGTAGCAACAGCTAAGCCTAGGGATCCAGTCCAGCTAACCAGTTGATGTTTTGAAGAAATCTTAAATATAGGCAAAAGATAAAAAGACCCAAAGCCTGCTCTGAAGCATGGGACATTGAATACTCTAGAGCAGGGGACACTGGGGTGCAGCTCAGTCCCAAACTGCAACAGCAATTTCTACATTCCTATTTGCAACCTAGGCCGTTCTTCGACAAAGTTTGGCAAAAAAGGCGGAAAAAACCAGTGTCTCCCCTGTCAATCCTGCCTACTTCACAGGAATACACTTCTGAAATCAGAAATGTCTATGTCATTTGTCATCAATGGCATTTATTAGCACACCAGCTGAGGCACAGACCACATTTTTGGTAAGCATTTGAGAAGTTTCCACCACAACACACCCATGATATTTTTATCCTGCATAGTCTACAAAAGCCATCCCTTTGTATGCTCTCTTCTCATATCTCATTTTTCTTTCTGCAAATTCCTTGCTCCATTTTTTCTAGTCCAGCTTTCTACTCCTCAAACTCATCCCACCCCTGGCTGAGTCTATTTGACTGCTCACTCCCACATATTCTCTTCTCCTGTCGTGCACACTTGAGTAGCCTTTCTAGACCCTCCTGTAGGGACAGCAAGAAAAGCAGACACTAGCATACCAATACAAATGCATGGAAGCGAAATAGGTGTACTACAGCATGCAGACAGCAGATAGCTAAAGACTGGAACAGTCTCTCCTACTGGGAAGGCAGGCCTGGAGCCTGCTCAGCAACACAACCAAAACTGCTTTCAGCACCACCTCGGTCAGTGAGCAAGAACACGTTGAAAGCCATAGGCTGAAACTTCAGTGGAGCAACCACCCACTGGGAATTTACACGAGGCTTTGTATAGCTACACAGCAGCTTTCCACGGCAACATGTGATGCCCCTGACTGAACAAAGGTCAAAACAAACTGTCCTGATTCTTCAAAAACAGGCTACTGAGGACAAATAGCTCTGGAAGAGTTTTCAGTCTTTTCCAGTCACATCCTGTGACTAGCATTTGCTTAAAAGAAAAAGGAAAAACAAAATGCATGTTCAGGCCTGTCCAACACATATGGTCCATATCATAACAGATGCTGCCCAACTCCTTTTCCAAAGGCGGTATGCTACAACCCACCCCATGAGCTAGAGATACAAGCTCTGGCAAAGCCAAAAACGATAGCACTGCACAGGAGTTTGCTGGTAATGGTCCGGCGGCCAAGGAAAAGGTTCCTGGACTGATCACTGAAGAGTCACAGCAACAGAAACGCCAATGGGAAGCGGGCAAGAGCATGATTCGAGAAAGTATTTTTATGAAAATGAATGTGATTTACTGAACAATTTTACCAGCTGCACTCCTCAGACTTTCTGCCCCACAGAGGAGGTGGCAGAAGAGAACACCTGCCCAGTGTCACAGCTCGCTGTCTCTATACAGGCTCCTTTCATCAAACTGACTTTCTTCAATGTTTCACATGGGCTGAGAAACTTTATGGGTGCTGAATCCAGAAACCTGACAAAGGCATGGCTGCCACAGCTGCACACTCCCAGGTACAAACAGTAGCAAGGCTGAGCATGTATTCCTGGTAGGCACACACACGCAAACACACGTATGCTATGCACACACATACATATACCCACACAGCCAGCTGCACAGATACCAACACAGGCATGCTCAGCTCTCCCAGGCGCACAAACAGCACCTACAGCCTCACCTTGAACTGCCCACTGGCTGATTAGGATGAAGGTCCACTGGGGGGAAACACGTACATGTATACAACACGGACCGCTCCAGAAGCTGGGCTTAGACACTCAGTCTGCCCAGTAGCTGCCCATGGATCTTAGCCTCCCCAGACGCTGGCACCTGGGTATACAAGTCCCTGAGGCCTGCAGCCCTGCTCCTGCTGCTGGTACAGACCCCCTCGCACGCATGCGCACACACACACACACATCTCCTGCCAGCTCTCCGGCAGTTTGCTGGCTCCCCCCCATCTTAGCCTTAGAGACGCAGGCACACAGGTCTCTTCCATAGAGACCCCCATCTCTACAGCAGCTGGCCAGGACTCCCCTAGTCCCTCCGAAAGCCAGTTTCTCCTGTGGTCTCACCCTCAGAGACACACACCCAGACCCAGCTCTGGCCACTGTAGCTCCTCGCCACCTCATCTTACTGGCTATTTGCTCACTCACCGCACGGGCCTCAGACCCATGGTCTGACTCCAGTTGCTGCACTCAGACCCCCATTCACACACATGCACATGAAACAGTGGGTCCCCCACCCAGGAAAATAGTTAGAAATGGACTTTAGTAAGAAGACAATGCTGATCAGGTGCAGGGCATAGCCACAAGTGTACTGGCTTACATGTGGCCGGCCCTTCTCATACCCATATCCTTTTATTTTCCCATGCTTGTTCCTCCCCAAACCACCTAGATCCACCCCTTTCCCTGCCTTTTCTTCCTCATCTAAACATCCCATAACAAGTCTTGTGAGACCGTGAAATGCTCTTCTCCTGCATCTGTCCTGTATCCCTAGGTGGTGACCCACCTCAATCCAAAAGGTGCTCTGGAGAGCCACTCCTGTTGACTCACCAGGATGGGCATCACACCTGAGCCCTAGGACAGCCCTGAGAGGGGCCTGGACAGGGTCTGCGATCCTCTGAGTCCAGAATTTGCATTCTCCTGCCTGCCCCTGTGCTCCTTTGTGTGTGCAGATGAGTTTTGCATCACATAACCTATGAAGAACTACTACAGCAGGAGTGAAAACTTTTTCCCATCTGACAACTCCACTGTAGGGTCAGTACCATCTGGAGGGAGGTGACAACTGAGGCTATGGTGGCATCAAAGAATGGCACATCAGAAGTTACAGGCACATCAACAGTTACTGCTTTAACAAGGTGCAGCTGACTTGATTGAGTAAATCGGGTAAACACACATACCATGAAGCTGTCAGTATTTCACGAAAGGGTCAGTGTATTCTGAATGCTAGCTAACAGTGCAGAAGAAAAAAATAAGACAAAAATATTACAAAGCAAGTAAAAAAAAAATCAAAACAACTTGTTCTCATTTTATAAATTTGCAGGAGGCTGGAACATGTAAAGGGTCCCACTGAGAAAAGATGTCAGAACAATCAAAAACCTAGTGATTATAATTTTCCAGCACAGTTTTCAAACCCTTTGCCACCCATGATAGATGAGAACCTGCAGGGAAAACCCAGGTAGTTTTTCCCTAAACCTGTAGCTTATGGTTTCACTGGTGAATCATGCAGGCACATGTTTTCAGAGATGCCTATAAATGACTCTCAGTTGAGAAATAAAAGTTGGAAGAATGCTTGCTACGTGTGGTTAGCTTTATCTGCACATTTGAAGTCTAGCTACCATAATGTGTAAGAGTCTCTTAGAGAACAAATACCAGCAAAAACAAAAAACACCATCTTAACCTTTATTAGTGGGAGCATATCTTTTCAAATAGCTCTTTACATATCACATCATCCCTCTGCTGTACTTTACTCACAGAAAATGACTGCCTTCGCACTTCCCATACAGGTATGGACCTAAAAAAAACAAGTAAACTTCACAGGTCCCTCTTTTCAAAGGCTGATAAAGTGGTCAAATAACCCCCTACCTTTATCAGAACACTCAAGGCACTCCAATGCCACAAGCTCTTTCTATCTTGTTTCAGCATCAGAACTACTGTCAAGGGACATCTTTCTGTAACGGCTCCCTCCCATTCTCCCCATACTTACACTTCCAGTCTTTTGACACAAGGTCACCCCAGGTCAAGGTGAATCATAGCTCAGAAAGTTTAAGATTTAGAGCTAATGGAAACAGTATTTAAAACAGAAATGTCTGTTAATACTGCCCTCCTCTATAGCCTCTCTCTTCCAGACCTTCCTTTAAAAGACAGGAAGGGTCTCAGCGCCTTGCAACCACCACTATATGAAAGGCAGTGCAGGTTTCAGTCTCAGCAACCTCATTCTCTCAAAGGATTTAACAAGCCAGGGAAAATTTCTTCTCACATTCCAAAATCCCTTTATTGGTCTTAACCCTGTGGACCACCGCACCCCCTCATCTTCAAGCTATCAAACATACTGCAAAGGTGATGTTGTCAGAAGCAGCTGCCAACCTCCCTTATCACAAATTAATGTAGTTTCAGGGACGATGGTCCCTGCACAGTATGTGCCTTCCTCATGGGACACTTACGGATTTTTGTGTTGGCAGGTCCCTTATACAACAAAACCAAAGGGTTCTAGTGGTCCATTTGTCCTCATAGCTCTTTTCAAGAAGTGACCTCACTGTAACACAACTTTTTTCTCTGCAGCTTCAGGGTCTGGTCTTGCCTGAAAGAACAAGGGAAAGCAAAAACCTACTTCCACAATTTCTTCTTAAATCCTTAAATGCCTAATTCCTCCTTAGGAAGAGATGCCTCTTCAGCAGAATCTCCCTCAGTGTTGGCTGCCTGCCTCAAAAAGATGCTTCTGCCTTCCTTCCCTTGTTCCAGTGTCTACCATAGTATCAGTATATGGCAATTCGTATAACCTTTCAGAGAAGGCATTTTTCATTTGTGTTTTATAGTTTCCTGAAAAGGTAAGTTGAGAGACAAGCCTGCCTCCTCTCAAACAGACTGACATCTGTGGCACCACTGCGTTTTGCATTCACCTAAGAGCAAAACGGTGGAACAAACCGCCTCTGCGGTGCTCGGACAGGCAGGCTTCAAAGGAGCTGATTGTTCTGCACTTGAATGCAACTTTTCAAACTCTGATGCAGACAAATCCCTCTTCTGCACAGGCCTGCAAAGAAACTGAAGACATCATCTCTTCCATCTCTCTATCCCAAAAATCTGTCTGGATTGATTTTCATTTTTCAGTCAGAGGGAAAGGAGAAGAAAGAAACCACTCTCCTTTGATGTTGCTTGTTACCCCAGCAACTTTGGATAAATTTATCACATGACTGTGTATTGTCCATGGGAGACACTAGCAACTTGCCCTTAAATACTATTTCTTTTCCTGCTTTTTATACCACAATGTTCTTCAATATAGTAAGGACCCTTCCCCGCTTTAAGACTTCTTGACTGATCAAGTCACGTCCTTGCAACATCCTCTGCAATAAAATAGGATCCTCAACTATAATTAAAGTGACAAATTTATTCTGCTGGACACCCATCTCCTTGAATTCCTTTTCCCTAAGAATCTGGCATGCATGCCTGCCTTGGGGGCAAAGATGATCTTTATCTTAGGTGAGACAGACAAGCCACATCTGAGATGTAAAGACTTGAAAAGGAGATATAATTTACTTCCAGAATATTTTTTGGACATATCTCAAGCCTCATGACCTAGAAACTTCACACTGGTTTTATTCAGAAGTTACTTCTAAGCTTAACCCCATGCAGGTAATCTTGCTCCAGATAAGAGCATTTAGGAATGTGACAACACTCACAAAGGGAATTAATCAGAGACAATAATTCTGCTTTCAACGTGTACCAAACCTTAATCTGAACTAAACTCCTCCTTGTGGAACAGTTCTCTCATATTTCCTCAGATATTGCTATGAAGGGAGTGAGATGTTTCACACTGCCATGCTAAACCTTACTGCCTCAGAAGACTAAATCCACAATCAAGACAGAGAGTGAAGGCCACAACACACAAGGAGAAGTGAAAGAAGAAAGTCCATACTTGCTTTTAGTTTACCAGGATATAAGGGTACAACTCGATCAAATCTTACCAGAGCAAATCTTATTCCTATTGACTTCCCAGGAAGTTCTGTTACCAGTTTCAGAGGCACAGAAATGGGTCCTAACTTAGTCGTGAGATTCAAAAAACCACATACTCCAAATTCATTAGAACAGAAGTGTTCTATGTTACAGACCAAAAAGAATTCAGGGAAGGGGTATCAGAAGTGCCTTCTTTATCATCAGCAAATATTAACTGGAAGAACATATCAAGCTACTGGAAAACTGACACAAGATGGACATGTTATGTGTGCATTTCACTGTGCCTCCCTGGAAAGCACTGAGATAATTATGTTCATCTACAGTCATTATAGAGATTAGCCTCTAAATCTTTCTCCAGCTACCAGTTTTCTGTCTTTTTTCTCCTTTTTTTCCTCATAAGGAAAGTAAGGCTGACTGTTATCTATTAATAGCCCTCATTTAAAAAACAGTCTTTTCTAGACACTTGTCTTCTGGACAAGTGTATCAAAAAATCAAGCCTAAATATGAAAATGGCAAGAAAGCAAACAGAAAAGCAAACAGAAGAGATTAAGGGTGGATAGAGCACAAACGCGAAGGGAAGCTAGGCATTTTCTGGTAAAGAGAAAACTTTGCATGTATGGCATAGACTTGCAAAAAGGTAGTCTAAATCAAACGCTTTTCTCAAGTAGCACATTACACCTCCCACTGTCATCATTACCATTTAGCAGAATGTAAAGCTAAAGTGACAGATGGAGATACACTGTCCATCACACACTGGCGACGCCTTCGAGCCTGACTAACCACATATGCCTTAGAAAAAATGTTCCTCCTGGATTAATCTGGCTACACAGCACAAAACATACAGACTTTGAAGGAGTCTAACCCCAGAGTTTGTTCTCATGGCTGCAGCCTCTCTGGGTTAAATTGTCAGAGTCATTGCTCCCATTGTACAGCCAATAACAATACAAGAACATCTACATGTCAAACTATTCCAGAGGAACACCAGGAAATGGCTTGGCTAGACGAAGATGGGACCAATCACCCTGCTGGGCTGCTAGTGAAAATACCATAACATCCCCTCCTCTACTGCCGTGTAAAGAGAGTTCCTTTGCCACACAGACAGAAAATCACAGAATAAAGAAAGTAACAATTAAGGAAGAGCACACACAAACAAGGTTCACCGGTCACATCAAGGACCTTACCAACCTTTTGCCCTTACCTTTAATAAGCTCTGGTTTGTAGGCTTTTCTTAGCTGCTCTAGGAAGTTGTTATAAAAACACTCCGCCTGCTCTGTGGGCATTGCCATGTGGTAGTCGGGCTTGTTTCCTTTCAGGATGCACTGGAGAGTAAATTGGCTCACACACAACACTTCATACTGTTTATCCATCACGCTTTTGGACCAGTGCTTCCCACTTTCATCTTCAAATACTCTCAAGTTCAATATCTTTCGAACCCTAGGAGGAGATAAAGATAATTCCTAAATTGTCCCATGCAGGATCAACAGGTACAAGTTAATGCCTACCACACAGGATGAGATAAAAGGGAAGGCAGATGCATATTTATTCTGCCTCAACATAACAAGATATCCCTTTGTCCCTTCCTTCATAAACCACAGGAATCTCGTCACATCAGGCAGAGCCATAACCAAGAAAGCCCTTACCCATAACATTGTCAGACCATTAATTAACATCATCCTTTTACAGAGCATGAGATCAGGACAGAATAGCTGCAAGTTACAGGGTGACATAAAGATGGCATAGGAAGTAAGAAAGCTTACTCTTTACTATCTGATTTTATGTGTCACATCATTATTTAACATGTGAATAGCTTTGGGAATTTTAATCCTCCCACTGCACTGGGAAATCACACTCAGTATGAAATGAGATCATCCTAAACTACGGTTGTTTCCAAACACAATTCACATATATTCCTCCAGCTTTGTCACCTCCTAGCACTCTTTCCAAACCCAGCCCCACAAGCCAGATAAGGACAGCACTTTTTCATCAGTATCATAGAATCATAGAATCACAGAACAGTTTGGGTTGGAAGGGATCTCCAAAGATCACCTAGTCCACTCCCCCTGCAACGAGCAGGGACATCTTCAACTAGATAAGGTTGTTCAGAGCCCTGTCCAACCTGACCTTGAATGTTTCCAGGGATGGGCCATCTACCACCTCTCTGGGCAACCTGTTCCAGTGTCTCACCACTCTCAGACTAAGGAACATCTTCCTTATGTCTAGTCTAAATCTACCCTCTTTTACTTTAAAACCATTACCCCTCATTCTATCGCAACAGGCCCTAATAAAAAGTCTGTCCCCATCTTTCTTATAAGCCCCCTTTAAATATTGAAAGTCTGCCATAAGGTCTCACAAAGCCTTCTCTTCTCCAGGCTGAACAACCCCAAATCTCACAGCCTGTCTTCATAGCAGAGGTGCTCCAGCCCGCTGATCATTTCTGTGGCCCTCCTCTGGACCCACTCCAACGGGTCCATGTCTTTTCTGTGCTGAGGGCTCCAGAGATGGATGCAGTACTCCAGGTGGGGTCCATTCAGAGAGAAGTAGAGGGGCAGAATCGCCTCCCTCGAGCTGCTGGCCACGGATGAGAGGAGGAAGGCAGGGAACAGTGCACAACTTCAGGTGGCAGCAAAGTGGTGACTGAGTCTTGTTTGTGTTTGTATTAAGGCGATTTTTGGATCTGTGGGGCAGAACTGACTGGTTTGGATAGTCATAGAGGACAAGGAGACTTTCACAAATGAATCCTGAAAAGCAGCAGGCAGACATGCAACCCAGTCTACGGCTGGACTTTGATTGACAACAAGACTGCATGCATGCCACTCTCCTGTCTTTAGTTTCTTCTTTTAGCTTCTACAAATCTGCAGTATCTATAAACAAGACAGTGTATCAAGCACAAGTTATTTCAATTGCAGCCATCAGCCAGACATTTTACGCTACACCACGCTGCACCAGAGGTGAGTCAGTATAAAATAAAGCTGAAACTTTGTTATAGTCATAGAAGTATAGAAACATGGAATAGTTTGGGTTGTAAGGGATCTTTAAAGGTCATCTAGTCCAACCCCCCTGAGGCACAGTGACAAAAAACCATCCTTGACAAAGACAAATGGAATTGACTCTTGAATGAAATGGATGGTTAAAAGCCTTGGAAGGACCCAGCATATAGGCTTAAATCATCGTCACTGCTGTGTTTTAATGATAAAGATGTTTGCTGTTTCATTTACAGGATTACTAAAGTTTCCTTTAATAGGACTTGAAGAGCCTGGTTAAGCTGATTTCTTTCATTCCTTTTTTTCAGATGCTGGCTTCCTGCCTTTCCTGCGTCAGTCATCCAAACAACATGGTGTTCAGAGCACAGTTGCTACGGATTGCCTGCTTGCAATATTCAGAAGCATTTTTCACATTCACCAAGGTAGGAATGAGAAACAACGATACAGCAAATATTACACACTGAGGAGGCAAACAGTAAGGCAAGCCAATGGAGCATGTCATAATAAAAACACCTTCAGCTTTGCTGCAATTCTCTACAAGTTTCACATGTTTATGTGAGATCTTTGGTGACCTTTAGTTCACATCCCCACTCTCTACTTTCTCTTCCAAATCTGCTATGGGTTGTTTTCACCCTCACTCACATTCTTCTCTCTTCACTGCTTGAGCCTTTCCTCTTCTTGACATCAGTTAGCTCTATTACCTGTTTCTTCTTTGCCTTCATAAGAACTGAGGTCAGCCCTAGAACAACGAACAGACCGAAGCAGACAGAAGACAACACCGGAGAACTCTCTCTTGCATATGTTTGCTGGCTGAATCACAGTATTTTGTGGCCATGGAATAAATGGCCAGGGCCAGCCCTCCAGGCTGCCAAAACTTATTCACTTCTACAGAAAAGCAACTGACAAGACTATCCAGCCTTTTGAAAGAACAAAATATCTCATATGCAAGCTAAAATGAGAGTTTGAGGTTTCTGATACAACCCATCCTTGAAGAACTTTTTTTTGGCATAAATTCATACAGTAAAAAGGGAAGACCTTTTAAAAAGGGAGATCAGAAAAACCCAACATGTCGATTCTTCCATTTTGAGTCTCTTCTTGATTAAAAAAAACACATAGACAGGGAATGGAAACAGGTTTTTCTCAACGGAACATAAAAAGAAAACTCTAACTAAGAAACCTTCAAGATAAAATCTGAAGAAGAACTAACAGGCAACCTGAGTTCCCCAATGGGAGTGCCCCATTTCTCTGGCTACTGCACAGGTGTCACTGATCCAGTGTCAGAAATGCACAAATAAGAGTACAAGGCAAAAAGAAATACGTGACTTACATGTGCTCCAGCTCTCTTTGCGTATCTTCCAAAGAAATGCCCAGCAGCACACAGAGGCCTCGTCCTATTGAACTTATTTGCTCACCACCCACTGGGGAAGGGGGGAAAAAAGAAAGGTAAGCTAAATGCACTGTCTCGTTTTATGACACAAGTAAGTACTGACTGCACAACCATGAAAGAAAACATCACTCTAAACTCTTCTTCTCCGTCTTAAGTTTGTTAAAGAGTAAAGATCACACAGACGCCCTCTTTCAAAAGTCTTCCCACTGTTGGGACTTATTTGTGAGGGACTAGCTCAAGATGCTTACTCCAGTGTTTAAAAACAACATACGAAGATTTTTTTATTATAACTGGATCAGCAGTGCTAACCAGAGAGGTGGCAGAACTCTCTCAAATCCTTGTAAAAATTATCCACCTGCCTGATATCAATAAGTACACTCGATTTCTCTACTCCCCCACTCCCTGCATACTTTGCATGAGTAGTGAAAAGGTGATTTCTACTTGATATAGTCCTCATGAATTTTTTGAAACAAGACTTTTAACAACCTGCAAATTCTACCCTCCTAGTTGGGAACACAACCTCTTTAATGACATTTATAATAAAACACAAACCATCACAGATCCACTGTGTTTTCCTAAGTTTTAAATTATCTTAATTTAATTTAAATCATCTTAACATGGTTAAGCCTGAGATGACTGTAGTAAGATTTAAATGAGGTCTTAAAACTGAGATAGGCGCTAGCTACTCAGCCATTAAAAATAGATCCAGGCTCATACAACTGTGAAAAAAAGCCCCAAACTTCCTGTAAAATGCAAGGAGAGCAGCCCCCCAGTGAAAGCTGAAAGCACCTGTGGCCAGAGCTGGAGTATTTCCAGTGGGCAAGAAGCAAACCAGTGGAGAAAACTCCTCCCCAAAACTCTTCCTTTCCATCCAATCTGGGTATGAGCCCTCCAGATCAGAAATCTATCCTCCTGCTAAGCACAGCACTATCTCCTTCACAGAGGGACATCTCAAACTCTTTAACAGCCAGAAACAGCAGTTTAAATTCTACCCAGAAATGTGGCAATGTCAGCCACGATCTTGGTGCTGACTGTGTCTGACCACTATTGTGCCCACAGTAACAGCTGTGCACTAAAGCTGTGCTCCTTACTTATTCACAGGCATGCTCTTCCAATGCTTACTGACCATCCACATACAAGCAGAAGCCATTTATTTAATGTGCAGGCTACCCTGCTGCACACCACCTTGGCCCTGGGCCCCAGAGCAGGCGCACTTACTGCCTCACATGCAAACTTCACAGGGATTTTAAGCATCTTGAACACAGAAGGTCCAACCAGTTCCAACAGCAGGGACACACCATTCCTTCCAGCAGCTTAAGCAAGCACCAGGGCTATCACTGGCTGCCTTGACCCATGCAAGCAATGCACGGTGGCAACTGGGACAGCACTGCCAACTCACACAAGCGATGCAAAAAGGTGAGTCGGGCTGCACTGCCAACATACTTGCAATGCAAGGAGGTGACTGCGATTGTCATGCCGACACATGAGAGTCACAGGAGAAGGCATCTGGGATGGTACTGCCAACACACACAAGCAATGCAAGGAGATGACTGCAATCCTAGTGGCAGCACAGACAAGTCATGCAAGGAGGCAACTGCAGCTGCACTGCCAACGCATGCAAGCAACGCAAGGAGGCAGCTCTGATTATAGTGCCAACGCATTCAAGCCATGGGAGAAGGTGATCGCAACTGCACTGCTGACACACACAAGCAATGCAAAGAGGCAACTGTGACCATAGTGCCAGCACGTGCGAGCCATGTGAGGAGGCAACTGGGATGGCTCCATTGACACACACAAGCAATGCGCAACAGTAATTGGGACAGCCCTGCCAACATAAGCAAGCAATGTAAGGAGATTACTGCTATTATAGTGCCAACACATGCAAGCAATGCAAGGAGGCAACTCTCATTAGAGAGACAACACACACAAGCCATGGGCAAAGACAACTGGGATGGCGCTGCCAACATACACAAACAATAGAAGGAGATGGCTGTGACTGTAGTACCAACACACGCAAGCAATGCAAGGAGGTGACTACAACTCCACTGCCAACACATGACAGCAATGCAAGGAAGCAACTCTGATTGTAGTGTTGACACATGCAAACTACATCCCTGGCAACTAGGACAGCACCGCTGACACATGGAAGCAATGCAGAGAGGCAACTCTTATTGCAGTGCCCTGCACATGCAAGCCATAGAAGAAAGCGATCACAACTGCACTGCCAACACATGCAAGCAATGCAAGATTACTGCGATTGTAGTGGTGGCACATGCAATCCACAGGACAAGGCAATTGGGATGGCATGGCCAATATACACAAAACAATGCATGGCAGTAATCAGGACAGCCCTGCCAACACAACCAAGCAATGCAAAACGACTGCGACTGTAGTGTCAATGCATGCAAGCCACTCAAGCAGGTGAATGCAACTGGCTTGCCAGCCCATGCAAGCAATGCAAGGAGGCGACTCCCATTATAGACAGCACGTGCAAGCCACAGGTAATAGCAGCTGGGACAGCACTGCCAAAACACAAAAGCAATGCAAGAGGGCAAGTCTGATTACAGTGCCTGATACATGCAAGCCATACGGTGACTGCAACCGCACTGCCAACACACACAACCAATGCACGGCTGTACTCAGGCCAGCCCTGCCAACACAAGGCAAGCAATGCAAGGAGACTACAATTCTAGTGTCAAGACACGCAAGCGGGTGAACGCAGCCACCCCGCCAACCCTTGCAATGCATGCGGGCCGTGCAAGGAGGCCACTCGGATTATACAGATAACACGCGGGTAAAAGCAACTGGGAAGGCACTTGCCAACACCTGCAAGCGACGCGAGGAGGCGACCGGGCCAGCATGGCCGGCACACACCGGCAACACAAGCAAAGCAAGCCGACCCGCGCAAGGGGACGAGGGGTGTTGTGAGGGAGGGAGGACGACTGCCCACGCACGCCAGCTGTGGGAAAAAGGGAGGGAGATGCCCCCACACACACACAGAGACAACGTGAGGGGACGGCACTGAGGCGAAGGCGCTGAGGGGCCGTGGCGGGGAAGGGAGGCCCGGCCCGGGGGAAGGGGGAGGCGGGGGCGGGCGGAGCGTGGCTCCGCCACGCTCCGCCCGCCCCCGCCTCCCCCTTCCCCCGGCTCCGGTGACCCTCCCGGTGGCGGCACACTGACCTGTGACACTGGCCTGGGCCACCCGCTGGACGATGGCCTTCATGGTGGCGCGGCCGCGCAGCGCAGGCCCGGCGCCGGTGTGAGGCGAGGAGGGGAAGGCGGCGGCGCTAGGCAACAGCGGGAGCTCCCCGCCGGCCCGCCCCGCTCACAGCGCCCCCTGGCGGCTGGGAGGTGCTGGCGCACGCACCCTGCCAGAGGCGCTGTAGTGGGGGGGGAGTGGGTATATATATATATGTATATATATACAAACGGTACCTGTAGGGGAAGCCCCTATAGAAAAGGGAGGTGTGCGCAGAGGCAGGCGAGGTGTCTACAGGTGTTTCGCGCGCGGAGGGGCTCCATTCCTCTGGGGGGAGTTGGCGCCTATAGGGTCTTTGGGGGGGAGTCACCTACAGAAAGGAGCAGATGCAGGTAACGGGAGTGGCGCCCTCTATAGAACGGCGATAGGGGAACGGGGGTGGGGAGGAAGTGCCCATAGAAATTAGTGGCTGGGAGGAGCCTTCTGGAAAAGGAAGTGGTGGCTGTAGGGACTGGAGAAGACCATATAGAAAGGCAGGTCTATAGGTGCATGAGCTGGGACTCATGTGGTATAAAAGCCCCTATAGAAGCTGGTGTGCGTGAGCAGAGGGGCTGGGGGTAGCTTTCTATGCAGCGAGATGGTATCTGCAGGGGCTGTGGGAAGACCCTATAGCGACCTGTGGCAGTAGGAGAATCCTCCTAGAAAAGGCTATAGGGTCAGTGGCCAGCCCCTATAGAAGCAGCTGTCAGCAGGGAAAGCACCTATGGAAAGGAAGGTCTGCTTGGGCAGAGTCTGGGGTCAGCCTCCTCTGAAGGGTGACAGTCTATAGGCACTGGGGGAAGGCCCTGTAGAAAGTAGGGGCTGGGGGTAGCCTTCTCAAAGTGGAAGCAGCTATAGCAGCTGCAGGGAGCCCCTATAGCAGTGGGGGTCAGCAGCAAGAAAAGCTGGGGAAAACACCTATAGAAATCAGCGGCCAGGGGCAGCTTACTGTGAAAGGAGGTGGTGTCAATAAGAGGCCTATAGAATGAAAGTCAGCTGCAGCCACAGCAGCTGGGGGACATTCCCCTACAAGGGGACATAGCACATGTGAAACCCCTATAGAAAGGAGGGCCTGGTAGAGGGCTGGGAGCAGAAAACTGGGTAAGTATTCAACTTACAGTAGTATTTCTGCACTTGTAATTCAACTCTTTAAGCTTTTATTTGAAGGACAATTAACTCTCATACCCCAAAGATTAAACTATGTTCCTTCCTGTTTACTCATCGTTCCTAAAGTATCTGTTTCAGAGCTGATCAGTTGAGGAGCCATTCTGGGTACATCCTCGATCACCCAGGTATGTCCTGGATCACCAGCTGGTAAACCAACATCACAGGAGATCTGCAACGGCCACCTGGTCAGACCACCAGACACAGGACACCAGGCAGCACACAGATACGTTAACATCTCACAACATGCTTATCTGAATCCAGTTTGTCGTTCGTAATTTGAACACACATGCAAAGAGCAGCAGTGACCCGAGCAGACGAGAAGGTTTGCAAGCTCTGTGAGGTTACGTCACAGATGGAGCTGTCATTTCAGCAACACAAGAGAAACTTTTACACCAATGGTCTGGTGCCAGGCACCAGGATGATCCTCTCGGAGATGCCAGCTCCAGCACAAAGTTCTGAGCTTCCAAACCATTTAATTTTCAGAAGGAGGGCTGTCATTTGAATCAAACAATGACTTCACACGCCTGAGCAGTCGAGTAATAGGAGGTATATCATCTCTGTATGTTATTACTGTTGTCACTTGAAATCCTAAAGGTGTTTCTCTAGAGAATACTTCCTTGTGGGGTCCTTGGTTTGCCTGAGGATCACTTTCATTCCCTAAGAATTAAGGGGAGAGAAAAAAAAAGAGCATTACAATCAAAAAGTTTTATCCCTTCATTATGGCAAAACAGCAGCCATATAGGCATTCTGTCTTCTTTTTGCTTTTTCTCAAATTCTGAGAAATAGATAGCAAAGATCTGGTGACTGTGTAGCCAGAAAACATTATTTACTAGGCTAAGTTAGGTTGCTGCACTGGTACCGGACCAGTATCAGTACTACAGTAGCAGCAATAACTGGCTTCCAAGTTATCCACATTACAGCTAGCTCCATGTTACTACACCTTAGCAGCTGGCTGCTGAGGGAGAGAGAGAGGCTATTTCAGTTGGAAGGGACTACAGCAGTCATCTAGTCCAACTGCCTAAACACAGCTGACCAAAAGTAAAAGCATATTATTAAGGGCATTGACCAAATACCTCTTAAACACTAACAGGCCTGGCGCATTGACCACATCTCTAGGAAGCCTGTTCCAGTGTTTGACCACCCTCTCGGTAAAGAAATACTTCTTAATGTCCAGTCTGAACCTCCCCTGGCGCAGTTTTGAACCGTTCCCACAATGCAAATGAAAGCAACAAGTTGGAAAGGGTCTAGACCCTGTTCTCGTCATCAGAGATAAAGCACAAACTTTCTCCACCAACACGGGATTCACCCAGGAGGGTGAACCTCCTGGGGATGCCGGGAGGCGCTGGGTGCACACCGAGCCACCAGCAGCCCTGCCAGCTCGCCCACCCCATGAGGACCCCTCGCACCCCGCAGCCGCACAGCCCCAGGAGCCCCGGCAAGCCGACAGGCAGGCTGCCAGAGCAGTTCAGCGCAGGCAGCACCCGACCCTGCCTCCCTCGGCCGAGGGAACGGCCGGAACCGGGGCTGGGGGGACCCCACCGCCGGCAGCGCTGGTCCCACAGGCCCGGGAGGGCGACCGAGCCCCGCCCGCAAGGCCAAGCTCCCCTCAGCCAAGCCCCGCCCCTTCGCCGGGCCCTCTCTCAGCGCCACCGCCCCGCACCGCCGAGGTGACCCCAGGCGGCGTCCCCGGGTCGGGTCCGCTGTAGCCCGTACCGAGCCCGCCGCCGCTCTCGGTGCCGCCGTCGGTGCTGCTGGAGCGGTAGTGGAGCATGGCCCCCAGCAAGGTCCAGCCGCCCACCGAGTACAGCAGCGCCGCCCGCGCGTTCCACACCGCCGCCCGCATCGTCCCCCCAGCAACGCCCGCGCTCATTGGTCGGGCCGCGCCGCCAATCGGGTGGGGGCAAGGAGGGCGGTGCGCGCATGCGCCCTGGCTGCGGGGGCGGGAGCAAGGGGAAGATGGCGGCGGGAACCAGCGGGCGCCATTACAGGGGCGCTGTGCTCCGCACGGAGGGCGCAGCGACTGGGTCCGCTGTGAGCATCGCGGCAGGAGGAGGGGCGAGCGGGTGGCACGGCAGCGGCCGAGAACCCAGCTCGGGCGGGAGCTCCGCGGCTGAGGCGGTGTGAGGCGATTGAGCCCGGCTCTGGGCGCATCCCACGGGGACAGCGTCTCTTTCGGGTGCAGGGCCGGTTTTCCTGTCAAGTTTTCAAGCCTGTTAATGCTGTTGAAAGGGGGAAGAAGGGAGAGGCTGGCTTTCAGGCCCTGAGTCACGCTGAGGGCCAAGGCAACACTTCCCCAGGCTAACGCCATTCTCAAAGCGGGAGTTGTAGGTCTCGCTCCACTCCCTGCATCCATAAAAGCATTCTCCGCCATCTAATAGGTGTTCTGCAGTCTCTTGCCTTTAGGAGCGCTTTGAAATTATTTTCAGTAGCATGTACAGAGCCCCCAAGGGTTACATTTTCAAAAATGGAAAGGAGGGAGGCCCAGTCCGTTGCTCACACAGCTGAATTAGGGATAGCATTAAGTAGTAATACTCTTACCCAGTTTTATTTTTCATTAATACCACTCCCAGATTGCTAAAAGACACCTTTTAAGAACACACAACATTAAAAATTAAGCTAAAGGCTGTTAAAATTGGCTAAAACATCCTTTAGCTCCAGTTACAATGTATGAAAAATGTAGAGTAAACAGAATATAGACAAAAGGGAGTACAAATAAATTAAAATCTAGAAGGGCCAAGTACAAAATGCTCCCTGCGTATTTATTTAATTTCATACTTAAAAACCTTGATCTAAAAGAGAGAGAAGGAAATGTAAATAAATGGTCCGCTTCCGTCAACACGATCTATGTAACTCTTCTGTTCTTGCTGCTTGGTTGGATGAAAGTCATGATGCACTTGAAACTGCCAGCTTTTTGAGATGGTCCATGAACACCTGGAGACTAACATCATCTGTCAAGATTGGTGCTCCCGATTCCTGCATAAAAATAAAGAAATAATGAGCCTAAAGTAGTGGTGTTAACACTGGAGTCTAACTGAAAGCAAATCAGGTGTCAGCATTCTGAACGAATTGCCTGCTGAATCAACCACCTTTTTTCCCCACAAAGGACAGATACCTAGCAGAAAGATGCTACTCATTGCACTAGAGGATAGTGTCAGTGCCGTTTCCAATCTAAACTACTGGGAAAAAAACCGTCTCTTCTTTCTAAAACATTAGGAATTTTGCTGCCCAGAGCTCTACACAAACAAGGTAAAGAAAGAGGATATAAAAGTCTCGTATTGTCAGATAAATTAAATCTTTATGTATCCATATGCTAGTTAGTTTTTTCCAGAATACTAAATACACTGTGACCTATGAGTTTTAAATCATTTTTGTAGGGAAGGGTGAAGATAAATTTCTACATCAGGTCATCTGAAACCTCTAAAGAGCATATTCTACATCAAATTAGCTGCTTCCTTCAGTAGCAGCCACCACAGAAAGCTCGCCTGCTCCGCCTGTGCCCCACGTGTCGCTGGGATACAGGATGGGAGATGGAAGGGGCAAAGCACTCCTTGTGGAGACCATTCATCTCCTGCCATTAATCTGCTGAGGTACTGAGCTGTTCTGGCAGCACCTCTATTTGGGCAGCCGTTCCTTGGATCCATGGAGAAAAAGCCCCAAAGTCAACTGGATTTTGTGGAAAACGGGGAGGGGGGCGATTCAGTACAAGAACAGGAATACAAGCTTAGTCATTCATGCTTGAAAACGGTATTTTGATCATCTTGTCATCTAGTGCTCCCCACCAGTACCGTTTATCTTATCAACAACCATGGATTTGAATAAGCAGGTTGAATGAAAATCTAACGTGCCTAAGCTTTAGAGACAAATCTCATAAATCAGCTCTGTCTTTTAAAATGCTACAATTATTGCAGTCTCAGCTGGTAATACCATTATCAGATCCTTTGGCACACAGAAATAACCTTGTTTCCTCGCACCGTAAAGCACTGTAAGATTTTCGAATCCAGTCACATGTGTCTGCAAAAAGCTCTTAGGCAAGAAAGAGAGGACAAGTGTAACCTGCTCACAGTTTGTGGCCAGGTGGAGAAATAGGATGACTACTACGCAGACAAATACGTAAATGTATATTTTACAGCATTCCCAAACATGAGCAGCTCTTCCATTGCTTACCTGTCCCCAGGCATAGAGGTTATTGTGGGTCTGAGAAGGGTTCACTTTAGACAAGAGGAACCGGGCCTATTAAGACAAAACATTGGAGAAGTAGTTATGTAAAATGGCAGACCTGTCAGCTCCCTCAAGACTCCTTACTGCCTTAGATCATGACTAACGATGTCTCCCTGCTTTTGCAAGGTACAAATTTAACTTAAACAGGTTTCAAGTCCAGAAACAGCCCTGCTCCACAGACAACTTCTCTGCAGGGGGCACAGAGTGCTCTGCTACAGCAAGCAGCGCTGGCCTGGCAGGGCAGCTCCGGTTCCATGTGACACAGACACGTCACCAGCACTGTCCCTCGCATGCCCCCATCCGCTCTTTGGAAAAGAGGTCAGTGGAGAACAAGCATAACATGGTCACATCAGAAATTAATACCAAATGTTTGTTTTGGAGGATCAGTTCCAGGCCCTTCACTGCTACAAACAAGCCAGATACAGACAAGCACAGCACAACTGCAATTCCAGGAAGAGCAAAAACAGGAACTATTTTATATCCTCCTTCAGCATCCAAGAATAAAGGAACAGATGGTCAATCACTCAGTGTAACTTACTGTCCTGGAAAGTTAACTGCACTCCCTGTCTCGGGTAAATTTAGATATGGAGCCAAATTATTTCTTTCCAACCTCTTTGGGGAATAAAAAGATAATTAAGCTGGCTTTTTCGGTTTTTGTTTTGGTTTTTTTTCCCCCACCCTCAGACTTCAGAAGCATATCCAGCGTGTGACTGATTTATTAAAAGACAACGTTGTAGTAAGAGCTCATGAGAAAATATGCAAGCTCTATACTTTGAAAAGCTAAATTACCACTGTATTTAACTTACAGAACCATCTTCTTAGCAAAGCAGAACAAGACAGGTATTTGCTCTATTCAACAACAGAAAAAGTTCCTCGATAAACCTGCTTACCTGACTGCCCCCATGTTCGGTGTGGATGTAACGCGGCATCGGGAATCTAGTCTGCAAGATTTCCTGGGCATCATCCAGTGGGGCTTGCAGTAGGTGCTTGAAGTTTTCATATTCAGGCATGTCTTGGTAACCGGCTTTCTGCCACTGTGCGATAGTCTATTGACGGGACAGGGAGGAAATGAAAAAATAACAAGAGATGTCTGCAAGCCTCCCCTTCTTAATCTGCATGTCTTAAGGCAGCAGAATGTTACATGTACTTCTGCTTAAACAGCACAGGGCAAATGCTTTTTTTTCCACTATTCTGGCAATAACATTATTTAGTTTCTGTCTGTTCCTGAATTTAAGAACAGGCACTCAACACAAAAGCTGGTAGCAGTTTGTGCGCTGCAAGAGCAATTTGTTAAAAGTGATCTTCAAGCCTTTACGTTTCAGCCTGTGCCAACACAGAAACACAAAGCATTTATAAATCACTGGCATTTTAAATCTGTCTTGGTCTTAAAGGAAGCAGCCTTACAGTATTTTTAAGGTACTTAACAATATGTACCTAATAATTGCTCTGTACATGCGCAGATCACACACTTAGCTCTTCCTTTGTCTAAATTTTACCCAGTTGCTGAGTGTCTTGCTCTGCAACAGTAGGTAGAAACTATTTAAGGTAACTCTGGAAGATTTATTTCATTGTTGACTCAAGCGTTCGACTCCTGTCCACATCAGCTGGGTATCTCTGCTCAGTTCTCAAAGAGAATTAATTCTATATGGACTGAAGTTGGGAGCTAATAATGGAGCTGCCGCAAACTATCATGCCAAACTTTGTGCATTATAATAGCAGTCATTAAATGAAGTAACTTAGTTCAAAAACAAAGGGAACAATTAAATGCATCCCAAAAAGTTTTCACTAGTAGGAATGTTTGACCATAAACTAAGATGGGTTTATTTAAACTACTCCAATCTGATGCCATGTTTAGGTACAAAAAACTGGATGAGGGCCTCTCCCCAAGCACGACTATAAAGGATATGAGGGGGAAAAAGACATCAAAGAACAGGGAGATTTCCAGAGAAAAAAAATGGAAAGCCAGCTTCCTCTTCATCCCTTATCCCTTAACTACTGCAGGGTGTGAGACATTTCCATTCTGCAGCTACAATAGCATACCAGTCTCTTACGAAACCTGGCAGGACTGAAATACAGATCTCCAGGTCTGCATACTGAGGAGGAACTGGAAAGCCAAGGCTTCGCATATTGGTATAAATCTGGATGTTTAGAAGCCGCCCTAAGGATGTAGGCCCTTTAGGATGTACCTGAAGTGGCCAGAGTTACCTCAGTCAACATGGAAGTAAAATAGCTACTGATAAAAACGTCCAATATTTAAAAGCAAAAACTGGAAAAATTTGTAATGGATTTCTTTAAAAGCAGCAGTATTTGAGTATCAAAACCCAGCAACCAAGTACGTCTTGTATCTGAAAATCAAACTGCAGCTCTCTGCTCTGCTTAGTTTCAAGTTTCTCTGTCCTTTTCCAGGCATGGTAAGGGACCATCTTCATTACCAAACTAACATGACAGCTATTCCTCAGCGCAGAACACATCCTTGGCAACTCCAGTAGGATTTTTTTTGATAACTGGGACAGTGGGGGAAATTGTATTAAAACTGGCAACATGTATATGATGTCATTATGCTAGTGTGGGCTTTGCCAGCAGCTCTTTTCATACTAACAGTGACACTGTCTGCAGACATGGCAGGAGGGAGGGAGTGCAAAGAGAGAACGTATTTCACTGTACCTCACCAAGGTAGATAACTATCTGGAAGAAAGTATCCATCAGGAGGATTCTGTCAGGAAGAATACTGCTGCTGTCCAAAAGCACTGGCTGGGGAAAATAAAAAAGAGTAAGTCAGGCACCACTAAGGCCTCAGAACTGTACTAACCTTCATGGTTGGCCGAACAGCTTGCTCAGCCCCGCCCAAATGGACGCGACTCCACCAACAGCTGCTCAGCCCATGTGAATGCCTTGCAGAGCACGGTCAGGCTCCTGCTCATTACTGAATGGAGCAGTGCGTTATCAGCTGCTGTATGAAGCGCAGGATGCGAGAGAGAAACGATCTCAAACAAGATTATCTCAAGAATAATAAGGAATAACACTCTGGCAAATGCGGCCAAGAATGTTTCAAAGTGTTACTCCAGCAGCTCCTGCGTTTCTTTCCTGCCAGAGACCCTCCTTTCAAGGGAATACATGTCTGTCCATGGAATACTTGCACATAGTTAAACACTGCTGCATAAACACCTGAAAACAAGCAGCTAGTGGGAGATTACGACCTGGACGGGATGAGGCTTGCTGACTTACGCAGTGGAGATGGCAGCCTCTGGCAGAGAAGCAAAAGTGATACTGACAGCTGCAATATTCACCAGATGTTGAAGAGTGGGAACTGTGACTTGGGGGGGGAGGGGGAGAAGGTGGGGAGGTTCTTTTTTGGGGAGTTTTTTGACATTTTTGTCTTTTTTAATCAAAGCTGTAAGCTTACTGAAAACACAATTCGTATTTTACCTTGCCCCATCTCAGTTTTTAATAATTACCTTGATTAAAAAAAAATATATAGGGGCCTTTTTGCTGAAATATTATTACTCTGACTGAATACTCGTTATTTTGGATTGGTCCACCTCTTCTAGTTGAACAGGGACTCACCTCAGGAGGTCCATGGAAAGAATAAGCATAAAGGATGGGCTGGATCATAATAAGAGACTGGGTCAGATCTTGCCTAGCAAAGTGGTGACGGTAGTAAGAAGATTCATCTGGACTGTTATTGAAGACCTGCAGGAATGGGGAGCGTCGCAGATGGAACATGAACTGCACCAGAAAGATGAGTGAGAAGAGAAATGTAAGGAAGTTGCCAAAACCTCTGCACCCATCTCCAGTCTTTCTGAACAGCAAATTCTTATTAACTCCTCAGAGTTCTTCCCTTACCAGTCATTTGCAGCACTGAACTACAGAACCAGCCCACCAAATTAAAACATCTGTTTCTCCCCTCTTGAATTTGATAAACGGTACAAGACATTTTATCATCACTCTCACTCATCCTTGCACACTTTTCCCATGGGTCTGTGAAGTTCTTACCTGGGGATACAAAGAAAATGATTCCGATAATCTGAAGGAGTTGGGATCATCTTTGTTGTATTGTCCAAATTTCTGACACTGTTGGAAGCAAAATGGATACTTTGGTTATCTCTCTCTTCTTTTGTTTTTGATTTTGTTTTTTGGGGGGGAGAGGGGTTGTTGTTTGGGTTTTTTTTAGAATTAACACTTTTTATTTTGGAAGGGTGTTCTTTTGGTTCTTTTTAAACAGAGCAACCAAGGCATGAAAATGACAATAACAAGTAATATAAAAATTATTTCTCTTTACAGCACTCGTTTCTGTATGTTACTGGAATGACATCTATTTATCTGAGTAATCTAGATTTGAAATTATCTAAGAATGAAAGAAACAGTGCTTCTACTACTACCCAATATTTTTCCATTAAATCAGGGATACGACATTACACCTAAATTGCTTTGTATGCTATGAAACACTTTGGCAGCAACTCTACATCCTTCTAGAACAGCAGCAGCCTGGCATTTCACTAACTGCTTCCCTGAGAATAAGAAGCATCAATGGTTTTAGCAATTTAACTATAAATGACTGTGCAATCATTTCAGCATGCAGCATGCCCGTGTGTGTTTTGGTACTCAAATCTTTACTCGATACTGGTCCCGTTTTTTCAGTGTCTGATGTGCTGTATGTGTTAGTATCAACTCCACAGGGTGTCTGGACAAAGCCAGCACCAATTTAGGCAATTCAGGCTTCTGAAATTCAAAAAGACAGTAGGAAGTTGCAGAAGTGATTACTACCCTGAACTTGGCACCGGTGAGCCCACATCTGAATGCTGTGTCCAGTTTGGGGCTCCCCAGTGCAAGACAGAGATGGATATACTGGATTGAGTTTAGCAGAGGCCACCAAGCTGGTCAGGCGCTGGGGCACCTCATGTAGAAAGAGAGGCTGAAGAACCTGCGTTTGTTCAGCCTGGTGAAAAGTGGGATTAGGGAGTCCCATCGCTGTCTACAGCTACCCAACGGATAGCTGGAGAAATGGAAATTCTGATGGGAGTGAGGGGGAGAAAATAAAAGAAAAAAGAAAAAAAATCAGTGACAGTGATAAACACTGGAACAAGTTATCAAGAGAAGCAAGAGATCTTCAAAACTCAACTGAACAAGACCTGGAGCAACCTTAAGTTCAAAGCTGGCCCTACTTTGAGCAGGGGAGTTGAACCAGAGACCTCCAGAGGTCCCTTCCCACCTGCATTATTCTGTGTTTCACTATCACTTCTTTAATCTCAGGTTTAACCCTTTCAGCATAACAGATCATACTGGCTTCTGAGCTATTGTGTACTACAACTATGTGACCGTGATCAGAGCACAAATGAAGCAAGTCAATCTGAAAAAAAGAACGGTGTTTTCATTTCCAGAGACCATTTTTAACAAAAACAAGAACACACACAACTGCAGGCTATTGGCCTTACCAGTCTAATCAGCTGTCTGTCCAGCCATCGCAGAACATCAGGTCCCTCCTCAGACTCAGCTCTGTACACTCCCAGTCGTGCCATCAGCACAGCAGCTGCTTCCTGGTCAAACGCAGCTTCTATATGCTGGAGTTGACTCTGTGCATCTGCCCAACTACAAGGTTAGTAAAGAGTTAGTGCTACATGCACTCACCTTCAGCAAAACCCAAACCAGATTCAGCCTCTGCTGCCAATGCATGCAACAAAATGCTAGAAAAATTCCAGAACAGACTGCAGCTTCAGTTTCTGCCATTCTGCCAAAGAACTGGCATGAGATACTCACTTTCTGGCTATGGTGGTGACACGAATGCGTTTCTGCGTACTGGAGTGTTGATACTGAGTGACAAACTGCACTGCCCCTCTGCCTCCCTGAGGTATTGGTGCGTTGTGCTGCAAATGAAACAAGGTAAGCCTTCAAAACGGGCTGGCTTTTTCGTAACTCTGTACACTACAGAGAACTCCAGGGCACCATTTGAGCAATCATAGAATAAGTACAAGCTAGAGACGGACCAGAGAAGAGAGGTGGATGTGTTAGTGTTGTGTTTTCCAGCAGCCCTCAGAGTCAACTGGTGCTGGACCCATTTAATATTGTGCCTGACACTTCCTCAGCTTGTCCCTTAAAGGATGGCAGCAACTTACCATCTCTATAGCAATAAACATAAGAATGGCAGTACGAGGCCTGAGCAAAGGTGCTGTGAGTCCACCATCCTATTCCCAACAGTAACAAGGCCACACAGCAGAGAAGTCAAAGAGGCACACACATGGAATAGAATTCCTTCGGGGTGGTCTTCCTAGCTTCTAGCTGCCACATGCTCAGAAACTTCCCCAGCCAAAAGTTGCTTCCGAGCCACCAAGTTATTACAACTTGGAGGAGCAACTCTCCAAGAATTTGAAGGTATTTATACTTTTATCCTCCACAGCACCTACTGACAAAAAGACAATTTCTTTTTTGTTAAATAAATACTACAGGAACACAAGGAAAGAATGCAGGGTTTGTACAGAACAAGAGTATTAGGCAATTTATGCATATGAAAACAACCTCTGAGACTATTTCTTTGGCACAGAACACTTGGTTGCTTTGCAACCATCCATCTGCAACACAGGGGATGTCGTTGCATTTCCTGGCCCTGTTACAAACAAATAGTTTGGTGTATAAAAAACAACCAAAAAAAACGAGAAGGCAGGACTGACCTGATTTACCACTTCAAAGTAAATGGCCAGAGTTGTGCTGGGATCCAGACTACAAATTTTCCATTGAGATGTGCCTCCAATTCCAAGCTCCTGCACAGAATTGAAAAGAAAGCAGCATTTTTGTCTCTAGCAGCACGTTAAATTCTGATCAGAGGTGCAAGTTACGGCAGGCCTTCTAGATTTCTTATCTTTTGGGTGTGAACGCAGTTACTGAAGGACATACAGTTAAAAGAAAGCCTTTATGGGGTAAGAATTTAGTCTAGGAAAGACTGTCTTTTCCTAGGGATGTTTCCAAATTGTTCTTCTCGTTGAAAAGTTTGACGTTCTAGCTGAGCTGTAGGTCTAGACAGAAGCTTTGCACTGTTTATTTACTTCTTTATTAAAGATTTTTCCATGTCAGAAACTTACGTTTTCAGAGACACATGGCCCTTTAGCATTCAGGGATATGCATGGTCCAATAGCTCCCGCAATTTTCAGCTCCCTAGAGGTCTAAAATAAGGTAAAAAAAAGTTGGTTTTTTTTTGTTTTTTAAATCAAGTCAGTCAAACAGAATACACACAGACTAAATCAGCTTTGGTCAGATTTTCCTAGATCACCTACTGCTACAATTAGTGAATGTAAGAGAATCTACATAGTCACATTTTAATAATGAAGACATATTTACAGTGACCACAAGAGAGTATGAAATGTTCCTTGCTGAGTGAGGAGAGGCTGAGCACAGCAGCTCAGCTGCTTTTTTTTTTTTTTTTTTTTTAAACACACACACACACACAAACTTAGTAAGCTTCCAAACAAAAATCCCTCTGCTCGCTCCAGTATGGTTCTTCTCTCAAAACAGGCACTACAGCTGACCTCAAACACGTAGAATTTTCTACGCCCCAGATACTTAAATCGACTTTCAAATGAACAGCACTTGTATTTCACAGTTAATGTCATTCAATTAAATTATCTCTCACCTTCACATCCAAACTTGCACCAAAAGCCATCCGAAATTCCCCGTTGAACCCTTTGTTAAATACCCGCTGGAAGGTTTGCTTGAAAAGAGAAGTGTTGAAGGAGTCTCCCATCACCATTTGTCCTCTAGGAAAGAAAAAACAATACAGAGAGGAACTGAAGCAACTGGGAACTAGAAGTAAGGCACAAAGGATACATCCCTCCAACTCTCATGCATGCAAACACGTGCAGAAACTGTTTTAAAGCATGCCTTTGCATAGGTGGAATTCACATCAGGGAACACAATTCATGGACATCTCTTCCAAAGCCAAACAAGTTAATGCTCCATCTTTGCCAGCTTGCTTTCTCAACTATATTTCTTGCCCTTTAGCTGCCTTAAAAATGCTCATGTTCCACCAGATAGAAATATCTCAACCCAGGAGAGCGCTTTGCTGAGCCTGCCTTCCCTGAGTAGGGAACCACCCACACTACAGACAGGATGGCTGCAGCACAAGGACAGGTGCATGGGTCTGTGCTGTGCCTTCCCCAAGTGCCTTGGTTAACCCAGGCCTGATCATATGGAGCTTAGTCATGCAACCAAAGGGTCAAACAATCTCTCTTCTGCTTACTGAGTATTACATGAGTATTTACAAATACCTTGCATTTGCGCAAACCATCTTTTGACTCCCTAGACACAGCAGTTTTTAAATGGTAAATAAGACATGTTGAGCCCGGTTTAGCACACAGACTCCCTCACAGAGACTGTAAGGTTTTCAGCAATATGGAACACAGACATTTACCCCTTAGAGACGTCACTTAAAACTAGACCCAAGGAAGCTGAGAATCCCTGGAGAAAGCTCAAGTGAGCTGTTAAGCAGAGCAAATCTGCCCAACGCAAGGAAAGCTTCTACCCACCACTGGTAGCAGAGCCTGACGCTCTGCTGTTCTGACGGCACTTCAGTCATGCACACACCATAAAGCACGGCATCTCTATCCCATAAATTCTGGAAAGGATACTTGCTGTCTCCCAAGGAGGCAGAAGGCATTTGCAAAAGATATGTTGCGCCATGCTTTAGAATACCTTTTTCAAAGCAGGACATGGAGTTTTCTACCAGCAGTGCTAATTCACATGCTGTTTTGAGACTTCAGAAATGTGGACTGGGATCAGGGGAGGTTTGCCATACATATCCTGGCAAATTCAAACCACAGTTTAGAATAGAATGATAAAAATCTTACCCTTTTGCCCTGATAGCAAACTTAACTGCTTTCTGAACCATTCTCCCCCTCAAAAAAAAAAAAAAGGCCAGGTTCCAACTTTGTGCTCTCCTGCTATGAACATACCCGGTGAGGTTTGCACAACACTTCATCTCTAGCAGTCCAGTCTGATCCAGGGCGCAGGCATAGATGTCAATGCAATGCCCGTTGGCTGCAGTGCGATTAGCCAGAGTCTCGTAGTGCTGGGGAAAATACACACGGTGTTTAGGATGCCACAATGGGCAGTTTTTCTACGGCTCTCCAGCTGAGGCCAACACATGAAACACAAGGTAAAAAGCAATTAGCAGTGCTGTAGTAACTAAACAGCTGTTGGCTCTTACTGCTCTGCTGGAACATGCTTCACCCTCCTAGGAATGGAGGGTTTGCACGTGGATGAGCTTGAGTTGCATGTCACAAATACAGAGAGTGGATGAACTGCATGGGATCTTTGTCTGTGGTAACTTAGTGGAAACCCAAAGGCTTCCAGGTGATAGTTAAAAGAACAGGTGTCATACTGCTTCCTCTAAGCTGGCAGGCACATTTCATGCCTGACATTTTAACTATTTTAACTGTTCTTTCATATGCCAGGAAGACAAAGGAAGCCTTCTGGACGTGACCAATTCTTAGAAGACAGGTTTTTTTCTCCCCAGAAGGAGATACAATGACACTGATGAACAAACTCTCCACCCACCATCAGCTACGAAACAGCACTGAAATACTACTTTCTCTGAGAAGGCACAAGACTGCGCTGGAAAAGTAACCAGGAGGAAGTCTTTTTTACTCTTCCCTTGACCATTCTCACAGTTTAACGTACACAAAAGGCTCAGGCACTTCAAGGACAACCATGCAAATATATGGACATACTGTTCCCACATCAAGAGAATGGAATATGTTTATTCCCTGGGGAAGGACACTGAGCAGCTGTCAACATAGCAGTGTATGTAGGTTTGTGTTAGGTCCTTTCCCCCCATTTACTGTTCTGACACAATATTCAGTTTTTGGTTTTTTAAACACAACCAGCAGACACTAGCACCTACTTTGGTGGCCTTCTTCATGAACCTTGCATTGTCCTTCTCTATGTCATGCCAAGAACGGATGGGTGTTTTCAGTTCATCTCCTACCACCATGCCTGGTCCTTGTGTTGGTGGCCCACCTGTAAACAGCATTATTCTGGCCCCGGTGTTTGGAAATGTGCCCTAAAATAAAAATACAGACTTGTATCAGAAAGAGAGAGAGAGGAAAAAAAAAAAAGGTGGGAGGGAAGGGAGAGAGACTGATTAAATGGCAATTTCTGCAATGTCATTAGGGACCTGTCTCTGCTAGAGGCTGCTTTGACAAATAGCAATGCATTTCCTGACAGTCGCAGCACTCTCAAGTTCAGACTCAAGCTACGTCAAGCTTCATGTCCTCATAACAGGAAGCAGGCAGTTTCTGTTTTTACTTACTTTATCTGAGATGACCCTCAGATAAACCCAGTGCGTAGTATCACCTCCATATGGCGACACATGCGAAAATCGGAGACCTTTAAACATCTGCATATTTTACCATTTAGTTGTAAACTCTCAGCCCACTCTACACCAGCTGCTGCTAATTCGTATCAAACATCAGTAGAGACAAATTGCACCTCTGCAGCACAAACTAACTGGGCCACAGACCAAGCTGGCCTGACACTTGCGCATGTCTCGGCAAAGACTGCCAGGTGCTTACTTTGATCAGTTCATCTCAAAAAAACAACAGCACTAAGAGTACCTCCAGTAAGCCAACAGCAATCGAAAGAGCTACTCCAGTGGAACGTAAAGGCCTCTTTCCCTGGGTCACTGGCCATGGGTCCCTTTGCAGTTCTCCAAGCAGATCTGTTAAATTCATGTCAATCTTATGTACTGGCTGCAGAAACCTGCAAAAGTTCAAATAAAATGCTTTCCTACTTATAAGTCCTTTCAGTTTAGAGAAGAAAGAAAGTGCCTCTTTGTTTCTGGCACACATAAACTGCACTGAGATAGTTATCAGAAGCGAAAAGTCATGTGGCATGTTCCCTTACATCCAAACTTTCTAAGATAACAGGCCTGTGCAAAATAAACAATTTGATCAAAGCAAGACATCAGGAACTGACAAGAATGCAAAGTCACATAAAGCACAGGGAAGAACTTCAATGGTGATTTAGTCTACGAAAGCGCAAAAGAGCTGCCACTGAAAAAGAGGGGCTGAGAAAGAGAAAACTGTATTGAACGGAGGCATATACAGCTTTACTGTTCAGTGGTCACTCCTTGCCCGCCAATCATCTTTTTGGACTTGCTGGGTCAGGGGGTAGGATGTGGTATGTAGGGTTGTTATGCATAGAGCAGACCCCCTCATTGGCTGGTCAATCAAAAAGACAGGTCCTTGCTCCAGAGGACTCCTGAGCAATACGCTTCCCAAAGACAGCTACTCTGTTTTCAAGTAGGAATCTAGCCTGAATGGCAATCATGTTCTCGCAACTGCAAAACCAAGATACTATAGAAGTCTAATACATTGCCTACAGCCCTAGTAAATCCCATCCATACATATCATTTGATGTAGGGAAACAACCATGACAAGACAATACCATCCAAATCTTCTTACAAAGACTCCTCTTGGGAAACGCCCGTTTAGAAGCGTGACCCCAAAGAGGCATAAAACATTTGCCCCGCTCTTCTGCTGTGCTGGTGCAGCGTACCTGCTTGAAATAACAGGTTGCTCTGGAGTTTGAAGAGGTCTTCCCTGTTGAATGGGAACAGCTGGCCTTGAAAGCCCAAGCATATCCTAGAGAACAGAAAAAAGGAGGCAGAGGAGATGTACCATTTAAACACTAAACATATTATTTGCTGTTAAGCAATATACCCTGAGGCCTGCAATACTGTAGCATTAAATACATTAAAATCTGTTGAATTATTAGTCTTTGAACTCCCATTAGGATTGGATCAATGGGTCCATTATGCAAGATGCACAAACTCTATCTTGGACAAGCTTCCAATGAATTTACAAAGGCAAAAAGACAGAACAGATATTGGGAGGGAAACAGGGTAACAGTTAAGAGCACTGAACCTTCCTTCTTCCCCAAGTGCCCAGAGCTTGAAAGACCACCAGTGGTGTCAACAGAGCTAACAGGAACAAGCCACCAGCCTGAGATGGCTGAACATACCTGTATTTGCTTAGCTGTCAAGTCCTTTGTGCCCCTAAACACGTAGCTCTTGGAAATGCCTTCACAGCTCAGCTCGTGAACCTGGACCATTCTGCCAAAAGTGATAAGCCCCACTAGAGCGTCGGCAGGCAGCAGACTTAGAGACATCTGGAGGGACTCCTTCAGCGCCTGCAAGTCCTCCTCCTCCAAGCATGTGTCGACAACATACAGGAAGATCAATGGTGTCTGTGGACCTCGCTAATATGGAAAGAGATGGATTTACTAGGCGCGTGCATATGCCAGGTGACATTTTATAATGCCACCAGCCAAGGAATAAAATGAGCCCTATCTTAAGCACCTTGCAGAAATGTTACTTATTTGCTAAGTAAATCTAATACATGCATAAGCTGTCATAAACAAGACAATTCTGGGGGTTTCAGACTTGCCTGTGATTCACTTACCTGCACTATATATTCAATTGTTGAAAACTGAGGCATAAGCTCTGCTGGTTGATTGACTTCAGATATGCCTGCATATGCTGGAGGGAACTGAAAAAGGGAACAAAAAATTAGGACACGAAAGTTTCAGAACAGAAATATAGGGCCCTCCTCCGCAGTACAGAGGCTGCCCTGCTCACGATGTGGTTATTCAAATCTTTATTTATTGCCACTGCACCAACAGTGAAGTATGGACAGCTGCTCAATCTGGTGTAAATAAAAGGCAGGACTAAAGCAGTGATTATGCATTAGCTGAAACTCATTTAGACATGCAACAGTTTCCGATGGCAAAAGTCTACTCAAATCTAATGAACTTCATACTAGGCAAGAACAGTAAACGATAAGTGCAAAAAACACACTGGAAACACATGAGACAAAATAGCATGTTTATCTCCTTCCTATGCCCTGCATCCTGGTAAAGTCACTGGCAAAACGGAACTGAAAATAGACAAGATATCAGGTAAAACAGACCCATTAACAAGTGCCTTTTTCAGCAAGAGAAAAAGGACAAGGGAAGGAATCTAGAAAAGTGGAATTTATACATAAGATACTTTGCCAGAGGAGGCCATCAATAAAGTGTCCACTGAAAAGATGGAAGGGCTGATGCTTTTTCCAACTTACCTGATTTCTCTGGAAACAGAAGTTACAAGCCCAGAGCTTGGCCCGATAGTCAACTTGGCTGCAAGGGAAAGATGAGGTGTTAGTATAACTGCAGGCACAATTTTACAGCGTGGCTTCACAATTATCTATGCTGGTTCACATTACTGAGGAAGAAACAGAATATCAGACACTTCAACTTGAACGACAGGAGTTTTAAGGATTCAGACTCTTGTTCTATTGCCAGAAAGTCCATTAGCTCATCCAGCCCTGCCACTTCCAGGCTTGTCAGTGTGATGGACCACTGACAGCTCTCCGGAGCTTAGCCTTTGGCAGACAGACTTGGGTCTAAACATTCTTTCACTACACTTGGGCTTATCTCAGTCATCTTATTGTTTGTACAGCTGTAGCACACAAGCACTCCAGTCACAGAGCAGCAGGAGCCATTCACACAGATCCTGCGCAAACACTGAACAAACAGGCTGTTCCCTGCCCCAAAGAGTTTACCCTCCTCAGCCCGTTACAACATCCTGTAACTGCTGCTTATTTCATGGGCTTGATCTCTTCTTACTTCCTCTTACTGGCTTTCCCTGCCTTTTCTCAGCCCAATGCTATGCTCCGACTACGTATGAATCGTATAAATCATCACATGATTTTGGGACCAAGATTATTGCTCTAAAATTCTCAGCAAAACTTCAAAGAAAACCTTGTTGCTCATACTAGAACGGACATACAGGCAGTAGGATGTGTAGGAAGCAGGAAAACAAGCGAACATCACAGCCCAGAGGAAAGTATCAATATAATTATTTTAAGTTTCATCATTCACCACAAAATCCTCTGGGATGGTAAGAGGACTGGCCATTTCCATATCACGTCAGCCTTAATAGCCTCCCCAAAGGCACTCCTCTCTCCTCTGTTTCTGGCAGCTCTAGTAACAGGCTGGCATTCAACATATCTCATTAGGCATGCATAGATTTTATCAAATCCACTACATCTAAATGAATGAGGCTGCCAGGTACTGGGCAGAGAAAAATCGGAATAAGGAAGCAGTGAAGTTCAGATAAAAACTAGGCACTATCCAGCCTCTCTTAACATCCGCAGCCAAGAAATTCATACCAGAGTGGGTTGAGCACCGCTTTGCAAGTCGGCCTGCTACAAAGCACCGGTTCATACTGCACAGGCGGCAGGTCAAGACGCTCCTTCAGTGGGGTCAGAAGACAGGCCAGGGGGACAACCATCCTTGTGGCCTCCAGCCTGCTGGAGGGCCACACGTTCCAGCTGAAACGCACTCCATCACGCTCCTCATTTTGCTGGATGAACTCCAGGTACGTCGCCATGGGACTGCAGAAGCTCTGAAAGGACATAAGCAACACGTGTTCAGGCAGCAGTCACTTGTTTGGACAACTGTCCTGCAAAGGAGGGCAGCAGATCAACTACATGAGGCACAAGACATTGCAGGACAAAGCCAATATGTTATAATGAGTTAATCCCATTATCAAATGAGCCATGTGACTACATTAATCTCTTCTGTCCAGTGCTCTCATCAACATCACAGACAATTAAAACTCCACCAAATCCAATAAAGAAACAAGGAAACAAGGACACTCAAAGCCAGAATGCAAGCTTTTTTCTTGTGATCCACATTTAACATCCCACTCAGCCCCAGGCTGGCCTCAAGTCAATCCTGCCTGACTCAGGTCAGAAAAGGAAAACAGGTCAGACGCATAACACATCCTGAAGCCTTCAGCTAAAACCTTGAGGGGAGAAAAGGAGGCCAAGCCTGAGAACAAAACACTCATCACAAATGTCATCTGGTCGCCAGCCTGCCCTGCTTACAGATGGAAAGGAGAGCACGACATAATGGTTAAAAAAAGTCTTTGGTGATTTTAGACACCCTCTTTGCATGGCACCATGTCCCTCTCTCCGTAAGGGAGGGACTGAGAGTCCAGTAGATTTCAGAAAAGACAGGCTATTCAAGGAGGGATATCTCCAACACACCAGAGGAATCACTCTCTGTACCGCCTTACTAAACTCTTCAGAGTAAGACATGAACAAGACTCCCCAGGCCATCCTTACCTTTACGTCTCCGAGAAAGGGAAGGACGAGCCTACTGTAAACTCACTCGTTGAACGCAGCCCACAACCACCACACGGCACTGGCAGCAACTCACAGAGCCAAGAGCAGCAGCACCATGACCCCCTCTGGCCGAGGAAACTCAGAGGTTTGCCTCCAGCTGCAGATGCTCCAGGATTACCTTACTCCTTATCCTCACTGTAGGCAGGAGATTCACGAGGGCCACAGGCGTTAGAAATCAGAAGCATTGCTTCCTCCAAAGGAGGACAAGTTTTGGTGTGTGTTTTCCTACAGACCTCCAAACTGATCACTGTTTTCTTTGTCCTTGCTATTAAGGATGTAAATCATTGGGCATTGCCCTGTATTTCCACCCCCACCTCCGTACAGACAAATGGAAGGGTTTAGCAACACATGCCTACCACAAATGGGTCTGTCAGAGTAAAAGTCAGAGCTGAGCCTCCCTGTAAAAGATCCCACACATCAGAACAGCAAGATAAACACCCGACATCTCAGGTATGCAACGCAACCGCAGTGCAAATTTACTCCGTGTTCCTCCAACCGCAGCCCAGCACCACCACTCCCCTGCTCCGGGCCGAGCCCCAGTTGCCCAGCTGGGTTTGGCATGGGCTGTGGCTCTGCTTTTGGGTCAGGATGGCAGGAGGGGAGGTGTCCCCACCCCAATGAGAGCTGTGCAGGGCCGTTTTAGGGCTGGGTGCCTGCTCAATCTGCCAGCTCCCCCCCAGCAGCAGGGCCCTCCAGCCCCAGTCCTGCAGTGACCTCCGGGGCCCAGCCCAGTGGTGGAGAGGTCCCAAAGCCCCTGTCCAGGAGAGGACAGACCCTTCCAAAGCCTCAGCAGATGAGTGGTGGTAGCATTCCAGTTTCTGTATGAGATCTGCTACAAGCCACACTGCTCACCCACCCCTCCTAGCAAAGCTATAGGCGATACTGCTGAATGTGTTACAGGGAACGCCACAGATCCCCCAGCTGCTGTGCTCAGCACAGCTATAGGGGACATCACAGATCCTAGACATCACACTAGTGAAGCTATAGGGGCCACCTCTGACCCCCTATGCCTCTGGTCCCCAGCACTGACACAGGGTAAAGCACTGACCCCCTGCACTGCCACAGGTGGTATTGCTGACCCCAGCCCTGCGGGACACTGCCAGGCCCCAGCACCCCTGGGGGACACTACCAAGCCCCGGATTGGCAAAGCTACAGAGGACGCCGCTGAGCCCTGTGCTGCTCTATGGGACGCTGCCAATCCCCATGCAAGCACTGCTGTAGGGGACACCACAGGGCATCCCCGGTACCTCTCATTGGGGACACCAGTACCCCCCATCAGGGACACCACAGGGCATCCCCACTACCTCTCATTGGGGACACCAGTACCCCCCATCAGGGACACCACAGGGCATCCCTAGTACCCCCCATCGGGGACACCAGTACCCCCCATCAGGGACACCACAGGGCATCCCCGGTACCTCTCATTGGGGACACCAGTACCCCCCATCAGGGACACCACCGAGCATCCCTAGTACCCCCCATCGGGGACACCAGTACCCCCCATCAGGGACACCACCGAGCATCCCCAGTACCCCCCATCGGGGACACCAGTACCTCCCATCGGGGACACCACTGAGCCTCCCCACCCCTCTCTAGGGGATGCCACAGATCCCCTAAGCACCCCCTCACAGGGGAGACCACTGACCTCCCACAACCCCCCCTCAGAGGGGACACAATGACCCGCCAGACCCCTCCCACAGAAGACTCCACTGACGTTCCCCCCACCCCCAGCCCTCCCTCACAGGGGACACCACGGACCCCTCCCCAGGACCCCCCTCACGGGGGACGCCACTCACCCCCACAGCCCCCCGCTACAGGCGACACCACCACCCGCAGTCCCCAAGCACGGCCACGGGGGACGGGAACCCCCGGGAACCCCCCGCAGCCTCCACCTGCCTTCGCCGCGCCGCTCCCCGCCGCCGTCTCCCGGCAGGCCCCGCGCGGCCGGCAAGGCCAGCTCAGCGGTACCGGGTGCCCGCAGACAAGATGGCGGCGGCGGCGCGCCCCGCCTTCCGCCGGCAAGGCTTCGCCGACATCTTGGTTAAGGGCACCCGAGGCGCCGTTCTGAAGGAGGGGAAGCGGCGTGACCCTACCAAACATGGCGAGGCGGTGGCGTCAGGGAGGCCATCTTGACTAAGGGTTCCAGGTGCAGCGTTGGAATGGAGATAAGCGGGGTGCCCTTACTAAATATGGGGGGGGAGGCGTCGCCTTCCCGCATCGGCACAGGCCAGCGAGCTACAGGGTGAGGGAGGCGGCCGTTCCCTCAGGGTGCTCGGCAGCTTGGAAGGGTGCTGTCGTGTTCAGCAGGGAGGGTCATCTTTGTAGGCACAGAAACTCCTGGGAAGAGGTTATCAGTAACAATTTAATAATAATACAGACACTCTTTTAAAAAAAAATAAACTGCAAGCCCCAAGCGGCCTCATCTTTGCCTCAGTTCTTGGCTCCCTTTGTCAGCCCGGGGTTACCTTCCCCCAGCATGATGTCTCTGAGCAAGCCAAGCCGTGAGGCCGCCCAGGCCGCTGACAAAGCAGAGCCCAGGGCAGGCATGGCTAGAAACTGAAAAAGACCTTATTTTTTTTGGTTTGCCCTGAGGACACGCACCCATCAACAGCAGATCTCCCAGCATTCGCATACCTGATAGCCGGCGTTTGCTTTCAAATATGCCTGACCTGGGTAAACTGGATATTCCTCCCTCGGTGTTTGCAGAAAAGACGTGGGAGCCAGCTTTACCCTCATGGCTGGTTTGAGGCCACAGCGGTTCATCAATCCATGAGGAAACCTGTGCCCCAGCCCACTGGGAAAACCCCAGTGCGCAGACCCTGTGGTGAGGAGAGAGCCAGGGATGGCCACAATATCCAGAAATGCAACATGCTGCCTGTGGGCATACGGTGGAGGTTTGACCAAGTCTGACTTGCTTCAGAAACTTGTCTGTGCCTTGAATATGGGCAAATGCGTTCTCTCTTTCATTGCTTCCCTCTCTTGTTACTTCCCACAGTCTCTCCTGAAGCCAAACAGCCTGTGTCTAGTGAGACCGATGCCACGAATCCACTCCAGCTTTGTGCAATACCATGTAAGTGGGATTTGTCCTATCTTAATGTGTGCACGTAAATCCATCGCTGAACACTGCAAACTTTCACACATACTTCTAAGGGAAAAGGCGTAGTGAAACATCTTGACTTGCTTCCAATAGTTTGGGTGCTTGCCTTAAATTCATGTGGTGGTCGGCCTGCAAATACTCCCCAGGCTTCTGTGTGAGCACCACTCCATCTTTGCTTAAAGGAAATCAATGCTCTGTGATTGAGTTCGCTCACCTATGCACTGTCAAGCTTTGGTTTTTTTCTGTTTTCTCTCTTTTAAATGCAAAAGAAATCTGTGTGTTGAATATTTTGTAGTTTTCTTAAAGAGATTAGAAGAAAGCCTAAAGCTCATACTGAAGTTGCTTGGTAACACTCAGCTTAAAACAACAGGAGCAACGTGATTGACATGCTGTGCAGCAGTGTGGTCCTCCATGCAGGTTTGATCACCAGGCTCCTGTTTTTCTCAGGTATGTCAAAACTCACCCAATTATCATGTTGGTGTCTGCCTACACCTCTGATACGGCAGATGAAAAAAACACAAGAGAGCCAGTAGTATGGAGATCTACTGATACAGGAGATAGAAGATATGTTGCCTCCTACGTATGTTGCCTACCTAGCACAAGCAACATGAAAGCAACATAAAAGCTGGCCAAACTGTGTAGCTTAGATTGCTTGTAGAGGCTCTCTGTTGTGGCCACCCCCAAGGTGATGTTCTTTCTTTCTGCTCTATAAACTACATGGAACGCATCTTACACTTTTCTTAGCTATATGAAGGTTTTGGTAAAACCATGCATAAGAGATGTGGCCAACTTTGACATATAATAAGCAGTTAGGAATATGAATATGTTTTAAACATTACTGCGCAGTCTACAATGGAATGTTTGGCTATAAAAAGAAAAAAAGGGGCAATCTCTTCTCAGCCTTCAAGGACCTGTAAAAATCTGTGACTGCTCCAAGTTCACAGTCTGTGCTAAGAGTTTGTTTACACTAGAAATAGCAAGAAATTAAACAAACCACTGAGGAAAGAAGGACAAATGTTTCAACTCTATTCTCTGTGCCCCTCAAGATAATTCGACAGACCCTGGCAGTGGAAGAAGATCCAGTGAAACTGCCGTTGGGCTATTGTAGAGTTTGGATCCATCGTCACTCCTTCCCTTCCCTGGAAAGTATAGAAGCAATTGGCTGACAGATATGGAGCAGAAGCGCTTAAGTACACAGATAGGGGCGATTTTCAAAACACTGAATTCCACAGGAAGACTGGCATTATCCAGGGAATGCTTGAGGAAACTGCTTTAACCGAGAGCCATTCATTCCTTCTTCCCAGGGCAGAAAAGGTGTATTTTCTACTGAAGCATCTAACACTGGAGAGCAACATTTCAGGTCCAAAACAAAGCAAAATGAGATGTTGTCTGAGCTGAATGTTAATGTTGCCTTCCCAGCAAGTTGTGTGTTCTGCAAGGGTTAAATTTGCTTGTGTAAAATATGAAGACAAGCAGAAAGATCACAAATTCAGTGGGAACAAAAAAGTAGAAGAATGCTACCTGTGCTTATATGCTGAAGTGTGTAAAAGTCAAATTACTACTATTGTTAATGTCCTCAGACCCAGGACTTGCTCTCCAAGCAGTATCAGTAAGAGGCAAAGCAAATCTGCTCTTCTGGAATTGCTAGTTTACGCTTCATTTTATATCATCCTCTCCTCACACTGCCACGTCTCAAAAGCAAAGCACAGTGCCTTACTGGGACCCAGGGCTTCAAGGCCACGCTGCGCCCACCCTGCTAGCATTAGATTAATTAAAACATTGATCAACTCTTGTGAGTTTGCAAGAGGAGCAAAATCCTAAAGATATGTGTTTCTAGACCAAATAACTAAAGTAAAAGCTTTCCCATTCCTCTTTTTTTCTGGAAGAATCACAAGCTTGCTCAAAAAGTGAGAGAGAGGGAAAAACAGGCTACCTACATAAGCCCCAACTTGTTTTATGTTTAACAACTGAAAGAGGAGAATGCTTCGAGCTCCGCTTCCCCTCCTCCCCACTCCCCCCAGGATCTCCTGAAGACTGTGCAAAGTGCAATAATTAACTTTCCTAGGGAGGAAGTGAACATTTTTCAACAAGAACTTAGACACCATCCGTGGAGCTTCTCACAGTACCTTTTCGTCCCTTCCAGGCCACAGGCTAAGCTGGGGTCAGCGCAGCTGAGGGCCTGGCTAACTATTTCTCACCGATTAAATGACAGAAAGTCCCAGCCATGGGAAGCAAGAGGGGAAGGTGGTCTGTGTGTGGTGGAGGACAGCCCTGTTTAAGGTGTCTATACCCTGTTTCAAAGCATGAAGTGCTTGGCAGCAACAGGAGACCCAGCTGTCCCCATGCGCAGTTGTTTGTTCCCAAAAACCGCTTTGCACGTAGAAGCAAAACAGGAAACCAGAGCAGGGTTTAAGAGCTTTTTCTCTTTTCTTTCTGGAGCCCGAGGGTAGCTGTTACCAGAAGATGGCACTCCAACAGCACCAGTTGTTCAACCATCCCGCTTAACACCTCTAACAGGGGCGAGAGTTATGATCAGAGTAATTAAGGAAAAAAAAAAAAACAAACCAGGAAAAACCGAACAGCGACTCAGCCACGGGGGAAATGTTTTCGTTGTCAAAGCTGCAAGTTTGCCATTAATGTTAATGCTTTAAACTTTGGACTGTAAAGGCTAGGCATGTTAAACAGCACCTGCTAGCTGTGCTCTCCCTCAGTTCACAACACAGCCTGGTACTGTGGTTAATGTTTCTCCTGGAAATAAAAAGCAATCATACACTTGATTCCATGTGAAAATGGGACTTGGGTGTGACCACTCGCCAACTTGCGTCTGTACAGTCGGTTACCACTAGTGAGGAAACCACTCAGAACAGCCTGGTGGGTTCACAGCAGGGTCTGCACACCCCAGGGATCACAAAAACAGGGATGAACTCTGACCCAGGAGGTCCCTCGTGGTCCTGCAGCAGCTGAACTGCGACCTCTTGTATGAGGCTGGCTTAAAGAAATGAGCGGATCATGCTTCCAAGTGGTCATCTGTAATTCGAGGGTTAACTTTCGCTCTCAGCTTTCTACACGTAAGTGTTTTGATATTAAGTACTGGAGCCAATATTGTAGCTTCCGCAAAACATTACCTTTCATACCAGTTTGTAAAGGGGACAGCTTTGCTAGGTAGAAGACTGAAGGAACTCATGGAGGAAAAAAAAGACTAGACTATTAATGTTATCATTTAGCATTTACTCCCTTTTTAGAAAAGAATTACAGGCTGATCCATTAGCCAGGTTCACAAAGAACCAGAGTGACAGATCATTCCTCTAACTCCTTTAGAAATAGATCAGACAGACGCCTATTTTACAGACAGGAAAGTGAAATTGCTTTACTTTTCTCTATAGGCCCGGTTTTTTCCATGTTTGAGAAGTCTTACTACAGCTGCAACACTGAGAAACTTCAGAGGCCACAAAGGTCACCTAAACCAGATAAACCCAATACAACTGACCCAGAATTTACAGAGCTTAATAAACCAGCTCTTCTTCTTCCTAAAGCTGTTCACTGATGACAAGCTCTCTCCTCCTTCTTATTGCCAATGAATATGGTCATACCGAGTAAAGCGACATACCTGCATGATAAAGCCCACTTGTTTCCCTGAAAGCTATCTTCTAGCTGCTGCAGAGCACAAACAATGCGTTATCTCTGCAGCAGCAGGATTCAGGAGCCCATTGTGGCAGGTCCTCTTTGAAGGCAAGAGGACAAAAGCAATCCCAGCCCCACACCTCCGTGAAATTACCTTTGGCCACATAACGGATGTCTGAAGCGGAGGTTAAGGTGCTTTCCTCAGGCTTCAGTGTGCTGAGTGGTTAAAGGGGGCAGAAAAAGAGCAAACATCTAATTGCTTCACCCCCACATCTCTTTTGTAAGAGCTCTTCTGCCTCCATAGAGATATGCATCCCTGCCACCTTGAGTCAACACAGAAAGAGCCAGCTCTGGGTGCTCACAGTAGCTAACGCAATCAAACTCTACCCATGGACATGCCAGCTTATCAGTACTAGATGTTTGCTCCACTCGGAGACAGCATGCCTACTCGCCAACAAGGAGCCTTTGCCTCTGTATCTATACCGTCCCTGCATGGGACAGGAACTATTTTTTTATTATTTGTTTTTTAAGTTCTTTGTACAGCACTTACCCACTGTTAGCCTTCTGTCCACAACCCATGCTATAAGTAGGAAAATGGGAACTGAGCGAGATTTGAACACTTCTATGGGATCTAGATTGCTTTTAGAAGGTACAGACTTCTGGACAGTATTGAAATAGCTGATATAAAGTCTCCTACTCTTACGAGGTAAACCTCTTCCAAAAATCTCTCTGTGTTAGCCCACCATTTACTACTCATGGACAGATTACCTGGCATGCTGGTAACTCAGCAGTAGAGGTGTTTGACCATTGCCTTCCCAACAGCATCCAGGAGGGCTTATTTTCAGACAGGCAATTTTGAAATTAGCTAGATGCGACTGGTCCAGTGTTGTGCTTGACCCACTGTTTCCCAGTGCTGGGAGGCCATCCTGAAGATACTGAGTAGCTGTGTAGAGATCCAGCCTGGACACAGCAAGACTAAACCACAGGTAGCAAGCGTTACTGGGACCAGACTGTCTCTGCATAGTTCATATGTCTACACTGCCCTGCCTGCAGTCATATAAGCACAATATTCTCATTTATGAAAAAGGAGCTGACTTTTTTTTTTCCCTAGATGTTACTTGATTAAAGGAGAGGTGCAGTAACTAATTAGCATAACACAGTTGGTACAAAAATCTGTTTACTTCCCAAGTGAGATTTGAACCTACATTTTCCAAAGGCAGCATCGCCCCTCTAATACTGCCAGATGGACAGCGATAGCCAGAGGAAACTAGACACAGCTCTCTGAAGAGGTCCACGGCCTGGAATACCCTGGGCATGAGGTTTACAACACCACCACAGTCTATATGTTATTGCAAATTCATGAGTCCAGAGTCACACAGAGAAGGAGCCAGAGAGGTCACACTTAAGGGAAACACAAATTGGCTCCCCATGACAGGGAAAGAATATTGTGCTTTTCGATGATATGCCAGTATCACGCCTTTCTCAGATCACAAACCACGGCCCGAGGCCATATTTATGTACAAACAACTGACACTGGAATCTTTTTCAACCCTGAGGGTACTCCGATAATCTATAAAAAATTTGGCTGTACCATCAGGCCAGAGGAACTCTTTTTCTCTTCCAGAAAACACATCTTCCCAGAATATTTCTATTAAAAATTTCAGCTGGCATACCCATGTACGTGATGCAGCTGTCAGAACACACCAACACAGGATCATAATCCTGTAGCTGTCAGATGAAGGAATAAATACAACAGATGCATCACCAGGCAACAGCAGCAATGAAGGAAATGAAGCACATGAGAAAAGTCAGGGTTTTAATGACAAATTAGCAGGTAGGAAAGATAATAAAGAATCGCTGAGTTCTGTTTGACATATTTAGGATCTTTCCCCGCGTCAGAGTCTTAGTCTTCAATTAGATGGTAGCTATCAAGGGAGAAAAGCGTCAACTTTAGGACTTAGAGCACCCACCATTAGCATTAGTCTGAAAGCAAAGTTCAGGTTCTCATTCTCGGCAACACTCATTAGCAAGTTTTTCTGATCAGCTAATGACTTTTTTTTCCTCTTATTCAGAATAAGCATCTGTGGAGTACTTGACACAGTCCTTGGAAGCGATGCATCACCACACAGCTGTGCTACGACACTTTTCAAGTCCCACAACCAATTTTTGGTACAAGAATGGATCTACATTTCCACTTCAGCCTTGATCTTCAGTGCTGACTCGATTTCCAGTCCACTCACAGCACCGCTCGTGCAACTGATATGCTGCTGCTTTATGTTTCATTAAAAACAGTCACTCCACATCCTGAAGTTGCTCACAAATTTAGAAGTCCACTTTTAAAAAAGCAAGCTGCTTTGTCAGCTTGGCTGTGAAGCACAAATCCAGTTTACAGTTTTCTTTCACTTTAAAACTCCAGCCACTCTGTCATATAAATACAGTTTGATGGAGAAATCTCACCACCTTCGTGGCAATCATCAAAAACCTGCAAAAGCAAGCCCTGTGTCAGTAGAGTAATTATATACAGCAAGTACAATCTAACTGGAAGTAACATGCTCACATGTTTTCTGCTCCTTGCACAGTAGAAAAGCAGAAGTCTAACAGAGGCCAAAATCTAGGAAGTCCAATGCCAGCTCTGAGGAAGAATAATGTGAGCACAACAAAGCAAAACAGACCCCACTGCAGTAAATCATGGAAATGGACACGCTGGCAAGTTTTACCCACATACTATCAGTTTACAATCCAAGCAGGAGAGACCAAAAGCTAGACAGAAATAAGTTAGCTTGTTCAAAAACATAAATAGGCAAACATGCGATCAGAAAATATAATAGTACGATTTGGAATGGGCTACGCTTGATGGCACCCTTTGACATACAGTAAAGAGACAACGTACGAGCAGGAAACTTCCTGGTCTAAACTAAAGAACCTGCCTCTTACACCATAGCTAAGGTATCACAGGTAACACTCATGGTTACAAGAAGCACCCACAGGCACAACCCTGCAATGTGCTAGCTGGCCATTAGCAGGATTGCACCCACATATTCATATACAGAATTAATTACTTACGGGACAGAGTCCACAGGGCGTCCTGACTAATCCAGTGGGTTGTATGAGAGGACTGACGGCTCTGTACAACTTCATCTGTCCATCCACACTGCCTACCGTCCCTTCCTTTGCAGCAATAATAGTCATCTCCACTTTTCCATCGTATATTAGTGTATTTAAAATGGTTTCAATGTCTTCCATTGACAACTCGACCTAAGAAATAATGTGTAAAATAAATATTAGTAAATGCGCAAACACCGTCAGTTACAAATCCTTAGAATTCTAACCTAGCCCAGACAAAGGAACCGCTCTCGCTGGGCACTTTATAGGGTTGTGCAGATACGAAAAGAAAAGCAAATACCTCCTAACTCCCAGGCACTTTTGGATTACACTAGCCTTGGCTTACCAAAAAGAACTTCCCTATGCACCTCAAGTGTCTACATCATCCTAGCATGATACGTTTCCAGTTTTACAAGAAAACAATCATGAAAGAAGACAGACAGACTACTGAAGATATGCCTGTTGATGGTGACCAATAATCACGGAGGTTTTTTTCCTCCCCTTTTTTTTTCCCCCCTCACCTATAACTGCTTGAAGTGCATAGGCAAACTTGGGAGAAATTATAAAATATAAACCAGTTGAGACTGTTAAAGGAAAAATTACCCCAGTTCCCATCAAAAAGTATGTGGATGCAAATTCTTTTATACATCTTTGAAAAACCCACGTGCACAAACTACCCTGGAATCCCATGGAGCACCAACGACCCTCCTCAAAAAACAATAAAGTGGCAAAGCCCACTTCCAATACAGTGACTGGGTAGGGTACTTGCCAGACCCTCACCAAATTTGCAGGACTCAACTCCTGCAGCTACTCATGCTTTTCGAGAGTCGTAAGATGAATCTATTCTGACCTTACTGATACCCAGTTCACAGATGTATTTCCACACCTCATGGGATGAGGCGAATGAGCTGTTCCTCTGTATCATGGGGTTCTGTTTGCTCTCTCGAGCTGCTTCTGCCTAAGAAAAAAGCAAAGAAGAGTTATAGTCAGTACTCACTGCCAAGAGCCTCCTTCGCGGTTCGGTTTCAGGCAGACTGAAGTATTAAAGTTGATTTCCAAACCATTTCTGGGACATGTTTTTTATTTGGTATTTAAAGCTACGTCCTTAAGACTGATGTAGGTGAGACAATGCAGTGCACAAGCAAACATAATTTTACAATAAATATGACACAAAATTTACACAGTGATTTAGATTAATATGAAGGAATATCAGCATCTGGCAGGTTTTTTTTGAGACAAAAGAAGTTTCTGATGTATGTAGTGCCAGTTAAAATACATTTCAATGGAACAGAGAAATGTTGCAATCTGCATAGGACTTATTTAATGGAAAGCAGGCTTCTCCTGCAGTTATGCTAGAGAAAATTGTTTTCTAGGCAGAGATGACTCACTAGTGCCTTTCTCAGAAATTAGGAACTCTGCAGGGAAAACACTGACTTTTGCTAGGTTTTTTGGTCCTGTGTTCTTTGCTGTCTACCTTGTCATTGGACTTTGGAGACTGAAGGCTTCGCTCCATGTACAGGGTGTAAAAATACACGTTATTAAAGTGCAACACCATCACACTTGCTGTGACACAAACAATCCAGTACAGATTTGCCAATGCAGTTATAACAGTGTCCAACACTTGCAAAAAACACTATGGAAAACTCAAGCCTTGCCTGTCACTGGTTTTATAAAGAAAATAATTACTTGCACAAAACTGGTGGCTTTAGTAGTGGCACTCACCTTACTCTGTAGAAATTTAAAACACTGTTGATTTAACACCTCCACAAATTCAGACTCAAAGTCTTGGTCACTGTACCAAGCCCCACCAGTCACAGAGCGGTCGGGCTGCAGGTTATATAGCATATACACCTTCTTCTTGGATGCCTGTTAGAGAAAAGCGCACAGCTCTTAACAGCTGAAAGTCTTCCATAAGAAAGGAAGATTGAAGAAGATATCTGCAAAAGAGATAGTTCATTACTCCTAAAACCTGGGGCACAGCAATCCAGCTATGCTTAACGTGTTTGACTCTCGGATCACACGGAGATAAAGAGAAGATCAATACATTTACATTCCTAATCGCTTTGTAACAGTGTTAGAGGAGAGAAGCCTGCTAACGATGTGCACACAATACAAACCTCACTGAAGATGATCTCAGAGTTTAATTTTAACCTATTGACTCTAATCCTCCTCCACCGTCAAAGCAGGGCAGGAAAGTGTCTTTAGACGACAGCAAAGACAAACTTAACAGAGAAGCTTTCAACTGTTTGTGCAGGATTCAATCTGTGCACTGATGATGGGAGGGATTACATGATTAAACCCTGCAGCTAAAGTTAGCCCTTGCGAACCCACTCCTTACTGCCACACCTAGACCGGGTGAATGGGAATGCTGCTTTAGTCCTGATATTAGTAGCCAGTTAAAGGGCAATGGTCGTCCAAAGGACTACTCAGCAACCACTGAAGCCAACCAACTTTAGCAGTGTTACGTCCCCTATATGACTAGATGAAGCCAACATCTCTCACAAGAACATGAAAAAGCTACTGCTTTCCTATGTCCAACTTCTTCATTTCCATTTTATTTAGGAAGTCACCCTCACCTCTCACTCCCCCCATCTCCCCAGACAATGCACACACGCAAGGCAACGTATTGCCTCCGTGGTGCAGATGAGGCTGGCACATAGAAAAGGCATACAACGTAAAACTTCCAAGAGCTCACAAGCAAGTGGTCTTCCTGCTGTACCAGGCCCTGCAATAAGACAGAACCTCTGCTGGAAACCAGGAGAATGTTCAAAGAACACGCTAATACCAATGATTTGTAAGGAAGCAGGTAAGGGAGAGCAGGATGCTACGTGAGCATTGTAACAGCGTGAGAAAAAGCATGGAAAAGGATAAGCCCTACTCTAGTACGTGCACTGTTTGCACATAAGGTAAGAAAGTACTTGAGTAACTGGAACAAAGTAAAGGGACCAAGACTGAAACAGAACCAAATGTCTTAGATATTATTTGAAGAAAACAATGCAAATCCAGTATGAAACAGATAACTGAAGGAGTTCAGAATCTCCAGACGAGAGTAACCTTGCAAGGCCCCTTGCAGCTGTAACCATATCAGTAGTATCATACAAAAAGCTGGGATTGCTTCAGTATTAGAAACACCAGATTGTGGTACAGCAACATTGGGACCAATGAAGAAAAAGTAATTATGGGCAGGTTGCTTATTTGGGTGGAGACTGAGTGGAGAAGAGGGTGGTAGAAAGGAGAGTTAAGAAACAAGAAAGGGGAATAAAGTATAAAAATCAATCAGGGAACAACAGAGGGCAGGATCTGCAGAGAGCAGGCGTGTGGATGCCTACAGACAGCAGAGAACCTGACGTGTGGACCCAAACCCATTGGAAACCCACCAGACTCTTCCCTAGCTTTATGTCTTAAAGACCGGGTATGGAGGAGCAGAGAAAAGAGTGACAGAACTGCAGGCTGTCAGTAAGCAGTGTGAGAGGTTTGTGAAGGGCAGAAGAGCTGCAACAACAGTTGTGCACCGTAAAGAATTAAGAGAACTAGAACTGCAATTTGATAGCGATAGTATGTAATTAGTAGTGGTGGGAAGAGTGATAAAACTGCATATTAATAATGATAAATTTACTCATTAGGTTATTGATCAGTTTGTTCGTTGATTATTTAACAAACATTATCATCTCTCATATCTGTTGCACCTCAAACCTACAAACTAAAGGCAGAGTCAAACGCTGGTGCACAGTCAGTGGGAGCGCCGGAGGCAGAACGAGGTTTCTCTGCCCCCAGTCCCCTGTTCAAACATATTCAGCACGCAGCAAACGTTTGAAATGGTTAAAAAAGTCACAAAATACTCACTGCCACAGATTTAACTGCTTTAATTAGTTTCTTGCTTTCCAAGTTTTTCAGTATCTTGTTGATCTCCGTTAAAGGCAAATTACTCTTGTATCTAATGTCCCTGCTCCAGATACCTGTTTAAAAACAGAGAAGTCATGGAAATGAACAGAAGAAGCCATTTGTTTCTGTACGTACTCACAAAGCAAAAATCACACCACAACGTTGCTTGACTCGCTTGCCAACCATAGGATGTATCCTCGGTCCTACCACTCCCAGCAAAAGGGAGCAAAGGAACAGAAAGGGACAGGGAAAAAAAAAAACAAACAACCACAACTGACAAAAATAAGAAATACACATCACAACACTGTCCTCCTGCCCTTTGCCTCTCCTCTGAGAGCTCTTACAACTCTGACATTTTACTGCCAACATGAATACCTCACAGCAATGTTCTTGCAGTTTTAGGTAACTAGTGTTTGCTTCAACAAAATTATGACAGCCAGTTCTACCTGCCATCTTTCAACCGTAGCGTGCAGTGACTGCTGAGAAAGTCTGGTTACTAGCAGTGGTTTCTGCTGGCAGTACACCTGTTAAATCCGATATAGATATCACGTTGTCTTTTAAGTAGTGAGCGTTACGTAGATTCCTTAGCTTGACAGTCCCATAGATAACTCTTAATTCATATTCCAAATATTCTGAAAGAGCCCCCCCAAAAAAGTCAACCAGGACAGGTTGTTATTTTAATGGAGAAATATGTCATCTTCTCTTTTGTTTTTAAAAAGTGGGCACATGGAACATTAGCTACAGACCTGGTATGGGGACTCCAGATTTTATATTTGTATTGTCTGGACAAACATTTAAAAGTTTGGACAGGAACGGTTCCGTAAGTAAACAGAGTTAGTACCATTCACAATTATAATTTATTTAAAATACCTTTGTTGCCTGCATCTTCTATAATTTGGTAAACCAGTTTCTCTTGATTGTCAGAGCCTTTCATTTTACTGTAAAATAAGACAGACATCGGGATTTTTGAAAGGTCCAAAATTTGAAAGAAGTAGGATTTGTTTTAAACTGAAAACAAGAACTATGAAAAAAACAATGCACAAAGAAAAAAAACCGCCCTACACAATAAGCCCGCCATTGGCAAATACAATACATGACACTAAACCTCTTGATCAAGCCAAGCTTGCCAGTGAGAAGCCACAGTAAAGAGAAAAGAGCACAGTATGAAAGAAAAGTGACTAAGCAGGAATCGCTCCACTTGTCATAACAACGGGGAACTTGGAATCACGTATTAACACACTGTGAAAGGTCAAACACAGCACAGAGCATAATTTAGGATAATCTGTCTCTAGAGAGAATGTCTTAAAAGGGATAGTAAAAAGCGTGCTCCCAACTCTAAAACATGCCTTTTCACCAGTCTGAGAAAGCCTGAACTCATCAATCTTTTTCTAAAGCATTTGAAAAAGAGCATGACACGCCTGCACTGAGGATAATTTTGAAGGCTATTTCTTTCCAGAAGTATGTCTGGGCATCTTTTACTCAGATTTACATAGGCATCACAAGGCATGGTTTGAAGCTACATTTTAATAAATCATTTAATAAGTCATTAATAAATCAAAGAGCACAAGTTCAAGCGGCCTCCTGGAACAGCTGTAAATATGAGCGCTGATCCTGTAACGTGAGCGCTGAGGAAGACCACACAACCACAGTTTGCAGATGGTATGACTGGGCTTCAGCTGGATTTCACCTAAACGCATACGTATGTTTGCACGGATCACTTTTCTGTCATCACTTGCTAGCGGGAACTCTGCTAGCATGTTAGAGCTACAGTCCCATGGCACCCTCTGTTCAGTAGAAACCACTATACCTAACAGTTTTCAGGATCAGCTCAGGGGATTTAAGTGTACCCTCCAGAAATAAGCAGTTCTGTAAAATCCATGTTACAGAATGTCTTCTCAGCAATGCTGCACGTGAGCTGCAGAACTGTGTTCCTAATATATTTATCCAGCACACATAAGGCTTACCTTGCGTTTTGAGACTCTTTGATTCTATACAGGAGGCCTGCATTGCTCCTGAGAAGATCCAGTTGCCCCTAGGAGAGATAAGCACAATGCATTTACTTTGCTTCAAAGAGCTTCTTTCAGAACGCGGCAAGAATCTTCTAATATTCTAAATTTAAAACCTTATTTCATGTCAACTGAATAAAGCAAAGGGAAAATAACATTTCTAACCACTGGAAACAATAATACCCTTGAGGATATATTTTTCCCCTACAAATATTCATTTATCATCAGCTACCAGAAATAACAAATACAGTTCCCAACCCTTCCCACAACATCTATCTATTCACTTCCTATTATTTCTCCTAACTTTCACCATTGGACAAGGGATACCAAGTTCTCGTATACTTTGTTCTTGCTTTCCACCAAAACAGTCTACCCAGAAATCACCTTGGAGCGCTACTGCACAAGTTTTGAATAATTCTGAGTTCCAGTAGCAAAGTTCTATTTTTTACTAAGCAGAGATCACTGGAAAACTGCCAGCCAGGATTGATAGTGCCTCTCAGAGGCAAATTACTGGCATCTCTCACACGCAAAACATCTGTCCTGCCCTTAATGCTTGTGCCTAGGCCAGGCAAATTCTTATTTCCTATTTTGAAGGGGTAAGCAATTCGACAAGTCCAAGAGCATAACTATTGTATAACTGCATTAACTAACATTCACTCTGTCATTGCCAGCTAATCCTTTCCTCATAGTTACAGCCTCGTTTCTTACAGATTTGCATTATGTGGTTGATTGAAGCTCACACCTCAAGATGATCCCCTTCAGTGCTTTTCTACAGATGAAGTATCTGATGCTTATTAAGGCTGAGCTCTCACTGCAGTTTTTCCCCATGCCTGAGGTACTTGCTAGATCTCCCCGCACAACCCATCTATTTTAAACAAATTCTAGAGACTTGACAATCTTTGAAGACTCATTGTGAAATATGGCCAACCCATTCCAAAGTTACTGAACACACAAGCTCACACCCAATGTGCTGAAAAACCCTATAACAGAAAGATCAAAAAGAGAAAGATTAGATTACTTCCAGTGCCACCTAGTATGGTCCAAGCTAAGAAGTTTTGGTTATTAAAAAGAACCAAAACTAAAACACACAAACCACATCTTGCTCAGTTTGCCCGCTTTCCAACACCCCGCTTTCTGAGAAAGCAAGTGCCCCTCTTTTCAACAGTGCCCTCTTGACTGCACCGCTCAGCCTGCTTTATTTCCCAGCTTCACACACCCACAAAGCAGCAGCTAAGGAATCTTGATCTTTAAAGACCTTGAACGTTTTGCTGATACTCAAGCCTACGCCACACTGAACCAACAAGGCTAAACAGCTGCTATCTGTTCCTGAACAGGTGGCAGTAGTAGTTAACAGCGATCCTCGCTCCTATCTCGGGCTGCCTGCTGATGCAGTAAAGGGAAATGCCTAGTGAGATGTGGGAAATTTATGGAATATGCAAGAAAATCCCTTGAGATGTCTCAGTTGCATATTATCAGAGTAATCCACAACTTCAGAATTTTGTGAGGGGTTTGGAGAAGATCTTCACGTGTAAGGGCATGGGCTAACAATTATTTTCTTTCTAGCTAATTCATTCCCCACCATTAGTGAGCAGGTCTTGTGGAACCACTGCAACTACACTGCACCCCACTGTTACATTAGACCATTGTATCACATTCTGCTTTACAAAGAAACGCACAGGGAAAAGACAACCAAGGAACTTTAGGCACAACAAAAAAAAGATGCGGTACTTCTCAGTGGTAGCTTCCTCACCTAGAAATCCACACGGATATACACATTCCTATTAACTTCATATTACACAATGGAAAGACTAAGTTTTGAGGGACATTATGGCAACCATAAGTAAGTTATGGTAACTGTACGTTATGGCAAGTGCTGGGATTAATTTGCTAGCCCAGCTCAACAGGTTGCTACCATGCAGCCTGTATGGATGAGGAGTGCTCCGGGCTGGCTGAACTAACACAAGGAAGGTGAGATCACCCTACCATCGAGAGCAGCCTGTTGATCGCCATGGCTCGCTGCTGGGCTTCCATGTGAGGCATGTCATTTTGAATCACCTGGTCTGTGATACCGTGAGGGAACTGATGACACAGCTCAATAATCCTGGGGGAGGAGAAAAAGCACATTTAGAAGCATGTTCTATTGCATCCAAAACCAAATCCGAACAGTAATAAGAGTCAGAAGAGAGGGAAAAGAACAACTCAGGGGAAAAGTACCCACAAACCGCTTTTTGGTCGTATCTATCAAGGGAACTTAGCATCTACTCCCTGTGCTGACAAATATGCTTTTGCAACTAACTGCTGAACAAACTACCTTTGCTCTTTGTGACAACATGGAGCTCCTTCTTAAGGAGCTTGTGTTGCTCTCATTATTAAAAACATGGATTTAGAGCTCCCTGTACAGTTCCATCACACAAAAGGTTCTGATGGGAAGGAATTGCTAGTTAGCCAGCGAATGCAAATACTGATTAAATACCTTTTAGGAAAAATAATGACTTGATGCAGAAAAGCCACAATTCCCTTTCCCAGGAACAGAAAGTCACCAGGGCAGCCGAAGGCAACCCCACCCCATGCCTCGCTGCTACCTAAGCCCGCACAGAACACACTGCCCCCGACAACCGTAAACCTCCTGCGGGACACATTTCCTCGCCACCCCCCGTGCCTCCACCAACACAACCTGTGCCCAGCCGACTCCCCCCCCGCACCCCAGGACACTTCCCTACCCTCCCTTCGCGGCCCTCTTCCCCCCGCCGCCAGGGCCCTCACCGCCTGGCAGCCCCCCAACACACGCACCGCCGCCCCGCCTCCCACCGGGCCGCCCCCCCAGGCGCCTCCCGCCGCAGCTGCGGACCTGTTCTCTATCTCCATGGGGTCGGGGACCTCCGGCTTCACCTTCACCTCCGCCATGGCGCGGCGGGCCCCGACCGGCGGCCGCACCAGCGACCCGACCCCGGCGCGCCCGGCGGCGCGGGGAGATGACGTCACGGCCACGCGGCGGCGGGGTCGGTTGCTAAGCAGCGGGACGCGGGCCGGTGCGGGGCCGCGCTGGCGGGGCCGGGGCCGGGCGCGCGGCGGCTGTGGTAACGGGAGGGCGGGGGGGTATCCGGGATCCGGCGGGGATCGAGCTGGGGGCCGGCTGGATCCAGCGAGGGGGGCAGGATTCTGTACCGGGGATCGAGTGGGCGGGCAGGGATCGAGTGGGGCGGGCAGGGCTGTGGGATGGGATCGAGCGGGGTGAGCAGGGATGCCGTTGGGATCGAGCAGGATGGGCGGGTGCTTGGTATCAAGGATCGAGTGGGGTGGGCAGGGCTGTGGCTGGGATCCAGTGGGATGGGCAAGGGGCGCAGTAGCGGGGATCGAGTGGGGCGGACAGGGGTCGAGTGGGGCGGACAGGGATCGAGTGGGGTGGGCAGCGCTCTGTGGCAGGGATTGAATGGAGTGGGCAGAGATCGAGTGGGGTGGGCAGGGCTGTGGGACGGGACCGAGAGGGGTGAGCTGAGGCCGTATGAGGGGGTGTTGAGTGTGGGGGCCAGGGACTGCCATGGGACCGTGTGGGACAGGACGGAGCGGGGTGGTCAGGCTCGTGCAGTGGGACCGAGTGGGGTGTCAGGGGCTGTCCAGCAGGGATCGAGTGGGATGAGGTGGGGTGGGGTGGGCTGTGCCGTGAGGGGATGGGAAGCGGGGCCTGACCTGGCAGGGCCTGTGCAGGCAGGGACGGAACCCACGCTGGGGCAGGGGCCAGGCAGGACCGGTTGTGTCCCACCACGGATGGGCTCCTAGAACACTGACACAGGGCACTGTGCTTTTGGTCCAGGTGTGCCAAGAGGAGGCGAGTCCTTGAGGAAAAATACTCTTTGCTGCCTTGTGTCAGGTAAAGATCTGATCGACCCATCGTTGCGTTTCCCCTGCCACCACATGCAGCCTAAGAGAGTTTGGCTGAGAACTGCCCACACTCCTTAGCCGCTGTTTCGGGCAACCCAGCCAAGGAGATGGGCAGCTGCAGGCAGCGCTGTGCCGTAGCTTGTCGTAGCACCACTGAGCGCGTGGACTAATGAACACCTCCCGTGCTGAATCATTACTCTCTGTGTTGATGAGTAGAGTAAGAGGTGTTTCTGGAGGATTGAAGGGTTGGTTACAAAACCAAGTCCTTTCTAGTGTAGACATGTTTCCTGGCCCTGAGTATCAATTCCCAAGATCTGGAGTACATATTTTTGCATTGTAAAATGTTATCATATCCAAATGCAATTTTTCACCCTTGAATTGTGTGACATGATAATGACTATGTAAATTATGATAAATCATGTTTGGCACCTGTTTTGTAGGTATATTCTTAGTGCATGTGGTAGCTGAGATAAGCTGTAGGAATAGCTGTCTTGCTTTAGTCCTTTTTGGGACATCTTATATATATTCAGACGGCCACGATGAAAAAGAGGTTGGTCCTTCCTGCAGAGAAAATGACACCACATCTGCCACGATTAGGGTTGAGACACTTTGCTGTCACTCACTCTTACCTCGTATCACTGATGTATGATGCTAAAGCTGTTTCACTTGAATATACGGAAATCAGACTTGAGCAAGGAAGGCCGAAGTGAAATGGAAGTGCCAGTGCTGATCTCAAGCTTCGTTCACTGTTCTGAAACTGGAGAGTAAGTCGGAAGTGTGATGGTTGCTAGGATCTGGCTCCTTTTCAATGTGAAAATAATGCAAACATTAATGAGAACTAACAGTTTAAAGAATCCAGTGTTCTCTCTTTTAAGAGGAAAAAATGAAGACAAGGAATCACGTTAAAAGACTGTATTTCTCAATGCATTCTTCTGTTTAGAAAAATTATTGTCTGCCTTTTTGTTTTTCTTTTTTTAAAGATCACTGCTGAGAAAAATGACAGCTGGCTCTATCTCAGTTCCTCAGGTCATACCACTGAGAATCCCTCTTCCAGGAAAGGCTAAACATGAAATAGACACAAATACTCTTATAGAAATAAAATCAGGTATGAATAAAAGCTTTGACTCTATGTAAAACCTTATGTGTTCACTTGAAATTTTTAGCCTCTATACTTTTGTTTGCATTTAGTTATGATTTTTATGAGTTCCCACTTCCTTAAGGAACTTATAAAATTAACCTACGTGTTTTGATACACCAACTATACTTGCACCTAATTTTCTGCATTCAAACAATATTATTGATATGAGTTATTTCATGTGTGCTAGCAGTCTTAATTGCTTCCAAGATCAAGCTCTTAAGATGTTGCATTTCACTTCCCCTGCAAAACCAGTGCTTGAAAGTATCATATGCCAGGCTCACCCCAAAGATTTTCCTTACAATTTTTGAAATGCCACCTTTCACCATGGGAGAAAATATCTTTTCTGTCATCAGAACGGACAAAGTGTTGCAATGTTTTAATACAAAAGCATTGCGCAGCTACTTTATGAAGAGAAATACTGCTTATAATGAAATTCTGTTTGTTGAGCAACTAATTTTTCATGGGAGAAAGTTTTGGTCCCAAACATTCAGTCATTTATGGAACTGCTTTATTTTGTTTACGTGAGAAAAATAAAGCACAGTAGTGAGTACTTTGAAGCATAGAGCTTGTTTTTCACAGGTTGAATACAGTTTGGCTAATTACTTTCTCTGTGTCTTTCAGATACGCCTGAGGTCTCCATTTATTACACTTTGGATGGAAGTAAACCAGAACTCATTAGGAAACCTGGCTATGGAGAGCATAACACTTTTAAGTATAAGGGTCCTATCGTATTACCAGTTGGGAAAATAATGGTGAAGGCACTGGCAGTTACAAAGTAAGTATCCTGTTTTATTTTAGTCATATTTTGACAAGGGACAGATATTCCAGTCATGGCTTGGAGCCATGTTGTTTCAAGCACTCCATACCTCGCAAACGAGAGACGCCCCTTTCCCCAGCCCATTTGCAATCTAAGTGATCTTCATGGGTTGCATTGGCTTCACTTTCTCATAACACTTTTTATCCATTAAGTGTTTGTGTGGTTGGATTATCTCTCAGATGTTTATCTCCTGGGCTGAGGCTGTAGGCCAATGGTACATAAAGGCTATGGGTGAGAAACTAATAAAATAGACTATACTTAGAGCTCATCCTTTTGAGCGTGGTCATCAGAAATGCCAGAGGAACTAGTATGGTGTTTTCTGGGGTTATCCAGATTTATAGAAGTTGGTCTTCCCAGGAATTTGCTTAGTTTTTCCCAAAGGAGCACAGAATGCTAAACCTTCACAGCTAAAGTACAACGTCGTATGTGCAAGGGTTAAGTAAAAATACAATAGGTAGAAAGAAAACTGGATTTTGCTGCACAGCCACTGACTTTCTCCAAACTAACTTCACGCTTAGAGACAGAGAGACGACACGTGCATTTTCTTTCTGTACCATGTTGCGTTATCTTTTATTTCCAAGGGAGCAGAAACTACCGCTCCAGCTGGGGATTTGTGCTTGCTGTTCCCTGCTATTAGCACCTGCAGGTAGCCTTTGCTTGTGTCTGCACTGGAATATAACAACATTATATTCCCCGTGCAGGGACATGCAAAACCTAGGCCTATATGATTTTCTGATATCACTACCTAGATTAACACTCGTTTCCAGTATGTTTTTATTAAGGCGTTTCCCGGTGTGATAAATAGATGCTCTAGAATTACAATGAATCCTAAATGAATGGGTTGGATATTTAAAGCAATTTCAATTTTACTGCTGTAATTTAATAAATAGCAGAGAATTACAGTTGTTTTATCACATAAACAGCATGCTACCTGCTGTTTGACTAGGAAAATAAATATGGTATTATGAATGGAATAAAAGTCTTGCTCCCCTCTATTTTCTGCAGCGCTGGCAAACGCTAGTTACCCTAGAAAGCAGACACAGGAGTATCGGGAGTTCTATATTTAAAAGATGTTGAAGGATTAAGGTATCCATATGTTTTATCGGTAACTTCTTATTGTGCACTTTTTAAACTTAAAAAAACCCAAAACAAACCAAAACCAAAACCGAGAGTATTGCCCAGGATTATACTTATCGACTGAAATAATGACTTGCAAGCGGGGAAGAGATGTTCCAGCAAATAAGCCATGCTCGTCAGTGATTTACTTGTTGCTGCACATGGGTTTGTGGCATGTATATAACTTTGTGAACGTTGATTTTCAGGGACTGCAGGGAGAGTACGGTTGTAACAAAGGTGTTTCTGGTAGAGTACAAACAACCAAACATCCTCTTCTCTGTTGAAGACGATGATGAGAATTTCCTAAAAGATGTCGCCACACCGGTAAGTTTTAGCAGTTGTAACCCCTTGTGTGAATATAAAATGTTGTATGTATGATATTACTTAGAGATTAAACCTTGATTGCCTATACTTTTAATATATTTTATTTTCTCTGTTTGCCCATCTTTGCTGCCTTAGTCCTTTCTGTAATATTAAAATTTCAAGGGGACATATTATTTTTTTCTTCTTTTCACTGGTCTTTTATGACCAATTCAGGTCAAATATTTTAAAAATACATTTATAATTTAAGCTTTTCAAATGCTTGCATTGAAAATAAATACATTGATCATGTATTTGTAAGAACATAACAACTATGACAGGAGAGGATTAGAGCAAAACCAAAAATTTCATTTGGAATTCAAATGGGATTACTTTTCAGGAGAGGGAAGGTGGAATGTTTACTACAAAATCAAAGAAGAATGGAGTGAATGTGGAAACCAAGCCTGCCTGGAGTGAAGCACCCCAAGATTTTCAAGGTATGATATTACTTCATAAAAATGAAATTGACTTCTGTTTTAGCTGAAAATAGGGTAAAGCTTTCCTCTTGTATCACCGGTAAAATATGGGGAATTTTAAAACCATCTCAGAAGACTGCACGTTCTCTGGGAATTCCAATTTTGATTGCTCAACACTGCAAATAGAGAACAAAAATTACCTTCTATATGTTTTCCATTACCTCTTAAAAATGTGTTAAAATGTTATTAATTTCTCAGCAACATAACAAGGCCCAGCCTATATTTCCTTTTGTGCCAGAAAACGCTGTTAAATTGATGGGACTGCCAATCCTTTATGGAGTTCTTTACTGATGTTTGCTTGCAGTAAGATTCCAAAATAAATACACAAAGCAGAAACAAAAGCTTAACTCAGATTTTATGTATAGATACAGCCTGTTATTCCATGGTAACAGCAATGGGACTGTTTAAGAGCAGAGAATCGTATTAATGTTTACTCATTAATTTACTCTTAGGAGCTGGGGAGTTTTTGAGCACGCAGGAAGGAAGAAAACTGTAAATAGAGAAAATACAAAAGTAAGCTCTTTCATAGAAGAATGAGGTTTCTTCTAGTTTAATTTCCTGTAATGCCATACAGTTTATTTGAACCCAAAACCAGGATGTCAAATAGGTTTTTAAATATGCTTAGCTATTGGAATTTAAAGCAAAAGTATGTAGTATTCATGTTAAGATAATGTTAACTGCATGAAGTGAATGACAGTGGAATAACAGGGTTATAATTTTAGACTTGGAAACAGAAGAAAAGACTGCTCACAGGTCCTTGCAAGGGCCGCAGCTCCCGGCCAGTCATTTGGAAACAGCAGAGTACAGAGAGGAATCCATCTCAGGACTACCAATAGAGTCATTACAGGTAAGCCAAGGGGTGTTGAGGAACACCGTAAAAGGCTGTCACCAGAACTGAGCTCTGAAAAAATGAAGATGTAAAGATTTGTGATCATTCTTATATAATCTCTCAGAAATTAATGCCTTTGTCTGTGTTATACAGTACTAATTTCAATTAATGGTAATGACGCACTGGAACAGGAACGCCCAAAGCAGTACACAGTTATCAGTAAGGACAAAACCAGGCAAAGCAAATTAACAATGCCTGCATTCCTACTAATTCTCTTCTAATACATTACTGAATCTGCAATTAGCAAATAACTATTGCTATAGGTCAGCAAGTTGATATTTAAAGCTTAATATTCAGTAACGCTGTCTTGGAAGTAAATAGCAAGACATTGATTTATTTTTATTGGAAGAAGCTGTGGATCCTTAATGCAACTAATGGGGGAATCAAGTGTAGTAGATATTCCTCAAAGCAATGCATTTCAGTGCAGTTTGTCTCAAATAACATCTTTAGTTGATTTTGCTACTCTTGCATGCATTTTGCAAATATTCGCTTACTAAGGCTAAAGAATTACCTTTATTTCAGTTTGCTAGTTCTTCTGCAGTGACTAGCCGGAAGAGCTTAGCAAGCACACAGGTGGCAAGGATCCAGAGGGAAACAGATTTCCTCAAGTAAGTGACTTCTCTTTTTAACATATTTGTCCTTGGAAAGTAACTGAGCAATTGCCTTTTGCAATCAAGTTGATAATACTGTGGGGCTCTATAAAAATGAGGAAAGGAAAGTCAGGCACTGGCTCATAACTGGAGAATGTTATCTAGGTAGAGCTTTGAAAATTTTTTCTTATATATAGTTTCATTTACATCTCACCATACACGGTTATCCTTATCATGATATCATCTTATCATCTTTTTTAAAAAAATTCCTAACACCTGTAGGATCAGAGGAAAAAGTTGTGTTTTCAAATGAGAGTACAGCCCTCACTGCTGTAGGTGAAAACTGCTCACTGGAGTAGTCTCACAGAACTTGAGTGCTTATCAATATTGCAAGGGTTATGTGATCTGCATCAGTGGTTCCCCATGTTGCAGCAGTGAGGCCTGATACAGATTGCGTGTCTGGAGACTTGTTTACCTCATATGGTGAGGAAGAAAGTAGGAAACTCCATAGCAGCCAGAGAGCTTTCTACCTTGCAAAGCTTAGAGTTCAGAACCTCATGTCATGGACCCTAGGGCATGGTCTGGTGGACCACCATAGCTTGGAAACCACAGCTGAGCTGATTTCTCTAAGTCCTTTGCCCTAAGTGCTATCACAGCGGGTTCTACATTAATCATTATTATGCAGCAGTACAGTACCAAAACAAGCTCAGCCAGTTTGCTCTTACTTTCAGATGTGCGCACTGTTCTGCACCTCGCCTGTCTAACCCCTTGGCTCATTTCTGTCAGGAATGTGGATCTCCTATCCCACCTGTGCCAGTACGTCGCTTACCACCCCCTGAAGGAGCGCAGGTCAGCAAAACGTCATAACAATCAACAAATCCTCTTTGGAGAAACCAACTTCCTCAGCAAATTACACATTCAATGCTGGCAAAACCATTATTTAGTCGCACTTCCATTTGGAAAGCTCTGTTCTGATTGTTTTAGTTTGTTCAATACCTTTAGCAGTGGACCCGCTGTAATTCTTAAACGATGTGCAAATTTAACCATAGATTGATTCAAGTGCCATATATTTTAATAAGGATAACAACGAAAATAAATTGGGTTTTATTCACTTGTGCCAGGAAACATCACCAAATTCAGATTCCTCCTCATCCTGCAACAACCACCACCGCATCTTCAGGACCTGCATTATGCATCTTATCACAGTGCTAACTCGTGCAGTTAGTTAGTTAGTAACTAGTACCTATGTCATAGCCGTAGAAGATCCATCTAATATGCCTGAAACCTTAAATGGTGGCCTGTGCGGTCATATGTATGAGCACCAAGTTTTTACAGTGATGCCTGTAACTATCTTCTCTAAGCTCTTCCCAAGAGATAATAACCTGATCTAACAAGTCAATGGTGTCATTTTTTTTCCTGTGTCATCAGAAAGTTGGCTTGTCTGGGGCAATGCTGTATTTTCAAGTGATGACTGACTGAGAATATTCAGCGCCTCTTTAGACTGGGTTCATAGTTAGGAGGATTTGAATTACCTGCACACGTTTTATAGTAGCATTTTTAATTTACTGAAAATTAACTTAGTAACTTTCTGTCATATTTTTAGTAGTTGGTAAAGCATTCTCTTTCCAGTTGTCTTAATATTTTCTCAGTAACCTTTGATCTTTAGGGATCAATATCAGCATCTTTTGCTGTCAGTTGCTATGTCTCCAGTGACTCTGTTGCCGGTGTACACTCTAACCAGGAAAATATTGACAATCTCTTGATAATCTTAATGATCTCATTAGGGTCCTTAACATGTGGTGATGTGGTTTTTTTCTTCAGATGGCACCATGTCTTGAATGCGGACATCTTGTGCCAATGAATACGCCCACTTGCATTGTATGTGAGTCGCCAATAGCTCCACAGCTGCAGCCCCAAACCAACAACTGCATAAAGGTACTTGAGAATAAATATAACAAAATAGCAATTTACCTCCTGGCATGCATTTTTTTAACAGACGACTTTATTACAAAAATTTTGATCCAACTCGGGTTTGTGTAATTATATTACGACAGCTTTAAGAATTAGTAGGATCAAAACCACCTCGAATAGAAATAATCTTTAAAGGTAAACCACATAAGCTCAGGAAGACACGCTGAGGAGCACATGATGTAGCAGTCTGAATGACAGGAATGCATGCACTTGTGCTCAGTAGAGAGATATTATTTGAGTCTATGATTTATGACCTCAGTATTACTAAGCATTTTAAGTTTATTAAATACGTCCTCATTACTCTGCTTACCTCATTTGATTGTAAGCGCTTAGCACAGATGGGCTGGCAGGACTGGGGCAGTGGGCATATGCCCAAAACGTTAGAGCGCAATCTTGATCACTGATCCAAAAGTGCTGGTGGTCTTAACTAGACAAAATTTGCCCTACAAAATACTCCCTACCCAGGGGTATGGGGACCCAAGTAGGGCCCCTTCTCGATCCCCCTGGTCAGGGGAAAGGGTGTGAGGAGGAGAGGACTGATATTGCGTGTCCACAATTGGTTGCAGAGCTGGTGTTGGCAACAAGGTTTTGTTTTCTATGATAGTGGGACCCTGTTTGAGTATCAACAACTGCTTGATACAAGTGATAGGGATGCCAGTGAGGAAGGATGCTCTGCTGGGTCGCATACTTACAGAGAAGAAAGGCCTTCATGGGGATAGGAAGGTCAAATACAGCCCTGGCTGCAATGACCATGAGATGGTGGAGTTCAGGACCCTGAGAAGAAGGAGCAGGGGCAAAAAGCAAGAACAGAGCAATGGACTTTAGGAGAGAAGACTTTGGCTTCTTCAGGGATCTGCTTGAAAAAGTCTAATGATATCCCGGGCTGCATTTAGGAAGTGTAGTGCCTGCAGGTAAAGGGAGGTGATCCTTCCTCTCTACTCAGCACTAGTGAGGCTGTATTTGGAGTGTACAGCTCCCCAGCACAAGAGAGACATGGACGTACTAGATGCCAGAGAGCCACTAAGATGATTAAGGAGCCGGAGCATCTGGAAGTAAGACTGAGAGAGCTGGGTCTGTTTGGTCTAGGGAAGAGAAGGCTTAGGGGAATCTCATCAATGTATATAAATATCTGAAGGGAGGGTGTAAAGAAGACAGAGCCAGGCTCTTTTCAGTGGTGCCCAGGGACAGGACGAGAGGCAATGGGCACAAACTGAAACATAGGAGGTTCCCTCTGAACATCAGGAAACACTTTTTTACTATGAGGGTAACTGAGCCCTGGCACAGGTTGCCTGGAGAGGTTGTGGAATCTCCATCCTTGGAGATATTCGAAAGCCATCTGGACATGGTCCTGTGCAACCTCCTCTGGGTGGCCCTGCTTGAGCAGGGTGGGATTGGACCTCCAGAGGTCCATTCCAACCTCAACCATTCTGTGGTTCTGTGATCATTGCAAGGGAACATTTTTGGAAAGAGAAGGGTGCTGAAAGGAAACTATTGACCGAAGACTATCAGATAACAAAGGAGATTCATAATTTGAGGCAGTTCTCAGCTTGACGTCAAAGTAGATTATAGACATTAAATTGGGCCCAAAGTTAATATTTTATGACAACCTTCATGTAGGTGCAGAGACAAACCTGAACTAATTGGTGCCAACAATCAAAATATCAGACTCATTATTCTTAGCCCTGGTGGAAACTCACTCGTAGGTAGTGACCATGGTAAAACCTTTTAAGGGCACCCTCATAGTATATTATTATTACATTTCCTTGCACATACTGCACAATCTGTTTTGTGTGAGTGCAGGAACTAAGCAAACTGACACTAATACATAAAAAGATCTGGAGGTATCAGTGCTGGATCTCCTGAGGGAACCGTACCATAGTTTAAAAAAAATTGCCACCAACATATGTAGATTTGTGATGACCAGGCAATATGCCTTAACTAAAGTCCGAACCCCACAGCACAGAATTGAAGGCTCTCTTCTATCTGCGGGGCTGAATAACCACCGCACATTGTAGGATCAAGTTCTCTCGTTGTTATTATTGTTGTTGTTCACAGTTTTCAAATACCATGTGAAATATGTTCTTTCTCTATTTCAAAGGGTAAAGTGATTTGTCAGGCGTGTGGCACAGGAAATCCTCTTCACCATAAACACTGTGTGACTTGTGAAAGCAAACTGCCTGAAATACAGACGGTAAGGCTTCTTGCATCAATCACGCTAGGGTTAATCAAATCAAAGCTTAACATTCTTTTTCTTTGGAAAACTGAAGTCATATCCCTGTGTGCCTGTGTTACAAAAGCAGAGAATCCCTCCCCCGTGCCATATTCAAGCCCAGCGCTCCCACAGGTGCTCCATCACAAATGTCCAGCTAAACATAAGTGTATTGTATACCTTCATGTTTCCCCTGTGGAGGTCAGGATTGCAAATGCCGTTGTGAAAGCTCAGAAGGGTCTTAGAAAATGGGTGATCTTGGCTCCAAAGAAGTCTTGTTTGTGTTCAGATTATTTTCCGTTGCAACAGAAAAGTTGAGTATATACATCAAGAAGATCATTCTCATTGATTTCAATTCTTTTGTGACAATAAAATATTCTTTTACATTATTTTTCTTATCTCCACTTGCTGCTTCCCCTACATGCATACAGCTACTGTGCTTGTATTTGGCTGTGACTCTGCACAGAGGTGAGAAAAGCGACAATAAATGTTCCCCCTGAAATGGCTGCTGTTTCAGCTCCCCATTTAGCTCACTCATTTGGTTCCTTAGAAGAATTTTACTTTCACTCCTGAAGAGAGATGTCTTGTATGAAAACCTTTTGGTACATTTCACTTCTCCAGGTTGTGATAAGTACAGAAATGAGAGAAGAATAATGATTTGCAAGTTAAAATCTTTTGATCACAGTGGCAACATCCTGAGTTCTAAAACTGTCAGTAGCTAGAGGCAAAGGTCTCTTGTGTAGCCACTAAGGTGTCATTTTAGAGTGAATTTCAGTAGGAATCTGTACTTACCCAAGATAAATATGTTTAAGTGCTTCATTGAATGTAGATATCAATATGTAGCTGCATATGTAGTTAGGCATGTGACTTGAATGGTGAGACCTGCAGTAGCTAAGAGTTGTTGTTAAATGCTTACTGACTTACTGTTAGTAGTAATCAGACATTTTACTAATAATAGTGATTAATTAGTGATAACAATAGTAATTCCTGAACAATTAATAATTAGTAATAACGATGATATTACTATTAACGGTTATTAAATAATTGAGATTGAGAACATGCTTAGACTCATGCTCTTGTAAATTTTATCTTCCAGATGAACCTCCAAGTTACATCACTCAAACTGCAATGCAGGCCACACATGAAAATAGGGCTATTTCATATTCGCTTACTTGTTGTTGTGGTGTGTGTAATCAAAATAATTTTTCTCTGGTTCTGTTCCTTATTGATATTCCTGACTTGCAGAGAAAATAAACTGCGTGAGCCCTGAGACAAAACCTATCAAAACATTTCAAGATCCGTTTGTCTTAACTAGGATCTATAATCAACCTCTAGAAGTTTCAGCTGAAAAATCTGTTTTCTTTTGCAGACCCGTATAAGTTAATTGTACTAGGAAAGCTCGGTAATATATAACTTATATGAGGTAAAAGAGTGCAAGAAAATGCTTATGTAGCAAATATCAAACTGAGACAAAACTCATTGTCTGGACTTACTCTCCCTGCCATACTAACACAAAGAAGAGTATGAAGAAAAATAGCTGTTGTGTTCTGGATTTGAAAATATAAGTTTATCAGCAGAGAAACCTCCCTCCTAACTTCGAGTGTACTTATACACAGGGCCATATTAACAAATACTCAGTGTAAAAGGACACAATTGATAATTAAATTTTTTTTTGCTCTCGGTTCTGCTAAAAATATTTAAAAATTAATTAATGACACATTTTACTGTGGTTTTGTAGTGAAAAAAAAATTGCAAGGTAGATCCAAGTTGGTCTGTTGCTTATTCTAAGTTGAAATAATTCTTTTAGGCTGAATAATACTTGATATTATCAAAGTAGCTTGCTTTCCTCTTTCACCTTATTTTTCTTATGAACTTTTCTTCATAAGAAGTATTTTCTCCCTAATGCTTTGTTTTATTAGCCCGTGTTTGGAGGAGACACCCCCCTGCCTTATCCCAGCCATCAGAGGAAGACAGTTTCGTGCTCAAAATGCAATCGTGTTAACCAGCGTGATGCCCGTTTCTGTGACTGGTGTGGAGCCAAGGCACGTGTTCTCGGTGTTTGTGTTGACAAATCTGTTTTTACTCATCTGTCACCTGCAGCAATTTCAAACTTATCTTTGCAAAACTCTTGTCAGTTAGTACACAGCTTATTATTATTAAAATACTTGCTTAGAGCACATAAGATTACATAAAGAAAAATTAAAGGCTTAGATGACATCCTGACCCCATGTCAGTCAGTCACTTAAGGGTTTAGAGATGTAAACTAATTACCATGGGTCAATGAGCATCAGCTCGTTGCATCAATTGAGATGCGATAGCTGTGTACGCTGCCAAAGTAACTTCTCCATCAAAGGTTAAAGTATAGGCTAATTTAATGCAAGTTTTCCCGTGTCTACTCTGGGCTATGATACAGGTAATCACCGGAGATGAGATGATGCATGCAATTATTTTTGGCTGAAGGCCTCATTAACTTCACTGCAGAAAAGTACTTCCTCTTAACTGCTGCTCAGTAGAGCTTTTGCATGGTACAATCAATGTAAACAATTTCCACTGGCATATATTTTTATAAGTATAGTGTTCCAATCTAAGATGAGGAGGAGAATTGGGGGGAATTTTTTTATTTTCCGTTGAGGTGAGTCTATGTAAAATTTTAAATGCTCCCCCATGTGCATACATAACCATTGGTCCTATACTACACCAGGGGACTCAGGGTGGTGGGGGTACTGTTAGAATTGAACAGGAAAGAATTGCAGTCAATATTTAATATCAGAGCACACACTAGGAATGACAGGGCTTTGCCAAAGAAAAGAAATATTCTTTTGAAAAGTCTATATTAAAAAAGTAACATACCAAAATGCTAGATTGTCTGTAAAAATGCTTGCCTCCGGAGGACAGTGCTGAGATAGCTGAAGATTTACTGTCTCACATCTGCCAGTGTGTTAGCAGTCTGGTATCCTGGTTGATATTTCTAATCTAATAGCTTTAGGTAGTGCTACTTTAATTCCTTTTAATTCATGTCACTGCTTTTATCTCTCCTGAACCAGGTATATCATATGTTTCTGTAGTGATAAGTGTTTCATTCACCTTTCCAGCCCGGACCTCCTCCATCCTACTTTACTTGTTTCAAGTGTGGCACAAGCAACCGTCCATACGCTCGCTTCTGTGGGTCCTGCGGTGTTTACATAGAGCCCCCATCACGGGTGGGTTCTCAGAACGGGAGTCTCATGGATGCTGCGGGCTTACTGTGGTTTTCTGAGCTAAGACACACGGTATTACAAAGCTGGGCTTGAACGCAGCTAAAAGGCTAGTCCGTGTGGGTATAGATCAGCACAACTCCATTCGATTCCGCTTTGAGACAACACCGTGGTCTGTGAGCACGCTGAGGGCAAAACCAAGGATATGTTTATTCTGAGAACTGCTTTCTGCCGAAAAGTAGCCTTAGCCAAAGGCCTTAATCCAGCCTTATTCTAAATAGGAAAGTGAGAAACAATCAGCTTTTCAAAAGTCTTAGCTCTTTAAGTACTTTTATCTTATTACTTGTGAATTATTCGTGTCCTGCTGATACAAGGTATTCTTTCAAGCATATGTAACAGTGCTTTGAAAACTGTGTTTTAAGAAAGACCGTAATACTTAGCAAGGCCAGCTTTTGTCCTACAAAAGCATACACGTTGTTCTGCTGGCGTTCACAAATAGCTTTGCTTTTGCTTGAATATTTGTGATAAGTTGCTTCATTGTTACAGAATGATAATTAAAATCAAGAATTGTTACTGATTCTTCCCCCTAGCTTTTTTATTCATTTACAATTTTGTATTCTGTTCTGGTTGATTTCTGTTTGTAAGCCATTTAATTATATCTAATGATATTAGTTACACTTTTCCTTCCCCTCCACTCCCCACAGGCTAAACAATTTCAAGCTCAAGTTGCCTGGCAGCCTAGTCCTATTTCCGTGCCCAAATCAAAGGCAGAACTAAAAGAAAGAGAAGATAAAGGAACCCAAACCATTGGACTTTTTTACCCATCTAGCAAAATGCTGGAGAAGAAGCAGCTTGAACTGATTTCACAAACAGAAAAACTGGAAAAGATGAGTGATCATAAGCCTCTCCTGACAGCCGTTAGTCCTGGAAAAGGTCAGGAGTTTCGATTTTTTATTTTCCAAATAAAGCTGCAATGTATGACCTTACTTTTTCTTGAAAATATTATAGTCTATGGAATGTGGCATCAGTAGGACACTAATATACATCTTTACAAGTCTGTCTTCCCACCAATCACTTGTAAATGCAGTGCCTTAGAATTCAGATCACTGATCTCCATCAATAGCTAAAAGAAAGCCTGTCAGCAATATCGATATGATGGTTACTGAACCCTGTGCAGCGTTACTAATTTGCTAGTAGTTTGATTTCCTCAGATCTTAGAAGATCAGGGGCAGGTGTCCTATATAAAATTGGAAACCACAGAACAACCACCCCACCTCCTGCAATATGAAGCTCAGTTACTACTGCGGTAGCACCTGTTGGGAGTATTGTTAAACAAAACTCTGAGACACAGGGGATCGTAGCTCTTGAAAAATATGATAAGGCTCGTCTACGTGAAGAACTTGTTTGAGGTGCTGTTGTGGAATAAATTATAAAAGTTTTGGAAGCAAAGGAAACTAAACTAGAGAGAGGGATCCTTAACAGGAATACAATAAACAGGGTTGGTAGAAACCTTGAGTGCTCTTGTAGGCCCTCTTTTCCAGCCCTGCAAAGGTATCAGTACATGTAGATCGCTCACTGACTAGACCGTCCATGCGCAGACTACCGTATCAGTACCACAAACAATTTTGTTTCACAGTCCCTGGTTTGGTCAGTTAGTTCTTTGTGGAATCACTTGACTGTTTGCTGTCATTAAAAAGTTTGCAATTTTTAGAGATTTTAGTTTTACTATCCTGGGAAAACTCCAACTTCAGCTTTCCGGATCCCAAACCCTTGAAGACAGTCCATATGTATTAATTAGGGACCTAATAAATGGCCTAATTTGCAAAGTATTCTTTAATCTCATGGGGCAGTCCAGCTGTGCAGTCCAGAAAATAAGTTAATTTTAAATGACTGCAGCACCAAACCCCGGTTACTTGTTTTGATCCAGTTTCCCATCTCGAGCTCTTTTCTACAATCAGAGGGTCAACCTTTCAGGCTGTTATCAGAGTTGTTCATCTATTAGGCAGAAAAAGTCATTAATGAACGTTAGAACTTCCTGTTTTGCCTCAGTGTATAAATATCCAGCTGATGCACTTTTATTTTTTAAATTATCACTGGGGAACTCTGTTTTCCTACTCCTTTGCTCTGAAACGTGGCGTGTTCTCTTAGACATCACTGTAGGAAATACAACAACTTGACTCAACACGTCAGGGAGCTTAATTTAGTCAGAGATAATAAAGGATTGGCCCGGAATAGTGCTGAGAGGGAAAAAAAAAAAGCAACACGGAACATTCATATATCTCTATCAGAAGTGCAGCTCTTGACTTGTGAGTGAGAACTCCTTTCCCTGGGAAAGGCTGGGGAGAAATTCTGAACTGCTTTTGAACTATGTTAATTTTTATCCTGTTAATTTTTATCCATTTAGCAGAGGTAACTTTGCTGAAGTTACACTGTGTAATGTATTCTCCTTTAGACCCTGCCAAGGACTGAGGAACATAATTCATTCTATAAATCAATAAATGCCTGTTGCAAGTCAAGTCTTTCATGCTGCTCCCTTCCCTTGATGCCGAGCTGTATATATGGCTTGAAACTACGTGTAACAACAAGACCATACACTAACACCCAGGAAAATCTTGTTTATATATGCCAAATATGTCTATTCTTTCTTCAATTCAAATAGTATCAGACATTTGATATTAAAGTTTTTAAATAGAAGTGATTAAATAAGTTGAGGTTTATTTTTCATTTCTTGACCTATCAGCCATTAACTAACCTTCTTTTGTTTTGTGAAGATTAAAAATAAAATGCCAGTTAGGACAAGGGTAAAAGACAGCAGTACCAAAACACTAATCCTCTGATGTGTACTGTGTTTCTTCTTTTGCTCTACTGTCCGTCTGTTTTGAACAGGAACCAAGTCATTTCCCAGGTAAACTTTACAAAGAAGCCTCTCCTTTTCTACTCTAACTAAACAGTAAATCAGTGTGATATAGGTGTAATCAACTATTGACAGCATAAATTCAAGTATGCCATCAGTGCCGCCAAAAATCCTTTTAGATGTAATAAAACGTCAAACACGCAAGAATATGTTCCCGGCCATCTGGATTTTTTGAAATAAAATATGGGGATCTAGGCTAGTTACAAATCAGTTTATAGCAGATAATACCGACTTCTCTGGAGGGATCACTCACCAAGTAGTAGTCTAGCATAGATTTTTTTTAATTACTATTTTCAACTTGTATTAGTTTTTGCATGTGAGACAGTGGCAGGGAACAATTTACGTTGCTCTGTGGATCCTTTTTTCTATATTCCTTTAAAGCTGCCTAACAAATAAGACTTGCTGTTTTAGTTTGTCATAGTTTCTACCAGTTCGATCTTGGAACAGTCCTGCAAGCATAAAAATCCCTGTGCACTTGCCTTTTCTTGTAAAAGCCAGAGCAGCACTTTTCTTCTGACTTGGCTTCTTTTCGCTGTTTTGAGCTTCACTTAACATGAAGGGAAGGATAAGGTCAGAGCAACTTCATTGTGCAAGTTAAATAAGGTTACCAAGCCTACACAATTTATTTACAACAAAATAAATCATACTCTCTACTTTCCATAAGTATGCTCAAAAATAAAATTAGCCAGATCCCGATACCAATCAATTAAGACTGAGAACAAGTCCTTTTGTTTCTTTCTCTGATGAAAACAGAACATTGCTTCAGAAACACTTGGAAATACTGCAAAAACTCTAAATGGCTTAAGATGAGTTTTGAATCCAGGCGCATTCAGCCCCTCATGTTTCGTACCCTGGACCAGCATAAAGGAATGCTGACTCTCTCCCAGAGATCCTGACAGGCAAAGTGCAGGAAGGCTTAAGCTTTTAGTACGCTCTCCCACATATTTACATAGACCAGAATACTGTGTAGGTTGAGTTACAAAATCTGCAGTTTTCAGATTTGGCTTATTGTTACCTGTCAGTGGTCTCAAACAAACAAAAAATCCATTCAATAATGCAAAATTGCTTAGTTCTAATATTGTACTTTTTTTTTTTTTTAATGATCTGGAACAGTGTGAGATCCTCCTTCACACAGAGCCAATTTTGATTGCAAAGGACAATTCCAAGACATGGTTTTGTTGTGAATAGAAGTGCCCTAAGAAAGAATTATAGCCTATGGATAAGAAAGCATTCTACCTTTTTTTAGGGTATAACTTACTTCTCCTTTTCTTGATCAGATGAATTTTCTAAAGAAAAATTCCCTTTTTTTTTGTCTCAGTGAAAATATGCTATCTTTTAAATCATCCATCACACGAGTAGAAGAAATGTTAATCGCAATTTCAGGGATGTTCCTCCTCCTTAACTCTCTCTGATCAGGTTACTGGAGAAAACAGCTGGATCACGTCTGCGCTCACCTCAGGAGCTATGCTCAGAACAATCTTGAATTCAGAGCTCTGATTGGGGAACCTCGAATGGGAAAGGTAGGAAGGAGCTTGGGAGTCATATCTTTCCATGCAGCCTCATGAAAAGATTACTGGGGCTGCTGGATAAACACTGGGAAAATAGATGTCACCCTTTTCTTTATACCTTGAGCTGTTTATGTGTGTAATTTGTTCTCTTTTGTCGTTCCATTTTTGTTCAGTCTTTTACTGAAGATTTTTTTCTGCTTTCTTTCCTATGGCAGTTCCTATTCACCTCTCACCTCACAGCTATAAGAGAAGTGACAGAAGCCAGAAAGCCCTTGCTCAGCTGCTTTTATAGTATCCCACAGCAGGCAATCAAGAAAAAAAAAAAAGAGATCACTGACATCTATGGACTTGGTCAGTTAAATAAGCCCTGCTAGAAATGGGATGTAATGATATGCTTGCCTCTGCTCTGGGCTGGATGATACCAGCAGATAGCAGCAATTCTCTTTGGCTACATACATAGTCTACTTCTAGTATAAACTATACCCGTATTATAGGAACACGGTACTGCTTTTCCTACTGGAGATGCAGTCTTCAGGATGTCAGCAACGTGCATTAAAATGATTAAAAGGGTGATAGCAAGAAAGTGGAAACTGGAGGTTCTTCCTGAAGAGTCCTAGAAGATAGGGCTGGTATGACAGAGATCGCTGGGTCCCTGTCCTGAGGGAGGATCAATTCTGCCTAAACTGTTCCTGACAGATGTTTGTCTTGAAGCTTTTCAAACTCACCAACAATGGAGATTTCACAATTGCCCCAGGCAGTCAATTTCTGCGCTCAATTATCCTTGCTGTTCAGCTGCAGTACTGTATTCCTTTCTTTGGCAGCCCTGCTGGGTTAAGGAGTTGCGTCCCCTCACCCTGCCTCCTCCATGCTGCCAGCGCAACTGCTTGTGGCAATGTCCTGTGGACTGGATCAGCGATTGACCCGGGCTAAAAATAGCTCTGGAGGGAGAAAAAGGGCATCAGTACAAAAGTAGGTTGGCAGTGAGCAGCTGGAAGCGGGATGCAGGCAGAAGGAGGGCTGGGAACTTCTTGAACATACTGGGAAGCTTTTTCACACTGTCTGACCTAAGTCTCCCTTGTTACAGTTCAAGCTCACTATTTCTTAGCCTGTCCTGACTGATGGGACACAGCAGTAAAAAAACCCCACAAATTTATCACATAGAAACAACTACAGAAAAGTTTATGAAGACTGGGGCTCAGAAATCTAGTTGTCATTTGGCAGATTACACTTTTGTGAGGTATGACGCTCCACCAGATACTTTGCGTCTAAATTCTCTACCCACTGAGACCTATTGGGTCCACCAGTACGTTCAGAAGTTGTAGCACAAGTATAAATGTAAAAGAGATCTGCTTGGTGGAGAGGAATTGTAAGTCTACTGCAACTTGTTTCCTTTGCTAGAAGATTCAAAAGGATATGCCTGAAAAATATTAAACTGCCTGGAGAAGGCTTTTCCTGCTGCTTCTTGGCCTTTTGTCATCCTATTGTCTTGAAACCACTGCCCCCAAAAGTAACAGAAGTGATTCAAAGTAGATGCCAATTATCTGGGTTTCATACTGCTTTTTCAGTTTTCCTGCGGGTTAGAAATATAATCAACCTTATCTCAAAATTCTCAACCTGCTGCAGGATAACCTATTCAGCTTCGTTCCACTTCTTTAGAGTCCCCTGTGCATTTATTTGCGTATAACTTCAATAGTCCTCTTGCCAGCAGTAGTGTCTCAATGAATTAATATAGAAAGTTGCCCATGTTTTACTACAGGCTGTGCTTCTACAGACTGGTGCAAGTAAAGCTGCATCCAGTTCTCCCGGAGCAGGGAGTCCTGAGGACGGCACAGCCTCTCATGCGGCTGCAGAATCTGGGTGGAGAATGACTGAACTTTCACGAAAAGTGGCATTATTATATCTTTTGGATTCATTCGGCATTTCAGTCATTGTGATATTCCCAGTTACTCAAAATACCACCCGCTCCTTGTTCAGTTAGATGGGAAGAGTTGGTACAATATCACGAGCAGGCAAAGGCCACATGTGTGATTTTGTGTATTGGCTCCACGATAAGCATCAGCAAGACTTATTTCTAGAACTATTTCCGCGTACTTTTTCTAAGTGATACTAATGGTTGCTCTTTCCCTCTAGATTAATTCTGCTACCATCCACGAGGATGACCATGAAGTCACTATTACATTGAATTACGCTCTTGCTATTAACAAGGTCAGTTCGGGGCATAGGGCCCGTTGTTAGGCAGCTGGTCTAAAGCTGTCGCTACACCAGTCAGTGTAAGGCTGATATATTTTAAATTCAGGTCTAAACAAGAAATTCTTTTGTTCAGAGGGTGTTAACTCATCACTTCAGAGAAAGGTATCTTTTTCTGTTGGAGCTAGCTGAACAGGTATCTTTATCTGATTAAGCCACACTTCATGGTTATGTTGCGTTTCATTAATTTGCTATTAATAATAACATTCTTCTTTCATCGTGCTAGCACCCCTTAGCTCCTGATCTTAGAGCCTCCTTTTCTTGAGTCTGCATATCGTGCTCTTGGGAAACAAGCTTAGTAATTTTCAACAGTTCGGAGATAATGTTTGCCAGAGCTCCTGTTAATTGTATTGTCAAAATCCCTACCTCCAGAATTACTGTGTTCCAAAACCCACCCACATATTCATTGCCAGCTTTTCAAAGATTAAAATCTACCATTTCACAGATCCAAAATTCAGACTGTATCTCTTATGTAGAATCTTTAAAAACTTAACCTTGCCAAGTGGGGCCTGAAAAGGTGTATCACATCATTTCACAAGTGAGGAGTTTATCGGATCTCTCAAGTGGTAGGCACGCTTTCATTTGGATGAGAATCTTCATTTCATTAGGTGAGGTTGTGTCACTTTTTTCCCTTTTTAAAACAAAACAAATACCTAACACAAAGTCTAGAAAAAAAGCTACATTATTTTGCCTCAAAACAGAGTTTAATTATATATAATAATTGTTCTCGTGCTAATTTGAGGCTGATATTAAAAGCCTATATATTTTGTGCTACTGAGATTATAACAGCATTACATGATAATCGGAGTAACTGTCTGCATTCTGATGATTCTACAGGATATTCATACTAATAAACCAGTGAAGTTCAGCAGTCATTACCTGAATACTGCAACAGAAGCCAGAGGTGGACAGGAGGGCAGTCAGACGAGTTTTGGTGAGGTTTTTTTTTCCTCCCCCTGTCTTTGTGATAGACCATAAATACACTATTCAAGAATATGGAAGTAGTGCTTGGGAGGTTAGACACTGAGATAGGCAAATGAATATCTTGGCACATTCTGCGCCACCTTAAGTTGATCTTTAAGTCTCAAAATGTGGCTGAGTTCAGATTTAAGCAATGTACAGACTCTGTCAAAAGCTCATGGGAATGCTTCATCCCTAGAGGACAGCTAGCGAGGCCAGTAAACTGCAGCCGCAGGCCATAGCAGTGTCTTTCTTATTGCGATAAAACTTTAGATGCTTTGCATGTTCTTTTAAAATAGGAGCTATAAATGTCAATATTATCTCGACTTTTGAGCTGTGCCAGGGACTTCAGCTTCAGCATATTTGGCAAAGATAAGAAATGATGAAATACATTAATTCTAGACATAGTTTTCAGAGATGCTTAACTTGCATTTCCCATTGGTGTCAGTAACAGCTCAGCATTTTAGACATCACATATTGGACTTAGGTTTTCATTAAATCAATGAGTTGTAAAGTCAGCATTAGAATTCAGAAATTCCTACTGTATAATTTGACATACTTCAACTCACGTAGACACTTCAGCCAGCTTGTGCTTCTGATGTGAGACTTGGCAAGTGGCAGCCGCGGCACTAGAAGCTGGTTTTCTGGAGTGTCAATAACGTGACTGTGATTCCAGGCACTCCAGTAGCACCAGCTCAAAGGGTCTCCACATGCTGCGTAATTTCCTTAGCACTCCTGCACACTGGTGGATTACATCTCTTAAAAATAATGGACATACATATCTAGTCAAGGTCCTCTAGTCTCGCTCTTAAGTATTTGGGAGCTAAACAACATTGAAAAGTTGTAAGGTTTTTGGTCAAAACAATTAATGAAGCCGAGTCAAGCCTGTTGAATAGCTGCAGCTAGTTAAAAAAAGACTCAAAGCCCCCAAACTCCACATTTATTGAATCTTAATTTCAAAATAGCGAGATTTTAAGTCTGCCTGAGTGTAAACCTTTTGTTAAAACCAGTCTGATCTGCAACAAATATTTCATCACTTTCTCTTGTAGAAAACTGATAAATATTGCTTTCATTTCAACACAAAATAAAATATTTTTGTGGATAAATTATTTCCAGATCTCTCCCCCAAGTTCTTGTTAGGATACGGACTTTGCTTTGAATTAACACTTGTTTCCCTTTCTGGTAGGCAAAGATGATCATAATGTTTTCCACTCAGGAGGCAAAATAAAGAGAACAAAGTCAAGAACACTTACAGAAAAAGAAGATAAACTCCCCGTATGTATCTTCTGCCAGTACATGAAAAACTACCTATAGAGCAGCACTAAGGTGAAGGAGGGCGTCCATGGGTAAACACACAAAGCTTTTAAAGCTGGCTGGGGTTGGGAGGAAGAAAGGACACAAGTCCAACTTAATATAAAACCTGAAAAATCATAGCAGACTTTTATTACAGAATTTGAAATAACCAAACTTTGTTCCTAGGAAGCGCTTAATTAGATTGTTGGTTTCATTTTTGGACCCATTCTGTTTTACTGACACAGCATTAGGCCTAAACACTGTTGCAGACTGATTTTGTTACAGGTTTTTCTCAGAACCAACCTCAGATGGAGGCATTACCGTCTTCCCTTGCCCCTTACTACCTGGTTTGACTCCACAGGACGTACTTGGCTGTGCTAGAACTGCTGTTTGCGCAGTCGGACTGTGAACCAGGCGGGGGAAGATCATCTACGCAACAGGCTTTTAAGGCAACTCCGTTTTCCCATAAAGCTGAGATGTCAGCACAACTGAGGGCAGGCTCAGTGCAAGAAGCAAGGCTGTATTTCCACTGGAGAAATATCCTGGAAGCACTGCCTACTAAAGAGATCGTCAGTAGTAGCACAGAAAACCTCAAAAGGGAAACGTGCATTAATCTCAGGTTGGATCACTTAGGCAACTCAACGGGTGCAAGATACAGAGCTTTGTGATACAAGTCCAGGGATAAAAATGCTTGGTCAAGCAATTGGGCTTTCGAAAGGGGAGAGGAAGGAGGTGGAGAAGTGGGAAGAAATAACAGGAGAAGGGTTTTGGATTGGTTGGTTGGTTGGTTTGTTTCGAGATTTAGTTACCAAACTTCTGCAAGGCAAAACATATTTATTTTCTAAATAAAATGCTTCCACAAGTTCAGGAAGCTTCAAACTTTAATTCTGTAGCAAAGAGCTTGTGCCCATGTTTACTGTGGTGAACAGATCTTTGTACAGTCCTGGAGAGCTGCATTGATTTTACGTCAATGTCACTGCCAGTCACTTACAGATAAGTTTGCTGAATCAAGACCTCAGTAGTGAGGTATTTGCCTGGATTATCCAACACTAGCTCAGATTCACAAAGAAATTCCCGCAGAAGGGTCCCGAGTTAGTAATGCTGAGGCTCAGCTATGTTCCGTTCTTCCCTCAGCTACATTCATGCCACTGTGTGCATTTTCCACCTCTACTCAAAGGCAGAATATGGCCCACCTACTTGTATTGTCACTACGTGAAATGTTACTGGCTGTTTTCTGTGTTTCCACAGCCACAGTCCAGACAACTGCTGGACGAATTGGGTCCAAATGGGAAAGGAAGAATCCCCGTGGTAGAACAATTGCTCAGTGAAGTAAGTTATTGCCTGCTGAAGTTTCTCTTTCCAATTCTTTGACCATTTACCGCATGAATATTAGCCTGGTATGCAACCAACTTCATGCTTAGGAGGCAACATCGTTGCAATACAACTGTCTTCAGGTTGAAAGAGCATTTTAGAGAAGAAATAGCCTGTTTTCCGTTTATATATGTTCTCCCCAAATTCCTATTTGGCTGGTGTGTAAGGTATTCTCATCTGGGTTTGTCAAGACCATATAGAAAGAAAAATATATTAATTTTATAGTTTCAGGTCAAATCCTCTTGACTATACAAAAGAAAGCATAGTCTCTACCTTTTTGCTGTGTAGGTGCATCCTGATGGTGAAATCTAGCTTGACTGCCCTTCTTATACACATTTACTCTGCTTTTGAGCTAGGACAAACATTTTTCAGAAGAAATGTTAAGAATCAATACCACAATTTGAAGATTTCTCTGTTGTGAGCACAAAGACCATTTGCCAACTTAAATAGCCATAATTTTAAAGCAAGATGGAAGCTGAAGAACCTTCATGGCTTTAACAATTCACCTTCCCTGTCCTGTGTGTTCTAGGGAGCTGACCCAAACCACACCAGCGACAAGGACCGACCTGCTCTCACGGTTGCGGTCCTTAAAAAGCACGCGGAACCAATCTCCCTTCTCATGCAGAAAGGTGCTGACATCGACCAGCAGTCAGGACCGTAAGTGAGCGCCGATTCTCTGCCTCGGGCCTTTTGAAGTTTTACCAAAAAAGCACTTGTGCTCTAATTTCAGAGAGGATTAACCTCCCACCTCCTCCCCTCCAAAAATCTGTAGTCAAGGAGCTATTTTCAAAGCCAAATTAAAAAGAAAAACAAAAACCCCGGAAAACAACAAACGCAAACAACCTGCAAATAAGCAAAGATAATAGTATTCACAGTCCTTTCAGTTGCCAGCTTTGAAGATTTCTCATAATTTCTCTTAGAAGAGCTGTTCTTCTACACAATTGCTTCCCCCATCAGCTTCCCCCACTTCAACTCAATACAATAAACCACACTAAAGCCTACCCCAAAAAAATCACCTCGACTCCTAGTGTATTCTCTATCTTCCTATTCGCTTTCCTTAGTTTAATTTGCTAGGCCATTTCTCCATGTACCAGGACATTTTCCTTAGGTAACAAGTACGTTGCCCATTCCTCCTACGCAGGCACACCACCACTGCTCTCCACGAAGCAGTTCTGCTTGGATCGGAGGGAGAGGAGTGCACCCGAGCCCTGTTACAGTAAGTACTGCGGCTACCCACAGTCTACCTGCACAGACCTCGTCGGCTATTCTGAAGGGCCAGAGCCCGGCTGAGGCTCAGCACTCTTATCTCACAGTTGTGTCCCTGCAGGAAGAGGCATCCAGAAATTCTGAAGTTACTCCGCATCAACACTTCACCTACAAGCCACTTCACTAATTCCAGTAACTTGGAATGAATTTAAGTAGCTTAAAACAATCTGTTCTTCATCAAAAAGAAGAATGCAAAAGGGCAATCGGCATATGATTTGGCTGTTACAGCTGGAAATAATGAAGTTATTTCATTGTTTGCAAGTAAATTCAGACAGGGAATGTTGGACAAGCTTACAAAACCCAGGAGCATTGGTCTCATCAGTGTGTGATGGCAACTGCCTCTTCCCCAAGACGGAGCCGGAGGTTCTTTAGGTGAGGGAGCACCTAAACGCATGCCTCCAGTTCTGTCTGCAGATTTCACAGTCCCACACGATCAGCCTGGGCCCTGCAACAGCCAGCTATTTGGTACTACGTTCCCCCATTCCTTCCCAGCAGTTCAGAGCACAATTCATCGCTGTCCACGCTCTGTTCTGCAAGATTTCTTTCCCTTTCCAAATCTGTGCAAGGAGAGGGACCAACCAAACCTTTCAGGGCACAAGGACTTTTTAAGAGACCTGACGAACACCACTTAAGACAGTTTAACACTTGAGCAACAGCACGGCAAGCCGTACTTTGATTAGCTTATTTTCCATTTTGAAGTCAAAACCGCATTCAGTGCAGCTCATTCCATTAAGGGTCAGATTCTCTTCCTCCAGGAAACTGAGAAAAATTACTTTGCTCTTTAGCCTTCAACTTTTATTTACGAAAGCATCAATATAAGGCAGCAGCCTTATAGAAGTTTACAAGAAGTTTATAATAGAAGTTTAAAATAGAAGCTTACAAGGGCACCAGGCACACTAAGACTTGGTGTAATTAGACATTATTAGCCACAATCCTAAGTCCCTAAAGGAGTTTTAAAACCCTTTTTATTTCCAAAACTATCCAAAAGCATTGGTATATTCAGTATAAAAATAGAAGTGCCTGCCAGCTCTTGGAAGAAACACAAGTTTTTGCACCAGAGCTACCAGCATCTCCAAAATGGAAACAGCTAGGTTTAAAAAAAAAAACAGAACAAGTAAAGCCACAAGTAGTAATCCTTAATTAAACCAACAGGAAGAACATGAGAATCCTTGCAGAAAAAAAAAAAAGATTATGTACGCAGTGCATCAAACCCCCTTTACTTCCCCAACAGACTCAGGCGAGTGGAGAATTCAGTCTGATTCTCACAATGACGGCCGTTCCGAAAGCAGTCTCAGGAAACGCAGTCCTTTAGTCAAAGGGGCAGCGCCAGAGCACATGTACAAGACAAACGTCACCAGTAAGTGAGAAGCTACAGTAGAGCCTAGGAGCCCAGATTCTCTATTGCACGGCGCACGCTCTTAGCTATATCTTCAACCTCGGTCACCTTCTGAGCAATTTCTTTTTTCTGCAAAGAATAAAAATAATTCATTACTGTCTACTGCTAAATTGAGTATTGTTCAGCTTCAAGGGGAAAGCGGGCTACATCTCCCGTAAGGCAAAGGCTGAGAACCGGGAAAAGACACACCATCTGATCCAGCACGAGCCAGGAAGCAGCAGACCACTTTGGTGAAGAACCAAGAGGCCAGCTAAACAATCCCAAGACTCGAAACTAAATAACTCTTACGGCATCACAGTGCCGATGTGTACATACATACCAGTACATTTTTCATTCGTTCCCTGTCCAGCTTCAGGAACTCCTGCAGTGTCAGGTTAGTGGGGACTTTCTGAAGGGAGAGTAAAGCACAGTGCACAGAGTGCTTCTTGTGTTCCTTCCTGAAAAGGAAAAAAGAAAAAGAGAGGAGAGGGAGGGGGAAGAGAGAGAGAAGGGAAGGGAAAGAGGAAAAAGAGGAAAGAGGGAGGGAGAGGAGAAAGGGAGAGGGAAAAAGAGAGAAAGAAAGCTCACAATAAGACACAGGCAGCCATTCTTCCCTGCCAAGCATCTCGGTGGCAGCAGCGGTTCCCCGCCACTGGGGGGGGGGGCGGGGGGGACCCCCCGCTACTCACAGGGGGTCGTCGTCGGGCTCCCATCCCTCCAGCTCCTTGAGGCAGAAGAAGCACTGCGCCACGTCGGGGCTGTTCTCGCTGGGGCAGTGCAGGAAACCCGCCGCCGCCATCTGCGGGCAGAGGGAGGGCGGGAAGGGCCCGTCAGCGCCGGCCCCGCTCCGCCCGGCCCCGGCCCCGCTCCCCCGAGCCCCGCTCCCCCGCCGGGCTCACCTGCTCGGGCGTGCAGGCGCAGCCCTCGGTGAAGGGCCAGCTGCGGAAGGTGTTGGCGCGGGTGAGGACGAAGTAGAGCCGCCATTCCTCGGGCAGCGGCACCGCCGTCTCCGCCTCGGCCGCCATGGCTGCGTTCGAACGGCGGCGGTTGGGCGCGCGGGGCAGGGCGGGAGCGAGGCGGCCGCGAAGGCTGCCGGGAGCTGTAGTCCCGCCGCCGGGAGCCGTAGTCCCTCCGCTGGGGCGGCGGCGCGGGGGCCGGCCCGGATCTCCCCTCCCCTCCCGGGGAGCCGGGCAGGCGCCGGCGGGCGGCACCGTCGCTGGGCGAGGCCAGGAGCCGCGGGGCCGTCGCGGCAGCGCCCGCCGTCCCCAGCCCAGCAGCGGCTCACGCAGCCCCGAGCCGCGTCCCTCGCACCGCCCCAGCCCAAAAGGGCCAGCGAAGATGATGACCCCTGGTGCGAGGACGGGCTGAGAGAGCTGGGGGTGTTCAGCCTGGAGAAGAGAAGGCTCCGGGGAGACCTTACAGCAGCCTTCCAGTACCTAAAAAGGGGCTACAGGAGAGATGGGGAGGCTCTTTGCAAGGGCATGCAGTGATAGGACAAGGGGTAATGGCCTCAAACTGTAAGAGAAGAGATTTCAATTAGGTATCAGGAAGAAATTTTTCACTCTGAGGGTGGTGAGACGCTGGAACAGGTTGCCCAGAGAAGTTGTGGATGCCCCATCCCTGGAGGTGTTCAAGGCCAGGCTGGATGGGGCTTTGAGCAGCCTGGTCTAGTGGGAGGTGTCCCTGCCCAGGGCAGGGGGTTGGAACTGGATGGTCTTTAAGGTCCCTTCCAACACGAACCATTCTGTGATAAAGGATGCTTTTTTTAAAGCCTCCAGCACAAAGCCAAGGGGAAGGAGGACAAGTTGGGCAGTTCGAACTTTTTTTTGTTTGTTTTAAATATACCTGTAAGAAGGGTTTCCATGTGGACAGAGCTGGTAGAGAAGCACAGTAGGAAGGGTCCCCTTGAGACAGCACCCGCATAGAGGTGCTCCCCCTGCTCTGTGGCAGCAGCTGCCTGTTCTTGCCCCAGGCAGCAGGAGCGGCTGAACTCGTCCTCTCTGCCTGACTAAGGCTGCCTACACGGAGAAGGAAGCAGGACCTGGCAATCTGCCTCGCTGCCACAGGGGCAGGAGGCAGTTGTTTTTGTGGGGAAGAACCAGCTACTCCTCCATCACAGCATCAGGGTCTCAGTTTCCTGCAGTGCCTGATGTGTCGGGTGGTGCTTGCTCAGAGAGAGCCTCCTCCAGAAAAAACTCACGGGCTAGAGGGAAGCAACCCTGTGGCCCAGGTTACCTCCTGGGGCAAGCTGAAGCAAGGGATAAAGCAGAGACATGGCTTAGCTCAACCACTCACTAAGAGGTTATCAGCACTCCCTGATGGGTCTGCAAAGAAACACACCCTAACACCATAGGTGGCAACGAATGAACCAAGCAGACTTTTGCTTCTTCCCCCAGGCTGGATCTGAAACCTCAAAAACAGCATTCAGCTCATACGCGTGCAACATCAGGCCTCTCAGGAAAGAGACTTCTCTTTCAAAGTAAACTGCAAAGTATTACTTCTACAAAATTACAAACTACTATGCAGAATGATCCCAGTATTTACGCAGCTCAGCCACTGTAGATCAACAGGCACGATAAGCTGACCACAGTGGGCAGCTTCCTGGTTGTGAAGTATCAAAGCTCAGACAAGCACGTGGAATAGTTCAGGCTTTGCTGCCCTATTAGGGAAGCGTGAGGTTCCACCTTTATTCTCCAGGAAAACTTTGTTCTGTTAAACTGAGCTGTGTTTGGCAACCACAATCACCGCTACAGTCACTGCGCGGCTCAGGGAAGCGTGGCGTAATCGTGTCATTAAGCAGGGTGGATGCTGGTGTTCTAATCACAGCTAACGTAACTCACCACGCTGGTCTCTGAGGCACAAAGAGGCGAGCAGAGGGCTAAGAGCACGCAGTTTGTTTCATCGCAAGCCTTGGAGGACCCTCATCCGTTGCACAGAAAGCCAGCTGCACATGACCATTCAAGCCGTGGCCTCAAGCTGCTAAGCTTAAGAGCCACTCGGGCTTCTTATTATTCAACATTTCGGAGAGGAAGCTGGAAGAGGTCCCTGCGCAGCCACAAAAGAGAAATGGAGCTACAGTGGCTATTTTATAGCTACTTCAAAGGCTGCCTAATTCTAGTACTGACCTCATGAGGGCAGGTAGGGCTCCCTGGCAACCCTGGCGTGTTTCCCCAGGGCTGCCAGCCCTTTATCAGACTGCACACCTGATTTCACATAGTGCCTCAACCTCCCATCCTCAGAAGACTTGCTGAAAGCGGGGGGCGAGTTCCTGCTCACCAAACAGTGCCTCCATGCTCTGTGCTCACCCATACAGCCAGCAGAATAAAAGAAACAGTCTCTTAGAGACAGCTTGAGTTGCTAAGAGGAAGTAACGCACAGAGACTGCAGGCTTCACCAGTGTCCTTGAGATCTGGTTTGCTGGGATCCCTTTGCAAGTCAAGAAGATCTTCTTGGGTCACGGCTATTCGTCTTTGCCCAGATCATCAACAAAGCGATCCTCGAGCCAGCCACACTTGCACCCTGTTCTCACCAAAGCCATTAGGATCAACAGGGAGGGATCGTGGTAAGCAGTTCAAAGCCATGCCAGATTTTTACAGGCAGGGGAGTGGGGAGTGTCCTTCACATAAGATAACACCAAGGGATCAAAACATAAGCCAGGAGTGTGGGATATAATAGGTACAGCAGTTAACTGGCTGATTTTCCAAGAAATAGGTGCAAATTAGCAAGAAACAAGCCATGTCCATGTAAACACAAAGCAATTTTGTGTTTCTGCAGCCTGCAGAACAGCAATATTGATCTCCATCCCCTGTAACCTTTAATGAGCTCATTCTTACCAGTCTCCCTGAAGAAGGCAAATGTTGGTATTTCTACTTTTCCAGATGACAGACAGATCCAAAATGGCTCAGGTACAAAAGCTCGAAGGCACTTCATTGCCTTTGTGAGTCTGGGGTAAATGAACCGCCTGGATAAAACAAGCGGTCTGCAGCACACTGGGAATCCCAGGGCTGTTCTAACACCTTCTTCACTTGGCATCCTCCCTCTGAGGGACAAAGCCACGGAGGGGTAAGCACAGAACAAGAAGCTCCTCAAAATCTTCACGGTCACCTTTGAGAACATGGCACAGAACTGGTCATCTTCTTCAGACTGCCTTTAATCTCCTAAATCTGGCTGGCAAGGAAACAGCCCGCTAGGGCCTGCGTGCGTGTGGCTTCTGTGTGGATGCCCAGTAGAGAAATGAGGAGTTTCTTGCCTTGCTCCACTGCCCACAAACACGCTTTGCATCCTCTATCGGCCGTACCTGAGTTTGCTGGATTTCAATGAAATAAGATGATGGAGAGACAGCTTAACAAACAGTATGACTACAGATAGGCTTTTCCAAGGGAAGGGCTTTAATTCCATTCATAAAGACAGATTATTTTTTTTTCTTTCCAAGTACAGCTAACATCAGTAACATTGAAAATTTTCACGTAGTCATAAAGCGGGCAGAAGTGTGCACAGATGTTAGGGCACACACTGCTTGGATGGGCTCTTTTTCCCCTCCCACTAAAACTGGTTTTGTTTTGGTGACGATGTACATCGACTACACAAAAACATACTTTGCGTCCATCTCTCTGCGGTTACCAGAACGAAGACTCCATTAAGGGAACAACTACTTATAGCCAGGTACCCCACGGGTATACACAGTGGATTAAGAAAAGTCGTCACTTTTGTTGTGTAGCTCTCTGTGGGCCTTGATGTGAAAGGAACAGCACAGTGGATGCAATTCCTGTTTTAAACTGCACAGGCTGACCTTTGGTCAGGCAGCAGAGCAATCTGCCAACTTACTGTTCATCTGCAATAAAAGTCATGGAGAGAGAGGGAAGCTGCTAAACTGTATAAAAGGACTAGACCCCACTTCCAGAGAAACTGTTTGGGGTTTGTATTTTTTTTAATTCTTGGTTATTTCTACTTATTCTTTGCTTTCCTCTTTGCTTACACTTAGAGCCACGAAATCCCAGCCGAGATGGTTCCAAGAAGTGGAACTGGCCCACCTCTACCTTCTCCTCCCTCCAAGGTGCAAACGGATTGCTTCTACAAACCAGAGCCTGCATTTCAAACGTCACTGCTGACTTTTGTTCTGGCTTTCTTCTAGCCAGAGAGTCTGCAGCAAGAGGAGGTGGATACTGGAGCCAGCGAGGCTGGCTCTGTGGTTAGAGGTGCGCCCAAGGGGTGATCTGCAGGATCAACAACTGGCAGATAGGTTGTAAGATCTCAAAGAGCTGATTTGGCGGCTGTTGTGTCCTACTTTGCCTAGCTACAAACCCGCTTGACATCTTGTTTCTGAACACAAAACACTGCGCACTACAAGAACTTCACATTGAGCACAAGGTCAACGAAGGGAAAGGAAGGCAGTAGGGAAGGAGCAGAAGAAGAACATCTCCTCTGAGCCTTGCATTGGGATCACATTAGTTCACACACACTTCATTATTCCTAAAACATCGTTCCGGTATTGCTGTTCTGGCACGGGTAGAGCTTTGCTAAGGTTAGCATCCAGCTAGATGCACCCATATCTTATCTCCCTTCACAGATTCGAGACGTGGTTCATAACAAAGCAATCAAATCACAGAAACGCGGTGGATGATTTAAGCTTAGATGTTAATTTCCCATAAACAAAAACAGAAACAAAAAACCTGCAACTTCTTTTGGATAGGTTTCAAAATCAGAAAACCATGGGGCCCCTCTGAATTGACAAGTATCTTTTTGTTTGTGTTTTTGTTTGTTTCTTTGTTTGTCAATGAGGCTCTCCAAAGTAACAGTGGCAGGAAAACTCCCCATAAAGAATTTCAGTCTTCCAGTGGTTTCAGCATGTCCCAGTTGGCATTTCCAGGCCTTTCCCCTTGGAGCGTAGGAATCAATCCTCTTGGATTGTACTTTCAGCACACAACACAGCACTGTTGACATTTGAAGTCCTAGGAATAAAGGCATCGGTGCGTTCCAGCTCTCACGTGGCAGCCGACGTCCTCCACTGAAAGCCGTGGTGGTTCTTTGCTTGACAGACCGGGCTTTTCGCAGACGCCGAGACAGCTCCAACAGATCAGCGCCGCAGCCTGAGAAAGAACGCATGCTTGCACTCCTTGCTGTCCAAGGGATAGTATTTGTCATAAAAATCCAAAATGTATTCTTCAGTCTTAAATCCAAATTTTTGGTAGAGCAGCATAGCAGGGTTGCTTGCAGAGACGTGAAGGGTTACGTCTTTGCCCATGCAGGTCTGCCAAGGGAGGGGGGGAGTGATGGAAAAAAAAAAAAAAAAAAAAAAGAGAATCACAGCAAGAGAATGAGACAGCCTCTGGGGGAATGCGGAGGTGAAGAGATTCATCAGTTCAGGTATTCAAGTTCCTGAGGAAATGTGAGAAAATCGCAGGCCTCGACACAGAAGTTACCACACATAGCAACAGCTGAAAGGCGAAGAGGGCGCCACTCTTTCTCAGAGCCTTTGTTTCTGGTAAACATGGACTCTCTGACAATGAAAGCAGGTTCTGGATTATAATTTGTCAGTTTTCCATTGTCAATTGCTAAATAATTGTTAATTAAAAATAATCTCCGTGTACAGCACTGATCTCAAATACTTATTAACAATGGCCTGAAGAAAAGACAAAACATGCCAGAGGATCAGGCGCCGCACTCCTCCCCATCAGCAAACAGAGCTGAGCTCTCCGGGACCGCGCGAGCAGCCCCAGCGCACCTCTGGGCTGTCACGCTGGAATTCCTGTCTATCCCACCCAGCTCCTCTCCCATCCTTCAGGGCACAGCACTTGCCTCCCGAGAAGGCAGGGAATTTAGTTCAGGCAGCAAATGGCATCGCTGAAGTTACATTAAAGATCCCAGAATATTCTAACCAGCAGCTCTCTGATAAAGATGCCAATATAATATTTTTTTTCCTGCTTTCATCTAGTGTGTTAATAGCATTCTATGTATATTGAATGTATTGCAACTCTTAAATGAGAACAGTAACACCCTTCAGGAAATTTCCAAGGTAGACGATTCAAAGGGAAAGCTCTCACAGGGATTTAAGAAAAAAAAAGACAACACCCAAACAAAAACAAACAAGTAAAATAACGAGGATTCATTTCTGGGAATAGGTAGTTGGAATGAGATATTAAGAAGATGCAGTTTGGTCCTCTGGGCTCAATGCATTATAGGGTAACTTCTGACAACAAACCCATCATCGAGGCACCGTTTGCATCAACACATTTTTTGTTAGATTATGCCGTTTCCAAGAATCCATCCCCAAACTCAGCACGCTGATCCAAGAGATGGGGAATTACCCTTAATCCAAACAGTGTACTAAAGTGGCTCTTGCTACAGGGAGCAGACCCTGGTGTCAGCCCGAGCAGGCTGCAAAGCAGCACATACGATCTGGCGCTTGAGGAACAGAAGCTGACAACCACCATTTCCCCTCCTTCATGACTAAACCCCTTCCTACCACTGACAAATAATCAGCAACGGAAAAATAAATCTAACGCAAGCTGAACATACAATGGTGATCTCTCATGGCTAGCGAGCCTAACCAGTCTCAAACCTGCCTGGCTCTCCTCAAGATGATAATTTTATGCTAGTCTACCTGCAAACAGAATTAGGTTAATTGGCTGGGATACATGCTACAAAGAGCTGTGATGATTTTCCACAGGTGACTTGCCAATACATCCCAACTCTGCTGGAGAGACATGAGTCCAGCTGCTGGATCCCTGCAAACCTTGGCACATCGCTTGCGCCTGTTCTCACTAGGCATTGACATCTCATGTCAACAGACCACAGTTGAGGGCAATTTACTTAAACACTTCACCCAGAGACGCTCGGGAAACGCAAGGGATGAATTTAAAGTAGACTGGTTAGCAGCCTGTGCCAACACGTTAGAGCAGAGAGAGGTGGACACTGCAGAGAGCTGTGTAGGTAGAAGAGTTACCCTCAGGTGGCCCAGAAGAGCTACGCTCAGAGGAAACTGCTTTTCCAAGGTACAGATCACGGTTCCCAAGGCTCTGCCAGCACTCCCTGCCTCTCTTCAGCCAAATGAGTATGAGGAAAAACAGTTTCAATGGTGAGTTTTTGCTAGTGCAGCTCATCTGACTAAAACAAGTTAAGGAACGTTTCACATCACCAGCTCTGCCAACAGAGTTCAGGGAGTGGTAAAACTGTGGGCCCTGGTGAGGCACAGCTGGGCTCTGAAAATGCCATCTGTCTGCATTCTCCCTCAAAATTAAGCTGGCTTTCCTGCAATTTAATTCAAGAAAGCGAATGGAATTAAGGCTACCTGAATAACAGTATTCACTCAGAGATTTAATGAAGTTTAACTACTTTAATACCACCCGTTTAGTGAGCTCAGATTAATTTTCCCAAACGTCCCTGTGGAACAAAGCCCAGTACAAGCTAGTTTGAACAAATTTGAATGAGATTGCAAACACTTATTCTTTATCTTCAGCTCAGCTGGATTTGAACCAGCATATTAGAAGTGAAAGAGAACGATTAAGATCAGTAAGTGATTTAATGCAACAGCCCTGGTCACAGAATAAACCAGGTGTAGCCAAGAAAGCTGCAATAGATTATTTCTGAACCTCCCCTTTATTATCTCATCTTCTCCTTTAAACCCCAAATTTACGATATTACTGTCTATTGACCACTGAAGAACACAAAGTCAATCCCAAGACAGTCAAATTCTACAGCATCTCGCTAATTTTGAGGACCTGACCAGTACGGTTATTCTTCTAAATACATTTTAGTTTCTGCTTTTGAAGTGATTTCCCACCATAAATGTTCACAGGGCCTGTTGAGAATCTGTGCAGCTGTGTAAGCACAGAATGGGCAAGAGGAATCGTTCTTTATCGGAGACACAGGACTTCATTACCTGGATAAGATGGTAAATCATGAAGGTTGCAATCCCAGCTCTTCTCCACTCAGGGTGAACTAACAGAAAAGAGATGTAAGCTTCATTGTATTTCACATCTGGCACCATAAAGCCAAAGGCAATGATAACTTTCTTGTAAAGGACGACGACGCTGAAGTCTGGATATTGCAGGCATTCTGACAAATCAATTCCTACGGAAAAAGAGACAAACCGCAGCTGAAAACACTACAAACCAAGAGAAAAGCAGACTGTTCTGTGTCACACTCGCAGGGAAATTCAGAGTTTTAAGTCTTTTTAGAAACATTCCTTTTGCCTTAATTTCAAAGCTCAGAGATTGAACCAAATCTACTTCAACCAACCAACCAACCAACCAAGACCTACCAACTACTGGGTATTCGCACATGGAAAAATTAACAAAGCTGATTTCCTCCCAAATGACCCAAGGATGAAACTAAAGCTCAAAAAGCGGGTTCTCTAAGCCAGAATGATTTTAAAAATAAAAAATAATTTTAAAAAAATCACACAACCTCAGCACCCAATTAATCTTTCCTTGGCTTGTATTCTCAGCTGTATCAACGGACTCTGCTAAGAAGCCAGTTCTAAATATGCATGTGAATAAAGATACTTCTGCATGCAAATGTTTGCTAGATTGGGTCCTAGTAAGTTTGGCCCCTTTCCTAGGGCTCTTAAGGGCTACAGTAGCATTAATGGATAATGGTTGGCTTCTTCATTCCACCTGGGAATGCCAGGCCAGCACCAGGTTGGTGTATACCATTCCTATTCCAGTCAGCAAATGCTGAAGGACCTGCCTGCAGACAAGCAAAGCGGGGAGATTCAGAGTGTATCAGACAGATACACGGAGTAAACCATCCCGTTCTTCCTGCAAACCCACTCCAGGCACAGCAGATGTAAAACTGGGCTTCAGCTGTGGTAGCATTACCTCCCTAAGGTTCCTATCTCTTTTCTCCACCTGGCCTTGAGCTCCTGCTGCTTCCTCGGTTGTGCATACTCAGCTGTTTGCGTGAGCCTGACCACAGCTTTCAATGCTATCAAAACACATGCTTTTAGCATGCAAATTCTCTAATCTGGGGCGTGAAGCAGCCTCTCAGGCAGCGGTGCTTCTGTGAGTCAGAGGCTGGACAGAAACGCCTGAAGCCGGTGACTTCTGCGTGGAGTTCGTTGCCTTGCCTAATCACATTGCTGCTGCAGCCTGAGAGCATCCACACAGCATGTTAGGGCCAAGCAGTGCAGTTCACGGCACATAAGATTGGTAATTTGTGTGGACAGGCCCTAAATGAGGTGCAAGACATAGCGGAGCTGTGCCGTAAATGTTAGTTTCAGCCTTAAATTGGCAATCGCGTATATGTTTGGACTGTGGGATAACAAAATAGCAGAGTATGTTTTCCAGTAATGTTTATCACTCTTGATGAGATGCAAGACTTCATAAGGCGCCAGGCACAAATAAGCGGGTGAATTATGTTCTTGCTCGAGAGTAAGCTGGGTGGAGTAAGACGTGGGAGGAATCGATTGGCAATAGGGAGCCGTGTTAATTATCTCAAGGCTGCAAATGGCTGTGAAGTGCCTTACAGCATGTCTGTACAGGAACGCTACATTGCCCTGAGCACACTGGCGTCGATGAAATAGTGCCGTCCCCTCAGCACGCAGTTATTCCTGTAGGAAGATGCTTAGCTCAGTACGGTTTACCACTCGTCTGCTCGGGAGACGTTTCCCGTTAGGACATGAAGGCACAAGATACCGTGAGAGACAAGAAGGGGGAATCTTGCTTCACATCAGCTCATTTGCGGTAACTACCTACAAACTTGTTTCTGCTTTGTGAGAAACAAGAAGAGCTCTGCTGGGAAGGATATGGAGAGGTGGAAGAACTAAGGCTTGGTCTTACCCCACCTGGTGAAGTGTCTAAAACTTAAGAACTTGGTCAACAAGAGCATCGCTGTTAGAAGGCAACTAAGCACACCTAAGATGTGTGCTAAAATGATAGCAGCCTGCAAGCACACATGCTTCAGGTGCCTAAACTGAGGCAGAATTACAGTTTTTTCTCCGAATAACAGTGCTAGCTTAACAATGCTCTTCTCTGTTGTGAAGCTAAACCCTTCACATCCACAAAAAACTGTGCTTTATCTCCTGAAGTATCACTGCTTACCTCTCCTGCTACAACAGAACCAAAGGCGCAATAATCGTATAATCCCAGCCTCAGAAAATTTACACCATGGAAGAGATTTTTGATTCCTGTTTGGAGACCGATGGGAGTGTCAGCTTTCTGATTTAATGACGAACAGTTCACAGTTGGGTGGAACACACCCACGCTCCTTATGTTAAATAAAACAGGGTGAGTCCTGAAGAACTTAAAGAAGGTGCGACCCAACTTGGCCAGAACTTCAAATGCATTATCAGAAGAGGAGAGACTATGACAAAGGGGTTCAGCCTCTGTTAGGATTGCAAGCGTCTCTCATGAGCTCCAAAACAGCTTGTGAAAGGGAAGGTATGTCACATTATCTCCCCCCGAGTTGTACAATTTGGACAATGAGTAGCACAAAGAGCTCCGATCCTGACTGTAGCGTATGAGCACTGCTGAACTACAAACCTGGTCGAACCACTATCTGCAAATCAAAACGTAAAGCAAACAGTTACTTGGAATAAAGGTGTGTACTGTTTGTACTGCGCTTTTCTAAATTAGCCTGCCGCGTTGTTTACTGATCAGAAGCTGATCCATGCAGTAGATGAACATCACAATTATTATTTCAGAAGAACTAGAGACAACAGCGTCATAACTGCCCCCAGAAAGGGCAGCCACTGTCCTAAAGAGCCTACAGTTCTAGAAATGACACATAAAAGTCAATGCCCAAGCTTTCCTATACCTTGCAAATACTGAGGCTATAAGAAATAAAGGACACCACAGTGAATCTTGCAGTTGTGAGTGCAATTTCCAATTTCACTCCAACATATCCAGCTGCTAGGAAGAAACTTTCTTATGAAGCTAATGAGGAGTAGATCTCTGGTTTACTTCAGTCACAGATTGTGCAAAACTTTTCATTGGATGCTTAATTTTAGTAACTGACTACTCCTATTGGCATCAATAGTGTCACCCAAAACAACCTATTTCTTTAAGTACTGTGTTAATTAAGGCCTAATTGCCCAGCTCTAAATGATCTCGAAAAACAAAGACACCAAACCCACGTCTCCATTTCAACTGCATTCCTAAGACATCAGATAATGGTTTTCTAAGAACCCAGCCAGACACCAACTGAAGAAAAGTTTGGCCCAAGAATAATTTTTTTTCTGAACAAAACCCACTTCCTTCTTAGAAAACCAAGCACTGAAGGAATCTTACCAGGCCAGAAGAATTCGTGGCACATGGAGTTTATAGTGGGGATGTGATTAGGGCGAACGTAGCAGTAATCAATGGGTGCTTCTGGCTCAGCCTTCCAGTTGAGATCATTCCTGTGTGGATACGCCCGGATTTCTGCCAGCAGCCTGAGTTTTGGGGGCTTTGTCTCATAATCGCGCCTGCCAGTAACATGAAAAGCAAACACAAAAGGCGAGTAAGCAACAATAACTGCCACTGCAGCTGAATGGGTACTGCCCATAAAATATTTTCTGACATGCTCAACTCGGAACAAAAGAACAGTCTGCCATTCATGTGGGAAAACAGCACCCAGCTCAGCAAAACCACCCTTGTGTCAGAGGCCAGGAAACTTCCCAGATCCGCAGCATGCCAAGCCAGTCTCTCCTTACAGCAGGAGCAAGGAGTTCTGACCCAAGAGCAGGTGCAACGTCCACTAAATGACTACGGTGATTCCCTCTCTGCCCTGACCTCTCTTGGAGATTCCCCTTCCAACGCAGAGCCAGTTTAACTACTCAGCTAAATAATTTAAACACTGTCCTTTCAGGGTTACCACAGTACACTGGGTTGTGCTCCAGTAATGAGTGAGGAGCAGTGCCCAGGAAAGGTGTCCTCTCCATGGGCTGTTGGTTCACAAGCCAAGAGCAAATTCAACCTCTGAGCATCTGTACCTGATGTACGGTTTCAGGACACGGGATGTGTAAGGACTGACAATACTGTGGTCTGTCAGCAGGTCTTCTGAGCCTACCAGTCGATACAGAAACTTTGTTGTCTGCTGTCGATATCCCTTCATGGCAGGCAGCATTGTCTAGATGTACAAAAAAACGCAGAACATTTCAGGAAGATTAGTCAATGACTTAACACAGGGGAATCATATCAATATAGGGAGAATAAGGGCCTTTCAATCTGACAGGATGGGCTGGACCCACAGCACGATGGTCCCACCTCACAGGACTCTGCTGTGCACTCTCAGATTTAGCACCCAAACCTACGAGCCACATACATTACTCTGAAAAGCGCCGCAAGTGATCTCCCTCCTACACAGCATGAAAGAGCAACCGCCTGTTTGGGTACCTCCAGGCCTCCACCATCAGTGTTTGGGCAGGGCTGGAGTACAAATACATAGACCTTTGTGGTGCTGACACTGATAGACAGCCGTGCTGTACGAGCACGTCCCAAGAAGAAAGGGGCTTGTGAGAACATTGGTGGGGACACAGCCCCAAGTCAAAACGAGTCTTGTTCACATAATCCTTTTCACTTTGGGAGTCAGATAACCTCAAGGTTACACTGCTGTCTGCAGCAAAAGCTGTAAAATAACCAATGCCAAAAGCTCACGTAGATTTGGAAACACTCACCTGGTATCTGTCCAAGATCCTGAAATCCTGGCTAGTAGTTCTGTACGTTGCTTGCCCTACTGGGGACCTGGAAACACCTCCTTCTTTGGCTCCGTAAATCCCATCGACCAAGAGCAGCGCAGCGTTCACAACTTGGTCCAAGTCAAAGAGCGGCAGTCCTCTTTCCCTCTTGGCCTGCCTGACTATCAGTTTGCGTCTCAGTCTCCGGGCCTCTGGGGTCATGCTCATGGCGTTAGGACAGGCTTCCAGTCTCTTCAGCAGCAGCTTTTCCTCATAGATGCTAACAGAGGTATGCTTGGGAGCTCTGGGTTTAGCATCCTTCTCCAGCTGTGGCTTCCTCTTGTCTCGTCCCCTCACCTGCAGCGATGCATTTGACTCTTCAGGATCTTCACTGTCACCTTCCATCCTTTCTGTTTTTTCTTCTTCACTCTCCACCTCTTGCTTGATCTGCTCAGCTGTCTTCACTTTTTTTCTACTTGCTATCACAGTGCCAGCACCAGCTGTCCCACTGGGAGGGGGCACGTACTCTATTCCTGGGTCTATGACTCCATCTCCTTCCATCTCCTCATCATCTGTTCAAGAGATCAAAATAATCCAGGAAAAAATGTAAATATCAAACCCCCTTCCAAAAAGGGTTGTCACAGGACTTTTCTGCTAAGGAGAAATAACGCGGTTTCACCCAACACACTCCATTTTCTATATACTTCTGGACCTTCTGATTTTGGACAGGAGACACCATAAGGAGTCCCGTTTCAGGACACAGAATCAATCCTGCTTCTAAGGTGTCTTGCATTTCAGCACCCGAAAACATGGGACTCCTGAGCTGCAAGTGGTTTTGACACTTGTCTTTGACAAGTGTTACATTTTTGAAAATTCCTCAAGACTGGGGATCAAATAGTCAAGCTGGTGAGCTATATCTTCAGCTAGCATACCCTGGAGGAGTTCTGTTTAAACTGAGGGAACAGCTAGGAGACACAGAAGCACAGGATTTGTCCCTCTACAGAACCTGAGTATCCTTCCTTCCAACAAGAAGTGCTTTATTCTCGACTTCTCTGATTAAGATTGAGGTCTGGCTCCTAAAAGCATTCAGCCTGCATCACTGCTTTGCAACCTGACCGATACGTAACATTTGTTAATTGGGATGTTTGAACTTAGAGAACTACTGGAACATTACCATGAGAATTAAATTTCTCCCATTCAAGAAATGGTTGAGGCAAAATTAGAGTTGCTATCTAACAGCATAATCTGTGTTGCTTATGCTGAGTGGTGCAGCAGTTGCTAGGTGAAATCTTCTACCCATTGTTTATTCAGGATCCCTCAGAAGACCATAAGGGAGGTTCCTTCTGGCCTTAGAAGCTGGCAATACCACTATGGAAAACTAATCAAGATTTACACACAACTAAGACAAACAGAAGTTTACCAGTTACTTTCCATCTTATATTTAAAAGATCCTGCAGCTCAATGGAAGTTTCTTCTGGTTTGCTTTGTTTGTTTTTGTTTGTTTTCTTTTTATTTAACATCTTCCTTGACAACTATGTATGGCTTATTATTAAAGAAAAAACATGGCATCTCTTACCATGAAACAGAGCCTGTGGTGGCATGACATCTGGGATGAGATCTGCTTCTGAGAGAAGGCTGGGAGTAGCTGAATGCGAGGCTGGAGTGCCAGGAGCAGAGAAGTCCAGAGATGGGGAAGGAGAAGGGCTTGTCAGAGGAGTGCGATCTGAAGAGCTCAAGGAGGAGAAGTCAATCACCTCTCCTTTCTCAAGGACAATATCGGGACGACGGCCTCGACTGCTGAATTTAACGGGAGTGGAGGATGTACTCCGGTCTAGGAAGCCGGCTGCCTCCTTCTGGGCTCTCCGAATATCCTTGGCTTCCTGAGTGCGAGATCTCTTCTCCTTCAGCTCCATGGCCGATTCGACTGGATTGCGGCTTACCCGCTTCCTGAGTCCTTCCACAGTAATGATAGGATCCAGAGGTGGCTTTGAAGCTGCTAAAGAAGTAGTTTGCTTATTCTAACAGACACTGAGCTCCTGCAGTCGCTGGACACATACCATACAGTCAAAACCACACATTGACTACAAATCTTAGAAGATGCATTTTCAAAATATACAAGAAACTCACTCCTGGACATGTAGCCAATACACCACTAAAGCCTCATTTAAGCCCCAATTTTGCTCCTCTGCACAGAAGGGAATTCGCATCTAGTGTGGACAAAACATAAAAAAAAACCTTCCTAGGGTAAAGAGGAGCAGAGAAATTGTAGATTTTAGCTACGAAAAAACCTGAACAAATCTCAAAAAACCTGAACAAATCTCAAAAGCCTCTAAATCGTTTAGCACAATGCAAAAAGGCAATGAAATATAACAGGCTTCTCATACTGCAGCATATACACCACAGTCCTCTTAAATCAAGAATTATAGCAGAGAAACTAAGAAAAAAAAAATCACGTCCTGTAACTGTCCATACACACAAACACATTATTTTAAATAAACTTTTCTCATGTCTTCCTGCTCTGGCCATAGCTAGGAACCTACACACCATCAGGGAAAGAATTACCTTTTGCCTTTAGTGCAGATGCAGACAACTTCTCTCCTTCAGGTTTCATGGTTGGGGGTTTATTATGAACCAGTTTCCACCACCCCGGTTCTCCAAATTCCTGTGCCCCTGAGCGGAAAAACAAGGGGCTCCCCACTGAGAGACAGCCAGCGACTGTGCTCCACCATGTTGAAGTCTTTTTCCTACAGCAGGAGAGGGGAAACCAAGCGTTAGGTTCCCCCTGGCCAGCTGTGCTTTCATCCTGAAGCCTCCTCCCTCCACCAGGATGGAAAGGGCAAAGTGCCACTGGTACTGATGCAGAGGGACGACATACTCGCTACACCCCCATCCTCAAACAGGCTAAGATTAATTAATTTCTTCTCAAACAGAATCACTCTGAAGGGCAAGTGACAATGCACCGGTGGGCTCTGATGTACAAAGCGCTGTGTATGTATGCTCCATCAATGCCACGCAAATGCAGCTCAATTTCTCTTCCGTCACAAGCTGAGCCTACGGAGGACAGGTCTACCCTGACACTGGAACCCCCAGCTTTTAAATGCTGATATTGCTACCTTTAACAATTTGGTGATGCAAGAACAGGAACAGGATCCTACCGATAGCTGTGTTGACCTGATATTTCAGAGCAATATTCCATTACTGAAGAGGGCAAACAGGACTCTGGGTGTACAGGATGGGAGAGGCAAGGGAAAAATGATAAAGGCGTCACCACTTCACACGTAAGGAAAGACAAACTTAATTTAAATGCCTGCCTTGACTACTTTGAGATTTCATTTAGCTCCTGGAGCTGCAGGACAGGACCCCTAAGGCCGAATTCACAAAGGGACTTGGGATCTGACCACTTTGCCCTCCATAGCTGCAGCCTCATTGGCCACTGCAGAGAAGCAGACTCAGGGGTCAGAGAAATAAATCAGAGGACAAGAGAGATGCAGGAAGTAGCAAAATAACAGAGTGTGCGCGCTTGTCCCACAGACGCATCCCTGCGATACACACTGGAGAGGCAGAATCTCTGCTTGGAGATTTCTGCCATAAAACTTCTCCTGCAGCATGGGCAAGAGGATGCCAACTAGTCAACATACCAGCCAGCCACACTTACTGAACTATTTCTGTAGCACCTTTTTGGCCACTTGGAGGCAGGGAGCTGCATTTAAGCCTTTCACTCTGCAGGGCAGCGTACTCTACTGGGCATCTGAGTGCTTTTTGTTGCTCTAAGAACTGGTCACAGGGCTAACTAGAACGTCGTATGGAAGAAGTTAGAAGAAATATTTTAAAATTGCCCCTGTAGCAAATAACTGAGGTACTCCCTTGGCTAACGGAGAACCAGGTTCACGGTGTAGAGTCTAAACCCTTATTTGCACAGGATCTTGGGATTCCTTCTTGCCTTCGGATACCTCCATTGGCAAAAACTTCAGTACTCAGGCTAGGCTTGGCCAGGCAGGTATTCACTGCTGTCTGAGTGTTGCCAAGTACACACCTTGGGGTACTGACCCGTAAGTGGGGGGGATTAAACTCAGGTGCCCCAGACCAGAGTCAGGAGCATTACGGTAGGTCTGGATAAGCTGTGCTTTAATATGCCAAGGAAGTAAAGCGTGGCACACCTTGAACCGCTACACATGTGGTTCAGCTGTCCCCTGGCTTGTCCAGGCAAGTGGGGACACCACTTCTGAGGACAGTAATCACTTCATCTGAATTTAATCAGAGCAAGGTGTGCACAGTTCCCGGGGAGGGTCTCAAAAGGCAGCAGCAAACCCTGGGAGGTGATGGCTGCCTGAGCAAGGGACAATGGGCCATCGGCTCCCTTCCTGTCAGGGTCCCTGTTGACTCCAGAGGGGACAAATGCTAACATTTCTGAGAACAGAATAAGGAGGCACAGACAAGCAATGAAAGCAAAGCCAAAGAAGAAATCTGGTTAGGGAGAAAGGATCTTACAGATCTTACGACAGAGAAATCCCTGGGGAAGAAAAGCAGCTGTGAAGTCAATCAAATCTACAAGTTCGAAGGCTTGCTCAGTTCCTTTCCTGCCTCTGTAGCACATGCATCAACAGTGAGACTTGGGTTTGACAGCTTCAGTGTGCTCAGAAAAAATGTGCCATTTACCTATACAGCACACAGCTGTGAAGGCTGCCCTTTGCAAGACGGCTTCTTACTCCAACAGCTTTTTTCTTTACACACACTGAAAACCATTTCAGTGGTTTGTAATGCCTGCTATGTAAAGTTATTTTATGGAGATCCAAAACAAGCTAACAGACTAGGCACAGTTTTCCTCTGTGGAGAACTGGGTCCATCCAAGCTTTATAGCCAAATAACATAGTACTTTGCTGGACTTTTTCTTTTTTTTTTTTTTCCTTTAAAGCCCAGTGACATCAGCCCTAGCTCATTCATTGTGTCTATTTACAAATACTCAAAGGCTTTGCAGATTCATACACTACCTACAGGAAGATAAGAAATAACCCAAAATATATGCATTTACATTGGTTTGTGTGACATTCTTGCGGTTCTTTTTCCCCACTAAGAAATGCTTATTTGTTTTCAAGAGTACCCCTCATGCCTATGTTCAGGTCCTCAATATTAAATCCTCCAATATTGTCACTAATGTCACAGAGACATCACCAAATTAACCAGGATTCTTGTCCATCTGCATAACAAGTTTTAATTCCTTTGGCTCACCAACCAGACCTTCAGGGAAACACCACGTCTTTACCTGTTCCCTAATAAGAAAGTCCAGTGTTTCTCAATAAAAGCACAAATATCTTCTTTCCACCTGAAGTACCCCTGACGGCCTGTTCCTTCCAGAGACAAATTGTACATTGCCAGCATGACAACCTGGAATAGAAAGTGTTGGATACAAGTGAGTCTTTTCTGTTTCATCTGCTGAAATGCCCCCCACAGCTGCCACACACACACGCACAAGTCTTTGCTCCCTCATAAATATCTTATTTTTGCAACATCTCATAGGCAACTTCTGCAATCCATCTTCTTCCTGCTTTCATGCTGCCCATTCTTGTTTTTCTATTGTTAGATGCACATTCTCCCAGAGAACGCTCTATCCCAAGGGAATAACAAGCTGCCTAGTTATGCAGGTTTATGCTGAGATACAGGCTTTTGCAATGGTTGTATAAATGAATTATATCGCAACTGGGGTCTGAATGTAGTGTGGAGATAGGGAAAAAGTCTCTCAAAAAGAGTCTCAAGTTTAATACAATATAATCCATCTAGTGACAATGGTCCTTCTAAACACTTACTGTTACTTTTCAAGCTGAACAGGCTGTAAACTCTCTGTAAAATCACACAACAACTACTAATTTTTCTGGGTATACAAGAATTACATTTGTCTCCAGGTGACCTTCATTAAAGACAGTCCCTTTACAGCTCATTCACATGCTTCACAACCAAATTTAGTCTGACCTATTACATGCCTGAACTGAAGGGCAGGTTTGAAAAATATCACACCTCTTTGTAAGTAATTTCTAGGTGACCAACTATGATCATGTTTATCCAATTCATTTGAATACAACTAAAATCGTACAGCTGGGCTGGGACCATCTTTCAACAACACACAGCCTCGGTTGGATACTACTTGCAGCAGAGACTTATTCTTCACCGTCAGAGAAGTTTGAAATGTATTTTTCTTAGGGAGATGGGTCTCCTCACAGCAGGACATAGCTTTCTGGAATGCATTGCTGAAGATGCCAAAATGAGAAAATACAGACAGCTTTAGTGTCCCCTGTACCCTATTTCTGCTTTGCAACCCCTCTTAGATTGATAACTATCTATCTAGGATTTTGTGCTTTTTAAGCCAGGTGGGACAGTGTCTCAGGACTTCAAAACCAATTCTCTTTTCAACTGGTTAAAGATAAGGATCTGTTGAGGCCACATACTCTGAAAAAAATCCAGAAATCACTGTCCCTATTTTTCCTACATCAAGGTAAGTTTGACCACTTCCTTAAATTCGACTTAGCCAGAAGCAGCAGCGGCTGCTGGAAGCCTAAGGAAATAGCTTCTTCACTCATTAACTTTCTCCCTCACCCGTTTTGATTTTGCCTGTCCCTTCCCCGTGCCACTCTGAAGAGAGCTGGGTGTAATGCTAGCAGCCTTTGCTCTCCAGATCTGTAACTCGCTGAAACTCTGCCAGCCTGCTGTGCCAACATTGCCTCCTGCGCAGCCCTGCACTGGCCACCATGAGAAAGCACTGTAGGAGTTAAAACCGATGTTTTAATTGATCTATTATGAGACATCACACCACTACTGTCCCAAAGGATGCAAAATAGATGTCTTGCACATACTGCCCGATGCTCAGCATGTGGAAACACTTAATGCTGAGCAGCAGCCACTGCTTAATCAAATTCATTTTACGCAAAGACAGCCAGCACTGCCTGCCCGCCCCTCCAGCACCCTGCTTAGAGAAGATGGTGTGCATCAGTTCACCCACATGGTGGTTGCTGTATAATGCAAATTATTGTGATTGCTCAGGTGTGCAAGTGACTGAAATAGCAAATTCCAGCAAGGACTATTGCTAGTGGGTAAGCAGCCAGATTGGAGCTTTGCGTTCAGGGACTGGCAAGCTTTCTGTTTGTATGTTGCCACCTCGCTAGCTTTACATTTGCTCATATACACAAAAACCTGTTCATACCTAGCAGTCAAATTGCATTCAATTTGCTTTTCCAAACCTGCCTGAAGCTACGAATTCATGAGCAACATTAAGGGGAAGAAGAAAAAAAAAAAAAAGAAAAAAGAATGTGGTTTGCATGATTATCTTTCAATTCACCTGCCAAATGCCCAACTTCTAATATGCAGGCAATCCTTAGCTAATTAATTTCTGAAGTTCATGCATATGTTTCTTTGTTACCGATACCTGATTCTCCATTTTTAGGTAGCACATACACAACAAACAACAATTTTAGAAAGTCCTGTGGTTATTCCGCTGGCACAAACATTTTACTTACTTGCTGCCACGTTAATCTCAGCCGTTCAAATTGCTCCTTCCCATCTTCTGAGCAATCACAGCAAGTAAATCTGAAAAAGTTGTCTCCTTTGAGGTAGCTGAGCTGTTCTCTCAGTTGACCTAAAATGAATGGGCAAAAATCAATTTCTTGGTCCTTTTATAGGGAAAAAATGCTGCAAAGGAGATTTGGATTCCCTACAACATCAGGCAGAAAAGTACTTTTTGCTTTTTCCCCAGAGTCTAGAGACCCAGTCAGTTCCCAGGAAGCATCAGAACTCGCTGCGATGGAAGGTGCAGATTCATTTCACAGTTGCAGCAGCCAGTGACCAACTGAAAAGCACAGGCACAAAAAAGGAGCATTCTACTTAACATCTGAATGCAGGTACAAAACCAAGGATTTCCTTGTTTCCACTGCATTTCTCATTCCTTCTTGCTTCCCCGGGATAACCTATACACTTCAATAAAAAACTGTTTTTCCACTCTGCTTAAAAAAAAAAAAAAAAGCTGACCTATTTAAAAAAAAAGTGTGCTACTGCAAAAGCTATCAGAACATAAAAACTTTCTCTTCCACATCATCTTTCCACTCACTGCTACATGTCTTTACAGCTCTCTCTTTCCCTGTCCAGAAATTGTTACTAAAGTAAGGCTGCCAGTCCTTGTTTACAGCAGCCTCTAGGATGCACTGCAGCAGACACGGCGTGAAGCTTTAAGGTATTTATTTCTCCTGTCAGGGGAAGATCTTCTTTCCTTTAGACCACGAGCCAAAAGAACAGCCCAACATTACCAGGAAACACTTTTTCTTTACTGCAGTTGATGCATTAGATCCCAAATCAGCAAAGCACTTCAGCATGGGCTTTGCTGCGTAAAGCCAACCCTGCATTAAAGTTTGTCTGAACAAAAGCGATCTGCTGGGATAGAGCCACCTGTAAAAGCCCACACAGTCAAAGTTACGGGCTCTAATTCTGTGTTTCTGGAGCAGAGAAAAAAAAAAAATCCAAACAAAACAAACCATCATATGAATCAGGACTTCTAAACTCACCAGGGGTTAATTTAGACAAATATGAAAAATTAAAAAATAAAATCACAGGACAGGAAAACAGTTAAGACAACAGCATTTCTGAAAAGTTCCAGACGAAAGGTCTTTCTCTAAAAGAACGACATCTCTTTTACTGTATAATGGCACCAGATCAAGCATTTGTAATACATGAATGCTCTGCTTCCACAGTGAACTGCAGAATCTAGCTATTAAAGTTGCACCTACGTCTGATGGGGGAAAAAAACCCCACACTTAGTAGATTAATAGAATTTTTACATAGCAATTCAATGTAAAAAGTGATAATTTGTCTGAGCGTGTTGGTGATTTTCACAAGTGACAACTGATATCCATATAACTGAACAATAAGCAAAGAGAATAGCATTCCCCTTTTCCAGCTCGTTTACTTTGCACATTTGTATCTAGTTACTGTTGCTCTGCTATTGGCTTTTTCTGCTCTTTGGATTTGTTCCACAGCAACGACAGAGGGGAACATCTTTGTAAAATAAAACAAATTGAGTGTTAAATCAAGTGCTCTAAGATGAAATATCTCATGCTACCTTTAGCTCTCTGCTTTTTTTTTATTAATACATTTCAAGTTAATATGTCTTTTTAACTGCACACTACTTTAACAGTATGATGTTGGTTCCATTACATTAACATCAAAACACTCACTAACACAGCTTGAAATTTCTTTGTAACTTTTGGCAAATTCTAAGATGGCAAAAGGGCAGCTCTGACATACCTGCAAGGCAGGTGCCACCTGAAGAGTTCATTATTTCTAGCCACCAAAAAAAAAAAAGCCACCAAACACACAACTCAAACAAAAAAACCTCAAAAGAACAACAAAAAATCCAAACAAACAAAACACAAAAAAACCCAAACCATAAAACAACCAGTGCTTAGCAATATCTAGCTTTCGGCTCTAATAACGGAATAATCCAGAATTTCAAAAGTATAGTCTGTCGTGTTGCCAACAGCATGTATCTTATGTCAAGCAGCAGAGGGATCAAGTTCTGCAGCTTGCTCTGAACACCTCCCAAAGCTAGCTGCTACAGGCTGGACACGCTTCTGTGAAAGCTAAATTAAATTCACATTATCAGGAAACCATTAAAATTGAGATTTAACCATATGCTCCACAGATGTGACAAACTGACCAGGAAAAAAAAAAATACAGAAAAAGTAATGCTATCCCAAAGCCCTTTTCCTCCACAGGAAAAGCTTTACAGCAAGGGTCGTAATCTTTATCTGAGTGAGCAGAGAGGCCAAGTTGCTTGGGCAAAGTCCCCTAAACGCAACAGCAGCAAGACTTGGGAGGGTGTGCTTTTTCTGAAGTCATACCCTTGTTCATTACTAGTTAAAGAAGACAGTCCCATGTCTTTACAGGGAATGCCAGCTTCAGACACCCATACAGTTCATGGATTGAAGTGCATAACGCACACGGCTGGCATGAGGCTGAGGCTGCTAGGCTCCAGGCTGTGCTGAGAGCCTTTCTCCTCCAACACAGAAGGCAATACAGCAAAACAAGGGCTGCCGCATAAAACAGGCATGCAGGACAGCGTAACCACTTTGCAAACAACAACTCCAGCCAGGCAAGCGAGACACAAGGCAACAGGCAGGCTTACTTGCTGGAATCCACTTCTGGCACTTCTCGCAGTAATAGGACATCTCCTCCATCCAGGATGCGTCACCTTCATCACTGTTCAGAGAGTCCCCACTCTGGTCATGAGATAAATCCACCGAAGCCTGGTCCTCAGACTCTACAATCAGGAGGGTCTCCCCCTCCACCTCACCCTCCTCCAAGCCCTCTGAGGTGGAGGTCCTGGTGGCTTCATCATCATGGCGGCTTAGCAGCCCACTCATGTGAACGTTGTTAGCCATCCTAGATGGTGTTTGCATAACAAGGAGCTCCTCCCCACATTGACAAGTCCATCCAGGCTGTATGTGCTGGCCAAGCCTCCACAAAGTACCGATGGATGACAGAGAAAATGTTTTGTGTCCACCCTACAGCTTTTGGGGCTGGATTACAACCTATACAAAAGAAGCAGTCTTTCACAGATTACCTCTGTTAGCTGGAACACTCGCAAGTAGTTAAGACACCAGTGATCTCCCAACGTCTTTAATCAAACCTCTAATGACTCAGGTCTGTGACTAGGACTGCTGGGACCCTTTTTCCATTAGCGCCTTGTCTCTTTCTTCCATAAGCTGCTTTGTTAAAGCAATCTGCTCTTCTAGTAGGCGAATATTCTCCTTTTTCTGATTTTGACGCTCGAGATCTCTGAGAACTCCGCTGTGCAGCCTCTGAAAACACAAGGGACAGGGTTTATCACAGCCTGTTGGATGCTGAATGCAATCAACCCCCACCCAGCTGTAACCCCTCCTGCAGGGCTGCTCACCACGCTGCAAGTCCTCTGCCACCACCTGTAGCTACAGCCACTTAATGTGGTTTGAATCTAAAACTACAGCAACTGGTACCCAATATCAATAAGCTAATGGTAGTATACCAAAAAGCGCTTTATCTGTACTCACTTCAGATGGGTGGGTTTTACTAAGTGGCAAAGCTACCGAGAAAATAAGTGCTACATACCCATAATTCCCATGCTGGGCAAGATCGACATGGCCTATAAAATCCTGTTACCTCTGCCCTAAATCTTTACCAAATCAAACTAATCTCCTCCAAACTTCTCCTCTGCTTGGAGAGAATTTGGTGGCAAATTGGAAATTATTTTAAGAAAAAACTGCTATGTATCTTCATCTGCTTCTTTCTGCTCATCTCTTACTCTTAAAGAAAATACCTTGTAAACTCTTGCTGCAAGGCTGACTGAAGTCCCACAGCCTACTTATGCCAAGCTCCTGAAAAAGCAAGGCCCTTGATTCAAAAAATATCCCTTTTACCTAACACATTCATTGTAAATAAAATGTGCAACACAGACCAGCAGTTTTCAAACTGGTGGGTAAGCTCCCCAATGGGTGTACAAAGCCCTAAGAAAATCCCAACTTCTCTTTATTTCCTCCATATGCTTCTCTCTCTCTCCTTGCTACCTGGAAGCTTTTTTTCACTCTGACAAGTTTAACCTTTACCTCTCACCAGGGGAATGCAAAATAAGTGAAACCAAAACTGGTGACATGGATTGGGATGGGGAAAAGGAGGGGAGGGACTAGCTGGGAACCAGCTGCTCTACTCCAGATGCGCAGGTCTGGGGGCAGGCGAGGAGCAGAGGGGTGATGAGATCAGACACAGGATGGAGAAGATGGTGAGGCTGATGCTAACTCTGGAAGGAAATGAGGACCACATGAAGCATTTAATTGGTTATTCACGTCACATACAGCTGATACACAGTTCTCTGGCAATTTCAACCGACCAAAGCTGGTGCTGCTGCCATCCTTCCAGCCCCACGCTCCCCACACTGCTTGTCCCACCCCAGGCTCAGCCAGTCCAGGCAGCTCAGCCAGCAAAAAACAACTCACCCTCTTTTTCTTTCCTTCACAAAACCAGTCATACTCTGCTGGTTTAACTACCTGAGCTGGCTAACCAAAGACAAGCATCAGTGCAAAGGAGGACATGGGATGCACAGTCCAATTTTGTGGTTTGACTTGAACTCCTGGGGCTTTTAGATATGCAGACACTCACGAGAATTCAAAGCAATAGTCATAAGCTTATCAGAAAATATGATACGTGGGGACAGAAACATTATAAATGAGTAAAAACCATCAAAGGATTGTTGAGAGCCAACCCTGGCTCACATCTAAATCAAGCTGTATGATAGCAGTAGTGTTTTAGCCCAACTAAAGATGAGAATCTTTAGTTGAAGTTAAGTTTAGTTAAAGTATTATCCACCCGCCTAATTTACAAATTTATGCTCATCTTGGACTCAGGAATGAGAAAGTTTCACAGGTGCCAATGTTAGCCACTGGACACTGGAGATATGGATAAATTATTTAGCCTAATGTCAAAAAAGATGAATAATTTATTTGACCTGTTTGAATGATGCTAAAATGTACCTGCAAATAACTTATTTGAAAGCTGACCCTGAAGTCATTTTAGATGTTTGTGATTATTATTTGACAAGTTCTCACAGGGTTTTATTCTTCATCTAGGATGCCAATAACTGCACATTTCAAAGGCAATTATTTCTCCTGTCAAGTTTAAAATAAAAAGGTTTTGTTTAAGAAATATTTTATGTTGTTAAGAAAATGCACAGACACGTATGTCAGCCAATAATCAAAACTCTCTCTGGAAATTAATCTAATAAAAACAGTTCCTTCCCATTGGCTTCAATCAACTGAACTCAGGTTACAGATTAGTAATCGCTACAGACAAAGTTCATAAATTTATTATTTCATTACTATTAGTTAATAACAGTAAAGATGTGGGGAGTCACATCAAGAATGTGATTCTTCTTCCTTCACAAAACACAGCTATTCTGCAATCTTTCAGATGGTGAATGCATTTACTTTGAAAATGCACAATTTGCAAAAGACAGCTTTATAATTTGAGAATCACGAGTGACAAAGTGCTACGAAAAAGCTAATCTTCTCACCTCCCTCTATTCTCAGAAGTTCGGCCTGCTTGTCTCCTGCATCAGTTTAGATAAATGTGCGCAAGCTCAAATCACTTTGTGCCTGGCATATCAATTTACAAGAGTCAAAAATTTATTAATTTGCATAAAGATAAACCTGAAATAATCCCTACACCGGGACTGCAGAATATCCACGTTACTTATTTTCATTACATTATCTAAGTAACTGGGTTCCTTAAATGTGAAGCCATTATTTCCCGACTTGAAAATGAAGAATTATAAAGAGAAAATCTCAGATTTCATTTATAAAAAATAAGCTTTGAGCCTCAGTGCTTCTGAATAACAAGTTACACTGACTGCTGGAAAAAAAGAATTGAACATTTTGGCTTTGCTTCTGCAGCAGCAGCATCTTGAGGAACGCTAATATCCCTGCAAACATACACAGATGAGCGTGAAATCCAGCTTTGGGGGAGATCGCTTCTAATTCTAGAGAACTGGTTTGTGAACCCATCCCCGTATGTACAGGTCAGGCACCTCTGATGTCATGAGTTCCCCATGCATAGTTCGCAGGCTGTGCCCACGCCTGGGTGCCAGGACCGATAGCAAAGAGTAGACACTGGTCCTGTCCCCCAAAACCCCCAAAAGGTATTATTGCTGACCAACTGCATCCTTTGACCCCTCCACTTCTAGGACACTCAGCAAAACTGCCTATCTGCTGGCAGCCCAAGAGCAGTGACACTGATATCCTCCACCTCGATGGCTGCTTCCAGCTGCGGAAAAGTAAGTTAAGACAGACCCACTGGAAGAAAGCTGCCCACCATTGTCTCATGTGGGAAACCCAGGGTCTTCTCATGCAGAAGCTTGCAGCAGTGACCTCAGGTGTAACAACCAAATCAATTTAACATTATTTTGCCAAACAAGCAACAACTACAGCGCGGAGCAACAGGAACAGGCAAAGGGCAGCAAGTCCCTATTTTTTTCCTGGTATCATTAGAAATATATGAAGCAAACAGAGGGCATCAACCACATCGACTCATTTGCTGATCCACCACTCCTTCTACTAGAATCATGTTCCATACGCTGGTAGAATGCACGTTGTAAACTTGCCGTTGTGCCCTTAATTAACCTGTGTTTTGCACATGAGTTGTAGCATGGCCTCTACATACCACAGGACCGCTGCCTCCTTCAGTGCTCAGCACAGATCCTGGCCAGGTGCTCAGCCTTTAGTTTCACATTCCTTCTTCAACCTGTTGCCCGGGGCATTACTTACTTCATGATACACAGATCCCACTCTGACGGTAGCGTTACTCATTTACTTGTGTACTGTTTTATGCCTGTTACCTCTACAGAATATGAATGTTTTGTACATGTTAATTTATTTTCATAGTCTATGAGATGAAGGAGAGATATCAGCCAAGGATTAAGGTCAAAAACATCCATTAGGTGTCTCACTGAAACACCCAAGGGTGATTTTTTTCAGAGCACGTGTTGTCCTGCAGCACAAAGTACAGCTCCCTGTAGTTTAGGAGCATTCAGCACGTGTTCCTGACAGACCTTCAGTGGCACAAGGCAGGCACGCTGACTTAGCCAGCACCCACCTGGAAAAATCTGAATTTAAGTGGTCTACCCAGCATCTATGTCAGCTCCACCTGAAGCAGAGCCGCTACCCATCACTGCTCCAAGAGACCAGCCTTCCTCTTCTTGCTGCCTCAGCCATTCAGTGCGTCTTCCAACTTCTGCAGCAAATTAACCTGCCTCTTCCCTTACCCAGATCAGTCTCATCCTCCAAGATCCATCATTCTCAAGCGCTGACAGAAACAATCGCTTGAGGGAAAAAATATAATCCTGTAATTACAGACCACGCCATAAAGCCCATGCAACAGGCAACTGAGCTGGGGTATGGACTAGCAACTTCAACTCTTATGTTTTCTGACTACTTCAGACCTTTAACAATAGTCGTTTAACATAAGCGCTTTTTTGTGTGCATTTTCTGGACTTTTTGTAAAGAAGGCGGTGAAAATCAGATGTCTGCTCTCATATGGGTACCATTTGGGTCATTAGCAGGGTCTAAACCTGCACACTCCTTGCCCAAACTTCTACCACGCACAACTTCTCCATTCTGTAATCACAAAATTTTTAGTCCAGGGCAGGATTTCTTTGTACATGGACTCACCATCATCTGCCCTGACACTTCTGGCTCTCTTGCACACAGGGTGCCTGCCAGGAATTACCTGATTTTTGTAAATGTAGCACAGAAAAACTTCCCATTTAATTACCACACGGTATTTCTGCTCTCTTGTGCTCTGCCTGTCCTGACAGATCAGGGGGCAGGCTGCGTGGCACACAACAACGCTGTTTGCCCTTGAGCGGGAGGCATTTCTGGAACTCAGCAAAAGCAGAGCACAGGCACTGCCAGAGGGACAAGCGGCAGCGGGACATGAGAGCACAGCAGGACAGGGGAGAGCCCCAGGAATGATGCCAGGGTGGTGCCCTTGGGCCTGCAGGGTGCGGGATTACATCCTTCCTGTACCGTAAAACCCCCAGCTGCTGTGGAGAACGAGGAAACCTCCTCCACTGAGTCTGTCCAGTCTTACCCTTGAGCTCCCCACAGGGAAGGGGCAGGTGCCCTTTGGGGTAGTTGGCGGAGAGAGAACCACCGGGGGCAGAGCAGGGGAGGCAGTGCACAGGCAGGGCACCGCTGCGCAGCCTCTGGGCTCCAGGCTGGGTGCACCCCAGCGCCCGCAGCCCCCAGCTGTGGGCAGAGGCACAGGCGGTGGCAGCACCCTGGGCACGGAAGGCCTGCAGGAAAGGAGGCAGGTGGGAGAGCAGGACAGTGGGCAGGAGGGTGGGCAGGAGAGGATGAGGGCAGGCAGGCAGGAGGGCACGCAGGCAGGAGAGCAGGCAGGTGGGGAGGGAGCAGGCAGAAGAGCAGGCAGGGAGGGAGGGAGGGAGGAAGCCGGCAGAAGAGCAGGCAGGCAGGGAGGGAACAGGCAGGCAGGGAACAGGCAGGCAGGGAGAGCAGGCAGGAGGGAGAGGAGGGAGAGGAGGGAGAGGAGGGAGAGGAGGGAGAGGAGGGAGAGGAGGGAGAGCAGGGAGAGGAGGGAGAGCAGGGAGCAGGGAGGGAGGGCAGGCAGAAGAGCAGGCAAGAGGGAAGGCAGGCGGGGGAGAGCAGGCAGGAAGGAGCGGGCAGGCGGGAAGGCAGGGAGTGCAGGCAGGGAGGGAGCGGGCAGGCAGAAGAGCAGGCAGGAGCGCGGGCAGCAGGAGGCAGAGACACGTGGAGCGGGGGCGGGGCCGGGAGCGAGCAGGGGGCGGGGCTGCGGCCGGAGACCTCGGCTCGCGCCCACAGGTGAGGGCGGGGCTCGTGCCAGGCCCCTCAGGCCGCAGGTGAGGGGGCAGGGCCTGCCCTGGGCGGGGCGCTTCCCTCCCACCTCCCCTCACACACCCCACACCCCCCCCCCCCGCCACTCCCCCCTTCTCGGCCGGGCCACTCACCTCCCGCTCCCGCCGCTGCTGGAGGTGCACGGCCGCCACGGTGGCGGCGGAGAGCAGCGCGGAGAGGGCCAGCACCGCCCGGGAGCTCCGCGACATCGCCGCCGGTGGCGGGGCGAGCGGCGCGTGCCGGAGCCGCCTGCTCGCGGCGGGGGGAAGGGCCGGGCGGCGGCGGCGGCGGCGCGCGCGCGGGGGGGCGGGCGAGTCGGGGCGGGGGGGGTGGGGGGGTGAGAGAGAGAGTCGAGTGCCGAGCGCGTCGAGCCCAGGCCTGAGCAACCGAGCGCCGATGCGGGAGGGCTGGGCCCAGCGAGGCCCCGTCCCACGGGGCGGGCGGGGAAGGCCCCGACCGCGCCCCCGGGCGGCGGGAAGGTGGATGAAGTGGGCGCTCCCGGCCGCCTGCATCGCACGTGGAGCGGCTCCCGGGCTTTCCTGCCGGGGTTTGGGGTTCCCTGGCGCCTCACAGGTACCCCTAGGCCCGCCGCAGGGAGCGGGCCGCGGCCTGCTGCTGGGTGCCTGAGGTGCGGCACCTCGTCCTCGCTGCGGTGGGATGGCAGCGGGGACGGTGCCCTGTGGCCAGTGTTCGCCTAACCTAACCCTTGCTGACAGGCTGCGTGTTGAGGTTTTACAGGAGGGTCATCAACCCGCCATGGTTGGGCCCTTGCACCCTTCTGACCAGAAATGCCGGCGCAGGTGGCTGGAAAAGGGCCTTTTCACCATTGACGCCTCTACCGGGAAGAGCCCCCCAGGTGGTCCGATGCCTCCTGGTGCTTTTCCGGAGCTTCCAGCCGACATGCGCTTGCATTTCCAGTGCGGTTGCAGCTCTGAAAAACAAACAAAAGGAGATTTCTTCTGAGTTCACGAAAGATTTTTTGCTTTTATTGCGTGAAGACCTCCAGTTCTGCACTTTCCTTGCCCAGAAAACCCAAATTGCATAGGACGAGCAGCTGGAGAAAGCAGCTCTTCAATTGTTTGGTTTCTTCTCATTGTTCAGTGTGTGGCCTTAGGCCTCATGTTTGGCAGTTTTTCGTGCTCTGAAGACAGCATTATTCCTATCCCTGGGGGCTTTTCCCTGGCACTTCCTCACTAGAGTATCTCAGTGTTTTACAGACGAAAAATAATTTATGTTCCCAGAGCTCCTGTGCGAGGGCAACAGATGGCTATCGTGAATGACTTTGATCCACCATGTTCAGATGCGCATCAGGCTTCATCTGGAGGACTTCAGCCTTTCAGGGCACTTTCACCCTGTAACACTTTAAAACAAACTTCCCCTTGGCTACTGTGGAGCAGACAGAGGTTCAGGTCACGCTCCCGAAAAGCGGGGAAGTTTTCAGCAGTCCCTATCTGCTGCGTTACCACCCAAATGTGCATATCAGAAGTGCAGAAGAGTGACTCTTAATGAATGCATCAAATAAAAGGAAGTCTAGTGGGGAGGTGGGATATACCAGGGGGTTGGGGGAAAAATCATTCACCGTTTCCCACAGTCCAGGGGTAGCCAGTGGGTGTGTGGGTAGCAAGCGTAAACCAAGCAAAAAGAAAGTCACACCGTGTGTGAGCGAGTTGTGGAAGTCATTGCTGTCGGTACTGCAGAAGCTGAACTTCCCTGCGGATTCAGAAAGGAACTGAACAAATTCCTGGAGCACCCTTGATATCTGGATGCTGCTTTTGTCTCAGGAACTCCTTAAACCACAAATGAACGGGAAGGGGGGAGGTTTATTGTGAAAGGTGTAGCCTTATTCCTGACTCCTTCCTGTACTTCTTTCTCCAAGTGTTCGCCACAGCTTGCTGCCAGGCAGGATGGTGGGGTACTAGGAATCTCAACCCCAGCAGGTACCACAGTCCCTGTCTCAATACCAGGCTCGGATATTTCCAGGTAGAGCTTAGAAGAGTTACAGAGCGGTTGCTACGAGGGGATGGCAGGGTCATATCTCCAGCCCTGTCTGGAATGGAAGAGGAAAACCAAACGTGTGAAGCCAATCCCGCATTATTATAATCTTTTTCATCTGTCTGCTGAATGAATGTGATTAAAATGAAAGGCAAAATTAGCGGGAATGATAATATTTCAATTGAGTCTAATAGTTTTGCTCACATTGGTGTGTTTACTGTTATTAAGACTTATGCATAAGTGCTTGTAATGCGGCCAAGGCCACTGGAGTGCCAAGAACAGGGTCGAGCCAGATGCACAGCGGATGCGAGCCAGCGCGGCGCCCTTGGCACTGTGGAAGGGCGCAGCTCGCCCCGGCTGGAAGCTGAGCGTCCCTACCCAACGACCCAAGCCTGGCATCAATCACCTGAGGGGCTAAAACCCTGGGCGGGAAACGTTCAGGCTGTGCTTTCGCAGCCTGAGTTTCTTCCATGGTAGTTCAGGTGCTCCCGCCCTCTTCCCTTCCCTCCCAAGGGCTAGGCCTTGCTGAAGTGCTTGCCTTCCCTGCTGTGGCCCTGCTCTTCTGCTTCGGGTGGTTGCCCCCTTCCCGTGCTCAGAGTGAGCTCATTCATGGAGGGCAACCTTCTGGAAAGCCCAGCCACGGAGCAAACGAGCGCCTGGGTCTGGCTTAAAACCCTGCAGCAGCTACAATGCAGAAAAGCCCGTTTTCCTTTTTCTGAGACACTTTTGCAGCTGGGTTGGGTAAGCCCGGCCAGAGGCACGCTGCCGAGGCAGGAAAGTGGGGGTGATGGAGGAGGGACACAGGAGGACCCAGTGGTGACATGGAAAGCCTTTCTAGCTGGTGGTTGGCAGAAGGAGAAGAGAGAAGGAGATTTCAGAGTTCCCCTCAACAAACACAACGTTGACTGCCCCAGGCCCATTGCAGAGATGTCTCATGGGGCTGATGGTGTGGGTGCAACCGGCGGAGCGATGGTAGCTCCTTGCAGCGAGATGAGCTGGGTTGCCAATACTTTCAAAAAGAGAGTGAGGCAGAGGATGAGCTTGTGCTGAGGGAAACGTGGCTCAGGAGAGCCTCTTTCTTTGCTGGCTCTGCTGGTTGCTCTCCGCGGGAGGCTTTCTTCAAACAAATGCCTTGGCTGCCAGTGGCTGGTTTCTGGTGTGTTACGCCCATACCTTCCTTTGACGCTGTCTCTCCTGTGCCTTGGTTCCTCCTCTGCTGGCCTGGGCATAGTGGAGCGCGTCCTCTCCTGGAGAAGGGGCTGAGCACCAGTCAGGGAAGGGTTGACTCACGTGTGAAGGAGACTGTGAAAAGCCGAAGGCCATTTTTCCCCTGGGCTAACAGCTCAGATCTTTACAGTGATCTTGGATAACATGTCTGAAGTCAATGCTTAGGGGGCATTTTTATCCTGGTTTCCGAAGAAAATGAAGCTTGTGCAACCTCTGTGCCTCATCCACCCCCTCCCTCCCCTCCGTGCTCTTACATGGGCATTTGCCAGCCTCCTTGGTTGAGGCTGCATTGCAGGTTCTGTCTCGGTAAGACTTCCATGTTTATTTTGATGGATGTGGAGGAGTTCTGGCTAAGCTTTGCGTAATGGGTAGTTACACCGAGCAAGGGAGCATCTCATGAAGGGAAGGGGTGGCAGTGTCAGCTCAACCCTATATTAGCCACCAGAGAATCCACAAAACAGGGCGCTCAGTCGTGGCTTGCCTTAGCGGGTCACCGGTAGCACTAAAGCTTAAGGAAAACCCTGCAAAAATATGGCCAGGGTATGGAGATAAAGTTTGAACCGAGCCCGTTTCCACATTCACGGCCTGAACTGCACCCCCCGTCCCGCTCCACTTCTCCTGTGTAAGGTGACGAACCAATCTCTCTCATCAAACTGCAAACAAACAATAAAAAAAAAAATAAAAAAAAAATCCTGAAGGTATGTTTTGACAAAGCTTTCAGGTTCTTTTTTTCCAGGGGTTTTGGTGAGCTCGCTGTCCTTCCCCCTTTGCAGAGCCAGCTCTTCCTCCCTCCTGGCTGGGCGTGCTCCTGCAGGTGAGTTTGCACGCACCCGGAGCGCTCACTGGGACACTCCGGCAACCTCCATTGGAAAGAAGACCAAAAAAAATAAAAAGTCCGAACCCAACCTAAAGCAAATTCCCATCTGCTCCATGAAGGCGCTGGAGCAGACTGCTGGCTTTGCCGTTGGGAATTCACCCCGGAGAGCCCAGCCCAGCCCTGGCCCCGGCTGCCCTCTCTCACAGGCTTTTGGGGGGGGGGGGGGTGTCCGGGCGTGTGGCTGATGAGTGTGGGGGTGCCTGCGCCGGCACCCCCTCGGCCACGGGTCTCAGGGGAGATACGGAGCTGGGCACGTGGGAGAGCCTAGCGCAGGGGGGAGCTCGCTCTGCCTGCTGTTATTAGCATTGATTTTCTTCTTATGGCTGCACTAATAATAGCAGCAGCAAAAAAAAAAAAATAAAATAATTGCTGTGTTGTAGGCACTTTTTTTTCTCACCGTGATGCCTTTTCCGCTTTGAGAAATGGAATTATTTCCCCCCCCGCCCCCGACGGTGACAGACCTGGTTGTGGCAGCGTAGGCGTCGATTATCCAAGTGCAGCCACCCTGGCCAGGCAGTAAATGTTTTTATCACGTTTGCTGGAGGGGGGGATCATATTGTTGGCATTCAAAACTTTGAAAAATGCAGTGGAAAAAAATCGAAATGTGTTAAAAGTTTTTGTGTCCCTCCTCTGTAATTAAGAGGTAGGGTCACTGGGGGCTTCTCTGTGCGCAGAAACTTGAAAAATAATTTAAATTAATGAAATGTATGTATTAAAAATGCCTTATTTTGACCGGGTTAGCCTCCTCTCCAGGCAGGCAGAGGTATGCCGGACTTAGGCGAATTTTATTTTCTGCCGGGCATGAATGAAGCGAAAGCCGCCATAGCTCACCCCGCTGACATTTGTACATGGCCTTCACAAGGCTCTGACCTGCTCTCACCATCGACTCAGATGAATTCTGCTGCTCGTCCCCTGCGGGCAAGCCCTGGGATCCCGGCAGATCTTCTCAAGGAGCCAGAGGGAAGCGACTCTGATCCTCCTGGAATTTTAATGATAGAGAAAAGAGGAAACCGGGGAGGGGGAACCCATCTTTTACTCCCTTGTGAGCGAGGGAGCGAGGTGGGTTTCCTTCCCTTTGCAGGGCAGCCTGCGAAACAGTTACTTTTGATTTTAATTTCCCCGTGTGCTTCCTCCTTCCAGCGGGGAGAGCAGACACCCGGGGCAGCCGCTACGCGGTAGCCCTGCCGGTTGTTTTATTGCCAGGCGATGTGTGGTTACACGTTAGCCAGCCAGCCCCGGGGGTGGCTGCGCCAGCGGGTCACCTCCAGGTAAATAAACTAAGGTGTGGGCTCCGCCGCGGCCTCCTTTTGCCCCGACCGGAGGGTGCAAAAGGCCCCCCCTCCACATCCCCAGCCACCCCAGGCTCCTTCCCCGGCTTCCCCGGGATGGGAGGAAGCAAGGAGAGCGGTCTGGATGCCTTCGCTCCCCCCCGCCACATCTCGCCCCGCTTTTCCCAGGGCGCGGCTTGTCCCTGCCCTTAGTTTCGGGGTGCCGCAGCGGGTACCCGACCCGGGGAGCTGCACCTCGGCTCCCTCCCGCACACGCTTCCCCACGAGCGGGGACGGGCGGTTGAAACGCAGGCAGAGGCCAAAGTCTACCCGCGGGGCGGCGAGGGGAGGATGTAAAGCCAGCACTTTATAATTATATTGGCGGCAATCGCACAGACCCTTGCCCGCGGCCGGCGGGAGGCAGGTATTGCGGCAGCGCTGCTGGGAGTCGAGGGCAGGCAGAGACGCTTACGGGAGTGGGGTTGGGTTTTTTGTGTTGATTTTTTTTTTTTTTTTTTTTTCCTGGCAAACATTGTAAAAGGCACCGGGAGATAAAAACCCTTCTGAAAAAAAAAAAACAAAACCCCCCCAAAAAAAGCAAAAAAACCCCAACACGTTGGTGGAGTAATTCTGCGAGCAATCACCCCGCAGCTTGCACAGCAAACGAAAGCCTGCCCCAGCGCTGCAAGGCAGGGAGGTGTGTGGGTACCCGGCCCCCACCCAAAGCGGGGTGAGCCCTGTGGGGTGCGGGGTGCAGGGTGCTGCACCCCCCCCCCGGCTCCCACCCTCCTGGGGCTCCCCCAGCAGGAGGACGAGGGCTTCTGGGGCTGCGACGGAGCAGGGAGAGGAGGGCAAATGTCGGGGTTTGGCCTCGGCTGGGTGGGTGGGAAGGGGGCAGGGGCACCCCTGGGTGCTGCAGCCGGGACAGAGCCCCCCACCCCGGCTCTGCAGGGAAAGGAGCCCATCTGGAAGCGGCACCGCTGAGCTCCCTGGGCGATTTCGTATCCTGATGCTTAACCCATCCCGGCCGTGTTGGAGCACATGCTCTGCCGTAGCGCAGATGGGACGAGCAGGGGCTCTCCCGCAGCGGCACTGGGTCCCCACCCGCAGCCAGCCTTCCCCGTGCACCCGCAGCACCGGGATGGGGAGCGGGAAAGGTCCGTCTCTAACACAGCAGCGTTTGAACAGGGGTTGGGACATCCCGACCCATCCCATGGCCCGGCTTGGAGCAGGATTGTGCTCAAGCCTGCTGGCATCGCCGGTGCTAATGGCCAAGGCTGTCCTGGCAGTCCTCCTCGTTGGAGAGGAGGAGTCCAGATGGACCTCATCTTATCTTTATACTGCCCAAAAGCCCCAGGGAGCTGCACTGCAAGGGTGCTTGGCCAGGGGTGGCAGCCGTGGGACCGTCCCCCAGCACCAAACCCGAGACTTATTCCTTCCTCCAGCTCATCACTGACTCTCTGTGCCCTTGTCGCTGCTCCTTCACGCTATTATTCCACCCATTCCCCCCCACAAAAAGGAGAGGGACGGCACCTACCGCCCAGCCGGCCCCTCTCGAAGAAGGGTTTTGAAATCGTAAAGAAATGCGTGAACCCCATATGCATACAATGGGGTTTATGGCGGCGGTCATCTGGCAGGAATGAGGAAGCCTCAGGGGCCCCATTTGTCCTTGGGGAGGGGACAGGGGATTTTCTACCACCGAGGTTTGAGCTTGGAGGGGGGTGGCAGGGCTGGGTTTGCAGGAGGGGGGACGCGCAGCCCCCCACAGCCCACCGGGCGGTGCGGCAGCTTATCAGCCTGTGCCAGCCACGGGAAGCGGGGATTTTAATGGCGTTTCGAAAGCGCTCTTGTTATTTTTAGGACCCTGGGAAGGTACTGATGGGGTCAGACCCCAGTTGTGGCTCATCCAGCTTTTCTCCACCAGCGCCCGCCAACACCCGCCTTTTCGGTGAGAGCTTTCCCAACGGAGCTGGGCGACTGCCGGCTCCCTAACCCCCCGTGGGAGGTTTTGGTCCCAGTCAGCTAACAGGACTGGCTGGCCTTGCCCAGCAGCCGGGCTTCGCACTCCTTGCTTGAACTCTCAGCCTCCGTGAGCACGTGTGGTGCACCCTGATGTGCAGGGCATCCCAACAGCCGTGCATCCCGACGGCAGTGCATCCTGATGTGCAGTGCATCCTGACAGCAGGGCATCCCGACAGCAGGGCATCCCAACAGCCGTGCATCCCGACGGCAGTGCATCCTGATGTGCAGTGCATCCCGATGTGCAGTGCATCCCGACAGCAGGGCATCCCAACAGCCGTGCATCCCGACGGCAGTGCATCCTGATGGGCAGTGCATCCCGACGGCAGTGCATCCCGACAGCAGTGCATCCCGACAGCAGCGCATCCCAATGTGCAATGCATGCCGACAGCAGCGCATCCCGACGGATGGTGCGTCCTGACAGCAGCACGTCCCGACGGCAGCACGTCCTGACCTGCAGCGCATCCCAACGGCAGGGAAAATGCATCTTTTCTGGGGCGATGCCTCCTGTTTGCGTGGGTCACCCCACTGAAGCAGGCATGAGCCAGGCAGCGAAATGGGAACGTAGGGATAACACGGGGAGGGAAAACATCTCTCTGGAGGACAGAGCCAGGGCGGGGGGTTTCGGCCGACCACCCATGGTGGCCTTCCCACTGCATTCCAGCAGCAGCTGGGGCCCCCTTGGGAGGTGGAATCAGGGCTCAGACAGGGAAGCCGCTCATCTTCATGGGTATCAACACCCGCTCTGGCCAGATATGGCTGGCCAAAGCGTTCCGTGGCCTCCTGCCTGACAGATCCCAAAATCCAAACCACTGGTCTAAAAGGACGAGCGGCTGCTGCCCCATTTCTTCTCTGTTCATGCAGCTGTTGGGTTTGGTACGTAGAGAGAAACATCGTGTAAAAAACATCAGAGGAACCCTGGGGATTGAGGACCACCACCACCACCGACTGGTTGCTGGAGGGGCTGTGACTTGCATGGATGTGGCTTTTGGAGGTTAGAGCCCGTGTGGATTCGCTGGTGTCTAATAAAGGTTGTGCGTGTGATGTATTTTTAAGCACAGCAGGAACATTAAGAGGGAGTAGCTTTCTGTCCTCTCTTTAGCTACCGATTTGCAGGAAACTCCTGGGATTTCACTACCTTTGCAACCTCTGCCGCTGTTATCAGGCTTGGTAGGAACGCAACAAAGTTCCCGGGGAGGAAACACTGGGCAGGGGGTGGGATCACAGGAAACCAAGCCACAAAAAAAAAGTTAGGCAGCGCAGGCAAAGCTGGGGAAGGGGCTTCAGAGGGTCTCCAGAGGCAGACGCTCACATGGTCGTGTTTCTACAGCAGAGTCTGCGAGCTCAGGGCTCTGCTGACCACCTTGTGAGAGCGGACACCTCTCCAAGGGGGTCACCCCATCCTCCCAGAGAGGTGCTGCACCACGTGTGGGGGACACGGGTCCTCTGGCAGCCTCTTCTCTCAAGCTTCATGGCCACGGGTGCCATCGAGGAGGATGCTGGGGGGATGCTGCTGGGGTCCGACACCCAGCACGGGCTCCGCAGGGTGCCTGGGTGCTGTTTTCACGGGGAGCGGGACTTGGAGGCTCGTCGGGGAGCGGCCGGGCAACCTGGGGTGACGCCGGGCGCCCCGAGGGAGCGGAGCCGCAGCGAGTGGGCGGCCGGAGAGACAGCGCCGAGCCGGCGGGGGGGAGTGGGAAGGAAGCAGAGGTATCGGTGGAGAAAGACAGGGAGACGCTGGGAGTGGCAGGGGCCGTGGGAGGCAGGGAGACGGGAGCCCGGTGAGTCAGCCTGGTGGGGTGCTTTGAAACCCGGCGGGGAAGCACAGGCAAGGCAGGTTCTGCCGCAGCCCGGGGAGCCATCTTCTCCCGGCTGGCACCTTCTCCATCCCCCCCTTCCCTGCTCAGCCAAGGAAAGCAGTTCGCCCTCCAAACCGGGACAGCTTGTGGAGCCGCTGCTCTCTCTTTCCGAGATAACGTTGGCGTGGAGCCACCCTGGCTCCATCCGCTGTGGTGAAGTGGTTCCTCATCTAACCATGGGAGCTGCCAAAACTCGGCTTGGAAGCGGAGATTTCCAGTGGTCGGGCTTGGCCCCATGGCCGGCGGCACAGGGGGGTGTTGCACAGGCGTGACCAGGGCAGTGGCTTTGCTCTGGCAGCCTGTGCCACCCCCAGCAATGCTCACCCCCCCGCCCCCCGACCTCCGGCGGACCGTGGGCCGGTATTTGCCCAAGCGTTAGCGCTGGAGATGCCATGCATTGGGTGGGAACCTGCCCTTGGGGGCAATGGCAACCCCTCCAGCAGCGTGCAGTGCGTGCGTGCGGGCGGCTGCCGAAACCCAGCTGAGTCACCCCTGGTGCTGCAGGTGTGTGATGGGGCGCAGGGCGGAGCAGGGGGAGCACCCCCCGAGAGCACGTCGTCTCTTCACAGGCTGATGCTGGGCTGCGAGACCAAGGGCAGATGTCCAGTTGGAAGGAAAGTTGGGGCTGGAAACAACGTGTGCCCCAGGCGGGGTTTTTTTTTAGAGCAGGGGGACTTTTCCTCTGTGCTCCACTGCGGGCTTTCAAGCTGTGGTCCGTATACAGATCTCCGTGATCCTTTTGGGAAGACTCAACGGCGCTTTGGACCTCCACTGGCTAATCCAGGGAGCCAGCAGGCTGGGAAAGGCTGCGGATGAAATACCCTCTCTTGTTGCCAGCTTGCCTTGGGTGCAATGGGAGCATCTCCCTTCTGCAAACCCTCTCCCTGTAACGTGGCCGGGATGCAAGCCCGGGGCTCCTGGTGGCCTTGCAGAGCTCGTTCCTGGGTGCTGGCATGGACTGCATGCTCGCTGTCCCACCTCATATGGGGAAATGTGGAGCATTTCGAGGAAGGGAGTGTTCATGCCAGAATGCCTGGGATGTCCCAGCTTCCTCCCCCTCTCTCCCAAAACTCCTCTGGGAGGAGCAAGGGAGTTTTCCAGCAGAGGGGAGCCTGTTGGCTGGGTGTTTGGGTGACTTGCAGCAGCCCAGATGTCCCAGCCCTGGTGTTCCAGGCACACCACAGACCCCAGAAGATGAAGGTCCATCTTCCCAAGCATGTGAAGCTGTGGCCTCTCTTGCACAGTCACTAAACTTGGATAAATCCCTCCATCTGAGCTCTGCTGGGAGCCAGAGACCAAAGGCTGCGCTGTTGCATTGCTGGGCTCCTGCACCAGCCAGGGTCTCATCTCCGTCCTGCCCAGTTTGGCTCAAAATTGTGAGAAATCACCGGAAAAGGGGGACTGGGTGACTGCGCTCTCAGCCTCGTGGGCAGAGCATCCCCACGCAGCCCCTGCAGGCGTACTGCTGGTGTCCCTCTGCTTCTGCGCAGGAGGGGTGATGGTTGGGGTGATCAAGGTGGAAAGTAGCCCAGGCAAGAAGAAGAAGAAAGAACATGGCTCCCTGGGGTCGCTGGGCAGCTAAAATATTCCCTGATCACAGATAAAACTGAGTTATCATCCCCCGAGCAGTGGATGTGTGTCTTTGCTTACACATCCTTTACCGAGCATCTTTCCTTCTGCTCTTCTCCTCTCAAGCCCAGCTCCTTCCCTCGCTCCCTCCGCCCTGGTCCTTGTCCCCAAGCACGCTTTCCCCACTCCCTTCCAGGTGCTGTATCAACCGGGGGGAGGCTGGCGATGAGAGGGACTCCTCCAGAAGGGACGAGTGCCCCGTGCCCCTCACATGCGACCATCGATCCCCCCCCAACCCTGGGGTCGGCTGGGGAAGGAGGGAGCTGCGATTGCGACAGCGACACATGGCCGATTCACTGAGTGATCCCATCTCTCCCTCCTCACTCCCAAATGATTCGAGTCAAATAAACCACATTTTAGTAGTCAAATCTGTAAGGGTGGGTCCCATTGTGCTTTGACCCTACAGGGCATTTTGTACATTTAATTTGATTTACACCCAAAATGTTAATTTAATGTACTGGATTTTCTCCCACACCCAAGTAACGCTGAAAAATTAAACAAGATCCTACAGAAAGGTTTGTGTGCCATTATCTCGTTAGCGTTGTTATTTGTTGAGTAATTACAGCGCTTGGGCTGTACGTGCAACATTGCTCCAGCGGGCGTATGGAGAAGGACACCGGCTGCCCAGTGACGTGTCCATGGGCTGCCTCGATGAAGACAGCGTGTCCCCAGGGATGCCGCTTCATGATGCTGCGTGTGGCTCCTTGCGATGGTGTTGGTGGGACCGTGCTGTGAGCATGCTTCCCAGGCTCCTCCGGGTTAAAAAATACCAAGGAATGGTCATTTTAGGAAAGGCAGCATGGTTTTCTTCCAGACTATGGCCAAGCAACATCAAGGCTTGGCCAACAATCTGTGTTTCCACCCGCTAGCTCAAGGGGAAGGCAGCCCACCACCGCCGAGATGCTCTACTGCGTGTAGATGGTGCCTCTCCATCCAGCTCCTCTTGCTTTGCCAAAGGCTTCAGGACCTTCTCCCACCCTGTGCCTCCGACGGTGCTGGGCACACCGCAGCCCTGACCACTCGTGCTGATACTGCTACTACTGATAATTTAGTTCCTGATTCAGCTGTGCTTGTAAGTACACGTCTGACTTGGAGCACCCAATTAAAATGAAGCGTGTACTCCAGGACCTCGCTAAATGGGAACCTCAAAGCAGGATTTGAAAAAGCTGAGAAGACGTTAAAGTAGTCACTGCAAACTCTTGGTTCAGGAGCGTTGTGATTAATGTCATTTGCTACCTATTTTGGCTTAAAAGACAAGGAGTGGTTAAAATAAAAGAAACCTCAAGTTGAAAGCGTTGCAAAAAATCAATTAAAACCCATGTAGCTGCATTTTGACCTGGAGCAAAATCCCAGACGAAATGGAGAAATTACATAGCCTTAAAGAGAAAGAAAGAAAGAGAAGGTTTTACGTGTGGTATTGCTGAGGTATTGCCCGAAGGCATGCTGAGGTGTCTTCTCCCCCCCCCCCACTCCCCGCTACCTGTGGAGACTGTAAACTCCCCGCAGGAGCTGGGGGAGCCAGTAGCTGCCTCCCAGCCCTTCGCCATCGCTCCCAGGGCTTGTCCTGTGGGAGAGTGGTCTAGGCTTAAAATCCTTCCTGGAGGAGAAAGCACTGGGCGGTGTGGCAACTCCTCTGCTGCTTCAGCTGGTGGGATGAAGACGTCTGCACCTGCGCATCGCTCCGGTAGACCCTACTGAAACGCGGTATGGTGGGTAGGGCTGCTGCGGCTCCCGGCTGGGATTTCCTGGCTGGAATTGTACCTTTTACTTCTCATATTTCTCCAACAGAAACCCTGATTGCGTTGGGATGCTCAGCCTGGAGGACCTCTCTGGTGGTGCCACACCTGATGCAGGGCTCAGGCCTGGGGTTCCCACCGCTCCCATGCCCCCAGGGCTCAAACCCACTCAAGACCCCCGTACAACGTCCCCAACAGCCCCACAGTGGTGGTCCTTGCCCCAGAGAGTAACCGGGGATATGTTTTAAGCAGAGCTCTTTCATTTGACCACCACATTTGAAGGCGCGTCCTTTCCAGAAGCTCCAGATCCATCCCCTGAAGTTAACTCTTCTTCTCAATGAAGCCAACGGTGAAACTCCCGGCGATTCCCCCCCGGCCTGCGCTTTGCTCTTTGGGAGGAAAGTGGCAACCTCCGAGAAGAGGGATGCCATCTGAAAGGCCTCTTCACATGGGGGAAACGGCTCCTGTGCTCAGCCCCACCAGCCTGCACCACGGCTCCATCCCGGTGCCAGTGCGTTCCCGCTGCGTTTCATAAAAAAAGCGGATTGAATTGTAGGTGTGAGGCGGGAGAAGGCACCCCTGAATGCTCTCAAATACCCGAGGACACACCACGCGTGGGCTCCGCTGCGCTCGGAGACTTTTCAGTGCAGTTTTGTGGGTTTTCTTCTGTTTCTTTTGCTTCCTTCCCCCCCCCCCCCCCGGTCTTTTGTTTCATTTCCACTTCGGGAAGAGGGGGAGAGTACAAGAGGCGAATAAAAAAAAAACGAGGGGGGGGGGGTGGCTGAGGCCGTGACACATTTTTCTTTTTAAATCAATGACTGAAATAGAATAAAGCCTTTTTCTTTTTTTTTTCTTCTTCTCTCTCCTTCTCTTTTTAAAGAAGAAAAAGCTTGTCATTAAGAAAAATAACAACAACTTTCTCTGCCTGCTGCCGCCCCGGGGGCAGCTCAGCCTCTTCCCCGGCGCCCCGGGGAGCCCTCCCCTCCGCCGGCTGCCCCCGGGGGGGGTGTGCGTGTTACCCTCGGCTCAGCCCCCCACGGGGGGCGCCGGGACCCGCACCCGCGGGTGGGGAGCACCCACCCCCGGCATCCCCCGGCGGCGGCGGGCGGGCAGCGGGTCCGGGTCTGCCGGGGGTGGATGGATGGGGGGGTGGGTGGGGGGCCAGGCGGGCAGCGACGGCGGGGCTCCCCTCCTCTTATTTTTTTTTTTTTTTTTTTTTAATTTTCAGACGTTAAATTCTTTTGCAAACATTCATGCCTTAGGAAGGGCTGGAACAAAGCTCAGCTGCTCCAACCGGTCGGACAGGTAAGCAGACTTGTTGACACCGTTATGTTTGCAGCACGCATGCTCCTTCCCAAGTTTCCTGGTGCATTTTTCTATTCCACCTTATGAAACTTTCCTCCCCCCCCACTACCCACCCCCCCCCTCTCCTTTCCCCTCCCCTCCCCTTCCCCTCCCCGCGCCTCGGCGGCTCTGCCCGGTGCGTGCGGTCCCGCTCCCCGCCGGGCTGCGGGCGGGCGGCGGGGTGAGCCGCCGCTCCGCTCCCAGCTCTGCCGAGCCGAGCCGAGCCGAGCCGAGCAGAGCCGTGCCCCCTGCCCTCGCCATGCCCAGAGCCTTCCTGGTGAAGCGCCGGAGCCCGCAGCCGGCGGTGCGCAGCTGGGATGGGCTGCCCGATGAGGAGAGAGCCGACACCTACATCCCAGGTACGGCCGCCGACGGGCTCCCTCCCCCGGCACCGCTCGCCGCCGGCAGGGAGGGGGGGTCCCCGCCGGACCCCAGCCCTCACCCCGGACCCCGCGGGCTGCGGAGGGGGTGGGTTGGGGAGGGGGTTTTGCCCGCCCGGGAGACCCCCGAGGTGGGGGACGGACTGACGGACGGCGGGCCGGGGAGAGCTGTGCTTAACGTGGAGGGGGTGGGGGGTGAAGGGGCTCGGGGACCCTCCCCGCCCAGCGGCGGGGGGTGCCGGTCCCGCCGGGCGCTGCCGCCCCCATGCCTGGCACCATCTCCCACCCCGGGGCATGGCGGGGGCGGGGGGGCGGGGGGGGGTGTCCGGGAAGGTGGGAAACCTCGTTTGCATGAGAAAGGTGGCGGGGGGAGGAGGAGAAGAAAGGAGCCGGGCGGGGGGGGGGGGGACGGGACGACGACGATGTCCTCCTGGCCTCCCCCTCCGCCTCCTCCTCCTCCTCCTCCTGCCCTTGCCCGGGGTATAACGGGAAGGCGGCGGAGCTGGCTTGTTTGAACTTTGGGACCGTTCGTGTTTGAGTTTCCGATTGCAGCGGGAGCCGGGGATCCTCCCCCGCCGCCGGCGGCCCGCCCGCAGGTTAAACACCGGGGATGGGAGGCTCCCGCCCGCCGCCGCCCCCCACCGCCGCCTTCTCCCCCCCCGCCCCGCCGGCGGCTCCCCGGTCTCCCCCCTCATTTACCGCATCCCCCCGCCGCAGGCGGCATCGGCTGCGTGCTGCTGGGCTACGAGGACAGCTGCAGCCTGGAGAGCAGCGGGAGCAGCAGCGGGACCCGCGACGCCGAGCCCAGCGACTCCCCCACCCTCCAGCCCCCCCCCGGCGACCTGGGCACGGCCGGGGGGATGCTACTGGACCTGGCCGTCAAGCGCCCCGTCGTCAGGTCGAAAATCAAGGTAACCGGCCCGCAATCCATTCCCCCCCCCGCCCCGCTGTCTCTTCCCCCGTGATGGGGTGACCCCTCTTTGAGGGCAGTGCCCGGCTGGCGGCTGGGGACGCCGGGTGACAGCAGTCCCTTGGGCCGTCTCTGCTGTGGTGGTGACAGCACCCGTCCCACACACCGAGATGGAGGCCCCGCAAAGAGCAGCTCCCATAGGATGGCAGCGGCAGGGCAAGCCTTGTAAGCGATGTACCGTAATCTTCCAGCGCCCTTTGCCTTCCCTTATCCCCCGCCTGGGACACGCTGCCCCTGACCTCCTTGGCCCGGGTCCCAAAGGAGCTCTGAAGCCAGCCAGGAAGGACCAGCCCTGGCAGCTAGGAGTCATGCCCCACGGTGCGTGGGTGGATCTCGTTCCTTAACGTGGGGCCTCCTTAAAAGGCCGCCTTCCAGGTTGTAGTCAAGCCTTGGCCAAGGGGGGCTGTGCTGAATCTTCCCACCCCACCCCCCCTTACCCTCTTCACTTATCAAGATAGCAGCTAGGAAAAGGTCCTCCTCCAAAGCTGTGAAAGGCCATTGCCACTTTGAGGTGGACCCTCAGGCTTGGGTGAAATGAAGCAAGTATCTGTCCATTAACTTTGCTGAAGAGCCTCTCTGCTGCATGGGCAGGGGCTTTTAGTGACTGGGTGTCCCCTGGGCAGACCCAGCAGAGCACAACCATGATGTCCCTCCCAAGGCCGAGAAGGCTCATGGGCTCCTCATAGTACCAGAGAACCGGAGACCGAGCTCCCAAAGTGTGGTGGTGATGCAGATGGGGTGGGAGGACCACGTCCATCTCTGAACATCCAGGGTTCCCCTCAGCAGAGGTGGACCCAGGCCACCCCAGTGCTAGGAAGGAGATGTGTTTACTGGTGGTTAGTTAACACCTCGTTAAGCCCTGGATGTTGGTCTGATGGATGGAGCTGTAAAAATTCCCACTGTCTCTGCTGGGATGACAGCCTTTCAGCCACCATGTTATTAATCTCATGATTAAACACTAGGTTTTCACCTTGCTTATATGCGGCCGCATGAGGTGGAGTCCTACCTGTTGCCCAACAGATACTTCCCAGCCGGCTCCCCCTCTAGTTTCACACCTCGTGGTTTTGCAGATGATTTTTTTTAAAAAATCTTTCTTTGTAGGTAGCATTGCTTCAGTAGTAAGTGAAGGAGGAGGATGGGGAAAAATAAGTGGTTCTTCAGGAAAAAGAAACACCACATGTATTCTTCTCCTTATGAAGAGCTTGCCCCGCTGCTCTTTGACTTTAACCTACTTTGTGTAATTTAACCTGGGCCATTAGCAACAGTCACAGCGAAACCCCGCTTCGGCAGAGTTGGGTTTTCTCAGCGTGCCACAGAAACTCCCCAAAAGCGCCACCGGAGCCGATGGACGTGTGCATGTGGTGCCGCCCGCTTCGCTGGCTTTCCCCCATCCCAAGTGGCTAACGGCGAGCACGTCCACTCCCCCGCCGATAATTAAACTAATAGCGAAGTATTTGCGTCTTCCAGACACTAAGCCTGCCCTCTGAGGAACGCTCTTCCCGAGAGCTGAATCATCAGTGTCTCCCTTAGTCAAGTTAGGTCATGGTGTTGGCACAATATTTTTGGTGTTAGGAGCGGGAATGAGGAGATTAACCCCTAATGACACTCTGCCGTTAATTAACGAGCCAGGGAGACCAACGGGAGATTAGTGCCATTGTCTCAGTCTCTGCTGAGTCAGCACAACGTGCCTTTGGTTTATCTCGCCAAACCTACCTTTTTTTTTCCACCACTGGCTGTTTTTTGAGGGACCCATAGCAGCTGGGAGCGAAGGCACCGCATGGGTATGACTTTCTCATGCCAGGAGGGGCCTCCCATCTCCCACCAGGATATTGTCTGAGTGCAGGAGCAAACACACACGTGGCACCACGGAAGAGGTCCTCATAGCCTAGACGTGTATGTGCTTATGGATGTAGCTGGACGAGGGTCCCTGCCTTGGGAAGGTATCCAACACGCAGGCTTTTTTTTAACCCCTGCAGCCCAAGCTGGCCAGCGTTGCCCTCGTCCCAAACTGTGCATGTTCGTTAGGTCACCCACCTGATTACAAGGGAAGCGTGAAGGTATCGCCCAGCAAGGATCTCCCAAATGCTTTCACTTTTGGTTTTGGATATATCCCAAGAATTTTTTCTAATGCAACAATACGCCATCCCTCCTTGCTTTGTTTGTTTTCTGTCGGTCTTTGTCATCCTGATGCCTACTCGCCCTGTCCTCTTCCATTCCTTAGTTCACCACCGGCACCTGTAACGATGCTACGGTGCATAGCTGCGAGCTGTGCGGCAAAGGCTTTCGCTTGCAGCGGATGCTCAACCGTCACGTCAAGTGTCACAGCCAGGTGAAGAGACACTTGTGCACCTTCTGCGGAAAAGGCTTCAACGACACCTTCGATCTGAAAAGACATGTCCGGACCCATACCGGTGAGAACATGTTCCCTGGAGGGTCACGGACGGCTCTGGCTAGCGGGAGGTGGGAGAAGGGGTAAGACGGGACAAGGAGAAGGAGAGGGTGAGGGTAATCTGGCAAGATAATAATACAAACCCCAGGTAGACAACATTTGCAAAAAATAGCGGGGATGCAGTGGAGGAAAGGGAAAGGCTGGACAGATTAAAGTCCTGGGACTAAAGAAATTTGAGGAGAAGTAAAGAAATAAAGAAATCCGTGTGAAACAGTCTGGGTGCATGAGCTGCCATCCAGATGTGGTGTAGACATGGCCACGAGACCAGGATAACCCACCCGGGATAACCAACTCATGGCACATTGTTGCGAGTCTGGTGTGTAGCGGTGAGGGCAGGCGGGCGGTGGATGAAAATGCTTTGCCCTCTAGAGGCAACGAGCAGCAGTTTCTTGGTTTTTTTGCAAACCTTCCCCGCCGGCTGTCCTGCAGGATGGGTTTATGGCTTGATTTTGGCACGGTTTGGAGAAACCAGAGTGTGGTTCATTCTGCGCCTGCAGAAACTAGTTTCTAGTTTCCCTAGAAACCAGACAACACATCTGACTTCTGCTAACCCTGTGTGCTGCATCCCTGCCTGCTTCAGGCTACCAGCTCCCCAAGTCCCCTTTCGGAGACGTTTCCCTCTGCACATCCAGCCACCCAGATCAGGTTGGCCACTGGCCTAAACCGTCTCTGCTCCCTTGTCGTGTGAATCACAGCATGGGTTGAAAACCAGGAGCAGTGGGTTGAAAAATATCCCAGCAGCGGTTCCGGCCCTGGATTGAGGGTGGGTAAAAATGTTGCCCTTAGCCTGGGCTTAGTTCCCTCCTCCCTGGTTGCATCTACACCAGATGTACAGGCAAAACCGAGGATGCTGTGACTTAAGCCATTAAACACATTAAGGCTGAAAAATTGTCCTTTTCCCTCCTCTGCTCGCTCTTGCTCCCGTATGGCTCCACCAGGCTGGGGGGGGATGCACTTCCCATGGCCACTCTGCAGTGGGGTCAGTTCTCGAGCCCACCCCAAATAGCTGCCGTTGTCTTTCTTTGAAGCAGGGTGGTTGCCTCAAATCCAGCTCTCTGGACACAGAAGTGCTTATCCTAACCTGGAGCAGGCAGAAGGCCACCTTTTTGTTTCTCTTTCTTATTCTTAGTGGAAGCGATGGCTTAAATACCTACCAACCCCATCCTCACCAAGCAAGAGGCTTTCTAGCAGTCCGAGCTGCCTGTGCTCAGGAGGCTTTGATTTCGCACTGCAGGGCACCCAGAAGATGCATCCACCCCATCTGCCGGGCACATTCCAACTTTCCACATTTGTGGTGACTTATGGGACCGGCCGATTACTTGGGCTCACTCTCCGATGCCCCTTTTTTGGCTTAGGCACCATTAACCAGGCGAACTGCTAGAGGCGATGCAAATACGTTGGTGGGCAGGAGCTGTTTCTTAGCAGGAGAGCTCACGAAAACAATGCCGCCCGTTTCAGTTGGAGAGCATTGTCTGGAGCCAGCGTTTTGGGCTAGTTTGGTTTGTTTGCAAAGCTTTCATGTGGAAAGGAGAGCCGCCGGCTGCGAGCAGGGAGCTGCCGCCGGGGTACGGCTGAAGTATGGAGTCAGTGCTTCTGAAAGAAGCGATTTTTCAACCTGTCCCCTCAACCTTTGAGACTCAGAAACTGAATCCGAGAGGGTGTCTTTTCAGAAGCTAAAAAATGTGTATGGTGTGGCAGGTAGGGTTGAACTTCCTACACAGGAGTGGAGCCAATTTTGCGAAACTCTGAAAGGGAAGAAGGATCTTTGTACTGGGCAGGAGTAAAAACCCATTGTCCTAGAAACGTGAATCTTATGGTTCGATTGTCCCCAAATGTACTAGGGGAAACCTGGCATCACTATTTCTCCTCTCCAGTGTAAAGCCAGGACAAACATTCACATACATTGCATTTACCTGGTGCTCTGCGTTGCGGGGGCGATGAAGGCTGGCGGTCGCAGTGGTACCAATAATGTTCTGGCACGTATCGTTTCCAGCCTGAAGTGTGGCATCTCTGAAAGCGGTGGCCTTTTTTATGTCAAACTTGATTGCTGTTCAGGAAAGCTGGGCTATATTTGTATGTTAAAAAGAAGACAAGCTGGAAGTGCTCCTGTTGGCTTTATTTCGTAGCTACGTGTGCTCATTTACATACGCTTTGCTGAATTTCAGTGTTCCGGTGGAAATTGCCGTGCAGCGTTTGTAACCGGACAGTGCAACAGCAGGGTAGGGTCAAGAGAACGTGAAAGCCAACCGTCCCGGTCTAGCTTCATGGCATAAGCAGACTTAAACGTTCAAAAGTAACCAATACACACAGTAAAATCAAATTTTAAAATGTTTCCCAAGTAATGAAGGAGTTCCCACAGCCCTGATGGGCCCTGCCATCCTGGCACGACCCCTCTTGTGCTTGTATTTGTGCCTGTGGAGCACTGTTGGCGTCAGGAACTGGGGAAGGTGGAGGTTTAAATTGCCTTCAGTGAGCACGAAAGGGCAGCCGAAATACTGTTTGTAAAAGACGGGGGTTTGTGGGTGAATTCTATTGGAGATTTGGAGTTTCTCTCCAATTGCGGTGTCACGTAACCCAAGCAGTCTCGCAGCAGTAGGTGTTGGGGAACTTCAGCCTCGATAGTTTAAGCCGGCGCACCGGGATAACCTCCTTTCACAAGACTTGCAAAAATGCAATCGAGGTGCCGCTGGTTGCGACTCCTAATCAGTTTGGATTTCTGCTAGAAAGATCAGCGACTGAGAGGTGAACTTAACACAATCTGATTACAAAGTTACAACCGTCTGTATGAAAGCCTGTGCTTTGCCCCTTTTTCGCCTGGCTGTTACTCACCGTAGGTCAGATCTTCCGCACGCTGGTGTTTCACCTTCCGTTGGGAAAAGAGAGGGGTTTAAGTAACTCCTTGCATCGGTTTTAATGCTGGTCTTTGCTTGAAAACTTACTGAGCTGGTCTAGTAAGTAAAATCACTGCTGGTTTAATTTTTTTCAAGTGTCAATAAACCCTCAGCTATTTGTCATTCAAGTACTGGGGGGTCGTTGTTGTTAAATTGGTGCCAATTAGTGGTAAAATGGGGATTTTTTTTACGGGTCAATATTTTTACGGTGTTGGTTTTCTGTGCTGAATGAAACTGCTTGGGCATTCAAATCACAAGGCAGCTCCTTCTCGCTCCTCTGGAGACACTCTTCTGTCACCTTCATGCCCTTCTCTGCTAGAACTGGAGCTTGTAATCTCAGTCATCCCATCTGTATTCTACGGAAATGCTCTCTTCTCCTTTGAAGCACTGTGATCGCTGTATGTTCACATTAGGCTGCCGTTCACCGAAGCCTCGTTAAGCTTTGCTCACTAAAAGAGAAAAATTAACATCTTAGATGCGAGATTTCATCCATTGTAAAAGCCAAAATGAAAGGTTAGCGGAAACCGATAGTTTTACCCAATCACAGGACTTGAAAAAGTCGGGGCTCTACAGGAGTAATTTTCGCAAGAGTCGATAACGGCTCCTTCGTTAGGACCAAAGCGCCGATGGGCACCTGTTATTCACAGCGTCTGCCTACGTCTTCTCGAAACGTTTCTAGGTTTTCTATTCCTAAATATATCAACACATTCCTGAAAATTTTAGGCCAAAAGGAAGATGTTTTATTTAGACAGGTAGCTCCTTGGGCTAGTAGGTCCGTGGCTGCCGGCCATCTGCTCCATGGCTGATATGCCAGAGCCTTGCTCCTTAGTCGGCTGTAAGAAACGTAAATCAGGACGGTAATTGCTGTCTTTTCATGTTGCAGGAATTCGGCCTTACAAATGTGAAGTTTGCAACAAAGCCTTCACCCAGCGCTGCTCCCTGGAGTCCCACCTTAAGAAGATTCACGGCGTGCAGCAGCAGTACGCCTACAAACAGCGGCGAGATAAACTTTACGTGTGCGAAGACTGCGGCTACACGGGCCCCACGCAGGAGGACCTGTACCTGCACGTTAGTAACGTTCACCCCGGAAGCGCTTTCCTGAAAAAAACCTCAAAAAAACTCGCAGCCGTTTTGCAAAACAAACTGAGCCCTGTCCTGCAGAGGAACTCCAAAGATGACGACAAGGATGAGTAACACGGTGGATTACAGTGGTCTAAAGGAATGAAGTTTACATGTAGGACTATAGAGAGATATATATATATTATTTTTTTAAAAACAATTTTGAAAGAAAACCCTGAAATGAAAGGGATGCTTTGGTTAACGGGACTGTCTTGGTGTTGGCACAACCTCAACTTGAAAGAAATATTCCGGTATATGATGCAGACATCATACTTTTTATCTGGTCAAGAAAAATGGAAAGCTTGGAAGAGCCCGTCACATCTCGGACGGAATATTTACTGAACTGACCTTCAGGCAACCCGTTTTCTGTCTCGGCTCTACCACACGTCCGCGTGGCCATTGACAAATACCTTCGCCTTTCCCCAGTGTATTTTGCAAAGATGATAACCGTTACCTCCCTACAGATTCCTTTTGAGAGGTTTGGGTGAAAAGTGCCGTGTAAGCGCAGCTGTCACTACATTGTTCTATGCAAAATTAATTAAACTGGTCTTAAGAACCGGAGTATGCTGTATCGGTAAATAAGATAAAATGTGCAAATAACCTTAACTCTGCCCTCCGTGCAGTAAACTAGTGATTTATGGAAGCATGATCCAAGGTGAGCTGAAACTTCTTTTTAAAGGACGCAGAACTTTTTCCTCCCAAACTTCCCAGGGCAGACTTATGGTCATGTTTAAGGTACTTCAAGCTGTGAACTTATTTTATCATGTTTAGATTTAAGTGTAACCTTAACGCTGATGTTCCTGGACTTGTCATGCTCACTTTGGGGATCATTGCCCCACCCTTTTAACATACATCAATATCAACCCAGAAACCCAAAGAAAACACTTTAATGACTTGAAGATATGTATTTTTCTGTCATGACGAAATGCAATTTTGTGTGTATTTTATGGTGTGTGTGCGCGCGCGTGTGCATTTGGGGATTTTTTTGTCTTATTACTGATCAAGTGCCCGTTCACTGATAGAACAGAGCGGTGCAATGCCGTGAAGAGTGAGATTTAGCCTGTCCCTGCCTCATGAGATCAGTGCAAAAATGTAGGCATGAACCTGTACCCACTGTCACTTCGGAGGGCTCCGAGTGAGACCGATGCCGTGAGGGAAGGAGGTGGCCACGATGCTGAGGGTGCTGGCACTTGTGCTTTTGGACTTCCCCCGAAGTCCTGCTCCAGCTTCTGTTGACCCAGGACAACCCAGAGGGCAGCCTGTAGGGACTGTGGAGTGTGAATTTAGGGATTTTGAAAAAAAAAAAAAAAAAGGGAGGGAGGGAGAGGGATGCCCGTAACTGATGTCGCTGAAACCGCCGCCTGACACTGAGACTCTAAAGAAGCTGCTGCAGCCTTTACTGGGCACTTGGGTGTCTATTAGAAAGACAGGGTGGGGTGGTGACACCCTCAGCGACCACAAGTTACTCTGGTCCAAGCCTGTGTTATTCATTTGTCTCTTAATGGACACAGCCGCTAAACGGGTTTTACATCAATTTATATGTCTAACAATTAGTGGATTTCATTTGTAAATTCCCCAAAGCCGTTTCGTGCTCAAAATCAAGCTGTACACTTGGGGCAGGATACGCCGTATTCTATATGCGTCGAAACAACAGCTGAAAAGTCAGCCACCTAAAATACAGAGTCGTAGCCAGGACCTTAAGAATCATTACTACTAAAATGAGAGATTCTGAGCGTGTCTGCAAGAATTGTAAAAATCTTCTCCATTTGCCTCAGTTTTGTACAGGCATCTGCTTGGGGTTTTGTGGGGAGAAGCTTCTAGGGGTTTTAAAGCATTTCTAATGATATTAATATTTTATTCAGCACAACTGTTTGGTGCTTGGGACCTTGAAAACAAGGATAATAAAGTGATGATACTGTGTAAAGAACAAACTTGTCATCCTATGTAACAGGAAAGTTCACAGAATGCTTTAAGGAATGGGAAGTCCACAGGAAAAAAGAAAAAGCATCTGCGGTAAATTAGGAGATCCTTACTTTGCAAAAAGAGCTAAAGCTGATCCCCAGTTCTTCTGAGATCATGCCATTATAACTGCAGAGTATAAATGGAAGGTCGCTCACTCTGAACGAAGCACGAATGCTTGAAGTACAAAATTGCCTGGCTCAGCAAGGTATTAACAGCTGGTTCAGCCATTTGTGCTGGTGATACCCGTCCCCCTCAAACCCCCCCCCCCCAACTCAGCGAGGTCTCCGTCATGAGACTTTGTTGAGTTCAGCTCCAAGGTGGGACTGTTCAGTAGAGCCCACCTGAGCAAAGGGACTCGCGTTCACCGAATTGCAAAGGGTCCCTGTGCTTAGCTCTGCTGAAACCTCCGCCCTCACGCTGGAGCAGTGGAGATGCAGCTGAGACCCTCCCTGTCTAGCTGGAGACACATTTCGTAGGCATGTGCGGGGGGTTTGTCCCACACATTGCTTCCGATTTCCCTCCATCACTGCGAAAGCATGTCCCTGTTGACACACTAAGGTGGTCCTTCTGGGTAATCTGTCAAAGAAGGCATCCACAGCAACAGCAAAAAAGCATCAGGCAGCAGTACGCAGAAGAAACACCTGGACAGAGAGCAAAGCTCTGACAAGCTGGATGCTACAGCTGGAGTAACTGCTCTGACGAGCTGGTTTTTCTGCAGAGGACAGATACACCCTGTAGCAGATGCCTTGGGCACATCAATTTAACAGTCTGGCAAGTTAGTCTAAACTGGTCACAAAGTGGGTTTGAGTTTGCGTGACCGTGGCAAAGGCCATCTGCCAGTTCTGTAACGGGAGAAAACTGGCACTACAGAAACGCTCCAGAGCCCACCGAGGGATGGATGCCGGCGGCAGCCGGACTGTCAGAACTGCTAGACACCAGTTACTTCCAGTGCTTCTGCCTTTGAAGGCTGCCTGCCTTCTGGCTCTCTGATGGTACAGGCTCATCTGAGACTTAAAGGCAGGTTTACAAAGCGCCACTGCCAGCGAGGCAGTGAGCCTTCCTCAGACACAAGGCTTTTGTTAAACAGATGAGCAGGGGTGAAGCCAAGAGGTGACAGCACTGCCCAGGCTCCAGACTTGACATTTACCAGGTGGCAGGATGAGTCTGGAATCTTACATGCTTCAGAGACATCTAACGGCTGGATGATGCACTGAGGAAGGCGGCAATCCCACCCAAACATTGCCCAACTCTTCCGTGCTCTCTCGATGTACCCAATCCCAATCAACACAGGGAATTCAGCACAACTTATCGCCTCCTGCTTCTGCCCAGGGGCATCTTACCTCTTGCTTATGCCCACCTTCTTTGTGTTCACGGAGCAGTCTTTCACAGAAAATCGACCGTGTTCAGGGACGTTGAACCACCCACTTGCTAAAATTCTGTGATGTGGGAAGATACTGGTAAAACAGGTAGAACTTCTGAGCGCTCACGCAGCGTCCTCGTGGTTAGTCATCTCTGAACCCAGTTTCTCAGTCGCCACGGTTTGTCTTTTTAGATAGAAATCTAATTAAGCACAGAGTAATCATAGCATCACCAGGCCAGGTTTGAATAAGCAAGTACCACTATAACTAAGTTTCATTGCACAGGTTTCCACAGTTCAGTACCCTGCAGGAACAAAGGTTTCAGTTTCTTCAGCAGCAAGCCTGCCCATTGGGTTTTTTTGGGTACGGTTCGGGCTGATTTTCTTGAAGCTTATGGGTTGGTCGTATTTTTATTGGTAATCTGCAGTGTTATTACAAAAACTCATACGTACAACTCAGAGTAAACAAAGGGAATGAGGAAAAGAGCTTTCCAGGTGTGGAACAAAGCAATACCGCCTGACAACATCAAGGCTTATTCATAAAACCAAGTCTATAGACAGAGAAACAAGCTTCAAATTAACTCTTCCGTTTTAGAACATCTATTCACAAACTTATTTGAAAAAAAACCCAAACAAAAACAACTGACAAAACCCAACCAGCAGCTCTTCGTTCCTCAGAAGGCCCAGCTTCGAAGTGACAAGGCTGCTTTTACAAACTCACTCGCACTGGCGAACGCTATAACCTGGCACAGGAGATGGTTCCACACAAGGTGGGCTCCGTATCGGCTCAGACCCCCAGCAAAGTCAGGGGAGCTCAAGACAGCTGCAGACCTGTCCACAACCGAAGGTCCAAGGTTTGCACTCTCACAGCTCTCTCATGGGGGCCGCCCAGCCTGTTAGGAAACCTGCAGGAGGAGCCACTTGCTAGAAGTGGTCAAACTTCCAACTTTTCAGAACACTCATTGGAAATTTCTAAGTGTATCGGTCACAATTCTGCTCCTCTTTTGCTAAGCCACCTCTCTTAAAGAATTGCGTTGCCTTAGTATTTTAAATAAACGCTTATGAGAACTTTGGTTATAATTCTCAGCGCAGTTTTTCCAGTTGTTGCCGTAAGAGAAACCACAAATCGTAACAAGCCTGTTAATAGATACCTTTGAGATGAACAAGAACTAAGCTGACCGAAACCTGGTCTACTATATTCATTTGTTTATCGTTTGCATTTCTCTCAGCTCAGACTATGCAGATGTCGTTCTGTTTTAGTTCACCAACTTCATTTTCAAAGTCTCAGTTCTGCAACAGGTTGTTTTGTTTTGGTTTTTTTTTTTAAAAACGACAAAAGAAGGATGATTTGATTGAACAACTTTCCTATCAACTTCAGGCTGTATAAACTTTGTGGGGAAAACCAGAGATTAAGTAAGTCGACTCTGTCCAGCCAAGTCCACTTAAGTCACCTACAACGTAAGGAAATACACATGCCCCACTCCAATTTTCTTTCAATCTTTTTTTTTTTTTGGTGGTGGTGGTGGGAAACCCCGATATTAAGAAATTAGCCAAAGTTACTCAAAAAAGAATATGTATTCAAACGGAAGATTTAAACAAAAGATTCTTGGTTTGGCTCTGTGCTCAGACCACAGGCTTCATCATGGCTTAGTTTGGGTCAGTTTTTGTCCATGTACTCTTCAAGGCGCAAAAGCCACTTGTTCCAGTACTGCGAGCACAGGTCGGGATCCATGAAATGCGGATGCGCAGGGGAGCCGTTCTTATAGGCAACCACAATCAGTCCACAGCTAACCTACAGTTAAAAACAGAACGCTGTCAGAAATACAGTGTTAATATGCAACTTCAATCAGCAATTCTGAACGCTAAACCTCACTGTAAAACTTCATCCTTAACATGTAAGTACCTTAAATAAGAGATGGGGAACAAAAAGAGCAATAATTTACCATAAAATACTTGGAGACTAACATGCAAACGCTGAGAGCTCAAAGCTCTGACTGGCTTTAGTGAAAGCTGGAGGACTCAAACTCTAAGTATCCGAGTGACAGGGTCTATTTAAACCTTGCAGGTGCTGGTTAAATTGCCAGTGACTGATGAGGTTTTGCCTGGGGTCATATAACCAGACTGATGCCATTCTCCAGCATCGGTCTGAATGGAAATGGTTACTTCGGTGTGCTCCGACATCTTTTACACTTGACAAACAGCTCTAATCCAAACCCCACACAGCTACTGGGGTGAAGTGAAAGTGGTGGGGGACATAAGACTAATAGCAGAATTCCAAAATTACTGCTTGTATTTCACTCTGTAAGGACCATGTCTGTTTAGTGCTTGTGTTTACTGATCTGTATAATATTCTAGAAAGTCCCCTGGACAACCAATGGATTACCCTGCTCTCTTCTACTTTGTATCTTCCCCCCTCAATGCTTTGTATTGAAATAACAGTCCTTCAGGCCAAGCAGACCTGGCTAGAATCGTGTTTGGAGTCTTTAAAAACATTATTCCACTGTTTTCCGATGACGTGATTGATAACACACTGCTTTCCTCTGAGGAAACACTGCAGAGCTTCCAAACACCCTAAGTAAATCACTTAGTCCCTCGTTTGCTAGTGGGATATAGCAACACATGATGCGAGCAACGCCCTCCCACCCCATTTCCCTGTTTGCAGGCTCTTTTGCTTTACCTCCTCTCCTCCCCCTTCCTACTCTTGACACAAGCAAAAACCACACAGAACAAAGCACTGGGGATTGCCCAGATGCCAAGTCACTGTGAGTTCATCTGACCTCCTAAGATGCTGAACATCCCTAGGTCCCACTGAGCAGCTCCTTAAAACCAATGAAAATACACTGCTGACAGGCAAAGGCAGCTGGATTAGCAAGAATAGTGGAGTTATTTCACAGTACGACGGCTTAACCTGATCTAAGACTGGGCTGCTTTGTTACAAATCCAATCAACGGTTCCATGCTGGACAGCAGGTGCTAAAGGCAGTAGGTGGGGAGAAATTAAAATAACACGGGCGCTACTGCTTGTCTTGACAGGTAGTAGGCCTACTGACCTGGAAGTCATAATTGGCATCATGATTTATGGCTCCAATATATGCTGCAACCTGTAATGGGTTGTCAAAAGTATTCTTCAGAAACGGCTTTGGTTTCTCTGAAGTTTTCCAGTCAATCACACACAACTGGCCTCTGCATAAGAGAACAAGATAGGACAATGTTTTAAACTTAAGTTTAGTCGTAGTAAGAAACAAAGGATGGACAGCAAAGAAAGCTGTATCACTCTTAGCCTGTTGATGTCATGCTGCTCATTATTATGTCGAAGCAAGTCTTTTCCACATTGGTAGTTTAGAACTCAAAAATCAAGACTTACGAATATCTGCTGCAGTTCCCGGCAACTGCTGAGGAGCACTTAACCCTGCCCCGCTCATACCCTGCTGCAGTAAGGAATTCTCCACAAAGAACAACAGCACTTCTGCCATCGGGTTCACCTCTGAGTTCACCCATTTCGTCCCTCTTAGAGATCTTTCCAGCTTCCCCCCAACAGCTCACCAACAGACCTGCTCCAGCCCGGGACACAGGCTCCTGTGCGCCACGGAGCACCACGCAACACTGGCACAATCAGGTTTCTTAGAGAACCAGTACCTCACCGATACTTAGCCACGCAGTCTACCAGGCCCAGGTACTGAAGAGTCTCATGCTGAACGGCACTTTCCAGGGCTTTCACTTCGCTGACATCTTTTAAGACATGCTGCACGCTTGATAAGTAGCCAGAAATAGCAACATCTTCTCTCTGCTCCTTAGTTGTCACTTCTTCAGACAGAAATATAGATTCCAAAGCTGCATGAAAGAGCTCTCCTTGGAGAAAAAGATCTAAGAAAAATGGGAAAACCCCTGCATTTTACACGCTACTTATAATACCTGATGGACTTGTATTCTAGATATTATGCAACATAGCTCTTAAAGCAGTCCTGGTTTTTTGTACTGAAAGCTTGAGGATGTGGGGAGGAGAAGGGAATGAGACAGAAAAATAAATTAAGTGTCAACAGTGAAATTAGCATCTCTTACATCAATGCCTACTTTATTTTTTTGGTCTCACTAATTAGAAACAAAATATGATTTTTAATTTATTGTTTATTCAAAGGCATTTGTGAATTTCTACGAATTAAAAATATTATTCTAGGCTGCTTTTGATGCATTTGCTTCTTCCACTGCATTGGTTCATTTGAATGGAAATAATCTCCTCCTGAAACGGGTGGGCACAGTTCTAGGAGTAAGGGTTTATCTCAGAAATGATTCCAAGAAAGATAAATTTAAATAGTTATGTTAGGTTTGTTATGCCACCTTATTCACTGAAGTGCTTATCAACTCAAAAAGCACAAACACAGGATATTCAGCTTCAAATAGCATAATAACTCATGTAAGGAGCACTCGGGTATTTATCAACCTGCTACAAGAGGCTACCTACTATCCCCCAGGTCCTCCCAGACCCCCTTCAGTCCTACAGCTTGGGGGAAGTCACCTTTGTAGGTCTTATGAAATGAAAACCTCTAAATGCATGGTGATTTCATAGAAGAGGCTATGTGTACTAAACAGTTACTGAAGAACTTCAACTTAAACAGCAAGATACTAGTTTTTTAACCACTGGAGACTTCAGAATGCTTATTTCTATGTCGTTACAAAGTAGTTTTGTAACCACAAACAGGCTCAGTAACATCAGCTGGAAAATATCTATTTGTAAATAGATGCTAGCAAATCGAGAAATAAAGAAGAAGCAGACAGAATAGGGCAAAGAAAGTCTACAGTCCAATTCTCATTTTTCCACACATTTCTGAATCCATTTTAGTGGTCCTAGAACAAAGATCAGAGCTTAGATTACTTGAGGTGTGCTCATAACATGCTCTTGCCCCTTGAAATGGAAACAACTATAATGGCTTTCCAGAACACTCGACTTGTAGGGCCAGACACTGCAGCTATGCTAGCATGTCCCAGCCAGCTATCCAGGCTATTGCTTCTACTTTGTAAACACACTGGTTAGACTTACTTTTAGTGTACTCTTCAAACCCATCTTTTCCAAGTTCCTGTATCATTTTCTGCTTCCATCTTTCTAGATAAAAGACTTGTCGTGGAGACATAGTCTGTTGAAGAATACGAGTAACACTGGGCATTTTTGTTTTTTGTAAAGAGATTTTCATGGGGAGGTTTGACTCACTGCTGAGAAGGGGAATTCTCTTGTCGGGGTTTATTAAAGGAACACAGTTCTTGGGAGTTTTTGTTTCAGCTTTAACGGGAGGTCTGTGTTTATCCGGTGGCCCATATAACAAATTGTCTTCTTCCAATATTGTCTCTGGTGTTTGGGCGCTGGTTTTGTAAGATGTAACAGAGTAGACCAAGTTCTTGTATTTTTCTTGGTCAACTTGTTCGTAACCATTCACTTTTTTCTTTTTACTATAAAGACAAGTGGAGGTGGCCAGACACAAATATGGGAATTGGTTTTGGCAAAAAGGTATTTGAAAAAGCATTCCCAGTTTCCCAGGTTTCCTGGACAGTAGCTGTAGGAATTTCATTCTGACAAGAAACATTTGTGAGCAGTTAGAATTTTCTTTCTTCTGTTAGGAACAGTCTGTCGGTAACCATATTTCCCCCCTGTGGAAAAAGAAATTCGTGATTTCCAGAGTCATAAAACTCTACCATCAACCTATTTTTGCCCTTTGCCAAACAAAGAACTGATGTGGTCATAAAGGGCCCTCACACACCTTATGCCACCAAAATTCCGTTACGTAAATAATACAATAACAGATAGAACCGATAAGCAATGAAAAGAGGAAATGATTCTGAAAAGAACCAGTGCTGGTCCACAAAATCTGAAACAGGGCAAACACATAAAGATGCTACAGTGGAGGGTGCTCTTACAGTAAGAGGATCAAAACTGTCACAAAAAGAGACAGAAAAAACTGTTCTGCAACAAACACCCCCTCCCCAAAAGAGGGAGGGGGAAATAAAAAACGGCTATGCAGAAGGGAATGTAGCAAATCCATTGTCATGAGGTATTAAAACCAAGTAAGTTTATAGTGGATGCCCAACTTAAGAGGATTGTGGGGACAAAGTACCTTTTGGAAAATAAAAACATGTTTTTCTTTTGTATACCTAGGAGAAAGCAGACAGTGGCAGTATATGCATGCTGAAATTCCCGAGACTGTGAAAGCCAAGGAGAAACCAGATATGCTGCAAGTATCTTCAGATTCAAATAAATCTTTTAAAGACCAGACTAAAATATAAGAATATTTTTCTAAACTGAGTTTCAAACATCGTTGTGTTCTAAGACACTTAGGAAGTTTAAAAGCAAAACCAGTATACCAGAATTATTGTTCACAGCACAGCTTTCAAAACTACCTTGTAACTGCAGTGCCAAATCCTGGGAAAGTTTATGCACATGGATAAAATGCCACTTGCAGAATTGAGGCCTTCTCTCCTACGAAAAGTTATCTGCTTACCATTACAAAGTTCCCTTCCATCCACTACAAACAAAGAATACAGACAACACAGACTGCCAATTAATATCAGCATTTTGTTCCCAAAAGGACTTTGTTACTCTTTTCTTTCCCCACACTTCTTACACAGCACTTCATACGCTGCCCACACCGCAGGCGACACAGAAAACAAAAACATAGCAGGAGGAGTTATTTTGTATGGACAGATCTTGCGCTCACGCAGAACTGCAGTGACACCAACGTGTGGGTGCAGGCATCTGTCACACAGAACAGTTTGCAAAAATGGGGCTGTACTGGCTGCAGCTGATGAGATCAAGGCATCTTGTAACAAGAGGCTGAGACCTTGGACTCTGGTTCCATAAATATTGTTCTTCATCTGTGAAGGACAAAAACCTCCAGCTGTAGACATTTAATCAGGACTAGGCAGATACACTGCTTTTTTCTTTACTGGCTTTACCTTTTCATGCTGACTTTGTATCGTTTGGGCAAATAATAACTGTTCTGTAACCTGACTGCATGTAACCCGATATAAAATTAACCTGTCAAAAGCAAATCTGAACCAGGAAAACACAATTAGGTTGGATCAGAACTTTGTGTCATGTAGCAGTGGCCTTTCTGACCCAGTACCAGGTGCCCTACAGCCAGATTTGCCATACTGTTGTTAAATGGTCTCACAGAGTCTTTAGTAAGGGTTTCCTATAATTACAATGCATATCAATCAAAATAGTTAATGATTTTAAAACCGCTTCATGGTCCATAAGAGAGTAAGGGAGAAAAATAATGAAAGTACCAATTGGCTAATTCTGCCACTGACTTTTTACAGTCTGATTAGATATACAGCAAGCTACCTTACAAGGGAAACTCACCATTTAAGATACTTTGAATCTGTCACTCCCCTTTTTTAATCATGACATTACACTTAATATCAAATCAAATCTAAATCTGCTTTCCTTATCCAGCAGAACTGGCCTAGGTGGAGTTGCACTTGTTTTCTCATTTTCCAGCGTTCACCAGCAAGAATGGACATGACTCTTGCTCTGAGCATCCTCTGACCTTCTAGATTCCTGTCAAAACTGCTCTCCTGCCTCCACATGAGAAAAGTGCAGTCAGATGCATTACGAAAGGACAAACCAGACAATTTCAACCATTTTATTGCCACAAAAGTATACAAGTTTTGCCAAAAAATAGAACAACCTGATTTAGGCAGGTTACACAGCAGCAAGAAATTGGACTATGTTCTGTAACTTAAGCTCTGCCCTGCTTCATTTCTTGAACACGTGAGGGAGTTTTACAAATTTAGGTGAAATGTAATCAAAGTTCATGTTACCTCTCATTTCTTACATAATGTCAAAAAGCTGTTTCTACAGCTTGCTAGAAATTTGTAACAGCATAAAGAGGTATTTTTAATGAAATATACATGTTTTAATTTTTCAATTCTCCTTGGGTTTTCAGTGAATTTTGTATGTCTTCAACTATTACTACCAATTGTTCTAATAAATTTGTTTTTAAGAAGCTCCCCATGTTTTGTCATTTCACCATCATAAAGCATCTCACTTCTGCAAAATTGCTATATGCCAGCATTTACAGCAACTCATTCTTCTCAGAAGACAATCACATTTTTAATAGATTTTTTGGTGTTGGAACGGGATCGGTTACCTGACAAAATGTGCCCCTTGTTGACAAAGAAATAATGAACAATGTTAGCACATTACAAAAGGTGTCAGTTTGCTGCAGGAGGTAACAAAGAACAGTAAAAGCAGCAAAGGAATACGTAAAGGTCAGGCTTTAATACCATAAGCAAATTGCTTCACTGTATTTTTTCATCATAAATAGCAGTGCAGAAAAATTAATCTCTCCTCTCTCGGAGTTTACCTCCTAATAGAGTTGCTGAAACTGTGATTTAAAATAGAACAGGAAAAAAATACTCTTATTCCAATGTAATAGTAACCAATCTTGTAGTTTCTCAGGCTATTGTTTGATGACCATTAATATGCCTACCCAAGTGTATTAATCAGAACGGAATAAACGCTGGATCAATGAGTGTGTTTGTTACATTAGCCAGATGACAAAAGAAAAAGTTTATTCTGGCTTTGTGTCAGCTGCAGGAAGCAAGATACCTGATTCAATACAAAGCTCACTTGTAGTAAGCTGCCCCCTCAATATTTTTTAAGGAATAAATTTATACTAGATGAGTGCTTTGAATTATGCTATTAAATTATGCTATTAAAATATGCAATATTACAAGCCCTAAAACCAATTTATAACAACACTGATACAGCGTTTCAGTAACATCTAGTATGAATTTTGAATTAACAGCCTATATTGTTCTGGTGTAATATCTGTGGAAATGTTTGTGCTCTCTGTGAACTAAACCACCAGGAAAGGGAGAGTTCGTCAGCTGCTGTGCTGTTCTACAGAAGTAAAGAGGTTCTAAGATTGCTAAGAAATAAAGAATGCTTCTATCTAGCAGAATAAAGAATCATGTGTTTTTCAATAAATCATAGTGGCATTTCTGTGCAAATAACTTACATTTACAAGAAAGAAATGGAGTTGGAGTGGTCTGGATCTACTCTCATACACAAAGAGCAGAATTTAATTGATATTTCCCTCAGGGCAAGTGTCTCCCTTCTCTCTGAAACAGTTTGTGTTCGAAGAGTGGTAGAAATGCATCAAGTATTGCATGATGAGCCACACTGGAGAACTGAACACAAATAAAATAACCTGGAGGAAAAAAAAAACAACAAAAAGGGAGGACTTCTTTTAAGTTTCCCAAGATAGTTGATTTTGCAGCTCCAACAACTGCACTAATACAAGACAAGAAGTTTTTCCAGGATAAGAATGAGTGGCCTAAGTGAGGGAAACAAAAAAGGGTTACTTAAGAAAGTGTTCGTGTCCGTAAAAACCTTCCTCCAACTATGGTTTCAGACAATAATCAGTATAGCTTTTTCTCCACAGTCACGTATCAAGCAAACAAACCCACTAGTTTACTTAAAGATAATAAGAAAAAGCACTCTTAAACATAGTTACAGATCTGTTATCCTGTGTCCCCAATCTGAGGACGGCAAATCCACTGATGAAGGTAGGTATAATTTTAAGTTAACATTGCAGGTTTTTATCTGGAAAGAAGTATTACTATGTGATGTAGAAAGGCAACAGTAACCTATCTTGTTGGTCGAAATCACCACTTTCTCTTTTTTTCTGATTACAGCTTAATAATGCAGGGCTTTAACAGCTACATAAATTTCAGGACTATGCACGCTTGCCCATTCCCTACCCTCAACCTCACTCCCTTGGTTCCTTGCAGTTTGCAAGCTAAATCATTGAAACTATCCAGGTTATAAAATACACCTCCCTCTTTCAGGAAGCTAAGAGCATGGGGAGAAAAAAGAGATTTAAAAAAAACAAAACCAAAAAAACCCAAAACTTAGCAACCCAGTTTAAAGCACAAGCCCACAGAGCTACAACGGATGAAAGGGACAACAATCATAGAACGTGTTGGGTTGGAAGGGACCTTTAAAGGCCATCTAGTCCAACCCCCCTGCAGTGAGCAGGGACATCTTCAACTAGATCAGGTTGCTCAGAGCCTCATCAGGCCTGGCCTTGAATGTCTCCAGGGATGGGGCCTCCACCACCTCTCTGGGCAACCTGTTCCAGTGTCTCACCACCCTCACTGTAAAGAACTTCTTCCTAATGTCTAATCTAAACCTACCCTGCTCTAGTTTAAAACCATTGCCCCTCGTCCTATCGCTACATATCCTTGCAAACAACAAGCTTCAGCACTGGGAAGGGAATTAGCAGGAAATAGGGTTGTAACACAAAATCAGCATTTTTGGCAAAAGAATCTGTGAAAGAGCTGGCCTAATCTCGGTGACCAGCAAGTGCCCTCCAGCAGACGGAAAACCCTTCTGAACAGGCACCTGGACATCCCAGATAGGGTTGGACAGCCTATGCCTGTGCAGGGCATCCCTCTCCCTGGGAGAAGCCGCTCTGGACAAGAAGCCTTGCTCGAGGCCCGCCTGCCCCACCGGGGGCTGGGGTGGGCAAAAGGGTTAGCCTCGGCAGGAAAGAGCTGCAGGCCCTGCGACCGGGGTCGGGGTGGGCACAAGGGTTGGCGTCGGGAGGAGGGAGCTGCAGGCCCTGCGACGGGGGCAGGCTGCTGCTCTCCCTCACCTAACCCAGGCCCGGCGCTGAGGGACCGACCTTTCATCCCCCCCAGCCCGCCTCCCCCCACAAGCCGCAGGTGCCTACCGAAGCGGCGACCGCCGTCCCGGCCCCGACCCGATCCCCGGCCCCGACCCGATCCCCATCCCCGTCTCTCCTCACCGCTATCAGCCGCGCAGATGGAGACGCGGGGCCACCATTACCTCGGCGCCGCGCTTCCCGCCACCGCCGCCACAGCCGCCTGTGCGCAGGCGCGGCCCGGCCCCGCCGCCCGCTGGGATCTGTAGTTCTGTTTCCGGAGCTCGGTGGTGGGGGGGCGTGCCTTCTCCCTTTCAGTTTTTGTTTTTTTTTTTTTTTGAGTGTTCTTTGAAAACCTCCAAAGAAGATAACTCACGTCTTTCAAAGCAAGGGAAAAAAATAATTAAAATAAAGCGTTGTGCTACCATCTTGGATGAGGGCAAGGGGCACCCTGCCCTCACCCAAGATGGCCGCCGCCGCCACGGCCTGCGCTGTGCAGGGCGGGGGTGTGTCGCTGGCGGCGGGAGGCGGCCGCGGCCCCGCCCCGGGCTTATATGAGGCGGCGGCGGCGGGGAGGGCGGTGAGCGGCTGGCCGTGCCTGGGCGACATGGCTTTGCTCCGGGAGGACGCGCAAAGCAAGGTGAGGGCGGCGGCCCAGGCCTGGCTGAGGCGAGGTGTGGCGGCGCGGCCGTGCGGCCGTGCCCCCCCGCCCCGGGCTGAGGGCCGCGCTCAGCCCCCGCGCCGTGAGGGAGCTCCCCGCCCCCCGCAGCACCGGGGCAGTGGCAGGTTTTGGGTTTGTTCGGTTTAGGGTTTGGTGGTTTTTTTAATTTTTAACATTAGTTTTCTTAAATGTTAGTTTTCTTAGCAGCCCCTGCGCTGCTTCTCCCTGCACCCGAGGTCCTCTGAGGGGAGGGAATGAGGGTGCAGCTTCCCAGCGTGAGTGCGGGGTGCTGCCTCTGAAGGAAGAGGTGTGTAGAGAAAGATAAAAATGGAAGAAAACAGGGTGGGAAGGAGGAGATGGGGAGGGCTCTGCACTACCACAAGGCAGTGCTGGCTGTGAGGGGGGCACCTAGTTGGTGGTGGGAGTGGGGTGATAAGCAGGGCCTTGGGGCTGCAGGAGCGGGGCCTGCTGGGGGATGCAGGAGCTGGACCTGCTTGTCAGGACCTGTGGCTATGTGCTAGCCATGAAGTGCTGTAGGCACTTAAACTTGCTCTTCCTCAGCGGGTCAGCTGCCTTGTGTGTCTGTGACCAGCCTTCCTGGTTGTGTGGCCTGTGTTAATTAGGCTGTCAGCTGTCACTTCAGCTGTGACGCCTCTTTCCTTTAGTTGTCACATCGGTAGCTGAGTTAGTTTTCCTTTCTCTGTAGTAGTGCCTTGTTAGTTTGAAGCTTTGAGCGCTGAGGAGGCTTATGTCTTGGCTTTGAGGGAGTGTGGAGTGTTTCCTGAAATTGGGATGCTCAGCTTCTCAGAGGAAATGCAAATTAAATGCTAAAACAGGGACTTTGTGAATTAGTTACTGTGTGTATGTAGATAGTGCTTGGAATTATTTCTCATACTGGGCAAGCTGCCTGGATTGTCTACCTGGTTTAATAACTCCCCCAACACACCCTGAACAGAAGGTAGGACAGTCATATAACAGTCTGTGAGCTGTCTAGCTTGCTTTCATACTGTTGTATCTGAATGTAGTTTTGCATTGTGACTAAACTGAACTCGCAGGAAAATGACTTGTGTTTTAAGCTGTTAAGTGTGCTTAAGGGTTGTGTTCTCAGTCTGTATTTTCTCCAGCCTTTTGGAAGATGTATATTAGCTGACCTGAGGGCTAGAAATATACCTGTCTTGAATAATTTCTTTAGGTAATTTCCTTTCATCTGCTTCTCCTGCATTTTAATCTTTTAAAACAGTCTTGGTCCGGTAGAACTGGCAAAAGTTTGTTGAACAGGTGTTTTGAGTTGTGAACTAGCTGGTGCTTTAACCTTTTCCTGCTGCATGTGAAACTATTGGTATTATAGTATCTGTCACTTGAGAATACTGAGTGAAAGTTGCAAGCCTGTAAGGCTTGCAAGACCTGTAGGTGATGGGTGGAGGGGAAGGTAAAATATCAGCTGTCTTCCAGCAACTGGTAACTTTGAGTGTTTGTGTGCCCTTTCTAACTTATCAGACAGGAATATTGGGGGGAGGGGAAAACGTTCCCACGGTTAGGGCTGGAGTATCTTTAATGCTTGATGGCCAAAGATTAACTAGCTTGTTTCGGGTAGTAGAGCTGTCTTTGGATTCCAGCAACAGGGAGGAGGATGGAAATACTTGTATCTTGTCTGTTCCTGTTTAGGTAAGGAAACAGCAACATGGAACTGATGTGTGGCCAGTAGATAAAGCCTATGCCTATAAAGGAAGCTTCATTAGGTCTTAACCTTGAATAGGAATCATTGGTAAGTGTAAACTGAAAACTGACCCTGAGGTGGCAAAGCAGGAGAGGATCAGGATATGTAGGAAGAGGAAGGGAGGGTAGGATAAGGGTGATTGGAAGTGCAGTGGGAAAGACAGTGTAATCTGTCATGGGGAGGAAAAGGCATTTCAGAAAGTGAAGTGAGTAGTGGGACTGCCAAGCTAAGCTTGTGCAAATTCCCTGGTATTTCTTAATGTCAGTGGCTTGATATTATTTTAAAGGCTCCAGTCCGCAATTAAACTGTTCTAGGTCAAAATACTGAGAGAGAGTATTGTAGCCCCTCTCTCTCGGAACAGTCAGTGGAAGACAGAATGGTATGTCGTAGCCTGGGACTTGCTGTTATCACTCCTGAACAGTGGTTCTCGGTGATGGACAACTTCTGCTATGTGCTCTGGAAAGAATGAGAGCCTATTAGATCTTGCTTGTGCTTTGCCAGGGAACTGCAACTACATGCTGCTCGGCCTAAAAGCAAGTAGGGAGATGACCTGCTAGCAAGATGAAAGCTACTGGATAAGGATAATGTACTGTCAAGGACGTATAGCCTCTATGAGGCTGGCCCAGTTTGGGCTAATGACACAACTTCAAATCCATGGGAGGTGAAGAGAGCATGGTGAGCCTGTATTGCTGGGACTCCCTACCGCCAACTCCAGCCTCACTGCAGGAGGTCAGCAAAACATTCTTGTAGATGCTGACTGTGGCTTAGGGATTTGCTTCTGTTGCACAATTTCCATTTTAGCTGGGCATGCTTTGCAGATGGCATATGGGCTAAAAGTGCTTAGCCATAGGCTGTGCTCTGCAGGCAGACTGCTGCAGCAAGGTGGATTTGGCCTGCACTGCCAAAGCTGTTGCTTGACTCCTTGAGCTGAGGAAGCAGTAGGTTGTGTGGAAGCGTCCTGTATGCTGCTAGGTGGAGTGAAGTGAGCTGGAGAGGCTTTTGCTCAGAACGTGGGATCCTTCAATGTTGAGAGTGTCCTTCCCACAGCTTCCTCACACTGTAAGGAGGTGTGTGACTACAGGGAGTGATGCAGAGAGATCCCTCTGGCAGGAGAGCAAAGTGATCAGGCCAGCTTATTGTACAGCCAGTGGCAACAGGTGCTCTGGCTATACAGGCTGCCTTCTGCTTGCTTGGCAAGCACTGCACTTGGTGAGGAATGCCATTTCAATGAGACTAAATTGAGCTATTATTCCCTCTTTATCTTTTTTTTTAAGCAAAATAGTGAAACTAATGTGTCACTGGAGTTCTACAGTCCAAAGTCACAAATTTTGGAAAGCATTTTCTATAGCGTAAGTAGCAACATGAAGACTGGTTCAGTTTTCCTGGTTTTGTGTAACTTGGACTACTTCAGGGCTGATTCTGCTGAATGTCAGAGAGCTAACACAAGTCTGTCACAAAGGCTGTGAAATCAAAGCTTCACATCTACTGTATTGGCTCTTTGCTGCTGCATGTGTGCAGTGTACTTTAAGACATATTTTTAGTATCTTGATTAAGGGAAACTTAATCTACTTGTGCTGAATATGACTGAAACATAGTTCCAGCAACTAATGCCACTAATATCTGCTGGCCAGATACTCTGAAAGTCTGCTAGTTAACTCCTGGGTGTTGAAACAAGGCCCTCTGGAACTGAAGACTCTGTATAAACTGCCAGAAAACATCATGATCTTTTACTGCTCTCTGGAGAGCACTTAAACTGGTTTAATTAGAAAGACTACTTTGTAAAAAGTAATGGATGCTGGGTAGTGGCAGATGTAATTACTACTGAAGTCTTGTTTGTGGCTGTTTCTTGACTGACAGCAGGGAGGTGATCAGTAAGAGGAGAGGGTTTTTACAAGGTAGCTGACAGTAAGCAGAACGCTGTGACACACAAACCCTTATGGAAGGGCTCCTTGCTCCTTCTGGGAGCCTGTCCATGTGGAAGACCCCTGCATTAATCTGACTTTGAGAATGAATACGGGTTCTTATTTCACTAGCAATTGGATGTTGTACACAGTTGCTTGCACTGGCAGATTCTTTTGTTAGAATGCAGAAGTAACATCAAGTTATCTAGAATTGTTGCTAAAACTGCAAAGGGTGTAATTTTAAAAGCAGCAGCAGTTCAGGCCACTCAACAGAACTAAGTGGCTTTGGTGACTCAGGGCATTTCCTTCCACTGGATGCCTGCAAGCATGAAAATGTGTTTGCATTGGGTGAGGCCTGATCAGAAACTCATGTCTGTCAAGCTGAAGCCTGGGTAGCTGATGTACTGGATTGATCACTGGACTGTACTTAAATGATCCAACTCTTTTTTGTTGATCTTTTTTTAACATCTGTAAGCAATAGGGAAAAAAAGCAGTGCTGTGAAACTCTACCTGGATTGGTCACAGTAGTGTTCTCTCTCTTGTGCTTCCAGATCAGGTGATTATCATAGTGTCCTAATTAGTAACATAATATCTCTTTCAGTCTTGAAATAGTCTACCTTAAATCTACTTCAGTTCTAGGTCCTAAAGCCTAGAAACATTAATCAATACAATGACTGTTATTCTGAAGGGCTGTGCTTGATGTCTTGCTCAAATTTCAAGGTCAGACAGTTCTAGTAGACGGTATTTTACTGAACGGGGAGAAGTTTTTCTTGAATCCTGGAGAAACCCTGAGGATCCCAATAAAAGTCACTAAAGAGGCATGAGCCTAGCAGTGGCAGGCATGGCAGCAGCTGTAACGGTTGCTGTAGTTGTTGCAAACCAGAAGCCTCTAATTTTTTCTGGGAAAGGGAAATGAGAGGTGAAAGTGGGGGCACTGTGCTGGGTTTGGGTGAGTGTTTCAGTTTGCAGCCCAACACAGCAAACTGTTTCCCCCTGGTGCAGCTCCAGGAGTCACTGTTCTCTGTACCTCTTTGGACATGTGCTGCATGTAAGGAATAACTCTTGCCAGCTGCTGAGCTTGGATTATAGCCCCTCAAGGGTGTGGGGTGACAGACTGGTTTCTGGTAACTGGGATGGGGAAACTTCAGTTCTCTTGCCCGCTTCCTGGAGTGCAGGGAAAAAGCAATGATGTCCTAGTAGAGACGTGCCTCCAGATATGAAGGGGCTGCCAGGCATGGCAGGCCAGAGAGCTAAGATGGAGTGCTTTCCTGGGAAGGCCTTGGCTTGGGTGCCTGCTGTGAAAAAGGAACAAGGCTGGGGATGAAAGCTTAATTCCTCTGTTCTGCACAGACCTCTGTGACCATAAGCAAGTAGATCTTCATTCCTGCTTGTAGGGTGGGTGTAGGAGCAATGGTGGAATGAAAGGTCCTGAATGATGAGCTGATAATGCTGCAGGAGCATGTGTTTGTGTTGATCAAAGGTTGGTGTGGAACACCTGCTTTAGGTGCACGGGGTTAATGCCTTATAGAGATGTGATAACAAGAGGGGGGCTTCTTGCTTCCAGTTCATTGGATAAATGCTGCCCCAGCACTTTCTGTAGGGAAACAAAGCACTCTGTCCTCCTGAAGTCAGATGGTGTGAATGTTCTCTTTGTAGTCTGAGCCTTGCTGCTCTGATTGTGTAATTCTGAAGGTCTCTGGCCTGGAGTTAGGAGCCCACAGTGACCTTCACTGGACTAGAGCAGACCAGTGTTTTTATAATCCTCTGTTTCATATGGCTTCAGGTCCTTTACTAAAGACCAGACTCCTGAAGGGTAGAGATGATAATCCTGTGCTGTCTGCAAATAGTGATATGCTTGATGTTTGAGCCTGCAGTGGCCTTTAAGTATATGCTGTGTCATGTATATTTACAGCGGATGTTTAGGGTAGTAGAGGTACAAGATTTTTTTTTAAGCAAGTGGCTTTCTGTAGTCCTGAGGGGCAAGATCCCAGCACTGTATATAGGCGTGCTCTTGACTCTTGTCCTGTTTCTGAGGTGGTCTCACACTTTGAGCCATATTTATAGTACATACTGCTCTGGAGTGCACAACTGAGCACTGCTGCTGATTCACATTTGCTTCTGTGTAAATAGGCACTGCTGGGGCAGTAAGCTGTCCTGCAGTAGCATTCCTGGGGATTGCTGAAGCTGTAGGTTACATGTTCTTGCCCCATTGCCTCTGCAGTTTATGGTGCTAGTGCAAGGAAGAAATGCCTGTGACATGTGAACTGCTTTAAGCTGACAAAGCAGTACCATCTTGTGTCCATATCTGCCCATCTCTTGTGCAGGCGTCTACTAGGCATGGGGGGTGTGGGGTGTGGCTGGTGTCTAATCACAGGTTACTTTCTCCACAACACTTAATAAGAAAGTTCACAAATTCGGGACTGGCTGATTTGTGTAATCCTTTCCTTAGTTTAGCTGGGAGGAAGCAGTTTCCTTTGGCTTATCATACTTTCCAGACTCAGCAGTTCATATTGTTAGCACTGCTGATCCTGTTTGGACAGTAAAGATAAGTAAGCAGGATGCAAAACACTGGGGTCTGCATCTCACTGCTTTGGCTGCAAGTGTTATTCGGCTGGGAAACACCGACCGACTTGCCTTTCATTCAACTGGCAACAGTCAGTGAACTGTGCTCTCAGTGAAACTCATGTCTGAATGGTGGCCTTCTAACTGTCTTTCCTCCAGTGCTTGAATGGGGCAGCTTCTGCCTAAACCAGTGTCGGTGACCTCCAAACCATGCACCTTTGTACTCTCTGGTCTGGCCTTCCTAGCAAGTATTGTAATCATGTGCCTGTAGGGGAATATAATAATCTGTCCCATAAAGTGACTGGAGAGAAGCAACTGTACTGTTGGAGTCTCACCACATCCATTTGGATGTGAGCAGTGCTGGGACTGCTAGGAACTGTGTTCCAGGGCACACTCTGTAAGCTTGATCGATGTCCTTGCTTGCTGCCAAGGCAATACCCATGATGGGATAAATGCCTTCTGTCCTGCAGAAGTCAGGATGGGAAGCTCAATGGGCTGCATACAAGGTCTTTCCATCGTCATAAGGCTTAAAAATGTATATCTCTTACCTACCTGCTTCTAACTGTAGCTAACAGCTAGTGTGTAGCAGATAGAAAGTCTTTTTAGTGTGGCTGGAAGGATGAGGGTACAGTGGCTGGGGCATCCCTCACTTATGTGTGAGAGCCTGATCATAGATGATAGCAGGAACCATTGGTGATAGTGGGAGTCTAGGCAGGGGCAGACTGGATAGAGACAAAAGCATGCTATAGCCTGAGAGCTGTGTCCTCTGCAGGCAGCCAGAGAGACTTGTCATCTACCAGATCTGGGCTGCAGTACACAGATGGCCAGACTAGGGGGAGGGAGTTTCCAAAGCTTTTGAAAGTGAACCTTCACTGTATAAAGGGCAACCTCTCAACAGTTCTTATGCAGCTTTACAGAAGCTTAAGGCAGCATTCAAGATATCTGTGATATGACAGGATTGCTCAGATGCTGTCTGGCACCAGCTTCCGTGGGCTTCAGCACTGAATCTTGTGCTTGGCGGGTGGCTGGGGCAAGCTCCTGGCTGGTGGGGTCTGTGCAGTAGTATGCTGCAGTATGGTGAAAAACTTAAGTTGTGGCCCAGTTGGGTAGCTTGCTTTCCTGGGAAGGCATTTAGAATTATCTCTAAAGGATAACATTGGGATTCAGCCTGGCTCTGACAGTCACTCTTCAGCAAACTTCCTGTGTTGTGACCTTGGTCTCTGTCAGTTTCTCCCTTATGCAGAAAATAAGAATGTTTTGTTATGCTGCAGCACTAAAGAGAGGGCCTCTTAGACAAGTTTCATAGCAGAGGAACACCACAATGTGACAGGCTAAAGTTCCTGCCTGCTTCTGGAATACAGGTGACTGGAGCTGGTGATCACTAGTGTCTAATAGCTTGTAAAAGTCTATTCCTTGGTATCTAAATACATGATTCTACTTGATGTAAGAACTGAATGTATGCATTAACCTTAGTAATCTATGCTGGATATGCCTAAACGTTTTTGCTTGCTTCTGAGGTCATGTAGGGAATTGAAGCCATTTGTCATCAATGGTTGGGTACATGCGGTGGAGTATGACTTGATGAAGGAAGTTCGAATTGCAAACCAGTGAGGGAAGTGAGCTGGTGGCTATGCCGAATCTTACTGCTCTTGAGTGCAGCCTGGCCGCTTCCCTGGCTTCCCAGAACAGGTTGGCATGCTGAGCATCAAGGCTTTGTCTGCTCTAAGTCAGCAAGTGCTGTCTTTGTAAGGAATTTCAGTGGGACTATGGCTTGAGGATGTTAGTGGTGCGTAACCTATAGCATCTTCAACTGAGAAGGGTATTCCACTGCTCTATAAAAGTTTAAGCATGGTTGAAACTATATTCTGGGTGTAGGCTGTTGGAATGAAGAAATAAGTCCCTGAAGGAAGATGCTGTCTCTCTGTTTAAGGCCTGTCTGAAGCACTGGCAAGGCAAGTCTGCTTTTTATTGAACCTGGTATGGTCTCCTGTAAAGGGTTCCTCACATAGCATGCTCAGAAACCTCTGTTGAGCTGCTCTGAGTGGAAACAAATAGCATTAAAATGTTGCCAGACACAAAGCTCTGTCTAGAAAAGATAAAACAAGACCTGAATTTAGGAGAGGAAGAGACTTGCAGCTACAAGCAGCACATAGCTTTTTGTAAAGCAAAGCTCAGTTATCTTTGAGGCTAGTTCTTGTACCAACTTACTGGGGCTTTCTTTAACAGCAAATGTGCATTCTGCCAGCAATGAATAACGATGTCAGGTATTCTGAAAAAAAGATTGAACAGATGCAGTGATGGTGCCACAATGTTCTTGGGTTTTGGTCCTGCTTCTGGCAAACAGTTGGCTCTTAGACTTTATGGGAGCCTAGAGAGGTTTCATGCCCCGCTTTCCAAGATCAGAGAGAACGTAGCCTCTGTAGCTGTCAGAACAGCTACTGAACCTGTGCAGTAGTTTTTTGAGATCAGAATGGCAGTGGTGACCAATCTGGGCCTGGTGAGGAAGCATCAGGCTCTTGCCTATGACTTGCTATTTGTAATAGATAAAAGCACTTAACTCTTCTTGCTTTAGATTAAATCAGCCCTGTGATCTAAAGGGGAGGAAACAGGTCACAAGGCTGCGCTCATAAGAGCTGTTCTGCCACGTATTGTGGAGGTGCAGGATAATGAAGAGAACTACTAGGCTTGATGTGCTTCAAGTAAATAAGCTGGAGAAGTACTGGAAGGAGGATGCTTCTTTTGAGAGAAAATTTCCCAGGTACCTCTAATGGAAACTCTTAACAGTTGGTTCTTCAGACTTTTAAGCTAACAAGCCTTCTTGGCTTCCTGTGTTTGGAAAGGAAGGTTTGTCACAGTGATGTGTAGGTAGTGTCAAGGCTGTTATGCTTGTCCATATGTGCCATTCCTGGAGGCAGTGGTTTAGTGTAATGCGGTTCTTGTTGACAGCTGAGGACCAGTCTGGCTTCACTAAACCTACTTGAAGCTCGACCAAGGCTTATTCTGTGAATTCTGTTGCAGCTGAGGTCTGTCTCTGTAGACCTGAATGTTGATCCTTCTCTCCAAATTGATATACCTGATGCCCTAAGTGAAAAGGACAGAGTGAAATTCACTGTGCATACTAAGGTAAGATCATGGGGTAGAAAGTGGTCTTTGTAAGAGCTCTGCAAGTAATCTGTGTATTTGTAATACCCATACCTGTAAAGATGGGCTTTGCAATGGAGGAAATCTAATTAGAAAGAGCTTTTCCACTTAAAGGACTGAGAGTATATATATGCAGAAGCTTCATATTTCCTGAGACTTGAACACTCTCTAAATAGAGGCAAGGTAGCTGATACACGAGATTTGCTTTGCTAAGGAGTCCTAGCTTAACACCAGAAGGCTGGGGGGTAGGGGCGGGGAAACCAGCTACTGTGAAACTTCACAAAATAAACTGCATTAATGCTGTTCCACAACAGTGCCTTTTCTTTAAATAGCCTCCTTACTACTAAGGCTCTCGAATGAGTGCCAGCTCAGCTAAAAGGGAGTAGGCGAGGCTCTTACTAGGCAAAATAGCTTCCTTTGGAAATGGACAGAACTGTTTCTAAAAGCACTAATTTACAAAACAGTAGAGCTTCTATATCTTCTCTTCCAGACTACACTGCCAGCTTTTCAAAGCCCTGAGTTTTCAGTTACAAGGCAGCATGAAGACTTTGTGTGGCTGCATGATACGCTCACTGAAACTGAAGAGTATGCAGGACTCATTGTAAGTACTTCCTAAAAAATGTAATTTTAAACAAAAGACTATGGCGATTTAAAGTGCATACTAGTAAGGGCATGAGGTCTGCTTTACCAGTGTTACTAGTGCTTCATGACTCAGGTATTACCTATGTTTCCTTTTGCCTTAATTCCCAAACAACTTGAGTGGTATGGCTCTATGTTAACTTTCTGTATTGCCTGAAGCAGCAAAAAAAGCTTGATACTCTGAGAGTTCCTGACTCTGTGGTGGTATTAATATCTGCCTGAAGAGGACAGAGGGAAATACTCTATTAAATATAGTCTTTATTTCCTGTCCTGATTCTTTAGGAGGCCATGTGGGCCACAGAAGATGGCTGACTACAGGGTGGATTATAGAGGCTGTTCCTCTCAGTTGGTTTCCCTCCTGGGGCAGGGGTAGCATGGAGCTAGGAGGGGCAAACCAGGGCCTGGACTTCAACATGCTTCTAGAATTCCTGGGTGCAGAGCCTTGCTGGCTTGCCATGACCAGGCAAAAAGACCTCCTTCCAGGGAAGGCTAGAAGTAACTTTGAAAAACTTTATTTGCTAGCATCTATTACTAACCAATTTCTTGGCTAGATACCTCCAGCACCTTCAAAGCCTGATTTTGATGGTCCCCGAGAGAAGATGCAGAAGCTAGGGGAAGGAGAAGTGTCCATGACAAAAGAAGAGTTTGCCAAAATGAAGCAAGAGCTAGAAGCGTAAGTAGAATGAGGCTACTGCCAAAAGCTGCACTTAGAGAAGCCTCCTGGGAGAGCAACTTGTTTGGTGGTAACTGATCTTGAGTGTGGCTATTTTGAAGGGTGTCTGCTGTTGCATAATCTTTAAAATCTTGGAGCTGGGATGTTGCCAAAAGTTTCTCTCAAACTGGAAAGCATCCTAGCTAAAGAGATTGAAAATAGTTTCTCTATCACTAGCTGGCTATTTCAGAAGCATGTTGCTTAATATTTTCATTGGATAAACCTAAAGCAATTCTTTGAAGAAGGCAATACAAGAGAGGATCTCAGTCTGTTCTTTCCCTTCAGTGAATACCTCGCTGTCTTCAAGAAGACTGTATCGTCGCATGAAATATTCCTTCAGCGGATTTCTTCTCATCCTGTGCTCAGCAAAGATCGCAATTTTCATGTTTTCTTGGAGTATGACCAGGATGTAAGACTTTTTTGCTTCTTTCTAAGTGAGGCAAGATATTCAGGGTGCTGTCACTTTTTCTGGGTACAGACAAAACACTATGTAAACCTATGTGCAGCATCAGCAAACAGATATTGCCAGTACTTCTGTGAGATGATTAAAGGATGAAAGTCTGACCTTTTTCTGCTATAAACCTCAGTGTTTTTTAATCCTAGTCAAGTTGGTTAGGAAGCCAGCTTTGTATGTCTTGATATGTTAGGAACAAGTATGGTTCAGGTCTACCTGTGCTGTGTGTTGCATGGTCCTAAAATGGAAGAATGAAGGTGTAATAAAGTTAGTACTGCATCTATTTTGTCACACTTAGTTATGAGTGATAGATGCTGATCCAAGATATGTAAGGAGAAACTGAGCTTTTTCTGGGAATGGGGAAAAATCTATGGCACAGAATAGTTGAACAACTTCTAGTCAGCCATTCGTTACGTGAGCCATCTTTGTACAACTTATACAGGCATTATTGAGAGTGTGGAAATCAGCCTGCTCTATCGCATGCTAGATATAAGTGATGTTACTATACTGCAAGTGTCAAAATAATCACTTTCCCCCCCTTGGGATAACTTTAAAGCTGTCTTGGCTTCTCTGTTGCAGCTGAGTGTTCGGAGGAAAAACACAAAAGAAATGTTTGGTGGCTTTTTAAAAAGTGTGGTAAAGAGTGCTGATGAAGTCCTCTTCTCTGGAGTCAAGGTAAGGTAGTTGGTTTACCTCTTACTTAACCTAATCTTGATTGTTTCTTGCATCCTGCTCTGGGGATGTTTGTTATGCCTGCTTCAGACTTGATATGTGTGAGGCTGAGTTACTAATGCTAAGCTTCCTTGTTACTGCTGTCCCAAGCGGGGTGGAGTAGCCTACGTTAATTTTGACTGCTGTAGAAATAAGACATTGAAGCTATACGCTGTTAAAAACTTAAATGTATATTTAAGCTTCTGGTAGCTGTACAAGAGTTGCCTTAACACAAGATACTGGTGGGGAGGAAGGAATTACACATTCAGCAAATGTGCTTGTGGCTTTTGTCTACTTTGGAGCTCTGAACAAACATGATTTATGGGTTTCTGCTTGCACTAAATGAGATCAAATACCAAAGACTCCTGTAACTGGTCCAGCTTTAGCTCTTCTATCGTGTTTCCATGGTAGCTCTTTCTAATAGACTTGCTGTCCTAAACACAATGTCATGAAACATTACAGTACATATAATGTTTGGTGTGGATGGGAAGCAAGCTTGTAAATGGCTTAGCTACTGTATTGCAGCAGGCCTGGGAAATAAAATCCAAACAGTTGGGGTGCCTAAGGGCTGTCTGATACCAACTTACTGGTTGCTTCAGACAATCTGCAGCATTGAATAGTTGAGTGTCAAGTCCATCTTCACTTCATTGTGAAAAAACAAAATTGCTGAACAGCTTGGTTTGTCAAACCTTTTGCCTCAGGATCCTGTCTTGAACTCTGCTCTTCAATAGAGATAACGGGCATAATGCTCAGGTGGCTATGGTTAGTTCTTTGGCCTTTCCCAAAATAGGGAAGAGCTTGTACTCTGCAGTAATGTAACTGACTTAAGAGGTCATTCTCTCTTTCAGGAAGTAGAAGACTTTTTTGAGCAAGAGAAGACTTTTCTTGTGAACTACTACAACAGAATCAAGGATGCATGTGCAAAAGCCGATAAGATGACAAGATCTCATAAAAGTGAATCTTTTCAAAGACCTTTCTAAAGACCTTGCAGTCTTGCTGATTTCATTCTGAAAGCCTTCTCTTGTTCTTGCAGATGTTGCAGATGACTATATTTATACTTCAGCTTGCTTGAACAGCCTGGCATTAGAAGAACCTACAGTTATCAAAAAGTAAGTAATTCTAACTGTTCATAAACATATCCTGAGTCTGGGAATATCAAGTTCCTTCTGTAAAATCCAGGGGATTGAGTCATCACTGGTTTGAGTGTCTTGAATTGCAAGCAAGCAGCATTGACACTTTCTATCCTCTGATGCTCCTGGTGTGGCAGACCTAAAACTATCAATTGCATCTGACTTAACTAGCTGATCTCTTGCTAGTTGTGCCCTACAGCTGAATCATGCTGGTCATCAAAGCTCCTTCTAAGCAGAAAGTCTCCTTGAATTTTTTCAGGTCGCAATCTCCCAGAGAATATGGGAGAAAGGGGTTATGCATTGGTGTTCTAATGTGCTGTTAAATACAACCACAGCCTACACTAGGTCTGTGTTATCTTCTGGTCCTTTGAAGTTCCAGAATAGTAGGGTTTTCTAAGCTATGCAAACCTAGTCACCTTTTCTGAGGTGAATTCTTACACCTCTCTAAGCTTTGCTATCAATTTACCAAGACCTTGTTAAAACAGTATGTAGCTGAATAAACAGTTTATCCCTTGGAGGGTAGCAGCGGGGAAATCCTCCACAGAACCTTTGTGCTCTATAGATCAGTGTTGTTACTTTAAATGGTGTCTAGCTGCTGAGCTGTACTAGTCTGTCAGGCTGGAATCCAGCACCCCTTGCATTGAACCTTTTGTCTACATCTTTGCCTAGACCTGGGTTCTCGTCAAGCCCTTGTCTGGGTCTGTATGCAGGATTAAACTCCATCCTTCAGCTTTTGGGTTTCCTGCCAATTGATCCTGGCACTTATCAGACTAAGAAGTACCTAAACTTATTTATACACTTCTTTTGTCACCCCTAGGTACTTGTTGAAAGTTGCTGAGCTCTTTGAGAAACTCAGGGTAAGAGAAGCTTGGGGGCAGAGGGGAGAAGAATCTCTGAATCTGTATGTTGCTGTTTTGTTATGTACCAACTCTGATCTTTTCTGCAGAAGGTAGAGAGTAGAGTTTCATCTGATGAAGACTTAAAGCTCTCTGAACTGTTGAGGTACTACATGCTCAATATAGAAGCTGCTAAGGTGAGAACAATTTTCTTTTTGAAGCTTAATTTTATTATGGGCTTCATGATTCACTAGTGGTATTCTTTGTACTTTAAGACAGGAAGGTGGACCCTTCTTTTACCTAAGAAACCTGGCACTCCTAAACCACAGCAGAATATAGAAACCATATATTGGCTAGCTGTGGTCCAGCCCACTTACAGAAGGGCTGTTTAATATCTGCAAAGAGTTTTTCTTTGGCATGTAGAGAGGAAGAACTCTTTTAATTTCTGTAAGTAAGTTAGAGCAAACTGAATTTGAGTCTGCAGCAGCATTCTAATCCTTCACTTGCCTGAGTACTCATGACTTGTCAGTAAAACCAATGTCAGCTAATGAAAAATTCTGAAGTAAATCTTAACTACTAAAGTACTTTACCATGAATATACAGTAACATGTGAAGGCAGTTGGAGTCTGAACTTCCAAGAGGGGTTTGGTAAATTGATGTGACTACAAAACCCTTGCTGACAACTCTTTCCTAATCAATACTTGACTTGGCAAGAGGATGACTGTGCTGAGAAATGGTATCTAGATATAACCTGATGGGCCTTTTCATCTGATGTCATGTACCCCGGAACATTCACTACAAGCTCCCTCTGTGTGGTGTACTGCTATTCAGATATCAAGACTATACTGTTGCTGGATTAGAAAGGAATTGGTGCTGAGACCTGTACTAGTTTTCATGATTAGGTTAGTCTAGTGCTTATGTCAAACTGTCAGATCTTCAACAAATTAAATGATAGTGTATCCCTTACTAGGGTAAGGCAGGACATCCAGAAAGTGCCATGCCTCCTTAGTGGAGAGGCCCACCTTATAGAAGGATAAAGCTACTTTAAGGGAAGAAGTGATGCCTACAGTAGGCCTTGAACTTCCTTGACTAAAGCACAAGTGGCTGTCCTGAAAACTTGTCACAGCACTAGTGAAAGGTTCCTCTTGCTATGCTAAGAGCATAGCAGGTTATAACAGCTTGTTGGAAGAAGAAGAATCTGATGCTGAAAGAAGTGAAACCTCCAACCTCCTGCTTCTAAGGTAGTTGTAACCTCAGTTGGGGAAGTAGTCCTCTTAAGGCTTTGCACTATTCCTGTCTACTTTCAGGATCTTCTGTACAGACGTACAAGGGCTCTTGTTGACTATGAAAACTCCAACAAAGCTCTAGATAAAGCCAGGCTAAAGAGCAAGGACGTCAGGCTGGCCGAGGCACATCAACAGGACTGTTGTCAGAAGTTTGAAAAGATTTCAGAATCTGCAAAACAAGGTAAAACAGGCTTTGCTGTATTTATGCTGAAGGGAGACCCTAATGCAAGCCAGGTCTTGATCTGATGTTCAACTACTGAAGGCTTCTGAACGCTCTCCTGAAGCAAGTAGTCGGGCTGCCCCAAGGACTGTATAGATGCCTGCAAAACTAATGGAGCCAAATATTTTTTTAAGAATGATTGTCTGAAGCAAAGCAATGTCAGTACTAGATCAACCTTAATTACAAGCCCCTAGTATTTGCTTTCCAGACTGTACTCTTATTCTCAGCCTCCACCTGAAGGTAACTACTCAGGCTTCTGATTATCTCAATTAGAACTGTGCAAGCAGGCTTTTGCTCTGTCCCAGTACAGCCAAGTGCCTCATACAGAGCTTCAAACACTGGTTCTTAGTGTATGCCTTTAGACAATATAACCCAGAGGAAACATGCTTTCATGGTACATATGCTATTCTTCTAATATTCTTGGGTTTCAAATGTTCTGTGGCTTCTGTTCTATTCCGGTTGTCTTCCTACAAAATGTTTCTGTCTTAGACAAGCTGGTTCCTTGCCAAGATGTCAGTGTCATGTGATGAATGCATCTCTGGCTAGAAACAGCAAGACTTAACTCTTGAACCGTTTTGTGGCTGAATACTGTAATTAGAGCTGTGCAACAGAACTCATGAAATGTAAGCGGTGTTACTGAAACTTCACTCACGCTTTGTAAGTCTGTCTTGTCTTTGTTCTTTCTTCCCTACAGAACTGATGAGCTTCAAACAGAAGAGAATAGCAGCATTCCGCAAAAACCTAATTGAAATGGCAGAACTGGAAATAAAACATGCAAAGGTGTGTTCTTTTTGGAATTTAACAGGCATAGCTTGAGAGAAGTGAGTACTGTGTGACTTGGAGGATTTGCTGGGTTTCCTTTAAAACTAGGAAGTGTAAAATAGAACAGCTGAGTTCTTTTGCTGAGATCTGAAGAGGGGAAGGAAAGGAAGTGAAAAGTTGTAGGTGTACAAAGAACAAATGCTGACAGTCTTATCTGTCCTGTGCAGAAATTCTGTTTCCAATCTGTCACTCATAGGACACCAGCCTAATGCACTGCAAGTGACAAGTCTCAATTTTGCAGGCAGTACACAACAGCTCGCCTAACTTCCCATCAGGCAGCCTCACCTGTGGGGTTTGACCTCTCCTGCACCTAGAGGCAGCTGCTGCCTCAAGTGTTCCTGAGTGCTGTGAGAGCACATCCTGCAGCCTGTTATCTAACTGTCAACCTTTATCACTTGGTTTGTCAGTGAAGGGGGCCGCTGGCTTTGTAGCAGTGTCTGCCAAGCTTTACTGAGCAGGTGTGAAGTGGGCTGTGGAGGCCACACCATGTACTGCCATCTTAATCCAGGGAAGTGTACACAGGTTACACGGTCTGTAGTTTAGTGTAGAGAACAAAGCAGGAAGACTCAGGAAGAGGTAACTGCATCCTCAGCTTCTTTTGAAGAAGGAAAGTCTAATTTCCCACCCCCTAAGAGTCCTGGACTTCATCACAGGTAGCTGCTTCAGTGCTGAGCTTGAACGTGATATATAAAAGGCTTCACAATACCATTCAGTTTGGCCCCCTTAAAAAAACTTACTACTCTCTCTTGCACTTCTTCGCACAAACTGAGTCATGGTTGCAGGCCTGCAGGAAGAGGCAGATTGCAGACTGTATGATCTGTTTTTGGTGCTTTACTGCTTGAATGTTTATCTTTGCAGTATAAGCTCTTCATTATTGTCACAGGCTATGAAATCCTGGGATGGACCTATTATTTTGGAAGCTACTTCATTGTGGAAGGCAGGATTTAAATTGTCAGTCATACTCACTGAAACTAATTCTCTTCCTTTCCAGAACAATGTCTCTCTCCTGCAAAGCTGTATTGATTTGTTCAAGAACTAAGGCGCCTTATTCTGAAAATGTGAAAAAAAGCATCAGTTGCACTCAATGGCCAGGGGCAACTTACTGGCTTGACTTCATTAGCTTAAAATAAATATTGTCACTGAGATTCTGTTTGACTAATACTTAAATGTGTTGATAGTGATACATTGACTTTCTTGGTATAAATGAGAGACGAATTGTTTATGAATTGTCTGGATGTAGCTAACATCCTGTTGGTTGATAACTCAAAATGAGTCAAATGTAAGAAATCAATTTGCTGTTGACTGACTTAATCTAGCAGAAAATGTTTTCTGAGAAGAACTCCTTTTTTGCAGGATCGTGAAGTAATCTGTCTCTTCATAGCCCTGATAGATTAAAAACTTGCAAGTGGGAGTGACTTACATAAGTGTAGTAATTTTATAAAGTAAATATCTTAACATTCCACTTCCCAGACAGATTTCTACTACAATATATTTTGAATTTCTATAACTACATTAAGTATTTGTACACTTGGGCAATACAGCAAATAAAGATGTCTGATACAACAAGCTGTTGAATGGCAAGACTTTGTGTGGGATGTAAAATGACAAGCTGAGGCTTCAGGCACAGAACCATCACAAATTACTCTTCAGCTGGAGCTCTTCATTCAGACCACTGGAGAGACATATCTGATTCAATAGGATTGTTCTTGGAATGAGTGTTGACATGAAATGTGGGGACTGCAGGTCATGTTGCTGTTTGAGTTGCTTTCTATGTGGTGCACACAAAGGGAACCAGGCCTTTCAAAAGCATTGATAAGTATAGATGGCTTGGGCTCCTTCAGACTACTTACAATGCTTCATATTTTGTCAGCCTTTACACCTCCTGCTAGCAACAAGAGGCTGTTTAAAACTTCCAGGCTTCTGGAAGCACAGCCCTTGCCAGTCCACTGCAAGATAAACCTCTTTGAACTCAGTGTGGCCAACTGAGTGTGCACTGCCATAGCTGAGGCAGCTCAGCCTATAAACCCCAAGGTCACTTTTCTACAGGTTGGCTATCATCTGGCATGTGTGGATATAGGTCAGGGAGCCATATTCTTCTAAAAGCAACTTTGAGTAAGAAGAGTATTTGAGCTTAACTTCTTGTGACTAAACTCCTAATCATGCTTGAAGTAGGCTGTGGGGGTATGCTCTGGGCAGACTGCCTGAAGCAGCTTCAACCAGAGAAGCCCTGAGAATGGGCAGCTCAGTGGCAGTATCTAAGGGCTGTTCAATCCTGTACTTTTCTGTGACCTATTGCTTTTTCTTCTTGGCACTTTGTGAAAACGAAGCAGCTCTACCAGCCATGCCATGCTGCAGCGGTTCAGCTGAAAAACATCTGAATTCTGTTGTCTTTTAACTTTGTTTGATAGGAACAGTTTCAACTTGTAGTTCACTAAGATTTCTGGAGTTCATGCTTGCTTATGCCCAAATAGCTTGGTTCCAGCAGCAGCCACATAAGTATATTGCATGTGGATATATGGCTCCTATATAGAAGAGAGCTGGTAGGTAGCATTGCTATATAGCTATATAGCATATATAGCTATGCTATATATGGCAATGTCATATATAATATAGAGCCACTGGGGCAACTAGTGGTCCCAAGCTGGACAATTGGTGTTGGCAAAGCTTTGGCTTTTCATAAAACGTGTACTGTGCCTCTTGCCCTCACTTATGGCTGCTTCATTTCAAGAAGAGGAGGCTGAGGATTCTAGGCTCTGCTGGTGTGCCAGCTGTGCCAGGATGAGCTTTTCCTAGCGTGCTGTGGCTCTCAGAACCCATGGTTGCTTCCATATGCTTTTTGCACTTATCGTCTATGGCATAGGAGAAATAACATCTTGCTTGTGCTGTTTTACACTAAAATTTTGTTATATGCTGTGTTTTTCTGAACCTAGCTCCAGTAGCTGGGTGGTCTTTGTGAATCGAAGTCAGTAGCAAGGAACTTGCAGCCTATACCTAAGTGCCTTTGGGCTGAATCTGAAGAAGTTGAGCTCTGACTCTGTTTATCCTAAACTACTTCAACTTGGTTCAAAGGCCTTTCTTACTTTCCCCAGAGAAAGGCTGAAGCTGGTGTTGATACTTTATGTCCCTGCTCCAGAAGCAGCCTAGACTATAGTGGGCGTCATGCACTGCTAGTAACAGTGTGTTTGAAGTTAAGCGAGACACCTTTTTTTTTTTAATATTCTCTGAGAGCTTTTTTTCATGAGATGTTTGCACTCTGAATTCTTGACATACTTTAATCTCAGTCAAATTATTAATCTGATCAGATTAAAAGTATGCAAAAAACTTTGGGTGGATGTAATTATCGCTTTATACTGATGTTGCAGTCACAATAACTGCAAGATACGGTAGCTATAAAGCAGTTTCTGCCAATAACACTTGCTCTGAAGGAAGCTGTTTTGTGTCAGCTATGCCAGTAGAGTGCATTGCAGTCAGCTTCAGCGTCTGAAACGTGTTGACTTGGAAAACACTAGTCACAGCACAGGTCACGTTCCTGGAGGCCAGTGGGTGGCAGGCTGGGACAGCTGCTGCTAACTAATTGTACACGTTTACCCTCAGTCTGAGTTCTAATGAGGTACTGGAAAGGCTGCTGCATACCCCAGTTTCTTACCTGGCAGCTGGATGTGCGTTGATATAGATGAGAAATTAGCTGCATATGTGAGCAGCCTGCTTATATGGAAGGACAGAATACTTCTTTAGTAACTAATGTAATATGACTGGACATGACTTCCCTTTTAGCAGGGCCTTGAATAAAGCCTCAGCAGAACAAAGATTAGCATAGGCAAGTCAGTATGATAAGGCAGGCTATCATTGCTATGAAAATAAGTTTTGTGTTTGTGTTTTTTTTTTTTTAAAGAAGTGTTGCTGAGACTTGTTTTAAAAGTCTGGTTGGGAGGGGGCAGGGATAAGAGCAGAGTTTCATAGACCTCCCAAACAAGGATTGAGTCTAGCGTACACTTACTGATTGTAGCTGTAAAGCAGTTTACCTTTACAAGCTTGTTGATCTGGTTTATGGGTTGCAAATGGGCTTTTGAGAACAGGCACAAGCCTCATCACTGCAATGGTAACTGAGGCGCCTGGCACTTTGCATCAGATGTCAGTTCTCCTCTGTCTATTTGAATGAGGTCAGAGGGAGAACTCATGTTTGGTCAAGTTTACTAAGGTTTGTTAGACATCCAGGTGTAGTGTTGTTGATGAAGATAGATGCCGCTACAGAGAAGCGATGATTACAGGTGGGATGGTGCAGGCAAGGTGTGCTAGAACCAAGTCCTTGGGTGCTGCAGGTATCTGGCTGGCTGGTTCTAGTGGAGCAGAGCTAAAGTTAAGATGGGCACAAAGCAATGGATCTGGATCACAGTACAAACTGAGGAGAAACTAGCAGCAGGGCAGCTGGATGCAGAAGGCTGCCTTCTTGGTACGGTATTTGCAGTGGGTCGGGTCAGGCATGCTAAACTGAGAGCACTTTGGGGTGGGTGGAACAGGTGGTGATTGTACTTAGGGAGTTGGCAGTATCTGGATATTGGAAAACTGCAGATGGGAACCAACCTGGTCACGTAAGAGAGGCTCATAAATGTGTCCTGTTGCACAAGATAGTGATTCCAGGTGGTGCAATAAAACAGGATTTTGTAGCCATAGAAGGGGAATGATTGAGGGTCAGATGTACTCCAAGAAAGGACTGGTTTTCCCTGGTTTATGAAGTACTCATTGTTCTAGGAAGACACATCACTGACGATAGGGCTGGTAAACCAAGCAGAGAATGTGCCTCTGGGATACAGAAAGCCCTGGAAGAGCTGTTAGCATGGACTCCTTATGCTAGTTGTTGCTGGGTCTGTGCTTCCCACAGTGGTTCTCCAGCTGTGACCAGCTTCACAAGCCTGAGAAACTCTGCTAAACATCCTGGCCTGACTGGGGGCAGAATTCAGCTGCAGTCTGACTTATTTTGGGATGATTGCTGATGCTTTAGTTAGAGATTCATCATGACTAGTTTTTTTTTTTTTTTAATGTGCTCCCAATTTATTCAGCTCCTCTCCGTTCTATCCTGTTTCTTCTTGACTGCAAGCTCTGTAGGGGAGCTCTGATCTGAGGTCCTGACCACTAGCAGTTTTGTAGCCTTCTGCTATGCTTCTGATAGCAACAAATGTGAATTTCTCAAAACGTGGAGCTGTGAAGGTTTTCTTGTCAGGTATTAATAGTTTCTGGTGCTTGCAGTCCCTCTCAAAAGATTGGGAGGAGCTGCTTGTTTATGCTGTGAAGCAGAGAGTTCTGCAGATTTCCCATTCTTGGGTGTAGCTTTCAGTACTTTGCTGCTATCCCAGCCCTTGCTGCTGTGTCTGTGAGCGCAGTTATGAGCTATTTCAACTTGTGATCTTAAGAAACACCTGCGTCATCGCTTGGTGACAGTGGAATATCCGAAGTGGATTTGAAATCTGTCTGTTTGCAGCTCACCAGTCACCAATGAATGAACACAGGCACTAGTGATCCATTTTAATCCCTCAGATTGTTGCCTGGCTCCAATTTTGGACGGCAGCTCACTGTTTTTTGAAAATTGTGGTTCCTCTGCTATCAAAATGCTGTCCAGTGGCTGAGCTCTGGTGTGGGCTCAGCCTTGCTTTTTGTTTACTTTTTATATTACAAAGCCAATGAGAAGGCCCAGCTGAGATCAGAGTCCAGCTCAGCTGGGTTTTCGTGCTCGCGTGCTAAAAATAATCCCTGCTAGGACTGCTCTGTAACTTGAACAGGCAAGCAAGAACGGTGCCTATTTTGCAGGGGAGGGGATTCAGGTAGAGTGTGGAAAAGGTGACTTGCCTGTTGTTCCACAGGGAGTTTTTGTCAGAGCCAGAAAATTAACTGGGATCTGAAATTCCACTCCAGGGCTCCTGCTGTCTCAATCCGCTGCTGTTGGAAGCGGTCAAATGAGCGCTTGTGATTTGAGTTTGGCCGTCCCTTGGCTGCGGTTTACTGCTCTTCTGTGCAGACGTGGTAACTGCTAGTTTGACTGTTCTGCCTCCACTCCAATGCAGTGAAACGTGTCGGTTCAAATGCCTTTTAGTGCTCTCTTCTGTGGGTCTGTTTTACTTGGCAGTGGAATTGCAAGGTCACTTTCTGCAAGAGAGGGTAGTGGAGTCCTGGGCAGGTGGAAATGTGTTGTGAGCACTGCTCTGCTGACGCTTTAGCTTCTCGTCAGCACTCAAAGGTCGAGTGTAGTGGCTGGATCGTGTGCCCTTACTGCTTGCAGCACCTTAACTTCTTTTAGGTAATGATGTAGAATTCTTCCCCGTCAGTTAAGGAATTCTCACTCCCTTCATGTTTCTTGTGTTTAATGTTGCTTTGCTGTTACTTAAAAGCTTTCCTAAGTCTGTTCTATGTGGGAAAACGCCCCTGAGAGTCTGACCCTTATAAAATACATGTGAAAAAAGAGGTTTAAGGTTCCTGTTTAATGCTAACCTACTACCTGCTTTGAAAACAACATACTGCTTTATAGTGTCTGGTTTAGTTTAGATCAAGTTTGTTCTGCTCCCTCTCAGAGATTTTAAAAGGTGGGGGGGAAGGAAAAAAATAAAAAAAAAAAGAAAAAAGGAAGCCTGGTTCTGTAAAACAGCCCAAGTTTAGATTGCACCTGTGGCTCAGCCCAAAATCATACCTCAGGTTTGGTATAGTTTAGTCAGGGGCTTCCAGCTGTTTCTTGAACTGCTCCTCCTTGAAGGCCTTGCTAAACAAAACCTCCTTGGCATAAGAGGTTAATGAGCTGGTTAGTAGAAATGTTCTAGTGAAGTTAACTTGTCTTGTTAAATTTGAGATGGTAACGGATGTAGTTTCATCACGAGCTTGCTGCCACTGAAAGGGGATGGCCTCACTTCCCCTCCTGTTTTGTTCCTGTTGCATCCCTTGGGCTGGTCCTGATGTTTGCGTGGCCTTGTGCCAAGCTGATGTAACTCACTAAAATGGCATGAGATGGGCCAAAATGGAGATGGGCCAAAATGAAGACGGGCTTTTTGCCAAGCCAGCGTGCTGAGTCTGTGTTCCTGGTGCAGAGGAGCACGCAGGCCGGTGCAAGGGCAACTTACTTAGAGGGGAGGGAGAGGGGAAGCTTTGCTTAGCTCAGCTGTGTTTTGAAACTGTTGGACTAGCACTGGTCCAATAAGTGCTTCCCCTTCAGGGGAGAGTGGCAATCATTGCTTCTAAACCTGTAGTGGGAAGACCTGGGGCATCTAAATCCGGCGCTGTCTGCATGATGGGGACCACCTTTGAACCGGGAAAGTTACTTGTTAGAAAAGCTTGTACTTTGGAAGGTACATAGATGGCTCTTGCTGGGAGGTGGTGGTGGTTGGTGACTTCTTCAGAAAGATTTCCATCACTAGTGCTTGAGAAACTAATAACTCCCCTTGCGTGGGCAGTATAACGCTGGAGATTTACCCCCACTCGCAAACGGGGGTACGGGAGTTTCAGGACGGCGGCAGAGTGGTTGTGGACCATGGGTGTGGAAAACATCAGCAAGTTGAAGGCCTGAGCTAACAGGCAGTGCCACTTTAAAATTTTTCATTCTGCTGTGGAGATTATTGGCACAGCCTCCTTCAGTAAATGCAAGGTTGTTGCCATGGAGGACAGGAAATCCCTCGTCTGCACAGAGAAGGAAAACATTGGAAACTGTCCTACTGTAAAGCACAGCTGCCTCTGTGCTGGGAGAGGGGTGCTTGCTTCTACGGGGTGTTTTCCAGAGGTCTCATTTTTTTGTCTGCAAATCTTTGCACATATTTGCTCTGTTTCTTGGTGGGCTGCTTGTGTGTTTGAAGAAGAGCTGGACAAAGGAAGTGGGAGCAGCTGGTTAGGACTAGTTTTAAGTGCCCTGATTAATGTGAGAAGCAGGAGGGATTTTCGCTTGGGAGTAAGATACTTAGCAAGTTTACAGTATCTGCCTCTCCTTTTAACTCTGCAGCTCCTCTTATTCCTGTTTCCCTCTACTGTTTGCAGAGGAAGGTCTCTGCCTTTTCTTCCCTTGGACCTCTTAGAGTAGGAGGCATCTCTGCTGTGCTGGGTGCGTGTTTCCCACCTGGCAATCTGAGAGATATCCTGGCTGCTCCTGTGATTACCTAGATGCTTAGAGCTGGCCTACCCTTATGAGATGGGGAAGAGGTGAGATTTGAAGATCTTCTGGGACATGTTGGTGTCATCTTTCTGATGCAGGGTCTGCAAGAGGACCCAGTTCCCTCAGGAGCTGAGACCAGAGAAGCTTGTGGTGGGTTAACGAGCTTTGTCAAGCTATTGCTGTTAACATCGTCAAGTTGTATGAAAGTTGAACTGCTTGGTTGCTGCCAGGCATGAATACCTAACTCATCACCAGTACTTGTCCTTCCCTATGGTCTGCTTCAGAGGCCAGATGAGCAGATTACCACTGATGCATACCTGTAGATGGACCGCTGCATCAGGACTTTCCCTTCTTCCAGAGGCAGATTTGTCAGTTGTCTAGTTCAGGTCTGGTTCTGTTCCATTGCCGTCCTGTCTGTCCCTACTGTTGCAGTCCTGAGTTGTGTGAGGTGCTGAACAGAAACAGAGAAAGCATTGTCTGACTCGGTGAGCTTTAACCTCTGTTTGGCAATGTTTTATGGGCCAAGTTTTTGTGATGACACTCCAGAGGATACTCCTGCATGTAGACCATGATGTTATGGGAGGTGTCTTGGCTGGAGAGGAGAGAGAGCTGTGCTCTTCAACTTCTCATCATATACCAGTTGTTTTTGCTTTTAACATGGTGTGGTGGTACTTCTTCTATGTTTAACTGAGCTGCGTTGTTCCTAATGCTGTATGCTGTTAAATCAGCAGTGAGGCCTCTGGGCGATACCTCTTGGGAGTTGCCCATAGGGATGGTGTGGGTGGATTTAAGGCACCTTTGGCATCCAGTGTGATGGGAACAGCATCAAAATCCCAGGTCTCTGGTTGTGGGGGTTAAACTCCTGTATCCTCCCTGAAGCTACTCCAGGATTTCCTTGGCAGCTGTTCCCGGACTTGCCAGAGCCCAGCTTTTATGCAGTGATGCAATCTTAGTTCAAACAACCCTCTTGCACTGTTTCTTCTCATGTTGGAAGAGTGTCTTCTGATGTAACCTGGCATCGTTGTGTTGACTTGCATGAATGCAAGGCTGATTTACACCGATAGGGCTCTCTGGCTGTGTTTGCCTAGCCCTGAGTATGGTGGTTATGACGTCTGTCTGGAGTCAACGTGCAGCGACCCGATTCACGTCTTCCTTTTATGACTGACCACAGAGTGCCACCTCCTTCTCTCTGTACCAGCCCTCCCTAGGTATATTTGCACAAGTCAAGTCCCACCCTCTCTGCTGCTTTATTTTCCCTTTGATAGCTGACAGGGGGTGTGTGTGTGTGTGTTAGATGTCTTCACCTTGACATGATGTGGTTCCTCTGCCCTGATGTGAGACCGGGCTTTCTAAGCTTTGCATTCATTTATTGCAGAAAGCCTGCTACAGCCCTGGGGCTGGCGTTCTGGGTCTGGGCTGGCACCATTTGGCACTTTGGTGTGGAACCTGGTTGGGTTTCTTTAAGGCTGCCTGGTCCTCACACTGTTTCTAGTCCTATGGCCTGTAAAACTTGCAAGGTGACATGGAAACCAGTCACTGATCTCAACAAGGCGATGTGAAAGAGACTTGTCTGTCCCTTATGTGTGTGCAAAGGGAGAAACAAAAAGGAGGAATATTGCTTTTAAGGCAATAAATGAAAACAGAGATGATCTTGCTGATCTTCAGTTTGGTTGTCAGTGACAACCAATTCTGGCAACTGTGTGCAGCAGGGAGTCTGTCTTTTATTTTCTAGAGAGACCAGGCCATCCTTTTGTTAAAAGAAGAGGCTAAGGCTCAGGGGAGAGCGAGTGAATCATCTCTCGTGGTATACCCCAGGACAGTGTCTCCTTCCTCTGTGGCAGGGATTGGCAAGAAGGACAGCCAGAGTCTCGTCTTCTGCAGGAGGAAGGAGGGAGGCAATGCCAATGGAGCCAATGCTCCAAGAAAAGGACTGATGGGGGTGTGTGTGTCTGCCCATCTTTTGCATTATGGATGCACACACCTATGAGCCCTCCTTTGTCAGACCCTTTGAGGGGTTCTGGAGAGGGTGAACTAGAAAATCCTTTGAACCGTATCAAACCGAGTGCAAAATGTAACGTGGCACCGATGCTGCACGTGGCTCAGCCTTGAGCAGAGGGGAAGAAGGAAAGTGCAACATTTGTTTGCTGTCCTTGTAACTGTGCACATAATGTTTGCCTGCTTGAGTGAAGTTGCAAGCTGGAGGATGTGCGCCGAAGGAAGAAAGATGATGCTTGGCTGAAAAACTTTCCTCGGGCAGGGTAACTTAGTCTACAGAAACTGGTTAATCACAGAAGATGTGTGGTGGGCGAGTACGCAAGCCTTCAACTGCCAAAGCTTCCTCGGTGCACACAACAACCGGAGGGAGGTACAGTGCAAACAGGGAGTCCTCTGTGGGAGACAAACATCCCTGTGTCTTAGTGGAGAAACCTTTGTAAATAAACCACCTGGCTCTGTTTGGTTACAGAGGAGCTAAAAAGGGAGCAAGGACACTGGGAGGACAGGCGCCCTGAATGATAGCTGGTGAGAGATGGATTGCTTTGGTGAAAGACAGAGGTGGTGACAGCTTCCTCCCCTCTTTTGTCCCCTGGCTTCGCCCATGGCAGGAAGGATGTAGGAATTATGCTATCACACGTTAGCATTGTGCTATTGAATATTCCTGCTTGGTGTTCGGTAACCTGCTGTAAGGTGGGTTGTGCAGATAAGAGGTCTCCCTGCAGCGTGGGCTTGGGGAGTAGGCAAAATGGATAGCCCATCTCCTTGTCCCTCTTATGCTCTGTAAGAGGCAAGATGGAGCAATGGGTCTGGGGTCTTCTGACAGCTCGCCCATGGGCTGGACAGGTAGATCAGTTTTGGGACGCTGTAGGAGGTATGAAAAGGGACCAATTCTTTCAAAACTGCAACAGAGAGAAGGAAACAAGAGCCTTGAGGGCACCCTGTGCCCTCTGTCTGCCCTGATATGCCGGTGTGTGCATACCCTGTGCCTACCAAAACTGCAAGATAAGGCAGTCCTGCAAGGAGATGTGTTTGCTGAGCGACTGACTCTTGCGCTCTGTGCTGAAACTACACAATCTGTGTTTAAGCGGCTGTTTAAGCGGCTCTGCAGAAGTGTAACAAGGTGGGCAGGTGTCTGCCCACCAGATGGGTGCGGGGGGGCCACATGCCAGCGTGTGACATTGGGGTGCTGGTTCCTCACAAGTTTGGCCAGAGCTGTGGCAGTACCTCCCAGTTTCAGCACTCCCCAGCAGCATGGTAATGTGACTTTCCAATGCTGAGAGGTGGTTTGCCTCGTTGTCCCAAGGAGGTCAGAAAAGTGCTGTGATGGATGGACACACTGATGTGCAGGCAAAGGTTGCCCGAGCTACTCTGCCCGGTGTGTGCAGTGAGGAATTGGGCAATGAGTCAATGCCCTGGGCGGATCAGTGGGTTTGGGAGCAGGCTGAAGCCTGCTGAGCTCTGTGGAGGAGGCATTTTCTGTCCCTGTAACCTCAGCCTGGATGTATTGTGTAGCACAGGCTTTACAAAAAGCTCTGTCCCTCTTGGCCATCTCTGCTGCAAGTTGCTTAAGACAGGCAATGGCTTTTACTAGTGTTTGTGTAACATCTTGCCTGGAGGAGTCTTGATCCCAGCTCGAAGCGTTTGCCCCCAGAGTGGGTGTTTTTCAAGCCCTATGAACCTTTGGGGCTCTCTGCTCTGCAGGGCTCGGTAGCCAGATACGTGCCGAGTGGTAGAGAAAGGAGGAGGCTCCGCCAGGGTTCCAGCTGCCTGCAGACAGTCTCCGCGCTAGTTATGGGAGAGACTTCTGCAGAGCCGGGCCAGAGAAAACAGGTTTATCCCCTTGGCCTGGAATTGCAGGGATGCTTAAAGGAGAAGAGTTGCAGTGCTACAGTGAATGAGTATAGATTGAAGGGGGAGAAACGGAGGGAAGAGAGACAGCTAGTGCTGCCCACAATGTTGGAATAAATCGAGGATCCCCTAGCTGCAGGAATAACGTGTCTTAAGCCCTTCCCTCAAAGCATGTGAAGGTGGATGTCTCCCTGCCTGTGACCTTTGTGTTTGCTGATGAGAAGTGTACGTGTGCAAGCTGCTCGGTGCCTATATGGAGCACATGTTTGTGTTGCTTGGTGGGAGGAGAGGGTAAAGAAAACCTTTGCTCTGCCCCAAACCTCCCCGTGGGCTCCTGTATCCATCCCTGCCTGGCTGCTCGGTTAGACCTCCTGTGCCTCCCTGTTGGGCTGTGCAGGATGTGTTCTCGCCATGTGGTTTTTGTTGCCATGAATGAGCGAGGCCAGAAATCTGATATGGGAAAGCAATATCACGGCTGATTTCCTGGGGCTGGTAAGGACAGGAATTGGAAAAATAACTTGGCGTGTTTCAGGGAGGTGGCGCTTGTAGCATAGCGCTAGGCTGGAGAATGAAAAGCAGAAAGTGGAGGGTGATCACCTGTGACAAGGACGCTGCAGCAGGTGGAGTTTTTTTCTAATGTGTCTGTTTCGATACTACGAGATCCTGCAATAAATTTGGGAGGAATATGGTCCTTTGTTGAGGCAAGGCTGGGTGAAATTCTCCCTGTTAAGCATCAAAGGCAGGCTCTGCTTCCCTGGCCAATGTTCCCATCATCACCACCACTTGCTTTCCAGCCTTGGAAAAAGAAGAAACCCCAGGAAACTGGCCTGAGGCTTTGGATGGCTGGAAAGGTCAGATCAAAGAGGAATTCACAAACGAGCTGGCAAAAACTAGAATGAAAGGGAGTCCACCCGACCCAGGGTGCTTGTCCTTAGGTCTCCAGATGGGGAAATGAGCATGCAGGGGGGGCTACATTGCTGCAAATAAGTTAAAGGTATGCAGGAGCGTTCTGTGGCTGGGTTTGGCCAAGTCTGTATGTTATTAAATAACCTCCAGAGCAGGGTAGCCACGTCCATGCTGCCTGCTGGAAGTGCTGTCTGGCCCATGCTGTCTCCCAAATCTGGAATATCTGTAGAACGAAGCTACTTGGCGGGGGCTGAAACCACACCAAGGACCATCCTAACAGTCATGGTTCCAATTCCCAGCAACGTTCCCTGGTGTGTTTATATTATTCCTAGGATGTAGAAACTGTCTCCCATTCCGTTGATCTAGCGGGAAGCTGGTTTGTCCTCATGGGTCCATGTGAGGGGTAGGAACATGTTCCAGCTCCGGGACTTGCTGGACAAGGAAGAGACTGAACGTATCTGAAGGAGGGTGCTTTGGGAATGAGGTGGTGGTGGTGGGGTTCCTCTGGCTGCTTGTCTCCTGTGCAGCGGTGCCAGCCTTCCCTGCCGGGCTCATCATAGCACCCAGTGCCTGGTGCGGTGTGGTGACCCAGCTGGCCTGTGGTGAGGCTGGTGTGCTGGAGAACCTTGTGTATCTAACCAGGGCCTGTGATTGCTGAGCAGGTTAATGGGATTGCTTCCCCCACCCTCAGCTGTGTCCAGATCAGCATCTTGGCTTTAAACCAAAGGCCTAGAAATCAGCCCAAGAAAAAAGGCTTTGCTGCTGAATCCAGGATTTGCTGGGTCTGCCTCTGCAGCAGGCACCCACCACAAGCAACCCTGGCAGCTCCGTTTGCTCAGCAGCACCCACAAGTACAATGTCTGGCAGAGCTCCCGCCATCGCCTTGTCTGTAAATATTTGTATCCTTCCTTCGTCCATCAGCAGCCTGGTGTTTGCGCGGGGAGAAGGTAACAGATGTTTGAAGAATTAATTTTCTGTGCAGCCCGTTCGCGGGAGCTGTGGAGGAAGGCTTCTTGGTGGGTCTGCGGTGTAGTAAGGCGGAGGAAGCGACGGCGCTTCTGCTGTGTAACGCTGCCAAGGGGCATGGTCTAGGCAATGTTTATCTGGGGATTTATGGGTCACTGAGCTTATCTAGCAACTGCCCGCAAAACAAGAGGCGCTTACGGCTTGAAGCACTGGTACTTGTAGGCTGCTACGAAGAACAGGGCTCTTGGTAAACTAAGGACGTGTCTAATCTCTCATCTATTAATGCTTTCCTGAGTCAACTAGTTCCAGTGGTTACAGATTTACTGTTTCTTTTTCCTGAGACTCGCCAGGGGTCTGTGTTGGGCCGATTGCCTGGCGGCAGGAGAGGTGGGTGGGCAGGGATCCCTCGTGGGCACTCCTGCAGAGCCATGGCTCCTCTGGGATCTGCAACGGGCAGGTTTCTGCTGCTGCGTGGAGCAAAGGGAGGCGGTGGGGCTCTGATTTGAGGTTTCCTCTGGGGTCTCAGCAACCTTCAGCTCCTTGGGGACCTCACTTGGTAGTCCGTGCCTGAATATCGCCCTCCCCTCCATCATGTGTGTGGATTCATCAACACCGCTTTGGTTCTGTAGTACGAGGGACGTCACCCGTGTGATTTCAGTGGCTGTGCGATGGTCTAGACCAGGGATCTGTTCTGGCTTAGGGTCCTCTTCCCTCCCGATGCACCCTCTACCACCTCCCAAAAAACCCAGACAAATCTTGCTCCACCATACCAAAGAATATCTCATGGATTTTAAACTGTGGTGGTCTCCTGATCCCACTGTGAGATGTTAAAAAGGAGAAAGATAAGGAGATGAGCCAGGCACAGAGAAAGTAATTAGGGTAATTTCTTCATCTCTAAAATGCTGCAATCACGGTAGAAGTTGTAACATGCACCTTAAGGGCACATCTATGTTGCAGTCTTTGGACAAAGCTGATTTGAAACAGACTGGTCCTTGGGCTGCTACTGCTAATGCAGCAGCCCAGAGCACGTTGTCAGCCACAGAGCTCGTGGCCAAGTGGGACGGCGGCTCCGGTGCTGATGTTGCAGGGAGCACTCTGTTGCCGCGTCCCTCTGAAGCGAAGGGAAGCATCCCTGCTTATGTCCCTGGCTGTTAATGTACCGCTAACTTCTGCCAGGCTCTGCTAGACAATCTTTCGTTCCCAGCCTTTTTCCTGATGCTGTTCAGGAATATCCGCCCTCTCCCTGCTCAAACAAAAGAAGCTTTTTGGGGAAACATTTGCCAAATGTTTCTCTTTGCAGCAATACAGGCTTAAGTGATGTTCCTGCTTCCCTGTTTATCCACAACATCAGTTTGTGGGGCTGGGAGTAAAACAGAGCAGGGAACTGACCCAGGCTAAAAATAACCTGGTAAAAACGATGGCTTAGGTGTTGTTGCTGACATCCCTTGTGAAACTGTGGCTGTGGTCAGAGAAGTTAGGTGGACTTTCTGAAAACTGCTGTAGGTTATCCGGTGCAGGCATGTTCCAGTACCTAAAGGGCACCTACAGGAAAGATGGGGAGGGACTCTTTTATCAGGGAGTGTAATGATAGGATGAGGGGTAATGGTTTTGAACTGGAAGAGGGGAGATTTAGATAAGATATTAGGAAGAAATTCTTTACCATGAGGGTGGTGAGACACTGGAACAGGTTGCCCAGGGAAGCTGTGGATGCCCCATCCCTGGAAGTGTTCAAGGCCAGGCTGGATGGGGCTTTGAGCAGCCTGGTCTAGTGGGAGGTGTCCCTGCCCAGGGCAGGGGGGTTGGAACTACATGATCTTTAAGGTCCTTTCTAACCCAAACCATTCCATGATAAATATGCTGCTGCTTCTCCTGGCATGCCAGCTCTTAGAGGTAATAACAGCATATTTCATGGCAAGAAAGCCCCAAACCCTCAATCGCAGTCAGAATTGGCTAAAATAAGAGTGAACGATGCACCAGCCCGAGTCTGATGTTGTTCCATTTTCTGATTAACTTGTTGGGGAGATGTTTGTCCTTGTTAGAGGGGTGTGACACTGGCGTGGAGTCGGAAACTCTTTGTTTTGACCTAGTGAAAGGGAAGGGAGCAGCAGAAGAGGATTAGCCAGTGTTAGCCCCCAAAGAGGCAGGAGGCAGTTGCTGTTTTTACTGGTAAGTCCCTACCTCCTCCACTCGCATGTTTTCACGCTGTGTATTCCCACTTCCTCAGGAAGCGCTTGTTCTTTTGATTGTAATAGCCGTTTTATTAATGGCTTTGCTGGGTTGAAAAGAGGGGTACTGGTTCTTCAGAAGTGGGCTGTCACTCCTCTGGCTCAGTACAGGACAGCTGGCAACTCTGTCCTGGCAAGTGTGGCCTCACCTCAGATGGCCACACTCTGCCCACATCTCCTGCCTGCCTCAGGGTACTGGAAGGAAGACTTTTTTTTATTTTTTCTTTATTCTCCCCATTTCTCACCTTCCTTGTAGGTTCAACGTGGGGGGACCTGGGTGGAGAACTGGCCCTTCTCCATTGCCTGAATGTGGTGAAGGACAGACTGGCCTGTGTGCGAAAGGTCCGATCTGCAGGCCCTGCTAAACGAAACAAGGCCAGTTTGTCTCCAGCCTGGTTGCCTCTTTTGTGGCTTGGTTTGTAGTCCAGTGAAGCTGAGCAAAACTCCCCCAGACACAGCTGGGGCACGGCTGTAGGTCGCAGCGTGCGGGAGGCTGCTCAGGGGGATGGTACGTGTGTGCCTGCCTCAGGTTTGGCTCCCTCAACCACCTCCACACCAGGGCAATAAAACCTGCTTGCAAGAAGGGCTGTAGCCTTCCTATGACTCAAGGAAATGGCAATTAGGGCCACCACAGCACTGCGTGGGGCTCGGAGGGACTCCTGCCTGCTGTAGCGTGGCACAGGTAAGCCACTTCTCTGCCTTGACCAGAGGTTGAGCCCCAGCCTTGCTTTATTTAGGATCAAAGGAAGCATGGAAGCCCCTGGATAGAGCTGGAAGTGCTATTGCTATTCTCTAGCAGGCTCTTCTCTTCCAGAAGAGATCCCAGAGTATACCAGTGGTGGCAAACTTTCCTCCTCTTGTTCTCCAGTAGGAAAAAAAAATGATATTTTCCACCCATGCTGGACAGCATCTTTTAGTACAATTGAGCTGAGTTAATCCATTGCCCCTCCCGAGACCATGTATATCTGCTGTCCGGTGCAGCCAAACCCACCGAGGGATGCCGCAGTTTGATGTGGAGAAGGACTGTGCCTGTTTGTTGCTTTTATTTTCCTTGTTTCTTTCTCAGCTTGGTTGCTCTGCGCCCATCCTTGGAAAGTGGTGAGGACTGGGGAGGTATGAATCTCTTGGCTATTTGCATCTAAACATTCATGGGAGACCTTGTTTTACTCCCAAAGGGGAAAGTGCTGGGAAAGCCCCTTCCCTCAGCGCACGACACATTAGTGTCTCTGCATGTCTTTGGAGAAGGGAGCTGGGTTTTCCCAAGGAACGCAAGGTAACTGGGTGCCTGAGCCTCACTGATGGGGACAGAGTGTCTGTCTCCCTTTGGCCTGTTTCAGTAGCTCACCCATTCAGTCTGCGATATATTTGGAGAACCAGGCTTGTAGCATGGGTGGAAATTCACCTCTGAGCTCTGTGGGCTTTGCACGTGGCCAGCGACCCCCTAGAAATGTGTTCCCTGCCTCAGTTACAGGTAAGGAGTAAACTGCTGTGCGTTTTCTGCCACAGTAGATGTTTGGCAAACAGGTGAACTCGTGCTTCTTGGCAAACGCCAAACATGGCTGGTGCCTGGGCTGAGTTGTCCTCCATTTCTTGGGATGTTGTGGCATCTTGCGATGAGCTGCTACCACCTGCTCCAGCCGTGGCTGCGCCCGAGATCCCCACAGGAGCAGCTGCCACACTCCTCCCCAGAAGCAAAAGCATTTCAGTTCTGGGCAAAGAAATCTTGTGTTAACAGCTGCCACGCTCTGCTCTCCTCCGAAGGCTACCAATTAATTCCTTACAACACGATCCATCTGTTCCCGGCCTGTAAGCTGCTTGAGATGGGGGTTGTCTTTGCCGTGTGTGCTTGAATGGTGCTGCAGAAAGGGGTCCTGGCCTCCTCCTCGATGACAAGGAGAACATTAAACTTCTGGTGAAGTGGCTGTGCGTCCTGGCACACCCGTAGGCTGAGGAAGCTGTCAAGGGAAACGGAATATTCCTGTCCTTTCGACCACATGCAGAAACCATCACAACTGCAGAAGTGCATCTGCTTGATTCAAAATGTTTTGCTGTCCCCTTGCGCAGCTGCTGTCATAGCTTCTTGGGTACCGTTAAACCATGTAGGTCTTTTTTTCATGCTGTTTTTTTTTGTTTGTTTGTTTGGTGTTTTTTTTTTTTACTGTCACATTTTAAGTTTCCTAGGCTCTTCCGCTTTTCTGGAAGCGTGTTGGAAGAGCCCAGGTTTGTCTGTTCATCTGCGTGGTCCTCGCATAACCAGATTTTGAGGCTCTGCTCTCCAGGATGAAGCGAGGGTAGCGGTCCTGCTCGTCACATGGCGCATCCTGTGCTGCCTCCTGTCCTTTGCCACGTTCGTGCCCTGGGCTTTCAGGGCTGTGGTTTCAGGGCTCCTGGTAACCACATCAAAAAATATCCCAGCCCGTGACGCAAGGCACTAATGACCGATGCGGACTCATTTTTCTGGTTCAGATTTGTTAAATATTTTTGGCAGGCTGAGCCGGAGAGCCTTGTCCCACATCAGGAGCTGCCTGTCTCTGTGCCCCGGCTAACTGTGTGTTGGACCACGTACCGCCTGTTCTCCCCCACAGAGACAGCGTAAACTCCATCGCCGTGGCTAATTGGGTAGGAATTAGATGTTCTGCTGTTCCGAAAACGCATGCTGTCGAGTGGTCTGGTGCACAGATGCTGTATTACTGGCGGTGGATGTGTAGCCCGAGCACTCAGATGCTCCCCAGGTCTTGGCGCAGCCTGCCGGGACGGGAGAGCGGGTCTAATCCTGTCTGGGGGTGGGCAGCGCTGCTCCTCCACTGTGTCTTCTCCCACTGCTGGGAGCGCAGGTGCAGATACGGACGTGGCTCAGCTGAGATGTGATATTTCCCTAAGTCCCCACAGTTTGTAGTATCTGAAATCAATTGTTTCTTTCACTGTAAAATTGTTACTACGAATTTTTACTTTGCAGCCTTCCAAACAGGTACATCTGTCAGATTTTGGTGTTTTCAGTGTTTCGTTACGTGGGATTTTCTTTTTATCAAGAGCAGGGCTTTTACCAAACAAGCTTCTCAATCACCATCTGTTTTTAAAAAAAAAAAAAAAAAAGTGCATGTAAAAGTCAGCTTGCCTGAAGTCATCTTGGGGAATGTTTTAACTTAAGGATGGCGTATAAAAAAAACTGTAAAAATGCGACCAGCTTTTGTCACTGTCCCGGTGGTGGCAGAGAGAAGCTGTGATCTGCTTCGCTTTCATTGTTGGCTCTGCCTACATGGACAGTTCAACCTGCTTTTAGACACTAGGGAAAAAAAAACAACAAACAAACGAAAAAACCCCACGTTTTAGGCCACCTTTTGTGTATACATAAAACTGGAGTCCCACAGCTTGTGCTCTGACCTTCCCTGTGCTCTCCAGCTCGATGAGCTGGCATGCCACATCATCCCATGGGAACGTGAGGAGGAGGAGAGGGCAGGGGAATCTCTTAGCAGCGTTGTGATCATCAGAAAGTCAGTCCCTGCAGCCCATTTTCTACCAGCAAGCTCTTTGCCAGCCCTGTGGGCAGGCTTAATGCCTGGGTCATGTGCTGTGGATGCAAATTTAGTGCGCTTGAAAACCGAGCTAAGCCGGAGGGCTGTGCAGTAAGCCCGTGGAGACCAGCTGTTGTGGCAGCGGATAAATGAGTGGGAAGCAAAAAAAAAAAAAAAAAAAAAAAAACCAAAAAAAAAAACCAAAAACAAAAAACCAGACCAACCAAAAAAACCCCCCAAACCCTGACCAAAGAAACACCCCACTCTTTCTTCGTTTGGAGAGAGAAGACCGTCTCTGGGTTTTCTGCGTGCGAGGAGCTGCGTGTCGGGCTGTGGTTTGTATTGCAGGACCAAGGTGGGAGCGACTGGCTTGGCTATAGCCCTGAAAGGGTAGAAAAACCCCACACCTTTGTTTCCCAGGGTACTTAATACGTGCCCTGGGCTTTCGGCCCAGCAGGCAATGTGATAGTGAGAGGCTCCGATGCCACCGGAGGAGCGGCCGAGGGCTGCTTGGATGTGGGAAGGGTTAAGCAGCCTGGACATGAGGAACGAGCTGTGGTGTTCCTTCCGTGATTCAAAGAGGGAAAAATGTGCCCTCCCTCTCCGATGCTTCCTTCTGTCCAAAAAAGGCTAAATGGGCTCAGTGAAAAACCAGCGGAGGCATTCCTCATATTCTCGGGAGTAACTGGATGTAAAAGCCGGGATTTAAAGGGGTAGCTTGCAGCAAATTAAATGTGACTCTGAAAGGAATTCACCTTCTGCAGGAAAGCTGACTGTGGTTTCGGCAGTGAAGGACGAGCTGGGCGCTAGCTAGAGAAAGAGGAGGCTGTGTAAGAGATGGATATTAACAAACACAGACGATCCATTAGTCATCACAGATGATTAAACACAGGAGGGCGGTTTGTCGTCTTTATTTTATTAGGGACGGCTTACACGCACAGTAATAGCCACAGGACTCGGCCGGGTTTGCAGCAGCTCCCAAGCACACAGGTTAATTGTGCCGACCCTCACCCAAAACCCGTTCATGTCAACGGGAGCCTCTCCCCCAGCCTTCAACGCGCTTTGGAGCACGACCAAAGCTCTTTTAATATATCCTGTGATCCTTCTGCAGCCAAACAGACTGCGTTGTCTTCTCCAGGCTAGGATTGCAGGCACTTACTACACCGTTTGCCGGTGGCAGTCTGCCTGTTGTGAAACACATGTGAGGGCTGGTCTGCAAAAACACCTCCGTGCAGAGTAAAGCTGCTTCTCCCCTATCACCTTCAACAACCCCCCCCGAGACCCCTCTGCCACCCAGCAAGGAGTCACAGAGGCGATCTGAGGCCTGAATGATGAGGGGGGTGTGTGTGTAAGAAAATCTTTAAAAGAGAAAGGAAAATTAAGGAAGAAGGAGGAAGGGAGGCTGAAGATGACTGCCAATGTCAACGTGATGTGGAAGGATAGGATCTCTGGCTGATGGGCCCTTCCTTCCTACCTCCAGCCAGCTGGAGATGAGAACAGCATGGGGTACGTCTTCACAGCTGGTGAATTGCTGCCTCCCCCTCATGTCTGGACTAGAGCTGGAGAGAGGTCCACCCGGCTCTGCTCATTGCCCAAAAGGAGGATTTCAAAGAGGCTGGGCTATGAACAGGGTCACTCGTGTCCTAGGGGATGAGCAGGAAGGTCTCTGTAGGTCAAGGATCCCAGTCAGGCTGCTCTGGAAAAGAGTAGGGTGAGGTCTGTCACATAGCAGGCTTTGCTGTTGGATAGGCATTGGATGCGTGCTCAATCAGACTCCGCACCCCTGTGGGGAATATAATGGCTTATTTTCAGATCCCAGTTCTGCTTGAGGTGGAGTTTCCTACTCCCATGGGAGTGCCTGAGCATTCCTAGTGAGTATGATTGAGACTGCATGAGAAGATTAGGGGAGAAAGTGGGGGAAGAAGGAAAACACTCGGTATCAGGGTTGTAGGAGGTGCTATGGGGCATGAAGAAAGTTTCGGTCACTTTGGGTGAGAGTCTCTTATTCCCTTTGGGTAGAATGACTTTCTGGGTGAGTGGAATGCAGGAGACCAGATTTGTTCATCCCTGAGGCCAGGGCTGACTTTGCTTGGATATTTATGTCCGGGAGAGAGCTCCCAGCTGGGTATCCTGAAGAGAGATGGCCAGGCCGGGTAGCGGGGGGTGGTGGTGTCTTCCTCCTTAGCTGATAACCTCCTTTCTGGGGTAAGGATTAAGCTCTTCACCTTGGTGGCTTCTGCAAATGCCAAGCCCGGGCAGCTCATTCTCCCTTGCGGTGCCTGGACAGAAATGTCGCAGTTTCTCAGTGTTGAGCCTATGTCTGCTGGCGGCTTTTACCCTGCAAAACGTGGTCGCTTGGGCAGGAAGCCAAGCTCAGGGCTGCCAAGCTGCAGGTTCTTCTCCACTACCTGCTGGCAAGGTATAGACTTTAGGGGTGTGTGATGGAGCAGGGTCTCCTTGCTGAAGGGTCCTACTGGAGCATCTCACGAGGGTCGCAGTCCTTCAGTCACTTGGTGTACGGCTTGCAGATGCCTTGGGAGCAGACCGCATCCACCCAACATGGGGAGCGCTCTTTGTCCTGGTGCCTGTATGCTCACTAATCGGTCCTGACATCTTGACAAGGACTTCGTGTGAGGCTGTCAGGAGCAGTTACTGATGCTTGGCGGCGCTTCCATGCCGGCACGGCCTGAAAGCTGCAGGTCAGGTCCTTGCAGGGGGCTCAGCTGGGTGAAGACTTGCAGGGCATCGGTGCCTGGTGGTTCCCTGAGCAATTTCCCATCTGACTTCTGTGTTTATTGTGCACCTGGAATTTAATATATATGCAAGCCCGTTTCTAAGGAGAGGTGTTAAAAGTTACTTCCCTGAGCAGCTGGGGTTGGCTTGACTTTTTATTACCGGGGAAAGGAAAGAATTGCCACCCAAATAAAGTACTTTTTAATGTGAACTTGATTACTAAGTACTCACCTGGAGCAAGCTTAAACCAACTGAGAAACCACCCCCTCTCTCTCTCCCCTAGCAAGTGCCTGGCTCTAAGTAGCGTAGACCACCCTACAAAATCTCCTTGATCATTCCTATTAGGTGAAGCCTTGCCCAGAGGTCGGAATACCCGCACGGCTTTGCTGTGGAGCGCAGCCAGCCCCGACAGGGTTATGAAGTTAAACAGGAGTGCGTTTAAAGGGAGGGAAAGGATATGGTTTGCTCGGGCTTTTCCTTGCAAGGAAATGCCCTTCAAGAGGAGCCCTGGGAGAGATGGATGCCAGGACTCGGGGAGCAGGACGCGGTGACTTCCAGAAGCTGCAGAGAGGGAAGGACTGCAGCGAGGTTAATTTGGACCTTGGGCAAATGAAGGGCTCAGGGCTGATGGGAGGGCGTCAGGGGGTGATTCAGCTGGCTGTTCTGCTCTCGAGTGCCTGGGACATGTTGCAGTGCTGTTGCAGGAGTTTATTCCACGGCAAGTCCTGGTTTGGTCCGCCTGATACTATCCAGCTTGGATTTGCCAGATGTGTTTCAGGGGAGACCGTTCCCGGCTGGCTGAGATGGAGGGTCTAAGGGATCTTCAAGCAGGCTTGCTGGCACGCCTGCCGCTGGCGATCCCCAGCCAGGGCCAGCGTTCCCCAGAGTGAAGAGTGGAGCTGGGGGGCTGGGGAGGGGTGGCTGAGCCAAGAGCCACGCCGGGAGTCCCAGCGGCTTCGCAGCGCTTCCTCCCCATTGTGCCTCTCTCCTCAAGCGCATTGTGGGCTGCGTGGGCAGAGCATCCTACTGGGAGGAGGGAGTCGCTGGCCCTTGGAAACTACAAGGGAAACTACGAGGGAAGCCTGGTTTAAAATAGCTTCATTGGTGAGACCTGTTCCAGCCTGAATCCCTGCCAAATCAGCTAATTCAGTTAAGAAAAAAAAAAAAAAAAAAAAGAAAGAGGGAGGTAGGGGTGAAAGCCTGGTTCTCCAGACCTGAGGGTGGGCAGAGGCACAGGGCTACCCTGTGGTCGCTGGTCGGGCGCTGGAGAAGCAGTGCCCCGTGCTGCCCTGTGCAAGGCTGGCCAGGTGCTCAGAGCAGCGAGCGTCTCCGGGATGCCCCAACGTGCCCGAGGTACCCACCCCTTTGCAGAGGGAATGTCCAGCCCTGGCAGGGGAGGGGAGACTCTTCTCGCCCCTTGTCAGCAGTAGCTTCAGGGCTCTGTCTTTTTTGTTTTTTTTTTTTTTTTTTTTTAAGGATTCTTCCCCTTTTAGCTGCGGAGCTTTTTGGTCAGCGTGGCTGGAACGTCCTGTGCTGGCCTACCCTGGCACAAGAGGCCAAGCGGAAAGCCATTTCAAGCAGTGATGAAGTCTGCTCATCCCTTCGGAGCCTTCTGCTTGCCGGTCAAGACCACAGGATTTCCTCGGAGAGCAAACGCGCGTTGTTCGGCTCAGCGCATGTGTAAAAGCTGGAGCTGATCCGCCTGCTTTGACCAGGGAGGTCAACACTAAAAATCTGTGATGCTTGTAAGACGAACAGGACCCGTGGGTGAGTCCTGGTGGGATCACGGAATGATTAGCCAGTGTGTCGGACAAAAAAATGTTTCTTTGTTGGAGAACGCCCATGACGTCTACGGAGACAGAAATGGGGTGAATTTGGCATCAGCGCAGGGCGGAGGTGTGGGAAGCCTTCAGCCTGTGCAGCGCTGATGCCAGTTCTCAAATCGGTCCTTGGCTCTTGCCCTGAGTTTAGACTCTCGGAAAGACATCAGGGTGATGCTGGCTGAGGCTCTGCTGTCCGTATGCCTTGAATAACCTGGAAGAGAAAGGCAGAGGAAAGGCAGAGTCAGGAAGACAGAAAATAAATGGAGAGGATGAATCTCCTGCCTGCGTTGAGGCTTTTTTTCTGTGCTGAAGTTATTTTACTCTCAACTTGCAGGCTTCTAAGCTGTTTGGCTTGTCTTTCCCCTCACCCCCCCGGTTTTTCTTCTTCGATCTAAAAAGGCAATTAATTACTAAGCGAAACCAGCCAGTTGGGACGTATTTAGGAGTGTGACTCAGCCTTCGCAATAGCGAGTGCCCAGGGCATCCAGCTGTTGAACTTGCACAGCTGGGCGCAGGTGAGGTGCTCAAGGGCTTTATTTTTTTGGCTCCAAGTCTCCTATTTCCCTCCATTTTAAATTGGCTGCTGCTCTTTCCTGCTGGTGCTAAGTGGCCTTTTTTTAAGGGAGTATATACCTGGATTGTGGGCATGGTAAAAGAGTTGGGAATGTTTCTCCAACCCACCTGATATCCCTGGCTCTGAGCAGGACCCTTTTCCCAGCTGTATCCTGTCTTTTATTTAATTTTTATATTGCTATTACTTAAGAGACGGTAGACTGAAATCATGATATGTATCTCTCCTCCCTGTCTGCTAATGATACGGATCACTGCATTTACCCCTAGGGAACGGGGCTGTACTTTTCAAGGGAGCTAAAGAGAACCAACACTTTGATCCCTTGGGCACCAGTGAAGCTCCTGACCTGTGAGCACCGCGTTGCTGCCGGCTGAGAGTGTCAAAAAAAGAGGGGCTCGGATTCAGAAAAGCGCTTTAAAAACTTGAAAAAGTGCCGAGACCTACTTCTTACCATTTTTTTTTTTTTCCTTGTGGCAGAAGGCTGTGTGTCTCTTGTATTTGTGCCGCTTCAGACAACAGCGGGGATTTCTTTGCCGAGTCTTTGAGGGACAAGCCCCCACCGCAAGAGCCGTGAGCGTTGAAAGCTGGAAAATATCTTCTCCCCTCCCTCCCTTGTCTTGTAAAAGGAAGCAGGTAGAAACCCTTGATTTTTCTTCATGTCAAAAAGGGATCCGTGGCAGAAGATAAAAGCCCGAGGAAGGCTGCACATGACCCCTTCCACGTGGCTGCCCCTTTCCCTGGCAGACCCAGGTCTTTTCCACGATATTTCCTATTTGCAACCCTGAGGGGGGAAAAAGCGATACCTTGAGGCGCAGGTTTTGGCTGTTGCAGGGGTTAGCGGGGCAGGTTTCCCCTCTCTCGGCCGCCGGCCCCATCCCTCGACCGGCGCTGGGCTGGCAGCCGCGGCGGGGGGATGACTCAGTGCCTGGCAGAGGCAGGGAGGGCCGGCGGCGGCCCCCAACCTGCGGCCGAACAGGCTCGGCTTTGTGCTGGCCGGCTTAAAAGGAGCTTTATGACTCCTCTCGGCACGGTGGGAGCCCCGGCTCCTGCACAGGCCCCTCTTTGTTGGGGGGGGGTGTGTGTGACGTGGTCCTGGGGTGGAGGCGAAGCCGGGCGAGAGGTGGGGAGCAGCCGGCGGTGTCCCTCGAAGGGACCAAAACGGGGAGAGGGTGAGAGCCAGAAGTCCCCAGGGTGCTTAATTCTCATCATGTCCAAGGGGGAGGTAGGTGCCCTAAGGGGCCACCAAGGGTCTGGCCCAGCCCTGAGCTGATGGTGGTCCCCAAACGGCACTTCAGAGTCATCGGAGGCATTGTTAGGCTCCGAAGACGCCAACTTTTTCAAGCTGGTGTGAGAGGTCCCAGAAATGATGGTGGAACACTTAGTAATGTGCACCTTACCAGGAATCTCCTAATTACACATAAATATGTGAAATCTCGGGCTCTGCAAGGGTTTTGTTCACGCTTCCGCCGCTCAGTTTCGTGTTAAAAAAACCACCAAACCCTCTGCAGCTGCTTTCTCTCTCGGTTGCAGGGACAACTGTATGAACAATTGTTTTTTCAGTTTGGCTCTCAAACCGAAATATCAATTTCTCATTTGCCTGAACAAAACGGTTTCTGTATCACGCTTTCTGAAGATGGTTTTTCACTCTTTTTCTCATCCATTTACTTCTGTGGGTAATGAGAGTGGGAGGTGTTCTCCCGTCTCTCCTCCTGATGCCTCTGCCCGGGTGGCACGGCTCAGGCGTTTGTGCAAGGTGCCTGGTTGGGAAACCCAACAGTCCCCCTCGCTGCCTCCCCCGTCGGCTGTGAGCATGTTAATCTCTCCCTCAGCCTCATTAGACGGACATCTGCTGCTGTTTTTCCGGACCGCGTCATGCCAGGGTGATAAAGCACGGAGGCTGCCTTTACAACTAAGCTGCCCCTTAAGACCACCAAAGACCTAAGCCCACCACCACGGGGGTGCTACGGAGGTAGCAAACACTGAGACCCACCGTGCAGCCCATGTTACGCAGTGCCAGAGGGTCCCCGGGGGGGGATTAACTCCACCCCATTGTTGATGGACTCCTCTCCTTCCTCGGGGGCTGGGTGGCATCATGCCAGGCCGATACCCGCCTGTTGATGGGGCTTATTGCAACGTGCGTGCTGGAGCTGTGCCTTCTGCAGCTTTTGTCTAATTTTGCTTGAATTCCACTAAGTTCCACAACAGCTCCCAGGCAAGGAGCTAAAACGCAGGAATTTTTAAACGGTGTTTGGAACTGGCCTGCTGCGTTACCCCGGTTTTAGTGCTCCATCACTTCTGCCTTGTCACCTCAGGAACTGCAGTGCGTTTGCGTGGCAGAAAGCCTGGAGTGACGCAAGATGAACTCAGCCTTAAACACGAGTAGAAACAGCTAAGATATTGAGTAATTTGCCTTCTAGGTATGCCACCGAGCCTGAAGACAGGGCTGCCAGGTGCTGTGGCAATACTTGTGTGATAATAGCCGTGCTTATAGCAGCCATGCTGAGGTCTGCCAGCGCCGGGCTGGTGCCCAGGTGGGAGTGGGAAGCACCGGTGATCTGCAGGTTGAAATAACTCTCCTTACAAATCCCCAGCTTGAGCCAGATTTCCCGTCCTCCCTGCGCCCTGCAGCCGGGTAGAGCGGTGATGGTAGGATGGACCTGGGGATGGATCTGCAACAACGCTCTCGGCCAGCGGCTGCGTGGCATCCCAGATCCCCGGCTTCAAGTGTGAGCTGCTCTGCCAACCTCACAGGCACGCTTGGATGGGAGCTCACGACTGCGCTCATGGGCTGGCTGGGATGGTCACGTACGCCTCCAGTTCCCAGCCGCGCAGGTGGTGTCCTGGTCTGTGAGTCCCTTCCTTAAAAATCAAGTATTTTGCTCAGAGGAAGTATGAATAATAGAGATAATCCTGATATGACTTAAGAGAGAAAGCTGTATGCAGGACTCCTGGAGAAGGTAATGAAGAGCTGTGTAAACAGTCATATCTCCCCGTCCTTCAGTTCCCACTGAAGTATCCCATCCTGGATAAGGGCAAGTTGTGGGTGTGTTAGGATGGTTGGGGCATCCAGCAGCAGAGGAGGATCAGGACAGCCAGCAGAGGTGGCTGCTCAGGCCTCAGTGCAGCGGCTTGATGACCCCGGTGGCGGCTCTGTACATGTACCAGCAGCTTCGGGAGCATTTTCAGGCCCCAAATCACAACACCTCACTCGCAGGGCCAGCTCTTGCACCAAGAGAAGTGGGCACAGAGCTCGTCATGCTGCGGGACTCACAGCAGCGTGGGAGCTGGTGCCCATCCAGGAGGTGATGTGCAAGCACGCTTACAGTTGCACGGCTGGACACAGCACCCACGCTGTTGCCCAGCTGCTGCGTTACCAAATTTCTGTGTCCCGAGCCTTGTCAGGAGAAAGGCTGGATAGGCAAAGCAGTGCTCAGGCATGCAGGAACAAAACCATACGGGGCTCTCGCCGTCTTTAAGGCTCACCTGGGTAACCTTCCCTGGAGCTGCACCAAGAGCATCAAACTTGTTGAGCTTTGGTTGGACGGCCCAGTATATACAGGCTATAACGTACCCGGGAAATCCTGGGACTTCCTTCTGTCCTGGGTTAGTCCTGATGTTTCTGGACCAGATGGGATCTGTAGCCAAAAGATTTTCCCCAAGCCCAGGTGGGAGGCACCAGCCCCAGAGCACTTGAGGCCAGCAGGATGGGAACACATCCATCTGTGGGTCTGGAAATCCTGGTGCTGGGCCACCCCTAGGTAATTTTTTTTAAGAGCAATAGCTATTAGAGGTGGGCTTCTGCCCAGAAACCCATGCAGCTGTAGCGCTGGGAGGAACTGGAGTACCTGAAACTGCTGCAGAAGAGCACGGGGCTATTTTTAATGCCCCCTCCACCAGGGATTATAAGCTAAGACTGAAACTGAAAAAAGATACAAGATAATACTCCTCTTTAAAACGGGAAATAGCTCACTAGCAGACGTATGGGGATGCTAAAGCCAGGCCGACAGGTAAATTAACAGAATTAACTACTAGCCACTTTTTTTAGTTCTTGAAAGCGGCAGGGTGTATTTTTAGCACCAGGATTTTAGGTGTTTTAGGTCCGAAACCACCTCTAAGGCTGAAAGTCAAGGCTGCTTTGCCAAGCCCTGCTTGGGCAGCCAGGCATTAAAAAAGAAAAAGCCACGTAGCTGCAGAACTCAAACAAAGCCCGCTGCAAACCTTGTTCGCTGGGAAGACGAGGCGAGGCTGGGGAAAAAATGGTTAATGGGGCATTTTGCTGCTCTTGCGCCTCTGTGTTGCAGAAGGTTTGAGAGGATTTAGTGAGGATAAATGCCCAGCTCCTGCAGCACGGGGGATTACAGCTCACCAGGGCAAATACTGTCTTGTGGCTCTCGATGTAGGCACAGAGTCTGGGTGATGAAAGCTGAACCCTTGAGAAAAGAGGAGAGTTTTAATCTGGCACTGCGAAAAGGCTTGCCTTTGTTAAGTTATTTGGGGGAAATAACTGACTTTTGGATAAGAGAGAGATTTGTGAGCGGGTCTGTCTTACAGGTTCCTCTTTCTGAGGGGTGGCGTTGGGGCTCATCGCTGTCTGTGGCACAGATCTCGGTTAAACTAATCCTGTAAAAATGCTGCAATATCCTCTTAATGCCTTTTAAACCGGACTTTCTTTGGGATAGCAGCAGCAGAGCTCCGAATCCGTGCTGGCTGGATGAGCTGCGCTGAGATGCTGGGTGGAAAGCTGGAAAGGCTGGTGGGTCTCATGCTCTCCTGCCATGCTGTGACGGGGAAGTAAATTTGACGGGAGGGCCCGTGGCATGGCCAGGCTTATTTTTCTGTGTGAAAATTTACAGGGAGGGAGGGAGGGAGGGAAGCAACCTTAAAAATTCTTCTCTCTCCCGGCTTTCCACAAAACTCCCAGCAGAGCAAGCAGTCACTTGAGGCATATGGATATGGTCCACCTAGGTTTGCTGAGTCAGGAGACAAGACGTAAGCTCCATCCCACCAAATCTCAGGTTTCAGTAAAACGTTTTCTTCTTCTTCATGTCATGAAGGACGTTTCCCTCAAGTGAGAGCGCTGTGCCATGCGATTTGCAGGCCTCCTGCAACAAAATTTAGAGTGGAGGAAAATCCCCTCCTTTTCATGCGTGCTGATGGAGCAAAAGGTCTACACCCAAAGTGATGATATTCCTGCAATCTGGATCTGAGGCTGATGGTTTTTCTTGGAGCTGGACTGGAAGAAATCCCGCAGAACTTGGAAAGAGACAGGGAGAGCAGAAGCAAAGAGAAGGTGGAGAGAGACAGAGAGCTGGGTACCAGGAGAGGCCGTTTGAGATATTGAACAGGCTATCGAGCATGTCAAAATCGTGTTTCCTGGCATCCTGTACAAACCTCCCATGATTTTACAGGGACAATATCCACGTTTTATCAGCAACAGCAGTTTAAGTACAACCCTGAGACTGCTCTGGTCCCTCATGCTCCCCTCATGCATCCTGAGGGCAAAGTCACATGTGCATCAGCAGAGAAGGTCCATCAAAGCGGGGCTGTCGTCCCATGGGCAGCCTCATGTCCTGCTGCCAGCCAGACAAGGGATTTCACCCAAAGGCTTGGACTTGAGTCTCTCACTCAGCTGGTCCCCTGCTCCGCTGCGAGAGCACTAGTCAGAAGATGCCTTTGCCCCTCAACGCCCTCCAGATGCTTTAAGGAGCTGGGCTGAGCCCCGTTGGGCTCGGAAGGAGGGTTGGAAGGAACGTGGCCAGGCAGGTTTGTGGTGGCCATCCCAAGAGTGGGTGAGATGTAGGTGAGACGATCCCAGGAGGAGGTGGGCTGGGGAGAAAAGGTCACCTAGAGAAGCCCAGAAGGAACGTGGCTCCTCTGCTTACAGGAAGGAGAGACGACAGCGGTATCTGAGGAAAACACTTTGTCTCCAGCTAATTTATGTCGCCGATTCCCGCTCGCTGAGCCCAGACAGGCCTTTGAGGGAAAGTCTAAACATTAACAAAGCAAGCGGTGTGCACACAGCGGGGCAGCTCAAACACAGCGTGGGTGGTATGCTGAAGGGCATTCACACGCAGGCACGGTGGAGGGGGGTCCTCCCCGGCGCTGGGGGTGCAGTGTTCAAGGTTGCCTGTATCGACTCATCAAATATTTGTTTGCATCTGTGACCTTCAGACTTTCCCATCATGGGGGTGATTTCGGCTGCTGATGTGCTGGCAGCCACTTGGAATTTCAGCATGGGCATGCGAGAAGGACAGGACGCGCGAGCTCCTTGCGGGCGATGTTCCTCTCGGAGGGTTTAATTCCAGCCGTACGCGGCAACAGGCCCTGGTAAAACGCACCCCTGCCCCAGGCTCTCGGCGAGGCTTTCAGCAGCATTCTTTTTTCCAGAAAGTTTTTCCTGAGCAAGGGTGGTGGTAGGGGAACCTCCGCACCGATGTGATCCGGTCTCGGCCACCCCTGTTGCCAGCTGGTGGAAATCACTGCTGCTCTTCCCATCAGTGGGGAGCAGTGATTTATCCTTGCGGGGGACCCCCTCTTTCTCCAGGCAAGCAGAGGGCAGACTCTCCTTACTGGTGGAACCTGGTAGCCAAAGTCCTCTTTGGCAGTTCAGTGCAACAAAAGCACAAACCCTCTCATGATGCTTTATGGGCGGGTGAACACCTATGCTGCCTTCGGGTGTCTTGCTTGCCCCTGAGGGAGAATTTGGGGTAAGTGGGACAGAGCTGTTACCGTAAAGGTCCTGTCATTGGCGCCTAGGAAAAAGGCATCCTATCTCCTGAAAGGTGTCTTCTCACCACGCAGATTTTTGTGCTTTTAGAAGCCGAGCTCCAGACTTTCACACCCTGGGGATACGGCCCCGCTACGCACAGGTAGCGGTGAGGTACAGGACAGGCTTTTCTCAACAGCGGTTTCTCTTTGGAGTTGACTGATTCTCAGTGTGAGTGTGCCTGCTCCCTTTTGTGTTTACCAAGCGTAACCTGCAATTCTTACTAATTATGGCAATATTCCCTGCTGCTTATAGATATTTAGGCAGAACCATTCCTGTGCTTTTCACTAGCTAAATGCTGCACCGCTAACCAGACTATTTCCCGTTAATATTTTTTTTTTCTGTGTTCCTGAGGAAGCTTCCCCTTATCCTAGACCTCTTCCTAGCTCAGGACTCCTTTCCCCAGCCTGGCTTGCTTTTGCTCCTGGGCAGGGTGCCCCAGCCCTCTGGCAGGGTGGCCTTGCTGATTGCCTGCTCGCTTGCAGGCTTGTTTGAACCCGGTCACATCTTTCTTGGCCACTCTGGGCTTGCCTGTTCCTTTGTAGTACGGAAGGGGAACGAGCTCAGCAGCCGGTGATGGCTGCGGCCACGGGCAGTGACGCGGTTCTTGTTTCAATTCCCGTTTCCCCTTTCCAGAAAGGCAAACTGCTATAACTGGGCTGTCAGGGACTATGGGCAGAGGCCAGGATTTGGGCTGGCTGTGTGATTATATGAAGGCTCTTGCTCTATGTTGACAGTTCCTCGTGGGAATACCAGAAACAAGGCTACCAATCTGCGGTAGTCAAGACTTCTGGCAGAGTTGACCAGAATTCAGTGGGTTTTGTGCCCTGCTGTTGAGGTGCTGCTTTCATATAAATACCCTTCCCAGCCCTGGAGGGGGGGTATCTTTCTCCTAGGGCTTATGTTTAATGTAGCAACTGGGCAGAGAAATGGGCAGCGATGCGCTGCAGTGTTTTGTGGTATACCCACATGAACAAGCATCCGTGCTGGGCACAGGCTGGACGTGAATCTGGAGAACCTGCGACAGGACCTTTATTTTGGGCAGTGGCTTAAATGACACAATTTGACACAGCAACGTACGGGCCACAGACAAGTGTTTTCTCTGTAGTTGAAAATGCAGCTCTTCTCCCTTTCTTACTCCCCGTCTTAAGCTGCGGGCTGCGGCCTGACATCAGTCTGCCCTTCCTGGGCAGGGGGGAGAAACATGTTTCTTCCTGAGGGAAGCTGCTGCCATCAACTGAAGGTATCTCCCTGGCTAGCACTAGAATCCTACCAGAAGATTTACAAAACTATTTTTGAGACAAACTTTTCATGCCTTTCAGGAGTTACATGGTAGGTGTCGTCTTCTCCCCATCTTTCCAGGTGGCTGAATTCCTCTGGGTGACCACGTCTTCCATGAGGTGCTTTGCTTTTATGTCCAGAGAAGGTGCAACACTGCCATGAAGTCGCTCACAGGACCTCATCCTGGGAGATGAGGTCTCTCTGTGGAAAATAGTGAGCATCAGACCACATATCCTCTAAGTCACTGTTGCAGTATATTTTGAATCCACCTGCTTTTGGAGCATTAGCCAAAACGGGTTTGGGGAATTTTCTTTTCCCATCAAAACCTACTTGAAACTCTCTACAAAGTAATGATTTTCATGAAAACATATGCAAAAAGTGAGTTGGATGTAAAAATCACCTTTTCTAGTCCTGCTAGCAGATTTCGGTGGTTCCTGTGGGTTACAGACTGTAGCCCATTGGGAGTCACTCACAGCAACTTCTATCTGATAAAGGTCGATGTGAACTTAGCATCCTCCAGACCACACTGGGCTGAGGGATCAGCTATCTCCGACCACGAAAGACAGGAGAAGGACGGCAGGCAGGGAAACAAATATCTCCAAAAGCGACTCCAGAAATCTCGGCTCTGCCAGTGACCGCCGTGAAAGATCGGGCATTTGGGAGACCCCTGCCCTGATACATGGTCACCGTGAGGAGGTCAGACTGCACCAGCTTCTGAAGACCGGTGCGGCTGCTAAAACATCAGTTCTGCATCTTTTTGCTTCGTGGTGGTCCACCATAGGGGGACAATGTGGTGGCATGAATCAAGCAGGTCAAATGGGAATCTTCCCTAGTTCTCGGTCATTCTCCATTGGGAAGCCCAGGGTTGGTTTCGAGCCCAGGAGAAAGGAGCCCAAGGGTGAATTCACACTCAAATGCCTGTAGAGACCCGAGCCCCAGCTTGGAGTGAGGATGCCCCTCAGGGCCACTGCCTAGATGGGGACAGTTGAGTCCCTTTACCCTGTGGGATGTGGAGGTCTGGGGGAGTAACATAGTCTTCCCCCTCTGCTTCCCTTCCTCCAGCAGCCTGGAAACCTTTGTGTTTCAAAAGAGGCAGCCTTGGGCTATTGTTCCCCAGATGCACTGGGAGGGGCTGTGGACCTGTGTCCGCAGTCACCAAGCTCACCCGAATTTCTTCCAGATGTGGCCATGCTGCTACAGGAGCATCATGCGTCCCATGGGGAGATGGTGGAGTGGGTTTCAGCCTGTCGGCATGTCGCACCGCAGGCTGCGGCGGTCCCCGGTGTGCTTTGGAGCCACCTGGCCAGCAGCCTGACTCCGGCGGGCTCTGCCTTCCAGGGTGTGATGTACTGGGACAGGAGAAATGCCTGGTCCCGGGATGTTCCACAGCGGGATTAGTGTCATGGTTTTCGCACAGCTGGCACCAACAGCGGGTCTGTCCTTCTGCAGCCTGAGGTGGTTGGGATGCAGCCTCCCAGGGAAGCTGGGTGTGCTGATTTGGGCCCAGGGAACCTCTCTGTGCCACTAGGTTCACTCAGAGGCACTTCACCTCCATTTCCCTGCATGCCCCTTCCATCACTATGTCTGTTTTGACTTCCAGCTTGGTCGCTGTCTCTGCTATGTGTGCTTGTTGTGTCCAGCAGAACGGGTTATCAGTGCTGGTTCTGGTTGCAATGTGCTGATTCAAATGCCATGCTCTTTTATTCAAGTGGCTAAAAATCCCTAAGAGATAATGTCTTAACTTACTTGTCGGTACTTGCATCCCTTTGGAGACAGAGCTGTGCAGAAACATCACTGGTGGGGGGGTTACTCTCACTCTTGCGTCCTCTGTGTGGCCCTCGATCTTTTTTGGTTTTAAAGTCTGAACAGCGTTCATCCATCTGCGTGATGGATGTTTAACCTGTGCTTTTAGAGATGTCCATGTCAACGTGCTGATCACCCGGGGCTGCCGGCAGGCGGCATTTGTGAGGAGCAGGGCCACTCGCCATCTTGGTGATCCACCATCAGCACTTGCTTCATCTTCCTGTTCTCCATCATGTAGGGTGTTGCTTTCTTCTCTTGCCCCCCAAAACCACTGGGCAGTGCTGTCGGTGTAATGCAGATTGGCTGCAGAGGTAGCAGTTGGATGAATATGTCTCTGCGACATCCCAAAATCTTGTACCTTATGGCTGCGTTGCCATTCCCCTCAGGTCTCCTGCCTGGAGGAGTACCTTTGTGGTACCTTTGTGGTACGGGCTGAGCGGTGTGGCCGGGCTGGGGCAGGAATGCTCCTCCAGCGTGGTGGGGTCTCTGCTGATCCCAAGCCGTGCGCTGTTATCTCCTGCCACATCTGCAGGTCAGTGCTGCTCTCATTCGGTTCCAAAGCCGTTTTCTTTCAGGACGCACGGTGTGGGGCTTCACTTTCAGGACTAATATCGCAGTTTCTGGTATTGTGTCAGCTTGTGAGCTGAAAGCTGAGATAAAAATGAACTTGGTGGTGTTTAGAGAGATGTTTGGGTAAGTACTTCTAGCTGCAAAGAAGGACTATGTGCAAGTCTGACCCCACACAGATGGGGGTGCAGGCACACGCTGATGGCAGGGGCGGGCGAAGCGTTTTCCCCTCTGGAAAGCTGGGAAAGGCTGTAAGTTCAGCCTTTCCAAATACCGCCCTGCCAGCCAAAAGTCTCCACGTGTAGGAAAGGCAAATATTCGGAGCACCGGGGAGCAGGCAGGACCGGCCTTTTATTGCCAGCTCTTCTTGGCTAGTCAGCGAGGAGGAGAGGATGTTTCCCTCAGACCTACTTTACATCTCCCTCTCTCTCTCTTCTTTTTTTTTTTTTTTTCCCAATAGGAAATTGTGAGCGCATGAGTTAAGCAGAGCCCTGGGGAAGAGGAATCTCTGGAGCAGCCTGTGGCTGGCGGCGGGGTGCGAAGCTGGAGGCCACGGCAGGACACGCACGTACTCACCACGCACTTGGCATCACCACATCCCTTCCCCTCCCCTCGACCCAGACCGTCTCTCCCGTCGCTGCAGGTGGGTTGGGAGCAATGCCACTGCAGTCCCATGACCTGGGGCAGGTCCTGCCTCCAAAAGTAATCCCTGCTCCTTCCCTCTCCCAAGCATTGACTATTTTCTTTAAGCTGGATCCGTTCCCAGTCAGGGACTGGGTGAGCGGTGGCGGGTGGCCGGGGATGTGCTGCCTATGGCTGCAGGAAACCAGGCAGCACGGGATGGCTCGGTAAATTCACTACCAAAAGCACTGCCGGAGTCGGGCAGGGAGAGGCAAATTGTGGCTGGAAAAGGTGGACGAGATTTGGGCCCCACGAGTCATTGCGCCCCCTCCTGCATCCCGAGGCCGCCCCGGTTACAGCCGTCCCGCTCTGGCTGTCACGGTGGAGGCAGCAGGAGCCGGCCCAAGCTGTCCGTGCGGGAAGGAGGTGGTGTTTTTCACCCCTAGCATGAACCTCTAAAATCTCTTGGGAAAATCATCACCAAAGACACTGACTGATGCTGCCCAAGCAGCGGAGGCTCCCGGAGCCGGCACGGCTGCTGTTGGGTACCCTGATGCCTGTGGGAGCCAGACGAGCCTGCAGCGTCCGAGGGACAGGCGCGTGTTAATACACCCCAATGAGACGCTGCCCTGCGTTGAACCCGAGAGCGTGTGCTGGCTAACACACGTCAGCATGGAGACCTTCCAGGCTGGCCGGGAAAGCCCCAGGAGATGTCGAGATCGCGTGGTCTGTGCTGGAAAAATAAACGAGCCTACCTTCCTGTGGTGATTCAGTCTCCAGCGCGCTCCTACACTGCTCTTCTCCCAGGATGATCACACTGGGACGTATCTTGTGCTATTTACTCAATTCTCTCCCGACATCGCCGGAAGGAGCAGGGGTGTGAAGGAAGCCTGTGCTCGGTCTGAAGATCGGCAGCTTCAGCCATAACAACTCATCTGCCGGAGGAAGCAAACCTCCCTGGCCAGGGCTGGAGGGGACGCGACCTCTGCTGCTTCCCAGGTTACTAACAGCAGTTTTCAGCTGCTGCGGGACAGGTCCTTGGTTCAGGTCAGCTTCCCAAGGAGAAAAATGTGAAGGCCCGCGCACCTGGACAGCAGCGGGCACAATGGGACCTCTCCCTTGTTACATGTCTGGCTGCAGAGCAGCTAATCCAATATTATTAATGACAATCAGAACAGACATGACGTAATTTAAACCACTGGGCTCCTATAAAAGGATTATTCTTAGGTGTTGAGCTGCCCAAGGATAGGGGGAAAAGCATTATTTTGTATATAGGAGAAACCTCCTGACACTTCAACACGCTGTGGGAAAGAAGAAATGACTATAGAGAGACCTGGGTCTGTTTAGCCTGGAGAAGACTGAGAGGGGATCTCATCAATGCTTATCAATATCTAAAGGGCGGATGTCAAGAGGATGGGTCAAACTCTTCTCAGTGGTGCCCAGCGCCAGGACAAGGGGCAACGGGCACAAACTGGAACACGGGAAATTCCATCTCAACATGAGAAAAACTGTAAGGGTGGCAGAGCGCTGGCACAGGCTGCCCAGAGAGGTGGTGGAGTCTCCTTCTCTGGAGACATTCAGAACCCACCTGGACGCGTTCCTGTCCAGCCTGCTCTGGGTGACCCTGCTCTGGCAGGGGGGTTGGACTAGATGATCTCCAGAGGTCCCCTCCAACCCTACGATTCTGTGATAAGAAAATAGAACAGACCAGGCCTTCCTCTGGTGATCTGGCGGATGAGCAACAGCAGGTCGGCTTACAGAGAGGCAGAGAGGTAGCTGCAGGTGGTTGGGCCCAAGGCCTTTCCACAGCTACTGGTGTGGCTCCCTGAAACGCTGCAAGGAGCTTTTTCCTCAAGCAGGAATGTGCTCAGAAAGCCAGCCTTGGAAACTGCACGGTATTCTTCCTTCCCTCTCCCGTTAGACTTTCCATCCGGCCCTCAGTGGAAGGGGAGGCATGTAGAGGCTTTGCAGGAAAACCTTACTCTTGTGTGTGGATGCTTTAGCTGGTTGCCAAACTTCTCCTGGGAATGCAAGGTCTGATTTGATGAAGGATGGGATTTCTGACCAGAGAGAGCTGAGAGAGTGGTGATTACAGCTCTTGCTTATAAATGCAAGAGCTCAAAAGCCTGGCCTGATGGAGCCAGGCTTGAGACTTGAATCCTGGCCACTCACTTCCCAAGGTATGGGTTGCTTTAACCTTCTGGGGTCAGGTTGCTTTGGTGAGGGGATGGCTTCTTTTGCTTTTCTTTTTAAATGCTTTTGAGACTGTAGGTGACAGCATTCCCTTCTCTGCAGGACATTTGCACTCACTGGGATCATGTGCTGCAGAGTACTGAAGCTTTCACTCAATGAGAAGCGCGCTGCACAGGTCCCCATCTTCACACAGATGGAGCCCAAGACTCTTCCATGCCGATACAGGGAGAGTCAAAGCTGAAAACCTGTAAATCTAAGCTGCTGGTTACAATAGCAAATATGAGCCCAAAAAGCTGGAGGAGATGCCATGCTCAGCTCTTCTGGCGAGCAGTTGTAGTAAACTTCTTCAGGGGAAAAGGGGATGGGGTCCTTTGGTCTTGGCCTCCAGAGAAGTTAAGTTCTGGCATGCACCTGATCTGTGCCATTGCTGAGATGGGAGGCTCACAGCAGCCTTTCTGACACCCGTCTACGTTGATGGAGAGTTGTCTTTGACTAGGCAATACTGACCCAAGCCTGGGAGTGGCTGCTCTGACCAGGTGTCCATCTGTCCTCTCTTTCTTCTGGGACAGTTTCTTTAGTTCTAGGTGGGTGTCTTGCGTTTCTCTGCTTGGTTCTGTCTGCATCAATGTAGCTGGGACTTAATTTGCCTCTATCAAACATCAGGAGAAGTCGCTTTGCTTTGGCCAGAGTATTAGGCTAGCTCTGTGCCTTGACCAGCGTGCCTCTAATCCTTGGACAAAAACCCCAAGGGAGAGCTTGGGAAATGAATCCTTCCAGCCCTTCCTCTAGCAAAAGCTGGGCATCTCTAACTCTGGGACTGGGCAGGATGGGAGATGCCCCCGTAACGCTGATGGCCCTCGGACATGCGTGTCCCGACCCTCCCTGGCAGAGTCACAAATTCCACTTGTGAATGGAGAAGTCAGTAGGAAGATCAGCGTTGACGAATGCCAGATCATACTGCACCTCAGTAAAGGAAGAAGAAAGAAACCACCCCAGAGGCGCTCAAATGAGAAGAAAGCCAGCGCTGTGCCCTTCAGGCTTACCCTTGGAGTGCTGGGGTGAAGGATGGCACAGAGGAGTTTCACGTAACCACCATCTTCTGCAAAGCGGACCTGGCCAGACTAAGGAAGACCTGATCTGCTGTCTTTGATTTGGTGAGAAGTAAACCGTAGTGGGGGAAAGATACTGGGGAAAGAGGCATGTGCATTTGCAGTAGGGATTGTCCCCTTGAAACAGCTGTAACCCACATCCTTTCCACATTAAACAGTCAAGAGTGGCTGCCCCCACCCGGGGCAGTGCATCTGCCGGGGCTTTCCCTGCCAAGTGATAGTTTCCAGGATGGGCAAATGCGGGCAAGCAGGAAGAGACCGGCTCTGCTGTGAGGTGCAAGCGTGTGCTTCTGACCCGCTCTGTGGTTTTCCTGTGTGCCACCTGGGGAGGACCGTGATGAAGGGATGTTCCTCTAGAGTCAAGGGCCGAGTCTGCATCATCAGCACAACCCAGCCTAGACCTTCATGCTGTCACACAAAGACCTGGCCTAAGCCCAGACCCTTCCAGGGGGCAGAGAACAGGACTTGATCCGTCCCTTGTCAGATGTCCGCAGAGGTCATGCCACAGCAGTGGGGTGCATCGCACTACCGACAGTAATCCTGAACAGGGCTGATTTTTGGTGTCGGCTCTGGGGCCACACTGTTGCCAGCATGGTGGGTGGGAAGCACGCGGGTCACAACCCACTGCCTGCCTCATTCACCAAGGATGTGACCTCTGGAGAGCGGATGGTAGGCATGGAAAACCTGAAACATCTCTGCCTTGGAGCAGTCTGTGTCATCCAGCCATAACTTTTTCCCTTGCCCACAAGCAGATGCTGGCCACGGGTCTCGTGGGTGGCAAGGCAGCGCAACCCCAGACGGGGTGCCCTTTCAGCCGAGCTGCTTCCCAGTTGCTTCCAGCAAATAATCCACGGAACCCCTCCAGGCTCAGTTCCCTTGCAACAAGGACCCATCCCAAACGGTCGTGCCAGTCCGATGGTCTATGGTTCTGCGCCTTGTGATGGCTTCTCTGGTGTCTAATGATGGTTCAGCTCGTGCTCCAGCCTCTCCGCTGGGGAGGGAGGGCTTCGTAGGAGCTTCTTCTCCAGCTCTCTCCTGTCCTCAGAAAATTCATGGGAACTTACTATCTTTAGAAGCTCTCACCCTCTATCAAATCTGTTTGGAAGGGCTCAGTGGGTTAAAATGCTAAAAGAGGGGAGAATGATGAGCGTATGCAACTCGTGCTTAAGTTTTATGGCCTTAAGAAACCATACTGAAGCCATGCTAAAAAAAAGGGAGTTGTTTCCAGGAAAAGTTTTCCAAAGTTTCAACTTGATTTCCTTTCCAGCATCATGAAAGCCGCTCTTTGATAAATATTGTAATTAAAAAAACCCAGCAGTCTTATTTTTTTCTCCAATTCATTTTAATGGTGTAAATTCGGGGCCGGGGGGGGGGGTGGGGGGGGTGGGAAGGGAGCGCTTAGAAACAAAATCTCTGTATTTTCTCGTATAAACATACCCCGTTCTGAGGAAGACGCTTTCCTCTTTGACAAGGGTCTTTCTGTTCGAAAACGGTTGCTTGGCTTTTGCCCTGACAGCCCCGGGACAGTAAAACTTGTCAGCACGAGTGAGAAACTGAGTGGCCCGGCTGGAGTGGGATAACGCTCCTGCTAACAGGGCGATCGTCCCTCTAACTCCACGGTGGCGGTTCCAAGCGACCCCCACCCCCGGCAGCCGCTCCCCATGATCCCCTCCCAGGCTCTAACACAGCTGCTGGCTTGCGGCACATTTCTTTTCCTAGATGTCACCTTGGGGTTTTTCCCCCCCACACCACCACCACCGTCTCTCAGGGTTTCTAGGATGCTTGAACTCATTTCTGCCTGCGGTATTGCTGATGTGGATGGGCTGGGCTGCATTTTTAGGATCTGATTCAAAGCCCACTGAAGGCAGGAGCGATTCGCCGTTGATGTCAGTGGTCGCTGGAGCAGGCGCGGTGTAGCTGCTGGTTTTTTATATCCAGACAATCGCAGTTAAAGGGAGCAAAGAAAAAAAAACAAAAAACAAAACAAAACAAAAACCCCACAGCCAAAACAAGGATCCTGCTTAAACCAGGGTATTGCACCAGACCCCCCAAAAGCAGTGAGAGATACTGGATTGCTCGCTCCTGGGAAAAATTGAGGCTGTCCTCTTTAAGAGAGAGATTTTACTTTCTCTCTCTTTGGATTTTGCATTTGAAACAAATGAAGGGCTTTGTGAGGAGAAGGGAGAAAAAAGAAAAACCCAATGACCTTATGGTGAGCATCTCGGGAATCTGCGGTACATCCAGCTGATGGTGAACCTCCCTAAGGTCTGGCCATGCCAGCATTGCCTGAGCCCGTGGAAGGAGAGCGCGGCACAACCCACACTGTCCGTACCGGTGAGCAGGAGCTGAGATCGCACCTCCGAGACAGGGCAGGGGGTCACAGAAATTCCTGTGTTTATCAACTGGGAGTATTCTGGGAGGAGGAGGGGGTTGTGAGTTATTCCTACTTTTTCAGATCATTTCAATTTTGCTAGAGGCAGTTGCTCCAGCGGAGGTGTTTCTGCACCGTGCACAGCGCACGCCGGCTGGTGCGTGCCACCCAGAGACCAGGTTCAGCGGAGCAAATTGCCGGCGATGTAGGGTTGGATCAGCGAAACTGGCAAAAGGAGAGTTTCCACCGACAGACCCGAATTCCTGCTTTGCAGGTTGATTAGAGGGGGTGGCTGAGCCCTCAGCTGAACCTCATTCGCCACGCGTCTGGGGAAAATCTGACAGTAAGATCACCCCTAAAGATGAACAGCTCGTATTTGGAGGAGCTGATATCTGCCTGCTAGCAACAGGCAAGACGAGACGAGAGATGCAGCATTTTGGGATGGGCTGAAGCTCTCTGCCCCTGACAGAGAGGGCCGGATCCAGCGCAGTGAGGGGTGCAGCTCTGCAGACGTGGATGGGGCACCGGGCTTCCACCTCAGCTCAGGATCTGACTCAACGGCCACGTTGTTGTCTTGGAGGGTGGATGATGTGAAATGATTCACCATCATCAACCGCTGGCATTCGACGGGGTTGAGTCAGGGCCAGCGGGCTTAAAAAGTGGTGGATGGGTTAAATGTTTTTGGAAGAGGGGAGATGTTGGGTCTTCTCCTTTGCCTGCTGGATTGTGGACCTCTGGATGGTGGCCAGCTTGCATGCGATGCTCTTCCCAGCAAGCACGAGGCAAAGCCGGTTGGCAGAGCGTGTAACCGGGGCTCAGTTGGGTCTACGAAGAGCTGGCTTTTGCTGCCTCTCCCAGATGCCTCTGGGCCCATCTTTGCTTTGCGGGAGGCTGGCGGCTTCCACTCCATGTGCAGGTTGATGGGTCTTCTTCAGCCTGGCAAGTGACTGGCTGCTCCTGTCCTGTGCACTCTTCATGCCGTGGGATGCCGGTCCCCGCTGGGTGACCCGTGGATCCCACACCCTGGGTTTGAGCGCTGTGAGGTGACGTGGAAATTTGTCGCTTTCGGTGCTGCTCAGTTTCAGTTTGCTGCCTTTTGAAATCTTCAAATATCCTTGTAACTACAGGAGGCTCGAGGAGAAACGCCAAATGCTCCGTCTCATGACAAAGCCGCAGATGCACCGGAGAGCTGCCAGGAGAGCAGTAGCTGATAGTGAGTAAAAAAAATGTATGTGTAGGTAACCCTCGGTGGAACCTCCCAGTGTGGGGGCCAAGCTGAGGAGCTGCCAGGGAAGGTGTGTGAGATTTGGGTGGCTATTTAATTGGGAAGAATTACGGAGTCACTGAGACAGGATCGCTTATTTGACTTTCCTTGGGCTTCATCCAAAGCCTTCTAAAAGCTAATGTGATTTTCTTTTCCACTGACTTCCGTGGGCTTTGGATCGGGATCTTTGTGCCTACGGGGTTATCTCAATTTCCTGGAACTCGTTCACTGTTTGAATTTGCTAAGTATATTTACTGCCAGGCTGCTTTTTTCTTTAACTCCCGCCGTTTGATTGCAAAAAGTTCCCGGCAGTTGCTGGTTACAGCAGCGGCGTTGCCTTCTCAAAATTGACCGTGCGCGTCCCTGGGTGTCCCCTTCTCCGCCTGTCACCATGTGACTCTTAAAATATCACAAGATTCACTATGAGCTTGCCTCTTGCAAACCGTTTGGAGCAGCTAGAGAAGATTCAGGAGTGTCAGACGTCATTATTATTATTTATTTATTTATTTTATTATTACTTTTGAGCCTCAGACGCTCTTCCGCGAAGGCACGGGCTCCCCAGAAGACACGTTTGTTCTGAGTTTATTACCTGTTTATGGCTTGGTAGCAGTCAGGCTCGGTACCAGCCGGAGCCTCCCCGGCGCTGCCTGTGCCTGTAATTGCCCCTTGATCTCCACGTGAGCCTTGCCCCTCCCCGCATAACGGGCAGCCTTTCTCCCGGGAAGACGGGAACGCCGGAGCACAAAACTCCTTGTTCCCAAGCAGCGGCATGAGTAGGGCAGAACATTTAATTAACTGGATTAATGAAGGCAGCTTCATCAATCCACTCAATTAATAGACGGGCGTGGATACATCAAACGTTCTGGTTGGCTCGGCTAGGATTTATTTGAATTACCGCAGGGTGATGCAGATAAATTTTGGGGTGACAGTGTGTTTTTTCTAGGTGACTGGGGAGGAAGCGCAGCCTTGCGGTCACACACCTGCCCTTTGGGCTGGGAGGTGGGGAATTCATGTTGGGCCCCTCCTGTGACCTTGTGTACAGCTTGGTACGGTGGTTTGCAGCGGCTGTGCGGGCTTGGAGACCTGTCTGTTACCTGCTTGGACTGACAGCTTTTTGATCAGGTAAGGGTGAAAAGCCGTTCGATGAGCAACAAGGATCTGAGTTTGCACCGTCTGTGTACTACAAGCCCTTCCCTCCTTTTTCTTGTACTACCATAACACTAGTAAATGCAGAAAATTTTCTAGTAAAAGCCCTGGTTGTAAGTGTTTAGCACCTTCTGAAGAACAACGTGGCCTGACATTTAAGAATAGAGGAACCCAAAGTGCGGGGGTGGTTTGGAGAGCAGAGGCTGGGGAGGAGCACGGCTGAGCCGCTGCGTTGCCCGTGGGTCCTCCTCCTTGGAGCCCCAGCAGGCGATGGAGAGCCATCAGTGGAGACAGTCCATCCCACTGCATCTCCCAGGAGGTGGGTGGTTGTGTCATCTCCATCCTCTCACCCAGGGGAGCAGGTGCTGGTGGTTGAGCAAGGCTTTGACGATCCTGCCTGAATTGCTACCAAAGGGCATTTAATCCCAAAGCTTTTGGTCTGCCCTTTGGAACAAGGTGCCCTCAGTAATATCTACAGACTTGCGTACCTTGGTCTTCCACTTGAACTAGGGCCGGTTGACAGGTATCTCTTAGCAGTTTTTTATGTCTGGATGGAAATCGGACTCTTTTAGGAAAATGCCGCTCATCCAGGAGTCAAGCTAGTCCTTCAATTGTGGGAACCGGATGGAAAAAAAGCGCAGCTTTTAAACCAGCCCCCTGCTCCTCCTTGAGCACTTCTGAGCCCTCCAAGCCGGCTTCGACTCCTGCGTGAGGGACAGCCCTTTGGCATATGACATTTATTTTCTGGAGAAGGCGTTCGTGTGTGAGCGCGGTGGTTTGCATTTCAAAGGTTGATGAGCTAGTACACCATTAGGAGCAGAGGTAGCGATGCAGACGAGCTTTACATTGCCACTCCTGAGGCAAATGTTTCCCTTGAGTACACAGAGTCAAAGTACAGCTTGCTACATATATATATATATCTATATAGAGCAGGGGACAAACCACTGCTTTCTGGCAGCGAATGTTCGCCCCGTCCTCTTCTGCCGTGCTGCTGGGACCTCTTGCCGTTCGGCTGCTGCTGGGAAGCTCTGCTTGAATCTGCCCTTCCAGCAGCACCCGGACACGTGGAATTACAGCTGCTGTCAGAACACGCCTGTGTGTTCATTTCTAACCCAGACAGCCGGGAAAAGGTCCGGAGAGCGTGACACCCTGCCCTCCGTTAAGTTTTAAGCATGTGCCGCTGAGTCAGAAAGACCCAAAAACGTATTATTTGAAGGGATTCCATGTTCTTTTTTTTTTTTAAAAAGATCATCTTGGCGTTTATGTCACATCTTAACACTTGGGGTTTACAACGTGTTGTTCTTTCTAAGCGATTCCCACAGGTTAACGATGACATATGAAGAGATTCATTAACTTCAGGAGACTCGCCGCCCCCAGCAGCGGAAACGGGACCCGCTTCTGCTGGCTGGGTGGGATCCGCGCTGCGGCTGCAGGATCCGCGAGCCGTCGGCTCCCCCCGGCACGCCAAAGGCCATTCATTGCCCAGGGGACGGCTCCGCTGTGTCAGAGCGCTTCAAACCGACCGGTGTCGCGGTGACCTTATTCCCCAGCTCCCTCCTATTCAACCCCTTCTCGCTATAGTTTTATTTTTAAGGCCCTTGTCAAACACCGGATAACGCCGCCCTTTGCCAAGGCGATCGCTGGCCAAAAGTCCTCTTTTAGTGCAAACTGCAGGCGACGGCTCTCAAGCGCCGGTGGCCGCGCCGGGAGAGCTGAGGACCTGCTTCCTCCTCCAGAGGAGTTTTCGTCTCAGCACCCCTGGTGGACAAGGCGATGGCACTGAGATGTCAGGCCAGGTGGAAGTCACTGGTGTGTCAGGTGCTGCAGGAATAGCCGAGGAACTTAAAAGTGTGAGGAGGCGAGCCAGGCACACAGCAGGGGATGAGCGATGGTGCGTCCAAGGGGAGAGGTGTTTTGCAAGCAGCCCTTGGAGACACAGGGCAAAGCCCAGCGGGGCATTTTAGGATTTTGGGATGCCTTCCCCCTTCCAGAGTTCAACCCCGCTATCACAGAGGCTGGCACAAGCAGCCACCCTGGCGTGTTAATTCAGTACCAGCCTGTTGTCTTGGGGTGTGAGGACAAGTGAGATACCTCTGGCAAACCTGAAACAGGACTTTGAATTTCTCCCACAGCTCCCAGCTCCCCCCCGCGGACCTGAAAACTTCCCCAAGCCCCAAACTCCCAATGTTTTGACACCCAAGCACCAGCCATAAGCCTCTGCTGCTGCAGCGAGGTCCGGGATTGCTGACCCACATGTTGGTTCAAGCCCCTCACCTGGCTGAAATGTCAGCCTGGCACCTGGGTGTAATTGTATACGTACTCAGAGAGGTCTTTTTTTTTTTTTTTTTTTTTTTTGATTTGCTAATATAAAAATCGCTGCTTTGCTAAGAGGCTCCTGAGTACAAAGTGTATTTTGCAGGCAGCAAGCACAGCGTGTTCTGGGACGGTGGCGTGCAGGTACACAGCTCTGCCCTAAGAAGAGTAATTCTGAGTTAGGATTTACCTTGGCATTATCCAGTGCCACCTCACCCACAGATTTAACCTCTCCCCAAGGCTGAGGTTTCCTGCTATATTTTTTTCAGGGAAAGCTGATTAAAAAATTATTTATCTTTTTTAAAATTTTCTTTTCTCCTTCTCCTTCTCCTTCTCCTTCTCCTTCTCCTCCTTCTCCTCCTTCTCCTCCTTCTCCATCATCTTCGTCATCTTCATCTTCTTCGTCGTCTTCTTCGTCTTCGTCTTCTTCTTCTACTCAGGATGTACTTCACTGGTCCCGTTACAGAGTCAGTACATTCAGAGCCCTCCCTTTACACCGGTTCAGCTCCTCTGGGTGCATAACCATCCCCAGGTGTATCTGGTGTCGAGACCTTCTGACACATTTCAGTGCTGATGTGGCAGATCCCAGGACGTCTAAAGCAAGGTTTTCCCAGCAGAGACAGAGAGGTGCTGCCGGCCCTTTGCAAAGCCCCCCTTGCAATAGTGTCTAGGTGTTGAATGCTGGTGCCCAGTACAATGGTTCGGGTTGGAAGGGACCTTAAAGATCATCTAGTTCCAACCCCCCTGCCACGGGCTGGGACACCTCCCACTAGACCAGGCTGCTCAAAGCCCCATCCAGCCTGGCCTTGAACACTTCCAGGGATGGGGCAGCCACAACTGCCCCGGGCAACCTGTTCCAGTGCCTCACCACCCTCACAGTAAAGAATTTCATCCTGATATCCAATCTAAATCTCCCCTCTTCCAGTTTGAAGCCATTACCCCTCGTCCTGTCACTACATGCCCTGTAAAAAGTCCCTTTCCAGCTTTCTTGTAGGCGCCCTTTAGGTACTGGAAGGCCGCTATAAGGTCTCCCCAGAGCCTTCTCTTCTTCAGGCTGAACAACCACAACTCTCTCAGCCTGTCTTCACAGGAGAGGTGCTCCAGCCCTCTCATCATCCTAAATCCAAATTCATCATAAGGAGCGTGTGGAAGGGAGGGGGCTTCAAGTGACATGGAAATAAAGAGATTTAGCAAAATGCAGGTGGAGGGGTTGTCGGCTTTTTGCCAGTGCAGAGGAGCAGAGGAATATGCAGTGGTGTGGAAGGTAAACTCAGGTGGTGTTGAGCTCGGAGGGTGAAGACTTCTATCCCCTCACACAGATGAGAGGGATGGCAGGGGCAGAAAGGGTGGCTGGGTGCCACAGAGGACCTCTCCCAGGCTCATCCAGCCTCAGGTACAACCTGGCTCCTGCACCCACAGCACATCTGCACACCTGTCTGTACTGACCAGGCTGCCCTGGGCCAAGAGGGGTCCGGCCACGGCCCTTTCTGCGTCATGGGAGCTGATAGAGCACTTGTGTCCTGTGCTGGAGGAGAGGGACCTGGGACACCTGCCTCCCATGGTCTTTCCTCCAAAAAGGGCATCCACTGACTTCCCATCTCCCCTCGCACTGCTGACTCACACATCAGTTCTACACGCCACGAGTGTCCCTTTGGTGTCCGTTGGCTGGAGAAACATTCAAACAGGAGAAAATCAGAGACGAAAAAATTGCAAGTTAATTTTTTTTTTCCATAGAAAGCCCCTTAAAATTTGGAGGGTGTGTGTGAGGGGGAAAACAGGAATTTTTCTCCTCTACAAAAACACGCCATGATTTTTTTGAGAGGAACCACTGTGGATGGACAGACATGAATGGTGGGATGAGGCTGTACTCGCTGGGGAGTCAGCACATTCGTCTAAGACCTGGGAGATGCCTCCACCGCTGACCTGGGAGAGACATAGAAGCAGCTGCATCCTCCGTCTGCTTGCGGTTCTCCTCCTGAAAAGTGGGGCTGATGGTACTGCCTTCGGATCCAAAGTGCTTTGTAGCACCTTGGCATCGTACACTGGAAGGTGCCATTAGCAGCATGTCCGTAAAGACCCGACACAAAGCCAGGGGGAGATTTTTTCGCTGTGGGGTTGAACTTCAGTGCCACCGAGCAGCCCAGGAGCATGGCTTTAGAAAGGTGCCCTTTGCTTTTCCTGCTTCTCATCACCGGGCAGAACCTGAGGTGAGCGAGACTCATGCGTGATAATTGCTGTGTGCCGGGGCGACGTGGCGGTTATAAATAAATATGTAAAAACAAATTACCTGTCCAGAGGCGAGCGTCCAGGCGGAAGGTCTTATCTCCATCTGCAGTTTTGATTGTGCTGTGGAGCAGAAGAAACTCCTTCATGTCTTTGCCTTCCCTTCCTGGCTCTTGTGCCAAGATTTTGCAGTCCCTCCGGGTGCATCTAAACCTCTGACCATGGACACGGTTCACATGTTTCCCCCATTGGTTCCTGACAAAATGAGCCCGGAGAGACGAGGAGCTTGTGTGGCAGAGTGATGGCTGCCACGCTTTGAGCTCCCTCTTCCCTTTGGCCTCCAGGCCATGCCTGCGATTTCTTGGTGTCACCAGCCGGACAGTCACCCGTCCGCCTCTGTCCCCAACTGCTGTTGCCATCCGCACGCAGTACCAGTGGGGACACGCTATCTCATGTGCAGAGCCAAAGAGACGGGCTGTCTCCACCTAGCCCTGGGCTTTATTCAGGTTGCACCAGGCAAAAGGTACCTCAAAGGATGCTTCAACCAGGGGAGGAAAGGGGTTGCAGCAGTTTCACGTCTGAGGTGTGGTGGCAATAGGCAGAGGAGGCTCGTGAGCATGGGAGAGCTTCAACCAGAGAAGCCTGTCCCCGGAAAAGGTATGTTTCTTTTAAGCCAGGGGCACTTTGTGGCTTTTTATTTAATCCTCCAAGTGCATTCGTGTCCTCGTATGCTCTGTAGAGCTAGCATCCCCAGAATACCTTAAATTTTCCATCTGGGGCCATGTCCTGGGATTTCTCAAAGCTGGGAGCTGTGTTTGTTCCTGGCATGTTAGGAGGTCCTTCCTGGGCTGTTTTCAGTTGAATTACAATTTCCAGACACTGAGTCAGGCAACGAGCATGAACCCTGCTAAGGTTATACATGGAGAGTGAGGAGAGTTCCCTTGATATCACCAGTGATCGCCCCATCGCAATCTGATGGTGGTGGAGCAAGACAAGCTTCACATCCCTGAATCACTGCAACCCATCTCATCCGATTTTGTAAATCCTGAAGAATTTTCTTGTTAAGCTCCAGCTCCTGGAGTCACATGAGTTTGTGACCAGCCAGACTTTCGAGAGAGGCATAAAGTTATCCGGACCTAAAGCCAGCTCGTGGATGGGAAGAGAGGGGCTCTCCTGCATCCAATATGGATGAAGTGGGCCCAGAGGAAAAGAGCTCCCTATGCTTTTCTCCTTGCCCAGATGGGAGTGCCCTTTCTTCCAAGCTGTTATATAGCCCTGCTCCTGCGGACTGGGCACTGGGAGGCCACATTGCAGGGCAAAGGATTAGGTAATTTCCTTCCCTTCTCCTCTGGAAGGTGTTTTGATTAGCATAACCATTGTGTTCCCAAATTAGCTTGTGTTCCCGGCTTTGCCCTTAGGCTGGCTTTTCCTGTTGCAAGCCTGCTCTGGCGCAGTGACACAGCTTTCCAGGAGCAGCAGCATCGCAGCCCGCAGCTTAGGTTGAGATGGATGCAGCCACGCTCAGTCTACCAGCTGCCCTTCCTGAGTGACCTCAGGCTGACGCCGAGACTACGGAGAGCTGGTCCTACAGCCCTGCAGCTCTCCAATGGCTGGTAAAGCTGGGTGGAAACTTTCAAACAGCCCAAGCCTTGGGGGACCATGGCATGTGCTGGCCCGAGACCAGGAGCAGCTGGGACAACGATGCATCTCCTTCCCTGCCGCCATGGCAGGGAGAACGTCAACTTCTGGCACAGGCTGAGGTGCACAGCTCTGGTATCTCAAGCCATCCTGGCTAGATGGTTCTCAGCCCGTCTGTCACATCCCTCTGCCAGACAGTCACCTGTTTCTTCTTTCCTCCTGCCAAGCATCGTTCTGAACTGAAACAACGCAAAGTTCTGGAAGAAAATTAAGAGTAGAATGTGAAATATTTTCCAAGCGCCAACAAGACAGACACACACAGAGTGATTAATCAGGGACTCCTGAACGCTGTGAAGAGCAGAAACTGCTCACAGCGTGGCTTCATGCAACTGAGAAGCTGAAGTTACTGGTTGGCATGTCTCTTTGGTGTGAAGCCTTGTCCCCAGAGAATGTGTCCAGGGGTCTGAAATCAGCTGGTTAACACTGATTAACTGCCGGCTGAGCCACGGGAGGCGGTGTAACTTCACAACTCTCCCTCTGCGGAGATAGGTCTGTTCAAGTAAATTCTCCGCCAGAACAAATTTAAGTTCTGCTTAAGACATCCCCAAGGAGGGATGGAGGAGCTGATGAACCACATGGATACTTGACCTTGCCCCATTCCAAAGCTTGTGTCATCATGCTTTGAAACAGCCTGGAGCAACCTGCCACCAGATTTCAGAGGGACTTGCCCAGTGGGAGCCCTGTTATGGCCAGGAAGGGAGAAGGTGCTGCAACAATATGAAGTTCTTGATGAGGCCAGTGAGAAATGCAGTCCCTTCCTGTGCAGGAATTCTCCTGAGCTTCACAGTGTCTCCAGGTACACTATTTTGCCCTTGGGGCCACTGAATTTCATCTTGTCCTCAGGGTCTGCCTGCTCTGCTCGTGAGATATCCACCCCTTCTCTGACTTAGGAGGAAGATGGCCATCCCCAGGTTCTGCATGACACCCCAGCTGACCAGCAGCAATTCTCCTCCTGTGCAGCTGTCACTCCTGTCTCGGAAGGAAGGGGCTTGGGTTCATGTCTTGGGTTCACATCTTGGGTTCATGTCTCATGTCACGGGTTCCAAGTCACAGGATGCTACTGCCGACTATTGTGGCCTCACCTCCAAAGTTCACGTGTGCTGTATCAGCACTTTCGTCTAGCTCACGAGAGATCCCCAAACTGGGAGCCACCTGAGGATCCTGGCTTCCACCAAAACCCATCCTTGACTCTGGGGTGTCTCTCTCCTAGAGAAACACAATCCTCATCTTCAGCAGCAATGCAACTGCGTTTTTTCCACCAGAAAGACAGGCTGGGTGGGTGCACCTCCTTGGCTAAGTGGCTACCAGCTGCCTAGAGGCTGTGAGGATGGTGGTGAACATCTCGCTGGGGAATGACAGAGGCTTTGGGGAGCTCTGCAAACCTCCGGAGGGACGCTCCTCCCTCCCACCCCATGACTGCCCAGCTAGCACTGCTCCTGCCAGCACTCAGGGCATCTCACGGAGCAGAGCCATGGGGATGGGGAAGCAGTGGAATAGGGATCTAAGGGGTGGACACTGTGAGTGCTCCTGGAAAAGTGTTATTTCACAAACACCCAGGGCAAGGCCCAGATGCTGAGACACAGGGGTTTAGTGCCCTCCGGGAACTGGGCTGGCCTCCTGGTGTCTGGCTGCCAGCCCACTGATTGAGGGTCTCCTGCAGGTTCATATTTCACATTCAGGCGATATTTTCCAAAGTTGGCTTGAAAAAGGGCTTACCCTGCACCAGAAGCAGGCACAGCTGTGGCATGGTGCAGTTTCTAATCCAAACCTCAGCCATGCCGCCGCAGCAACATGGGCGAGGAGGGAGAGGAACGACCCAGAAGCTCTCGCCGCCACCTCCCCGCAGTCCCACCGTGCTCCGCTGCAGCATCCACCTCCAGTTTCCATGGCTGGAGCGGAGCTGCTGCTTATTAAACCCAGACCAGCGAGTGCTTGGCAAGGTGCACAGGCCGGGAGGGACCGCCAGGGAGCCAAGGGGAGGCCAGACAGACCGATTCCTGCTTTTATAAAAAAGGGGAGGCTGCTTCCAGAGCCTCCGAAGGGATCGAGTGTGGATGTGGGGCCGCTTAGAGGATCAGGCCGGCTGGTAGACAATGCAGCGTCGTGTCCATAGTGCAGGCAGCAGCCAAATCTGGAGCAAAGGACTCTTCTGCTCTCACTCCTACCAGCTTTTCGGTGTATTTCTGTAGCAGTAAGTGTCCCGTGGTGGGAGCGAGGGTGGCAAACACCTCCCCACCTCCTCAGGCGCTCAGGAACGAAACGCACCACTGAGCCCAGGCAGAACTGAGGGCTCTCCTGTAAGGAAACAAAAGCCATGCCTGTCTGCGTGCTCAGCGGCGGCCTGGGGATGGGACGAGGCGCTTGGTCGCAGTCCCAGCTGGCTTCCCAGGTAGGATTTCGTGGTCATGTCTCCACAACTGAGCCTGGTGCTTCAGAAGGAGCAGGGCTGCGAGGCACCGCAGGGAGTCCTGCAGACCTTGCGGCAGGGTTTGTTTGACGACTGCTGTGGAGAGCTAAAAATACCCCAGCGATGGTTATGAATTTAGGATAACTAATACATCCAGTGGAAAGATTTGGAGCTGTTCCAGGGCTAAACAACAGCTTCTTCACCAACAGCCAAAGACTTGTGGATGCAAAAATAACTAGGAACTGAAAAACTCGAGCTGGAGCACGGGATTTTCAAATTGAACCCAAGAAAAACTTTCTAGCGGTGAGGACAACCATGGATAATCGCCAACACTTTGGTTGTTTTAACAACAGGGTACACAGACCTCTGGATTTGAGCTGGATGCTGCTTCTGGGCAGGAGTTGGGAGAACTAGTAGTTAGGGACAACTCCTTTGATAATGGGGTCAAAGCAAATTATACTTTAATATAGTGGCCTGGATCAGCGACGTAGTGCAAGACTCCGGAGGAAACACCATGGTGGGAGGTATAGGCGTGATGTCTCAAAAAGCAGGGAGAAAGACCCAAGAATAGACCAACTGGAGACCGTGGATACTTGGGAGGAGCGCTGTGGGGGTGAACCAGCTTTGAGCCACCTAGGTGTCGGTGAGCAGAGGGGAAGCGAGGGTTTCAGACATCTGGCTGCAGACCTGAAACGCAGCTGGGGAAGGAGCAGAGGGAGCCATCCCCGAAGCACATCTGCACCGCGGTGGCAGAGGACACCCAGGTTCACGTCCCAGCTCCGCCTGCACGGGGTTTGACCCCACGCCGTGCGTTTCCCCACACGCGTCCCTCGCTCTGCCCTCATTGTTCCGCGCTGAAGCAGACACTCAATTATTCATTTGGGTGGAGATGGTAAGAGTGAGCCCACCTCCCTGTGCCCTGGGGTGCGCGGCTGGGGCAGTGTGTGCCAGTCCCTGCCCCAGCAAATAATGAAGTCCTCGGTGCTTCACTAAAAGAGCTCGGGAGAGCCCAGCCCTGCGTCTCCCACGTGCGGCAGGCATGAGAGAACTCCTCCGGCTCCCCGGGATGCTCACAGCAAAGCAGGGTAGCTGGGCAGGGTGGTCGGGCAGGGTCGCCAGCTGCCACCATGGGGACATCATGGGAACCCGCGGGGCTTGGGACATCAGTGCTGTTCAGACCCCGCATTCCTGCTTCGGAGCATTTCAGTTTGAGATGGTTCTTGGTGAGGGGCAGGGCTGGATCCCAAACCTTTGTACCTTTACCTGGAGGGCTGAATGTTGGACCGCTCTCTGCCTACAGCCATCCTTTGTGTTCACAGGTCTTCCCAGTCCATGTGGTGGGGAGCCCTGCCCTGCCCGGTTTGCCTGCAGCCTGTAGACAACCCAAAAAAGTCTCCAAGTTCTCATGAGCGCTGAGAATAGAAGCGCTTGTGCCTATTTCAGGTCCCTCTGCAGAAGCCGTATTATCATAATTAGAACCGAAACGTTTCTCCATTAGCATATTTTTTCTCTTCTTCCATCACATCAGCCTGCATGAAACAGTCACTTATTCTCCTTGCCGTTGTGTCGAGATGTACCAGGCTGCGGGCAGGACCTATCCCCAGCCCGGCCTCAATAGCACGGCTTGTTCTCTGCGCGAGGGGTGACGATGCGGTGGCAGCTGATGGTAGTGGCGTCCCAGGGACACCGCTGAAAGCAGCCCCAACTGATGCCCTACGAGAAGGTCTGGCCATGGAAATGCAATCAGACAGGTGCCCAGAGCATCTACGACAGGCTGCAAGGAGATGGCAGGGGGCTGGATGGTTCAGCCTAATAGCTGGTCCCTTCCCATGTGAAGGGAGTCCCTTCCCACCCCTCCCGTTTCATTTCAAGGTACTGGGGCACCCAAATCACTTCCAGGTAGCTAACCCCCTCCGGTGCAAACGGGCACCTTGAATAATACACCACCCATTTCTTCTGTCCCACCATAGGAGGTCATGGCCAGGCCAGGAGGCACGCAGAGGGCATGTGCCTGGAGGACAGCCACCACGCTGGGTGGCACTGGCCATCGTGGCCAGCTCTGGGCATGGTTTTTTCCCTGTCCTGGGGAAGCTGGTGGCTGATGGACAAAACCCAGCATGGTCTAAGCACGCAGTGTTTGCAAACCCGTGAAGAAAGGTCCCCACCAGGGTCGGGCACCTTTAGGGTGCAATCTGCTTTGTGGCACCCGCACCCACCCCTTGAGGAGGGTCCAGCGTGTGAACCAGCATGGAATCATAGAATGGTTCGGGTTGGAAGGGACCTTAAAGATCTTCTAGTTCCAACCCCCCTGCCCTGGGCAGGGACACCTCCCACTAGACCAGGCTGCTCAAAGGCCCATCCAGCCTGGCCTTGAACACCTCCAGGGATGGGGCAGCCACAGCTTCCCTGGGCAACCTGTTCCAGTGCCTCGCCACCCTCACGGTAAAGCAGCACCCCCACCCCTTGCAGGGGTCTCCCCAGGTTTCCCACCCATCTCCTCCCAGCCTTCGGGCTTGCGCTGACACCCTGGGCAGCCACAGACCGATCCCGGGCAAGTCAACCCGCCGGGGCAAAGGTCTGCGAGGCTTCCCCGGCCCCGGGGTTCTCGGTACCGGGCCTTCCATCTGCCGCACTCCCGCTGCCCCAGCGCCCGCTCCCGCCGCGGGCGATGCCCGGAGGCGGTGGGGCCGGAGGCGGTGGGCTCCCCCCTTCCACCCGTGTTGGCGGGGGGTGGGGTGGGTGTCACACTACACACCCCACAGCGCCGGGGCGACGCGTCCCCGTCCCCGTCCCCGCCCCCCCGCCGCGCCGTCCCGCCCCGCCGCGCTGAGTGGGCCCCGCGGTGCGGCGCGGAGCGGCGGGGCGGGACGGGGCGGGGCGGGACGGGGCGGCCCCCGAGCCCCGGCGAGACAGCGGCGGAAAGTGCCACGACTCCACACGGCCGAGGCGGCGAGGGAGGGGGGACCGCGACCCGGCACGGGTGGGTAAGGGGCGGTCACCCCCCTCCTCTCTCTCTCTCTGTCCCCCCCTCAACCTTCCCTCGTCCCCTTCCACGCGTGGGCGTCGCCCCTCGGGGACACCCTGTCCCCCGCTGCGAGGGGACACGGCGGGTGTCCGGTCGTCCCGTCCCCCCCCCCCATCGTTCCCCCGCGCTGTCAGCAGACGTGGAGTGGGGTGGGGACACCCGCGCCGCTCCCACCCGCGGAGGGGGTGTCCCGCGTGGAACCGGGGAAGGGGTGGCGGGGGGCGGGATGCCGGGTTTGGGGTCTGGCTGCGTTTTGGCGGTGGCGGTGGCGGTGGCGGGGGGGGGGGGGGGGGGGTGTCGGGCGGATGAATGGCCCGCGGCGCGGAATGGCGGCGTGTGCGGCCGGCCGGGGAGGGACGGGAGGGGAAGGGACGGGCCCCGCCCGCCGCCTCCCCCCGGATCGTCCCCGTCCCGCCGGGCCCCGCCGCGCTCAAACCCCTTCCCCTGCCCCAGCGCCGGCCTGATGAATTTCACTAATCTGATTAAGTGGCGGTTACAAAAAGGTCACAGCTCTCAGGCGGTTGTGCTTTACTTATGTATATATATATTTTTTTTTTTTTTTCCTTAACTAAGCGCCCCCCCCGCCCACCCCCTTCGCCCCCCGCAATAAAATCCGTCCCCAGCACGGGGTCTAGCAATGCCCGAAGCATTTGGAGAGAGGTGTTGGACCCCGTATGCAGAGATCCCCCTCCATCCCGGGATCTTTCCAAACGGGATGCCGCCAGCTTTCCCGCGGGTTTGTCGGCGGGATGCCCCTCCACACACCCCCCCCCCCCCACCCCCAACCCTCCCGGTTCCTCGGTCCGGCGGGGGAGAGCATCGTCGCCCACACGCGTGGCCGGGTCCCAGCCTAAAATGTCAGCTTTCCTCTTCGCAGATGCGACGGCAGCGGCCTCCCCTCGCCGGGAAATGGCTGGAAGGAGCTGGGCGCTACCTGGGATGCGAACCCCCAGCCGAAGCTGTGAGGGGGGGGCCGGCGGTGAAACCCCGCTTTGGGCTGGGGAAGGGAGGGTAGAAAATTTATAATAGCCGCCGCAGAGATTAGCCGAGCTGCGGCTGTGTTACGGTGCTATTACGCTCTTCTTGTGTATATATATATGGTTTTTTCTGCCTTTTGGGTTTTTTTTCTCTAACTCTGAGGCTTAGGAAGGGAGCTGGCAGCGCTGCCGAGGGCCTGGCTGCCGCTGCCACACTGCTGGAGCTAATGGACCGCTAAGACACGTTCAATTAAGTCGAGCTGTAACTGTTGCCGATCTGGTGTTGCTGCGTAGAGTAACACAGGCTGCCGGCAGGCTGGAAATGCACAGTCACTTACGCAGAAGATGTATTTAAGCAGAGGCTGGCGGGGACGCGGGCAGGACCCGCTGGCGGCGCCCGGGCTTTTGTCGTTTGTTTTAAATTTTTGCCTCTCTCTATTGCAACAGGGTGGAGAGAGAAGCTTCAGGAGGAATATCTGGTGATTGTCTTTTACCTGCTGGCAGAGCTGCTGCCTCCTCCCGCTGCCGGGCTGCCCTGCCGTTGGCAGGATTGGGCATCGCAGTTCCCTTCTTCCTTGCCCTCTCCCTCCTTTGTGCTGGAGGAACGCTGTTCCTGGCCACATCTCTGCCCTCACGCTGCCTTTTGGCAAGGGAAGATGCAGACCAGAGGCAGGGAAGGGAGACGAGACCTTATTTCTTCCAACCGGAGGCCAGGCGGTGCCCTCCCTGAACAGCGGCCGGCCCCTTAGGCACCGCTGGCTTCTCACCCTGGTGGCCGAGGAGATGATTTTGCCTTTTGGAAAAAGCCAAAATCTCAGCCTGGAAACTTGCGTGTTGGGTCAGCCAGCTTCGACTGACTTGTGTGTGCTTGTTTAGGGAGGGGAGAGCTTTTTATTTGTTTGTGGTTTGTTTGTTTTTGTTTGTTTGTTTGTTTTCTTAACCTGCCGGGCGGTGCTGTAGAGGAAAGGGAGCTGCAGGTGCTTCGCAGGCAGGTGTTGCCGCAGGCTATGCAGGGCCCGGCTGCACGGACCCACTTCTCTCTTTCCCCGCCCTCTGACACCCCGTCACCTCTTCTTCTACCGTGCTCTAAACCTGAGATGCCACCTTGACGCCATGGCAAAACACAAGCCTTGGATTGCAGGGAGAACAGCATCCTGCCGGCAAAGAGCACCTCTTCCCATCTGCAGCGCCTATCCAGACCGGGAGGAGATAACAGATACGTTTTCCTTTGGCTGTGTAAAGAAATAAGGTTTAATAAGTAGATATTACACAACCTGTCCCTTCCTTTGCTCCTGCCCACCTGGTGTTTCATCTGGCTGATTTAAACCAGGGCTGGTGAAGTGCCCAGTCGCAAAGTTACTGAATTCCCGCGGATTTCGTGGAAGCGGTCGCAGAGGGGAGGAAAGGCTGAAAAGGTGGGAAGGCTCTAGCCTGGTTTTTGACACTCAGCTGTCTCTGGCAAATGCGACCACAAGACGCTGAGCGTGGTCCCCCGTGCCATCACGCCGCGGGTCTGTGGGGTGGTTCATCCTGGAAGTTTTTTTGGTGCTGAAAAACTGGCGAGGCTCGGGGCTTTACTGGTTTTGCTTCCTTAGGGCGAGTTGGGCTTTTGCTCAGGGCAGACGGAGGTGACTGCACGTGCAAGGTGGCGAGGGAGGTCAGGTTGCCTGGGCCGTTATCTGGGATGATGGGAAGTTTGATGGATAACGAGAAAAAGCCACAGGAACGGAAGAGTCGGAGCACAGCGTTTCAGCTGGCTCCTTTCTGTGAGAAGGCCGAGTGAAATACCAGTTGTCCGTCTTATTGCTGTTATGGTGGTGGTGAAAAGCTTTGCCTGAATAGGCTGTTTTGGGGAAGGAGTTTGCATATGGAGATATTTGATGATTTCCGCTGTTTTGGATGTGTGAGGAGTGGAGGAGGAACCTGCTCAAGAAGCTTCACGCAGGTAAACGTGCTCAGTGTCGGACGTGAACTTGATTTGTCGAACTTGGACTCTGGTAGCTGGTGGTGTCCCTGCACCCCTTGGGCACACAGCCCTCTCCCAAAGCAGCCTGTGCATCCGATTGAAAAATGCCGTCGTGGGGACAAAGTCCTATGGAGGAGCAGAAGGTACGAGAGGGGAGGATGCTGAAGTCTTCAAGCCTCTTCAAAGCCTGGCTGTCGAGCCGAACCTGTACGTATGAAACTATCCTCTAGGCATCTGTGAGCAGACAAGCAGTGGTACCTTCGGTGCCCTATTTTTCCGTGTCCTGGCTAAGGCTTTGTGCAGGTGGGAAGCATGGAGGGCTTTCCTGCCGAAGGGCAAGGCGCACACGCTCCTGCGTGGGGGACTGTGTCTTGGTCTGCAAATCCAGGAGGAAACTCACAGCCCTTTGAAGGGCGAAGGTTGCGAGGTCAGGAAATGCCAAAGCAGAGCTTTGCTCCTCATGCAAGCACTGTGGCGCGTTTCTTCTTGCATTTATGCATCAGGAAGTTCCCAGAGGAAGACTTTCCCTTATCCCCTGAATGCCAAAGCCAGCCTGGTTTGATTTAAGCGCGCGTGGTAGCATGCAGCCTGCTGCTGTCGTCTCTGCGCCGCCGGAGCGATAGGCTTTTCTCCGAATGAGTTTTTGGGCTGGTCCGTGCCAAGTCTCGACCGCAGGAGGAACTCTACTGGTAGAACTTGCTCCTTGGAGTCAGCAGCAGGCCTGCCGGGTCCGGCCCCGCGCCGTGGGCTGCGGGGCACGAGCGGTGAGACAGGACCAAAGTTTCCCTTTGCCGTGGTGGCACCGCTGGGAGTAACTACTGCCCGCTTGGTTATCTCTCACTCTTCATTTCGGGTTTTTTCCTGGCGTGCCTGTCCTTGGGAACAGTTTCTCTGGTTCCAGTGGTGGGAGCTTGCGAATGGCCCACGCGAGCATCTCGCGGCTCTTCCAGCAGGTCCCCAGCTCCTCCGGGTTAGTGCTCCGGGCTGCTTTCTTTTTGTGTTGGTTTTGTTTTGGAGGGGGTAGTTGGGGTTTGTTTGTTTGTTTGTTTTTCTGTGGAGCTAGGAAGGACTTTAAGGCTAATCTGCCTCCTTATCTCGCCCTGGCTGTAGAGCCTGAGCGGAGGCAAGGTACAGGCAGCTTTTACTGCAGCGGGGCGCTGGGTGAGGCTGCCCGGGGGGCAGAGGGAGCGTGGGGCTCAGTCGCCCCACCTGCGAGGGCTCCGGGGGGGTTCAGCAGTGTGGGGTGGGATGTGGGACAGGGCAGAGGGCTCCGGCACCGTGGCTTTGCATCCGACACTGCCATCTCGCCCACCTCACCGCCCGCGTCTCTGCCTAATAATGCCGTCCTCTCTTATCCATCCTTTGCGTGCTGAACGCCTCTGTGGTAGAGTTTTGGGTTTTTTCCTCTGTTCTCATCCTCTGTGGGCCCCATCCAGCTGCTTTTGGTTTTTTCCCTCTGTTCCCATCCTCTGTGGGCTCCATCCAGCTGCTTTTGGAGGTGGCAGGAGCAGCTGGTGCGGTTGGAGTGCATTTGCCAGTGCTCGGTGATACCCTTGCCCTAAGCCGGAGCATTAAACTTTTATCTAAATATGAATCTGTGGCGGTATGAGGTCAGGAAGGGTTTATTTTTACCAATGTGTCGGGGCTGCTGGGTGAGGAATGCAGGTCGCCTTGTTCTGCCCCTAAAACAGCTCCTGGGCGCTTTGGTGCAGCCCTAAAACCAGCGCAAGGTCGTGGGTATGTGTTCTCCAGCCCTGCTTTTTATTTACTGCCAGGGAAAGGAAATCCAGCCCTTTTCAGCCTGCAGGTTAGGAATAATCTGTCTGTCCTGGTGGGGAGCATCCTGAAGCCATGCTACCTAGTCAGAAAGGAGCGACTTGGCACCAGATGTGCTGGGATAGAACTGGCTGAGGCCGTTTAAATCCGAAATGGTCGGGGCGGATGTGAAATAGCGATGCCTTGTAGTATCAGCTGGGATCTCGAGCGGTCCCCTGGAGTAGAAAGTTGTCCCTGCCAGGGGAGGCTGGTTCCAGCTGGCGTTGGCAGCCCTCCTGCCTGCCAGCTCCCTCCCGCTTCGCCGGGGATGCTTGGAGCGGCGGGCAGGGAGAGCTGGGATGCCGGTTAAGACATCCTTCCCCAGGCAGGTGGGTAACTCCGACGGGAGACGGCCGCTTTGCAGCTCCTTCCAGCTCCGCACCCCCTGCTCGCCTGTCGGAGGGGAGTTTTTCATTGCAGTGTCCCCCCTTGGCTGCACGGGTGGCTTTGAGCTGCAGAGCGGGCTGCCCGTTCCCTGCTCCGGCGGCTAGAAAGGAACGGGCTCCGAGGTCTCTCCCTGCGAGCACTGAGGTTTTGAAAAGATGCTGATCTCCTTAGTTTTTATTCTTATTTCTGCCTCCTCCCCTTCCAGCCCCTCCCTCCCTCCTCAACCCACAACCTCTTAAAGAGGAAATTTGATAATGTTTACAGTTAAGCGCGGGGATGGGAGCTTCTGATAGCCGAGGACTTTCTGCATTTTCCTGATTACGTTTTGAGGCACAGTGGCGAGAAACTGCAGCCTGGTACCTCCTGGAAAGTGTCCCTTCGCAGATTAACTGCCTGGCTTCAGCATCTGGGGGTTCATGAGCCACCTCGGAGCCACGTGGAGGTGACGCCCCGATGGGAGAAACTCGTGAGTGGGGCAGCAGGGAAGAGGTTGGCTTCGAAACTAGGGACGGGGTTCAATCAGCGCTTAAGAGGAGCGGAGACAGCAGCATCTTTCTCCGTGCGTGGCTGTGCCCTGCCTGCCAGGTCTCAGACCAGGCACTACAGTCTCCGTTGCTGCTTCATGTGTTACGTACGGGTGGAGAAACTGAGGCCGGAGAGAAGGGTGGGAAGGACCCTGTGCTCGGTTTGCCTGCCACTAATAGCAGAGGTGGAAAGAGAAGTGCCACATCCAGCACTCCCTTTGCAAGTCTCACTTCTTCCTGCAGGCATCTATTGGGGAGATGAGATAATGACCGTGCACTTTTTTTTTTTTTTTTTAATTTATTGAGCTTGAACTTTGGACTTTTATTGGTATTTGCATCTCAAGGAAATGGTTGTGACTTGGTTTTCTGTGCGGCATCTGTGCAGGCAGCATTGTTGCTGGGTTGTCTGTCATCACTGGGAGCAGCCACCCGGCAGGATGCGGTCACCACGTGTCCTCCCCGCCGGGCTGGGCAGAAGCCAGCAGTGCCGCAGGGTGCAGGTGGCAAAGGGAGAAGGCCAGAGCTGCTGCAAAGCTGGGGAAAGCTCTCCTGTGCGTGCGTTCTCCCAGGGGAGATGTTTTATTCCAAAGTTGAGACCTGGCTGTGCGTCTGGGTGCAGTGAAAAGGCCAGGTGCTCCAGGGAGAGCCCAGATCTTGGCCAACCTGCACCAAAGAGTCTGAAAATGGGCTCTCTTACTGCCGCAGGGCTGCAGGTATCGCCTAGGGTCATGCTAAACCATCCCATTGGACGTGTAATGAGTAGTTGCTCGTGTCTGTCTCCAAGTGCATCCCTGTTTTTTTCTTCGCCCTCTTTGGTTCTTATGGAGATTGCTGCAGCCAGTGAAATTAGTTGCTGCGGTACAATTGGATAACTGCGTGTAGGCAACGTAGTGGAGGAGCACAGGCTTGGGGGTGTGTCGGCAGGTCGTGCTCACCAGAGTTGTGTGAATCTTGAGTGTCTTTTCAGCGCATGGTGCTATTTGGAGACTCAGATGTCCATATGAAACTCCCTGCTCAGAGAGGCTGTTGCATCTCTTCTTTTCCCCCTATTAACTGTTGTTCTGGTCTCTTGCAGGCACAGAAGAATAAGGCAGGATGGATGTGTATGACCCTCAGACGCTGGGTGTTATGGTCTTTGGCGGTTTTATGGTGATATCGGCCATCGGGATCTTCCTGGTGTCCACCTTCTCCATGAAGGAGACGTCTTACGAGGAAGCCTTGGCCAAGCAACGCAAAGAGCTTGAGAAAACTCAGCAGCAGAAAATAGAGAAAAAGAAGAAAGAGAAACCTGTTGAGAAAAAAGGAAAAGCAAAGAAAAAGGAAGAGAAACCTAATGGAAAGATCCCGGAGCAGCAGGTGACTCAGGAAGTGACAGACTCTCCCAAGGATGTGGTTCTTGAGCCTGCTGTGGTGCCCGAGCCCATAACTGTTGAGCCTCCAATCGCAGCAGTGACAGCGGCTCCCCAGGAAAAGGAGAAACCTGCTCCATCACCTAAGGAGAAGAGGAAGAAGGAGAAGAAGGTGGCAAAGGTAGAGCCTGCTCCTAGCCCAGTGTTGGCTTCGCCTCCTGTCAGTGTCCCCAAAAGTTCTTCCGTCTTGGAGGTGACCCCTAAGGAGGTGCCTGTTGTGGCTGTGCCACCAGTTGGCACACAGCAAACTGCTCCAGTCATCAGCTCTGTTGCCGTCAAGAAAACTGATGCTCTTCCAACCCATGAGGAGCAGAAGCATGATGGACCTGTCAAGAAGAAGGCTGCATCCAAGAAGAAGAGCGAGCCAGGTAAGGCCAAATTCCTCTGCATATATCCCCATCGAGTAAGCCAGCAGCGTGTCTTGGTGCTACTAAAACAGAGCTATCGTGTTCTGAGATCTCTTCCTTCTTCTTCAGTGTTGGAACCAGGGCAGCTGTAAAAAGGCTGTCTCTGGTGAGATGGACCACGTATGCTAAGGGGAAGGTGGGTTGAAAAAAGCTGTACTGTACTGGACTGTAGTTCTCTCTGGGAGGAAGTAGAGTTGAAGTCAAGAGTTTATTGACTTGTTTTCACTCTGTAATGTGTTGCCTCCTGCGTCGGGTAACCCTGCTTGGTGCTTAGCTCCTTGGTCTAACACACAGATGCTGAAGAGTTACAGGTTCCTCTTGGATTTGTTGTTGCGTTGGGGGTCTCTGGGCAGATCTGCACACCGAGAATGAACGGGAGGCGCATGTACCTGACCTGGGAGAGGGGGCAGCTGCCAAGGTGCTGGACATCTGGGTGGAAAGCCAAGATGACGTGTTTTCCCCCTCCACTCCTGATTATTAAAAGCACACAGGAGCTCTACCACTCTTCTACGGGGAAGTGGGTCACTCCTGGAGTTTCCTCCTAGTTCAGTGGAGTTGAAAACCAGCCTATTGGAGTAGAGAAGATTGAAGGTGTTTTATACTGCAGGGGACCGACCGTAGAATGGTTAGAGGGATGTGACTTGGGATATGTCACAGGGAAGGGGAAACTTGCTCATCATCTTTCATGCCTCACTTGATTGACTTGGAGGTGGAAGAGATTAAAGAAGGTGGTTGTGAACTCTCCAGGTTGTAAATAGGCATAGGGAGGGGAGAAACAGCTCCGTAGCTGGATTCTTGCCTCTTGTTGCACCGATGTGAACAATTTGGGTTTTATTTTTGGTTAAGTGATAATTACAGGCACTAAAAATGTGAGCGCTCAGACCTGTAGAAGTGTTCCCATAATGGGCCTGTGGAAGAAATCTCTCAGGTGTTCTCAAAGATGTGATGTGGAGCACGTAGGTTTCATTTCTTTGTTTATTTACAAAAAAAAAAAACCCAACCAAACAAAAAGACACCCCTACTTGCTAGCCTTCTCCAGCACATCCAAACCCAGGCTGCGGTGTGACCTGTCACTTTCCACACCCATGTTTTGGAAGAGGGCCTGCTATTCAGCAGGGCGTTTTGCGGCCGCTGGTCTCCAGGGTTGGGTTAAAACCCTTGTATCTGCCCCTCCGAGGAAAGGATTTTACTGAAGGCCGTCTCCACATAGTGATGAGGTCTGAAACGGTTTGAGCAGCTGCTGCTGGAGCGTATGGCAGCGATGGTGTTGGGGAAACTGGAGGCAGCTGGTGCCCGCAGGGATGCTCTTCTCTAACACGGGAAAACATGGCCACAAATCCAAGCTGTAAAAGCCAAGGAAGGGAATATGGATGGGAGATGAACTCTTAGCCCTTGTTAAGTTGGGGATATTTTTTTTTTGCTGCTCCGAACATCCACTCCTTTGGGTATGAAGTGCCACGTCTTGTGTGTCTTAAAAGCCAAGAGTGATGTTTTAGGTGCTCCTGTAGGATTTTTCAAAGGAAAGCTCTCAGCGGTATTTGCACCATGAAGCTGGCTGCAGTTTGACCAAGGTATTGTGTGCGGCCTTTTGGCAGCTGTGGTCTCTCCTCCTCAAAGGCAGAAACAACAAATTATCCCGTGGCAGATAAAAATGGGTGTTCGAAGTCTTCAAAGACACATGCTCGGCACCGAAACAGATGGCAAACCTGACAAGAGCGGTGTTGGGTATTATTCTCTTGTGTGGTTTGTTTTTTAGCCTCCTGCATTGCACAAAAACTTGCTTGCAAGTGGTTAGGGTGTGCTGGCATCCCAGGTGACAGCAGGAGCCACGCTCGCCCATGAGGCACGCGTGGGTACCCCATCTGAGCTGCGACCTGCCGGGTCTGGGGTTCCGCGGAAGGGCCGTCCGTGTCTCCCGTCTCCCCTCGGGTCTGGGAAGGGGCTCTTCAGACCCCTCGTTCCCGCTCTCCTTTTCCATGGCGGCTTTGCCGCGCCCGCGGGGCTGCATCTTGTTTCGCCGATTCCTTCGGCGAGGCGTGAGGTTTCCGACCCTGCGATTGGGCTCGGCGTCGGCTTCCTTCTGCCGCGGCTTGGCAGGCTGCCCCCGCTGCCTTTGCTCCAGCTACAAGGTGGGGTTTTGCACGGTGCCCGCCTCGTGCGAGGCTCGCTTGGGCCAGGCCAAGGGGAGGCGGGCGACATTTCGCGTGGCGGGTCCCTCCGCCCAGCGGGACCGGGGCCGAGGGAGGGGGTGTGCTGTCCTGCGTCCCCGCTGTCGCCGGCGCGAGTGAAGCGTGAGCCAAGCTCTCGGGGCCCCGGTTGCACAAGCCGGCGGAGCTGCTGGGAAGCGGCCGCCGCTGGGGAGACAGACAGGCTTGGCTGCTGCCAGGCCCTCAGCGCTGGCCATCCCAAATGGATTTACCAGAAGCCGGGAGCAAACAGCGTGTGCCGGAGCTGCTGGGCGTTCCTGGGCTTTGCCACGGTGTTGCTGTGGTGGGTTGACCACGGCTGGCTGCCAGACGCCCACCCAGCCGCTCTCTCACTCCCCCCGCCTTGACAGGATGGGGGAGGAAAAAAGATGGGGAAGCGCCTGGGTCAAGATCGAGAAAGGGCGATTACGTAGCAGTTACAATCACAGGCAAAGCAGACTCGACTGAGGGGGAAACTAATTTGATTTATTTCCAATTCAAATAGATGAGAAACAGAGGAAAAAATTAAAACAACTCCTTCCCTCCCCCCCCCCTCCGCCCTTCTTCCCAGGCTCGACTTCACTCCTTCCCTCCTGGCTCTTCTGCCTGCCCTCCCTGAGTGGCACAGGGGGACGGGGGCTGTGGTCAGTCCATACCAGCTCCTCTCTGCTGCTCCTTCCTCCTCACACCTTTCCCTGCTCCAGTGTGGGGCCTTGCATGGGCTGCAGTCCTTCGGGATGAACCTGCTCCAGCGTGGGCTCCTCTCCAGGGGCTGCAGGGGAATCTCTTCTCTGATGCCTACAGCTCCTCCTTCTCCTTCTCCTCTGACCTTGCTGCCTGGGGGGGGTCTGAGCTCTGCGATCAAGAGACCCTGGTGCTAATGTCTTTAGAGGCTCTGGAGCTATTGGAGGCCAAAGTGCTTTTTCTTCTGGGATTTTTTAGGAAAATAAGCTCACTGGGCCATAGATACTGTGCAGGAACTCCTAAACCACTGCCCGCCACCCTCCATCCATCGTGACCATGTGCACTGTGGTCCTACGACAGCGTGATGGTCGCTGATGCTTGTTGGCTTTCCTGGCTTAGCAGCAGGGGAAGGGAGGAGTTGGAGTTGTGTTGTTTCTTTGACAGAGCTGGAACAAACCTGCCTGGTGAAAGGCAGGAGATGACCTTGCTGCGCTCTGCATCACTGGCACCACGGCATGGGGTGATGTCCCCCAGCAAGGTTGTATCGTGGTGCGGTCCAGCTTTTGATGCCCAACACATCTCTGGTCCTTGGCTGGGAATCCCACTGCTGGGAATCACTCCGTTGATGGGGGATGGTGGGAAGGTGGTGGGACCAGTAGTAGAGCCAGGCAGAGGTGACAGCTGGCTCAGGTGAGGGTTGTCTCCAGCAATTCTCATGTTGCTTTCAGTTAGAGGGGTACCAAACTTGACTGTGGAAGTCTGGGTGGATGCTGGTTCGAAATGGCAGTTGTGGGGTTGAAGCCAACTGAGATGATGCTACTCAGCTCTGCCGTCAGCTCGAGCGGTCCCAACCCCTCTTCTCTCCCTCCCTAGCACCCGCGGACTCGGATGGGCCCCTCTACCTGCCCTACAAGACGCTCGTGTCCACCCTCAGCAGCATGGTGTTCAGCGAGGGGGAGGCCCAGCAGCTCATCGAGATCCTGACGGAGAAAGCGGGCATCATCCAGGACACCTGGCACACGGTAGGGCTGCCAGCACCATCGTGGTCGCCCGCTGCTCTACCAACCCTCGGGAGGTGTGGAGGGGAGGGAAGGCGCCCTGTTTTCGGGCACGCTGGCTCCCCTGGAGCAGAGGGCAGGATCCCATGTGTGTGGGGTGGAGGGGATGGGTCTGGAGTTGGTGATCCCCACTGATGTGCCACCCCGCCCTGGCAGGCCACGCAGAAAGGTGACCCAGTCGCTGTCCTGAAACGCCAGCTGGAAGAGAAGGAGAAGCAGCTCGCTGCCGAGCAGGAGGATGCGGCCGCTGCCAGAAACAAGCTGCGGGAGCTGAGCAAGGTGAGCAGCACGCCACCCTCCCGGCATCCCCCGGCATGGGCTCTGCTTGTCATGGTCACCTCGGTGTGCCTCCCGCTCCCCGCATCTCATCCCCCTTGGAGGTGAAGCCCAAGAGATGTCTGGGCCTTTCACCTGTTTGCTGTTTTCCCCACCCAAAAAGGGTAGAAGATCCCCTCCTGACCTCAAATCCTGGGCCTGATCCAGCCGGGGAAGGCACCAGCCCAAGGAGCCAGAGGGTAGCACCTGCTGGCAGCCGCAGGAGAAGCAGGGGAAAGCCCTTCCCATAGGAGACTGCAGCTTTCTGCTGCTTTAGGAAGGAAAATAAATCCCTTTTCGTCTCTCCCCAGATCTCCTGAGCTGAGAAAGAGATGGCCCATCTCTTTTTAAGGACCCTGACCCTATTTACAGCCCTCTTCCCCGACTCAGACCCCCATCTCCACCTCTTTTTAAGGTTTTGGAAGTTGGAACGGATGCCTGCCATGCTGGGCTCGGCACCGGGCAGGACCCGGTAGCCTTCAGGGAGGAGAGGAGAAGGCAAAACCCTCCAGGGTGCTTGGGTGCTGTGCTAAACCCCTGCCTGTGCCGACTGCATGGGCAGCCCAGCCCAGAGCATCCCTGCCTTGGCACGGAGGCGGTGGATATTTATTTTAATCTTTTTTTTTTTTTTTTTTTTTTTTTAAAATTCCCCTGCTTTGCCCCAAACTTCGTGTGGTGATATTGATCCCAGGGGGTGAAAAAATTAAAAATTCCAGGCTGTCTCACTCCTTTCTCTTAGCTGTCCCAATGTGGAGCAACAGTGGCATCCAGTGGCCACAGAGCCCAAAACAAAATGCAGGAGGAAATGTAAGTGCTAAATGGCATAGCTGGGCACGGGGGCAGCTCCGAAAGGGCTGAACTTTTGAGTCTTCTGAGCTAGGAGGCCACTGATTTTGCATCCCCTTAAGGCGGGGAAACTCGTGCGCTGAGGACTAACTGGGGGACTTCTCTCCTCGAAGGAACTGGCGGCCGAGCGGGCCAAGGCGGTGGCCGTGGAGGGCAAGCTGAAGGAGCAGCTGCTCGCCCGTGAGCGGGAGATCGCTGCGGTGCAGGCACGCATGCAGGCCAGCTACCAGGACCACGTCAGCGAAACGCAGCAGCTCCAGGGCAAGGTGAGCCCCACGCTGTGCTCTGCAGCTTCCTCCTCTGGCTGCCGGGTGGCTTTTGGTGGCAGATTCTGTGGTGTTTTGGAGAAGACCGAGATGTGGGAGGGGACCAGAGCCTTGAGGAGGGGCGAAACCCTGTGATGCTCCTGGATCATGGTGCTCGAGGGAGTAGAGGCGCGTGGGAACATCCTCATGGGATGTTGCATCCCTGGAGGCTGTCAGCATCGGTAGACACCCCTCTGTGTTGCCAGTCCCACTTGCTCATCACATGGGCTTCACAGGGAGAGCAAAGGGGCCAGCAGTGGCATTAACCCCTGTTGGGCTCTTCTAGATCCGGACCCTGCAGGAACAGCTGGAGAATGGCCCCAACACGCAGCTGGCTCGTTTGCAGCAGGAGAACTCCATCCTGAGGGATGCCCTCAACCAGGCCACCAGCCAGACGGAGAGCAAGTAAGGCCGGGGCGGGGGGCAGAGGCTGGGGCTGCCCTCTGTCTGGCAAACCCTGGGGGCTTGGTCACCCCCTTTCCTGAAGGGGCCTCCGCAGACCCCGCAACTGGCTGGAGGTAGAGTGGGGAGCGAGGAAGAACTTGCCAAAGGACTTTTGGGGGGGCTGGCAGGGGAAGTGAGGATGTTCTTCCCCATGCCAAGGAGAAGGGCAGGGGAAACCCTCTCTGCTTTGGGAGTCATCTGTGCTGATGCTAGAGCCAGCAGGCTGCAGAGGGGGGAAGAAGGGGCCAGAAGGTGCCGTGGCGATTGGTGATTCCCCCCTTAGGGGAGCTCATACTCTCAAACTCCAGAAGAAACGCAGCTGGCTCTTTGACAGGAGTGATGCTGCAGAGATCCGAGATCTGTCCGGTGCCTGCAGAACAAATAGGAGCTAGGTAGAAGGATTTCACGCTCCTTTTTATAGAAAGTCTGAAATGGCTGGTGCTTAACAGCGGTAAAATAATTACAGACCGGACTCCAGCTGCTTAGAGCGCTTCCTCTTGTGTCTGGGAACGCAGATCCTCGCGTCCTCTACTTCATGAGAAAGGAATGTCTCCTGTGATTGAAACGCGGCTTTTGAAAAGCGATTTGTCAGCTCTTTCCACCCCCTCCCCGAAGGACCAGGCGTGTCCTAGAAACAGGCGAACGCAACCATTAAGATGTTTCAAGTCCTGTATCAGGCCCACAAGAGGATGTGTGTCCCCCTCTAGGTAACATCAGAGATGCTTGGCTGGCCTGTGGGCTAAAATAACCCTGCTTCTCTTGGCGCAGGCAAAATGCTGAGCTGGCCAAGCTACGGCAGGAGTGCAATAAGCTGATGAAAGAGCTGTCGGAGAAATCGGAGGTGCTGCAGCAAGAGGAGCAGCAGAAGAAGAGCTGGGAGATCAAAGCGGCGGCCTCCGAGAAGCAGATCGAGCAGCTGCAGGTCAGGCAGGCGCCGGCGAACCCGCTCCCCTCACAAAGAGATGGGGCGGGTGGCTAAATGGCATGGGATCTGTGCGCTTGGCCACGGGAAGAGCCTGGAGGGAGATGAGCATCCACAGCCTCGTGAATCTCTTAATTGCCTCCCCCCCGCCCTCCCCCCGCAATCAGTTTGTCACATGTGATGTGCATTTTTGCAGCCCCACCAGCAAAGCCCAGGGGTCACGATGCCCTGGTTGAAGCCATTCTTCTCGTGAGGCTCACGAGCTTGGTGTGAAGGTGTCAGGGGGGAAGCCTAGATGGTACACGCTGCTGGGTGGTACCCTACGGTGAGAGAGGAAACCCCCTGGCCGTGGGTGCTCTTTCTCGACTCAGCTGTTTGTCAGCCTGTTACTCTCCCTCCTTGGTGCAGGAGGTAGAGCTTGTGGCTTTTTTGTTGTCACCAAGGTGTGGCTGGGTTTGGGGTTTTTCGGGGTGTTTAAAGGACACCTCCCAAGTAGAGCCTGTGAGCCCGCTGTTGGCGGCGGAGCGGTGGTGCATGGCCCGCAGGCAGGATGTATCCATGCAGAGAAGAGCATCTCCTGCGGGGGTGGCAGTGCTCCTGCTGGGGTTCGGTGAAGCTGGGGGCTGGGAGCATTGATCCCACATACCCCTGACCTGAGAACTTGCACTTCTTTCTCCTAGGGCGGGCAGACAGGGTGGGGGGTGTGATGTGTCCCTCCTGCACCTCCTGTGGTCTCCAAATTGCTCTGGCCTCTTTACGAAGAGGCTGTGGTGGTGCAGACCTTTACCTGCACATGCCAAAATGTTTTTTTTAGAGGTGATCCTAGAGCAAGGGGCTTTCAATATCCTTGGTCTTAATTTTTCGGGTACCTGGGGATGCACATCTCTTTTTGGCGGGCTGGTTTTGTCCCCTTCTGCTTTTGCAGGTGAGGAGCAAGGGGTTGACGTGGGCACGCTGCCGGCATGAAGGCAGAAGCCGCTTTCCTGGCTCAGAACACCATCTTCTAGGCATGCTTTTAGGAGAACTTCTCCCGAGCTGTCAGCTTGCTGCACGCCTTAATTCTAATTAAATAAATCATACTAGCTGGAAGACTTTAAAGCCCGCGATGTATTGAAGGTGCCTGTGGTGCTAGGGAGAATGTGCTCCATGGTAACACCTGGAGCTCTGAGCTGAGGATATGGGGTCAAGTCCTCAGAAAATGGAGAAGCCCTACTTCTGGAAGTGATTCTGGAAGCATCACTTAGCCGGAGACCGGGCTGCTGGTTTACCTTCTTCTGTCCCCTCCATGCAAAGCAATGTCTTTCCATCTGCAACGCTGCGACTCATACCCATAGAGCTGCTGGTTTGCGGCACGCTCCTCCTCTTCCTCGTCCTCCTCCTCCTCTGCCTTCCCCCTGGAAGTGCCTGCCTTGGCCAGGCCTCTTCCTCACTGCTTTCCCTGGGCCAAACCGCACAGAAAATTCCTCTGCGTGTGGAAACATGTGGCTGGGTGTCTCTGTCCTGTTAAGCACCGTGGCAGTACCTCTCCCTGCTGGGCTGGGGCTCTGCATTAGGACCAGGGCTTTAGGAGGTTTTTTTCAGAGCTTAGCTCTCCGGAGCAGAAGAAGAAGAAGATGGCCGTGGTCTTGGCCCAGAACCGAGACGCTCGGGTGTTGTCTGCTTCCCACTTGAGGGCTGGCAAATGATAAAACGCGAGCGCGAGGCAAGATGCTTCGTGCACAGGGGGAGCGTGGGGGAAGGATGACTTAAACCCCCCCAAAGCACAGCTTAAAAATAACATTACGCGACACATGGAGCTTTGCTTCAAATTGGCCGGGGTGCCTGGCACACTACGGAAAGTCTCTTTCTGCCGTGCAGGCTTCCCAAAGGGAGGTGGAGGCGACGCTGCAGAAGAGGCTGGACGAAGTAAGCGACGAGCTCCGCAAAACCCAGAGCAGCTACAAGAGCCTGTTAGCAGAGGTGGAAAAGGCCAAAGGGCAGCAGCAGAGCATTGCCGGTGAGGACCTCGGATCAGCACGGGGAGAGCTGTGGGACAGACTTGGAGCTTTCAAGGCTGGTGGGGCTGGTTGGGGCAGGACACGTAGACCTGGGGTTGGGTTGGGATGCTCGGTGTCGGTGCGAGCAAGATGCAGGACTGGTCCATAGTCCTGTCCTAGGATGCCACTCCAATACCTCTCCCTTCCTGCCCTTTCTGTGCCTCCTGAAAGCATCCAGGGCCAAGGCTTCTTTGCCCAAGGGTCCTGCTTGGGAAGGGTGGGGTGTCTCCAAATTTATTTGCCCCTTCCTCCGACAGAACTGCAGGCCAAGCTGCTGAGCTCCGAAACAGAGGTTAAAAGCAAGTTGCTGGAGCTGGACAACGTGAAGGGGAAGCTGCAGGATGCCAGCTCGGAGAACACGAAGCTCCTGGAGAGGATCAAATCCATCGAAGCTCTGCTGGAGGCAGGCCAGATGAGGGAGGCGGAAAAAGACAGAGGCTTGCAGGTCGCGTGCTCGTTCAATTGGGGTGGGAGGAGGAGAGGGGGTTGCACCACTCCAGCAAGTGTTTTTGCGCTGTGTTAGCGCGGTACTTGGGCTGCCTTTGCTCTGGGATCCCCTCTGGGATGCTGCAGAAAGGGGTGACCCGCATCATGTGCCTCAGACACGTAACGAAAGTGCTTTCTCTCTTCCAGGCAGCCAATGAAGCAGAAATGAAGCAGCTGCAGTCAAGGTGGGTCTAAGGTGCACATGGAGACTGCTACGGCACCTCCAGCTTGCTGTCCATGTGTCCCAGGCTTCCCTGAGCCCTCCGTTAGGCAGGCTTGGGGACCGCGAAGCTGGGAAGACAAGGTCAATCCTGGCCAACACAGCTGTTTAAAATATTAATTGGCTCCAGTGCCGGCCCCAAATAACAGCCAGTCCCTTCTGAAGTGAGACTGTAATTGCTGGCAGGCACACGGAGGCTAACTGCTCCTGAGGAACAGGAGGTTCTGGTGGTGTTGGTGCTGGGGGTGGAATGTCTCTGATCCAAGCTGCTGCTCAAAGCTGGGCCAGCCAGAGGAGGTTTTTTTAGGGGTGTTTCCAGGTATTTCCAAGGATAGAGATTCATCACCTCTCTGGGTCCCCATTCCAGGGTTTGATAAACTCTTCCACCCCGAGTGAAGAAAGGTTTCCGGGCATTTAATTGGAGTTTCCCACATCACAACTCATGCCTATTGCCCCTTGTCCATGTGCTGGGCGCCTTCAGGAAGGCTCAGGCTCTGCACGGAGGGAAGATTTCTCAGATGCCCCTGCTGCCAGCGAGCATCCAGCATTCCTCTAAAGAAGGGCAGCTGCTTAGTTATCCTGGGACCCCCAAGAGACTTGGGTGGTTCATGTCAAGGACCTGAACCTTCCTTGATGTGCCCAAGCTGAGGCTCCCTTCGGGGCAGATGGTGGAGCTGAGGGTGTGGAGGGAAGCTCTAGTCAGCAGCCCTGATTTATGGTCGCTCAAGATAGTAGGATGATACTTTTAAAATGCAGAACTGTGGGCTATCTCAGCCTAACGAGCTGTGGACGGGAGTGTGTCAGGAGCAGTCCCAGTTGTGTAAGCCGGAATTTCTGGCCTTTGGATCAGGTTACTTCTTCCTCTTGTCCTGAGTGTACAGCCAGCCAGCCACTTGCTTGCTTTTTATTGCTGGTAAGCCGGTAGAAAACTAGATCCCACTCCAGCATTGCCAGGGCTGTGATTTTCAGTCCCACTCCCTCCTCCTCCCGCTGTGTGTAGATCCCGGAGCAGATGGGGATAGGAATGGCTGTGGTCCCCTTCTCGACAACTTGCTGTCTGGGAGGGAAGTGGTTGCTGAGACTCATTCCTGCATCCTGCCCTTCCAGGCTTCAGGAGAAGACGGACCAGCTCTTGTCCTTGGAAAGGGAAGCCACAGAGCTGCGAGAGGCGATGGAGCAACAGAAGATTAAAAACAACGTACGTGAGTGAACTGGGCTCAGCTTTTGCTGCTCACAATTTCTTCCTCCAAAACCCAGATCACAGAATCACCGAATGGTAGGAGCTGGAAGGGACCTCTGGAGATCATCTAGTCCAACCCCCTGCCAGAGCAGGGTCACCCAGAGCAGGTGGCACAGGAACGTGTCCAGGCGGGTTTTGAATGTCTACAGAGACAGAGACTCCACCACCTCTCTGGGCAGCCTGTGCCAGGGCTCTGCCACCCTTAAAGTAAAGAAGTTCCTCCTCATGTTGAGATGGAACTTTCTATGCTCAAGTTTGTGCCCATTACCTCTTGTCCTGTCCCCGGGCACCACTGAAAAGAGCCTGGCCCCGTCCTCCTGACACCCACCCTGTAAATATTTATAAGCGTTGATAAGATCCCCCCTCTGTCGTCTCTTTTCCAGACTAAAAAGACCCAAATCCCTCAGCCTTTCTTCATAAGAGAGGTGTTCCAGTCCCCTGTCATCTTGGTAGCCCTTTGCTGTACCCTCTCCAGCAGTTCCCTGTAGATCTCTGGGGTTTGAATGACAGTCCATCACAGTTGGCTACCGATGGCTCTGTGGTGTGGCCAGAGGCTCTTCTAGCCTCGCAGAGCACGTGAGGCATGGCCTCGTCTGCTGGAGAGCAGGAATCCCCCCAGCAGGCTGCGCAGATCGAGGTGATGGGCTGCAGCATGTCTGTCCCCTGTCCTCTTGGGAGGTTTAGGACCTGGTAAGCCAGGGAGATCCTATCCCAGCAGGGTCAAGGCAATCAGTCCCCTGACCAGGGATCCCTCACACCCCATTGCTCCTCTGCTTCTTATCCCTCTACTACAAGGTGGTATCAGTTGCGTGGAGGCGACCTTGCAGCCCCACACTTGGCCTGTGTCCTCTCCAGGCAGCTCTGGGCATCTTGAGGGCTGCTTCTGGAGCTTCCACCTCCATCCAGCTCTGGTCTGCTCCCTCAAGGCCACTGCCTGAGTGATGTGCTGCCTTGGGGCCCCTGCATGGATGGAGGAGAAAGGAGCGCACATGGGCAGTGGGTTGGAAGACCCTTAGCAAAGTGATGGGCTGCTGCCCATTTTCCTGAGTGGAGGCTTTGAAATCCTCCACAGTGCCAACAAGCATCTTGGTGGCCTTCGGCGTGATGTGTGGCTTATTGCCCTCTGTGTGTGGTCTCGGCAGGACCTTCGCGAGAAGAACTGGAAAGCAATGGAAGCATTGACCACGGTGGAAAAGGCATGTGAGGAAAAACTACTTGCTGCTACAAAAGCAAAGGTGAGCCCAGCATTTCTCTCTAGTGGTGATGCTGGTGTTGTAAGGGAAATGTTCAGCCTCCCCGAGCCACCGGAGATGTTTGCCCTGGATTGCCTGCCTCCTCTGAGGAGCAGCGCTGGCCCAACCCTCCTGCCAGCTTCTCCAAAGTTTGTCTTGAGGGCCATGTATCCCCGGTACAGGTCACGGGTGAAGTGGAAGGGGTGTTTTGGTGGTTCTCAGGGGCAGCAGTTTTCTCTGTTGGCTGGTTTCCTCGTGCCGGCTCACCCCTGTAGGCACCGAAAAGCAGGACCGGTATTGGCAGCCTGGCCAGCGGGTGCCCCAGACCTCCATCCCATGCCAGTTTGTCCTTCTTACAGGAAGAGCTGGCTCAACAGCTGGACATGCTCCAGACACGAACCAAGCAGACGCTGCTCTCTGCCCTCCCCGGAGTCACCGTGTCCTCGCAGCAGGTGGGCGCGGGCTTTCTCAGACCCCCACATCCACCACACGGGAAGGACAGATGTCTAAGCCTCCTTTTTCTTCCCCGTCCTCTTTTTTTCAAACTCAGGATTATGACACGTGGCTACAGGAGTTTAAGGAGAAGACCATGGATGTGCTAAAGCAGCAGACGATTACAACAGAGCTCCCGGTCAGTGAAGGGGCTGGAAAGTGGAGGGGTGAGGGAGTGCCTGAGGGTCACTCGTTTCTTTTCCTCACCTCGCACTCCATTCCTTCCCTCTCTTTTCAGGATGCAGCACTTAAATTAAAAGAGGCAGAGGAAGCGCAAAGCACTTTACAAGCAGAATGTGAGCAGTATAGAACTATACTTGCAGAGACGGTAAGTTGCAGCCTTGGCTGCAGCTGTGTTGGTCTTCCACTAGAAATACCTCTTGAGAGGTCTTCTGGCAGCCCAGGCTGGCCGTGGGCTCATGGTGGGCATCCCTCAGTGTGTCGGGGGGCTGCCGTGTGGAAGACTATTTGCCAGTGAGACAGAGGAATAGGAGAAACCTGAATTTCTAGAGCTCTTCTTCAGCCTTAAATTGTGTTGTAAACCTTCCTGGTGGTGGTGGGATGTGGCACAGCAAGAGCTCTGAGGAGTAGGGTGGCTGAGCCAGCCTGCTGGGAGCCCCTAGCCCCACCTAGGGACATGTAATTCTGTCACCTGTTCTTTGGCCCAAGTCCTTGGAGAAGCAGTGGGTATGCCAGGGCTTCCAGCCCTGATGCTGCTTGGCTTGGGAGGGCTGGAGGAGGTTCGGGCTCAGCTGAGGCTTTGCCAACAGGAAGGGATGCTGCGAGACCTGCAGAAGAGCGTGGAGGAGGAGGAGCAGGTGTGGAAAGCAAAGCTCACAGCGTCTGAAGAGGAACTCCAAAAGGTGCGTGTTTGGGGCCCACCTGGGTTTGTTGCTCGTGGAGCTGCATGTGCAGGAGCAGAGGGGCTGTTGGCTGTAAATGGGATGGTGACCCTAACTGTTCCTGACGACCTTGAACTCTTGAGACACAGGGGCTTTCTCTTCCCAAATCCACCTCTCCTGTCACCAAACCAGCAGACAAGAAGCCCAGCTAAGCCTCTCTTTCTCCTGGATCCCACCTCCCTGCCTGGTGTGTGCCTAGACCCTGCCAGTGGAGCTGGAGGAATGGTTGTAGCTCCCCGGTTCAGGCATGGTAGCTGGGAAACCACGTCACCGCTTCAGTAATCCAAGCTCCAATGCTTGGAAATCAGGCTGAGCCCTCCTGGTGGGCCCTGGCTTGATGGGAGGAGAGCATGTGCTGGACTCTTGGACTCCCATTTCCAGAAGAACTTGGCTTGCTCTCAAAACCCGTGTTAACCGTGGCGTTCGTTGAGCCTTCAGAAAGGAGCTGAGGTCCAAGCCACGTACTGCACATAATTTTGGGTCCAGCTGTCTGTCTAGCTCTGGGTACTGCTCTTCCTAGTTAAAAAGCCAGCCAGCAGCTGCCAGAGAGACGTTGTTGCCCAGGAGTTTGGTGGGGAGCATGATTCCTGAGCTCTCGTGACTTAGCTGGAGTCTAGGAGAACTTGGCTGGCCGTGCCTTTTCTGCAAAGTGGACTTACCTCCTCCGTCCTGAATGCAGAACTGAGATGAAGCTACTTTCTATGGTCTGGCTGCTCCCCATCCACCACGTGGGGTTTTGAAGCTCACTGGGGCTGCAGGGAGGTGGGGGAGCTCTTGTACAAGAGATCTTTGATTTCTCAGCCCGTTGCTGGCTCCTGCAGCGCCAGCGCTGCCGAGGGCTGGTGTAGGATTGCAGGGGGATGACGTGGCTGCTGGTGTGTGCTGGCAGCAGGGTATGCGTGATGGGATGAACGTCTGGTGGCTAGGCCAGGCCCCAGAGCAGTCCTGCCTCTCTGTGGAGAAGAGGTGAATTCCTCCTTTCCAAAAAATTCAGCAACCGTGGAGTCCTCTTCCAAAATCAGTCCAAGTTTAAATGCAAACCCCGTGCTTTTCCTGATAGCTTGGCTTCTCTTAATAGCAAAGTCCATGACACCTCATTGGAAAGTCTACCTTGCTGCTTCCAAACCAAAGGCGCTTTCAGTAGGAAACTTGCACTGAGTCCGGTGCCAGTTTCTCGGGTGTTGAAAGCTGCCTGCAGCCAGCTGAAGTCCTGCAGGCAAAAGCTGTTGCCTTATTCCACGATTTACAGCCTGGGCTTGTTGGACTAGTCCTCCCTGAGAAGAGGAGCTCCTGCCCTGCAGGCTGTGGAGCTCCGCTTTGGTGTCGGGTCTCTTCCGCACTTGGGTACAGGATGAAGTGGGGGAGGTGGGAATGAAACACTGACTGGTTTTTGGTTGAACAAAAGGTGCTTAGTGTCCACGTTGAGGTGCCGTTCACTGACCTTCTCTGATCCTTTCTGGCTTAGTCGCAACTTCAGCTGAAATCCCTTGAAGACATGGTGGAGAAGTTGAAAGCAGATCTGCAGAGCACGGATCAGGTGAGGCTTTTTTGGGTATGGGAGAAGGTCCCCGCGCAGGTGCCAGACGGACGCGTGCTGTGCTTGGGCTGCGTCGGGACCCAGCTCCTGACTTGTCCAGGGGAAGGCAGGCTTAGACCATGGGAGGTTTGGGATGTGTTGGACCTCAGTCAGCTCCCTCCTGCTTTCCTCCCTTTTAATCCAGCTAAAGGAATACACCTCTCTTCTGGAAACACAACTGGAAAATCACTTGGAGACAGCCAGCTCCGAACGCCAAAACTACACAAAAGAAGTTGAAGTCGTAAGTGTGGTGGCCGTTACTTTCTTAAACGCTTCTTTCTTCTAAGACTGACTTACTGCCCATCTGTGTTTTGGGGATTTGGGGAGTGCCCCAGGGATCTGCAACTTTGCAAAGCAAGAGAAGACAGATGGAGGTGTTTGCTCCGGTCTGGGTTGTAGACAAGTAAAGTCAGGAGATCCATTGGCAGGATGATGGGACAGGGAGATCTGTATGGAGATGCTGTCCACTGCTCCCCGGTGGCCTTGAGATTTCCGTGGCTCAGGTGAGACGGAGCTGTCTCACTGCCATCTCGCTGAGCAGGTATCAGCAGACAGGTTAGCAAGTGATGCCAACGTGGCCTCTTTGAGAAGATGTTGCACCATAAAAATGCTTCCTTGGGCCAAAGGGCTCCAAAACCAAGTGCATAAATGGATGACTTTTTTTTCTGTCTTTCTTTCTGCTCCTCCTCGGCAGTTGAGGCAGCTCCTGTCAGAGTCCCAGAAGCAGCTGGAGGCAGCGAAGACGGAAACGCAGAAGCAGAGCAAGGAGCTGGCCCTGGTAAGGGGGGACCCCGGAGGGCCCTGCTGGGACCTCGCTGCTCTGCCTGGGCACGATTTGCAAACCCACCTGTGGGGCCGGCATCCTCCCTGCGGATTCGGGGAGGGGAGGAAAGACAGCCAGCGCACGGGGAAACCTGGTCCTGCTGGGCACCAGACCGATCCGGCTTTCAGAGGGGATGTTTGAGACCCAGGAGGAGATTTTTATTCGCCTGCCTTTCCTCCCGTGATAGGGGTGGGAAGGAAGGCAGAGCGGCAAGGCTTGGGCAAGTTGGCAAGTAGCAGAAAAAAATCATCCGCCCCACCGCTGGATGGTGGTTACCCCAACACCACCCTGGGGCAGGCGTTTGGGTGCCTTAAGCATCCATCCATCCATCCATCCATCCATCCATCCATCCGTGGATGTGAGGTCTGAGGCTGTGCAGCCCCTGCAGAGGTGTCCCTTGAGGAGCTGGAGGATGGTTTCTGCGGGTAAGTCGGGGAGAGGACTGGGGTATAGGGCCAGGAGAGCTCGCAGACCTGCCAAAACCATGAGGGCTTTTGCTTGTAAATCCATACTTTGTTTGGGAGAGGCTCAGGAGGTTGTACTTAAAATCCTGGGCGGTGCGGCTGGCTTGCAGAGCGGCTCAGAGCGGAGCGAGCCGGGACTATGGTTTCCCTCGGGTGCCGTGACTCTTCCCCACCTCGCAGCCCCCACCGTCCAGCTCCCTCAGCGAGCCGGTGCAGCCCCTTGCTCTCGAGGGAGCGTGCCGTGGGGTCGTCGTTAGCCTTTAATCTCATTAGGTGGGTGGGCGATTTTAAGGGTGGAACGCATTTGTGTTCACCCGGTGACCTTCCCTTGCTTCTGACCAAGGCGGGCTGTCCGCTTGCAGCTTGACCACCCGAACTGCTGCAGCGCAGGGTGGAGTGCTGGTAGGTGGAGTTGGAGGGGGGGGGGTTGGGATTTTAATCAGGGAGGGGAGCAGTGTTCGAGTAACTGCCTCCCCAGCCATCCCAGCTGTGATGGATGCCACCCTGCTTCGATTGCTTTATTTAACGCCTCGGCTACGTTAGTGCAAACCCTCAGCAGCGGCTTTAAACCGAGGTGTGAGTGATGGAAGGAGAGCAGAGGCGGCGTGGGGGCACGTGCTCTGCACCCCTAGGAGCTGTCGTGCCTCAAGCTGCCCAGGTTAGGTGCCACCATCCTGCAGCCTCGCAGAAACTGAGGTGGCTTTTCAGACGTTTTCAGCTCGTGCACAAGCGAAAAAAAGCCGACAAACCTTACCTACAGGTCCTTGTGGGTCTTCTAATGGTGGGGACGTGTAACTGAGCCAGGCTTGCTGGTCCTCCTTCCAGGTCAGGCAGCAGTTGAGTGAGATGAAGAGCCACGTGCAGGATGGAGAAGTAGTGGGGTTACAAGCTGACCCCAGCGAGCCTGCGCCCCTCGAGGTTAGGGTGGTGAGACCGCTGCCCGTGGAGGCGCTGACCCTTAACCGTGTCCCTTGTCCTGTCTCGCCTTCTCTAACCGCATGGAGAACCGCACGTGGCTTTGCTCAGGGCTGTCATGGCTGTGTCGTGTCCCATCCCGTGTGTTGGGGGGAATCCAGCCCCCCCCCAGTCCCTTCAACCATGTGTCCTATTCCTGCTGGGAACAAGTCACCAGCCGGCTTTCGCCAGGCTGTTCCCCTTGGGAACCCTCCGTCACGGCATCAGGCTGGCAGGGTTTTGGGGGAGGCGGGCAGGGGGTGCTGCAAGCCCTTGGGCCAGCATCGCCACACAACGATGCCCCGTTGGGTTCAGGCTTGGGTCTCCTCAGAGGAAGGGGACACCCCAAGAGAGCTGCGCCGGGATCCCTTCCCAGCCGGTGGGGATTAGGATTACAGAGGCTCCGTAAATCCTGCTGGAGCCAGGCTGAGACCATTAGCAGCGGCTCTTCCCTTTCAGGCTAACGCCTCTGGCTGGTGGCCGTGCTGCCATGAGCCGAGCTCTGTCTCCGTCCTTTAATCCCGTTAAGTGTGGAGCCTTCTCCTGGGCACAGGGACCTGCCAGGCACGTCCTCCGCTATGGGGCACCTCTCGTGCCTAGTCCCAGCTGGCCCTGCCTGAAGGGCAGGAAAAATTTAGCAATGCAAAGCCAAGCCCCAGGCTCACCATCAGCATCCTCCTGGCTTTTGTGTGGAGTGGAGACGCTGGTACCTGTGGCCCTTTGGTGCCCCGTGGAAAGCCTCAGTTTTCATTTCTTCTGTCTAGCCCAGATTTTTTGGTGATGTCCCCGCTGGCTCATCTTTTGGGTCTTTTTTTTTTTTTTTTTTTTTTTTTTTTTTTTAAATTTTATTTCTGGGTGTTTTACCCTTTTCTCAACACAGTTGAAAACCCAGCTGGAGCAAAACGAAACACTGGTGGAGAAGGAGCAAGTGCTGCGGCAAAAGCTGGCGCTGGAGCTGGAGGAGGTGGGTGTGGGCGAGGAGGATACAAGGGCTTGCAAAGCCTTAATGGGTTCTTGGCCCAATAATTAATTTGAGGAATTAATTTGAGGGTTTTTTTCCCCATCCCTCTCTGCATCTCAGACATTGTCGCATTTCCTCACACATCCGAAGAACTTCTTGCAGCAGCTGTGGCATTGCTGGCCCCTCAAATTGCCCCTCTCCCAGTCCCCCCATGGTTTTTGCCAGCACTTTCCCTTGAGGATCGAGGGCTTCCGCTGGGTTTCCTGCTGTTTCTGGCGAGAAGTGCCATCTTCCCGGTGGAAGCAGGATCAGGAAAAGCAACGCGTTGCGTTTAGCATCCAACTGTCCGACAGCGGCTGTATAACCTAACTCTTCACCTGGTCCCACCGGGGACCAGGGTCTGCATGGGGCAGGACGCAGGAGGTGCCTGCTGCCATTAGCTCATGTGCTTATTGAGGTTTGTGTCCCCCTTCCAGGCCCAAAGCTCGGCGTGCAGTTTGCAAGCGGAGCTGGAAAAGCTGCGACTCGCTGAAAACGCAGCGGCTTCGGACACGGAAGAGGCCCAGCATCTCAAGGTGATTTGGCTGCCCTGCTCTCTTGTGCTTGGTGCTCAGCCAAGACAGCAAAAGCCATGTCCGAGTGGGACTGTGGGCATGATTTATCATTCTTGCGGATGGCAGGGCAAGGTAGATGGTTCCCTTGCAGGTAGCTCCCTGCCCCAGGGGTGGCTGTGAGCTCCGATGTGGCTGAAGGACAGCAGGGTGCAAGTCACAGCCCCTTGATCCATGTTGGCCAAGATATGGGTGATGCTCTGAGCAAACACTTTCACGATCTGGGCTCTTCATGTATTGGGAAATTGTTGTGCTCCCGTGAGGTTGTCTCAGCCCACGGCGTCTCCAGGGAGCCAGACTGAACTGTAGCTGGTGGGGTGACGCCTGACCCCTACGGCAAGGAGGGAGCTGGATACTCCTCTGGCTAGTGGCCACCGAGGCGGCTCGGTGCAGATCCGAGGTGACCCAAGGTGTTTTGGAGGGGAGAAGGTCACCAGATGGCAAAGGGAGGCTCAGGCAGATGCCTTCTTTTGCCTCCCATGTAGGAAAGACTTGAAAAAGAAAAAAAATTAACAAAGGACCTGGGCCAGGCAGCAACCAAACTACAGGAGCTACTGAAGGTTACCCAGGACCAACTGGCCAAAGAGAGAGAAACGGTGAAGAAGTTGAAAGAACAGCTTCAGGAAACGGTACGTGTGGCGGCCACGGCCATCCCTCCCCTCGATGCCGGCGGAGGCCGTGGGGAAGCGCATGTCAGGCAGTGGTTTAAAACCAGAGGCCAGGTGGCACGTGCTTCCAGAAACCATCCGGGTGGCTTTTGGGAATCCCGGGACCACACGAGATGGTGGTCATGGTTCTCCCTGCCCAGAAGGCAGGACCTGGCCCATCTGTGACATGGGTTTGATGCTTGAGCTGCCATGAGAAAGAAGTTGAGACCCAGCTGCGTAACCCGCCTCTGTTTTCCTTCTCCAGGGGGAAGAGGACAGTTCGAAGGAAGGGACTTCAGTTTGACGAGTCTGTGACCTAGACCTTACCGTTCAACTTACCAAAATGCCTTACACATTCCTAAAAATAAAAATATATGCTGAATTTACTGTAGATAAAAGATACAAGCCATTAGTGACCCAAAACCTAGTTTTGAAACTTTAAAAAAAAAAACAAAACCCACAAAAAAAAAAAAAAAACCCAGCCAGTAAACACTGCAGGCATATGTCTGTAAGAAAATCTTCATACTGTTTTTGTACAAGCGTTTGTTCCCCGGGGAGCCGCTCCGCTCACGTTGGGGCGAGCGCTGGGGCTTCACCCTCCTGTCGATGCAGAACCCACGAATGTGTGAAAAGGGAAGACTGTGTTTGTACATCAACCGGTGCAATTATTATTATATATTTTTTCTTTCTTTTTTTTTTTTTTTTTTTTTTTTTTTTTGGAATGAAAGAGGTGTGAAAGTCAGACCCACCATGGAAGGAAGCCGCTCTTTTGATGGGTGGCTCTTGGCACGTATCCTTTTGTGTATTTCTGGGTGTTGATGCAATTAAAATGACGTAGTGAAAAGAGCTTGTCCTTGCTTTATTTTTCTGGTTAGTAGCTAATTATTATTATTTTTTTTTAAATTTGCAGGCCAGGCAGGTCTTCGGGGGTCACTGAAGAAGGACCCCCGGTATAAGCAAAGGAGAGAAAGGTTTCCTCCCACCCGCCTGTGTTTCCACGGTGGCGGGGACGTGGTGGCAGCGGGGACACGGTGGCAGCTGGGACAGGGTGCCGCTGCTCCCCTGCCACTGGGGTCAGAGCCAGGCCAGCCCCTTGGGGACCATCCCTCCTGCTTTGCTTAAACCTCAGCCCTCCCCTGTAATTTTGTCCCTGAGGGTGCTGCGTGGTGGTGGTGGGCCTCCATCGCCGCCAGCCTCTCCGGCTTTCTGCTCTCCCCTTCTTGTGGCTTTTCCTTTTTTAATCTTTTTTTCCCTCTTTTTTTTTTTTTTTTTTTTTTTTAAAGAAAAAAAAAAAGGCTGGTTTCTTAGGAAATGGCAGAGGCCACGTGACGGCTCAGTGCCTGTCTCCCCACAATAAAGCTGCTGAGCCCGGCGCTGACATCAGCGGGATTTGAGAAGTTGGGGGGGGTGTGTATAAAGAGGCCCCGAAGCGCTGAGTCCCTCCGGGGTGTGCGAAGAGCCAAAGCTGGGCCAGGGGGGGATGAGGGACAGACCTGCCCCCTTCCATTTTGTTCCTGGGGAAGGCAGCGCGTGCTCAGCCTCTGTACTAGGCACCAGAGACTCCACGCAGGCAGGACTGGGAAAACATCCTGTCATTTGTGTGTCGTGTTCCCCCCCACCACCCCCAGCATTGTGGCTGTGATGGAGGAGAGGTGTGCAATTCACACTTGGGGTGGTAGTGGGGGGTGAGACACCCCCCCATCTTTGACCAGGCAAGAAAAGGGGTGGTTGGCAAGGCGGGGGTGGGTGTGTGTGAATTTTGGCTGAGTAGGGGACAAGCGGAGAGCCCCCCGCTCCCCCAGACCTGTCTCCCGTCCTTGTCCGAAGGCACCTGTTTATCCTACGCTTGGTGGGGCGCTGCCGGCGGAGGCTGCGCTGAGCCCCTCGGCGCTCATTGCAGAAATGGGCTGAGCACCCCGCAGGGGCTGCGCTGAGCCGCGGGGAGAAGGGACACCCACCGGATTTGGCAAGTGGCTCAGTGACACACCCCCCCTCCCCCACCATCGCTTGCCACCTGCCCCTGCCTGGAGGTCCTCGCAAGATGGGAGGTGGATGGAGCTCACAGACGCGGCCAGAGGGCAGCTGGTGGCTGCATCTCCTGGCAGGCTGGTGGCCCCAGCCCCTCGCATGGCAGCCGAGACCCCACACACTCATTACATGCTCTCCTCCTGCCCCTCCCCACCGCTCTAGCATATGAGGGCTGTTGCGCATCCATAGGCAGCAGCTCCTACGAGTGCTTGGGCTCTGGCAGATGTGTCTCCCCATGCTGGAGGGACACCCTCAGCAAGCAGACCTTCACCCTGCGGCCACGATGAGCCTTCAGTTTCTCTTTCTGGACTTTGCGATGCCCCGGGAGGACCTCCCGAACCAAGGATCACCGCCAAGCTCAATGCTGTTAGCATCGCTGCCCACCAAGGAGCGGAGCGCCCGGCCTTTTAAAATCCCCAAAAGCAAGGGAATGCCTGGATTTTACCAGGATTATAAAAAAAAAAAAACAACCCAAAACAACCCACACCCAACCCATAGGCTGGAGCGAGCAGTTGAGCGCATCGGGGTGGCCATCGCCTCCAGAGAGCCGCCGGTAAGAAGGGCCCCAGGGCAGCAGGGACAGCAAAGTGATGCAATCCTTCGTTTGGTTCCAGTTTTTCGCTTTTGCAACAACGGTTTCCTTTATTGTGAGCACACTTGTGCAAAAGACAGCAAGGTGCCCAGGCATTAACACGAGAGCAGTAACAAACCCCCCCCCTCCCCCCACAAAACAGCCAACGCAAGGAGGGTGGCCGGCGTCCCAAGTGTGCTATGGGGCAGGTGTGCTCCTGTGGGGCTCCAAAAAGCACAGAAGAGCAGATTCGATGTCCCCAGCGTGGGGGACACAGTGCCCTTCCAGGATATGTTGCCGAACTATCTGTTTTAGAGAGGGGCAAGCTTTTTTTCACCTTTAAACAAAGCTGAAAAACAACCACATGTCTCTGGAGAAAGATGTTCGGCTGAATTTCCCACACCTGGAGTGGTACCGGGTGACTCAGGGCAGTCACAATCGGCAGCTGGGTGCCCGGGTGCTGCAACCGGGTACTTCACGGAAGGATTGAGTGATTTTGGATGAGAACACTGGATCCCACTGCTGATTTCAGCCGTGGCTGGAGTTACCTTTCAGCCTGGGTACGCGGGGTCATCAAGCCACAGATTAGACACTCAAATTTGTCTTCGCTGAAGACGAATAGGGTTTACACCATCTGCTGCTCACGCTCAGGCCTGAATTACCAGTCTCCATCTCCCATCCCCACCTTCTCCCCAGTGTCACGGACAAAAGTGGCTTTTGAGAAACCCTTGCCTGCACACGGACTCGAAAAGGTTTCTAGCAGCTCTGCTCCTGCCGCCGATGAGCTGCGCTGCCTGGGTTGTGGTCCTCTGAGCTTGCGTGGCTCTGAGCTGCAGCCACCACCCCAATCCCTTCGCCTTTTCCTCCTCCATGTAGTCCTGTTAGAATGTAATTTCTCTGCCCAGCAACTGGCCAAGCTATAGGAAGCATTCCTCGTGTTTTCTCCCTGCTTGCCTTACCTTTTCAGAGGGTCTGGGTGATTTGGGAGAAACCTGAACTGCAAGGACTTGAAGCAGTCGCAGGAGAAAACATCTTCCCATGCTTTTCATCCCCTTCAACTGCAGAAGGCCAAACAACCTTAGGAGGTGGTGAAGCTTGGCCCACTAACTCCATGATGTGGACAAGCCCGAAGCACTGTAACTCTGAAGGTTAAGAGTTACTGTCAGCACTGGAGTGCACAAACTCTTAGAGTGGCCTCAGGGCTGGCTGTGAGCGTCCTAAAAGCAGCCAAAGCCTCTTAGATCAGCTGAAGCTGTAGGACCACACCTAACCAAGGCCCAAGGTGCCACCTCAGACCTCTCATCCCTCAAAGTCCCAAGACTAAGGCACTTTGTACCAGTCCTTGATCCAAGGGCTTTCACATTGTGGGATGCGCCCTCCTACCTTCCAGGTGTGACATCCTCCCCTCTTTGCAAGGTCTCCTCCTCCGTTTTCTAACCAAAGAAGGAAATCCCAGGCACAAGTCCACCACGGCGTCACCTGGGCTGGCTCTCTTCAAAGCTGCCTGCAGTCTGGAGGCACGTTATCAGCTGGATCTTGGCTGGGAGTTCCCTTTGTTTGCCAGGGCAGCACCACTCCCGCTGTGTCACCCCAGTTTCCTTATCTCCACCTGGACTTTGGACAGAGACCAGGACTGCAGACACCCTGGCAAGGAGGAGCCATTTATGGGGATGACTACCCCACTTGGGCAAGCTCAGAGCTGGCTGAAACAGAGACTGAAAGCACCCGCAGAAACCAGGCCAGTTTGCTTTTCTCCAAATGGGGAAAGCTTCACCCTGGTGGGTCTCTTTGCATCAGAAAAACCTTGTGCTCCCAACCCTGTGACCCGCCCGGGTGCCAAGTTAGAGCAAGCAGTCAATGCCTGCCTTTTAATTAAAGGTTTTAACCACGCAGCGTGGACAAAGAGGGCACATGCTGAGTTAGGTAATGGACCGTTATTTCCCCCGGCCCCGCAGATAAACCAGCGCAGGGCACTGCCCTGCCCGGGGGCTGCGGGGACAGTACAGCTTTCTGTCCCCCGCGCATCTGGCAAGAGCTCACAGAGGAAGGGGCAGCCTGGAATTGCCTGGGCTTCATGGGGCTGGCCGGAGAAAGCTCCCTCAGTTCTTACAGGGAAAACAACTGACACGCGCTGGGTTTCTCCCGCTCAGACTGCAAATGCCAGACGTCACCCAGGAAGCTCCCCAAACCCACGGAAATGGGAGTCCGAAGCCTAAAAGGAAGAGAGCGGGTGCTGTTAAGGAGCTAGAGCCTGCAGACAGGGAGGAACCTGCTTTTCCACCCCCACAACTCCCTCCACCAAGCTCTTCCTTCCAGCCTGTTTGCCCCCATCCCTTCTCCCCCGTGAGCAGCACGGGGGGGGTAGCTGCAGAAGATGTACCAGCTCCCTGAGTGCCCGGCTTACGCGCCGGCCCCGCGGCAGGAGGGCTAATGCAGAGGGCTAGAGAGGAATCAGTCACTGACCCAGGGGAGGGAAACCCCATTTATTTAGGCTATGCGAATTTGGCACGCACAGAACATATCACAGTAACGCACTGGAGGCTAAGGGTTTTGGTTTTGTTTTTTTTTTTCTTTTTCTCTACAGACATACAGGAAAACTCTATGCAACTCCCATGTACACATTACACAAAGGAAACAGCTTTAATCAACCACTGGTGAAACATGGAAGCTTTTAAGATCTCTGTAGCTGGCACAGGAATGTTCTCTACCCGCCCCCCCCCCCCCATACAAAAGGCATTTCAGGTCAAACTTTCTAGTAGGTGATAATTTCCATGCATTTCTACAGAATTAAAGAAGCTAACAGACAAAAAGCCCAGATCAAGCCGCATTAGTCAGGCTGATTGGTTCTACTAAGTTAAATCAATAGTAATTATGGACAAATGGACCAAGTGACCAAAGACTGGGGCTGAGAATACCACTTTTTAAGATGTGGTTCCTTCTCATTGTACTACCCATAACTGGAGAGCTCTGATATAAGAATCCGCATTTGTAAAAGCCTCAGAAGCATCCGATCCACTAGTAAGTGTGTATTACAGAAACTAAGGTAGTTCTAAATTAAACTATGTCAACAGAAAAGCAATTTTTATAGAATCACTTAGGCTGGAAAAGATCTCAAGACACTTCATAACAAGAAAATTGAACCTACAGAACAAGTGAACCTTTAAATATTATTACTGCACCGTGAGTTTACAAGAGAGTGGATTAGGACTATTTCTCCAGAAAAGTGTGTCTATTTTACCTCTAACTTCAGAATTAGCCGTTATTAGTACTGGTCTGCAACTGCAAGCACTAAGAATTTAACCCAGTTTTGGTGCCAACAGGTTGCTTTAGCCTGACTGTAACTACAGGTTTTAAGTTTTGTATTAAACGGTTACAGGGGAAAAGTTTTTGAGTTTGGCAATTTGGCCAGTAGCCTCAAAAAGACTGACTGAATTTTGCTTGTTACAATTTAGAAAAGTAAGAACAGGAACCAGATTGTTCTCACCTCCCCCCCCACCTTCATCCCATGATTCACTGCTGCATTGGACCAAAATTTTTGGAGACCTTTAGTGTTAATCCATCGGGGACAGTATTGGGCTGGACAACCAATGCAAGTATTAATACACCAAGATAAATCCTCAGATTTGATTTATTTAGGGTCATTTGTACATACGAGCTACATCTCCAAAATCTACTTTATTCTACAAGACAGCTTCCCTACAGTTAGTGAAACCCTTGCCTAGAATGGTCGCTTTACATAACTGATATATTAAAACATGGAATGCTTGTAGAGTTGTGGCACTGTATGACATCTACACGGGACTTCCTTCAAAAGCTACGACTAGGGAGCCTCCTAGCTTCTCAGCAATGCAAGCTCGGTTGAGGTCCTCTGGCCCATTTGCTTGGCATTCATGCTTTATGCCTAAAAAAAGAGGCAAAACACTCAATAATGCAGTATTTCAACATGCTAGTAATCAATCAAAGAAACGTACTTGGTAGTAACACGAGAAGAGGCAATCTGGTCACTCAAGCAGGTTAAGTCCTGCCTTAGCTTAGGAATTTTGATGGTTTCCCCCTGGTATGTCACAGGAGACATCTGTCTACACACCAAATACCAACACAGAAATACCAGGGAGAAAGTTTTCACTAGATCAGTGCTCAGACTGTTAGCCTGCAATGAGAAGTCTATCTCACGAGTGAATCTCTCATTTCTAGTGCTACCCTGGATATGGCAGGTGAGGGAGATACGCGCAAGCACACTAAGATGGCTGACTCAGCTCCCGCTGGCTCTGGAGAGGTGGGTGAAAGAATCGGGCTGAGAACCTCAGATGTAGAGACCAGGAAGACTTTTCTGGTCTAAGGAATCAACAGTGGCTTCTTTTTTTGGAGGGTGGAAAGCCCAACCCAAGCCTGTCTTACGTGGAGAAAAGCAGAACTTCTTCAGAATTTCTTTTTTTCGACTCCCACATGCGCAGCGCACAGTCTCCCTGGGTAATTCCAATCCATTGGCAAGTTATCCTGTGAAAGCTGGCACTGCTGCACAACGATCTTGTCAGCCTTGCACGCTGCAAGATTTTGGCCTGATGCAGCATGAGGAACCGAAGAGGGGGGGCGGTGCTATCTGGCTACGAGCCACTGTAATGACCGACTTAGCATGAAATTTCTGAATGCTGCAGCAAGGTGTTTACTCCCTGGTTAATGGCTCCTGACGGGCTGAACAGAACTTCGCTTCTCCACTTGGAGATGCAATGCCTTTTGAAACGAGTAATCACAATCGCATCGCTAAATCAAGTTAATTGTTAATTACTACTACTACAGCACAGTAAGTTTATGAGACTGTGTATTTTAACAGGCACAGGGCTGAAAGTCCTCTGCCACAGAGGCAGCTCTACAGAAAATCCAGCTTTGTGTTATGAATCTAATGGTTTCTAGCCTGTATGGTGCAGATGTGCTGCTCTGTACAGTACAGCTACGGTGCCACACATTGCAAAGCCAGCTCTTGTCCTGAGCACAGTTCTAGCGCCTCTAAAATTCAGAGGCAGACAGTGTAAGTTTTAGCCAGAGCTAATTTTAGCTCACGTCACAGGTCATTTCACCTGTAAAGTTCTCATCTCTCACTAGCATCTCAAAAGAAAAAAAAAACAAAAACAAACAACAAACCCAAACCAATTAGCCAAGGGTTAAGCCTTGCTGTGTAAGCATTTTAGGGGCATGGCACAGCTCGGAGCGTTAGCTGCAATTACGTACCTTGAAACTTCTTTTTGATTGCATCCTTGGAGCTTGCGTAGATCATCTTACTTTTGAGAGGTGCTTGTTCTGGTGCCCTAGCGGGATACACCAAAAAGCGCAATTAGTGACATTTATTATCCGGCAGAGACAGAAGCGGTAACATACTGATTATGAACAAGTGAAATGTCTCAGAATACAGGCATCGGGCTGTCTGGCTCACTTTAAGCCTGCCATCTTGCCAGCCTGGGCAATACAAATGCTCAGAGACCTCACCCACAGTGCTTGGACTGCATGTTAGGAATGAGTGAGTTGGGAAGACGGCTTACCACAAGAAAAACATCAGCTCTTCTTTTTTGGATTCCTTGGTCTCAAAGCTTGCATCATACAAGGCATAACGGCAATCCTTCTCGGGAAGCATCTGCACAAAGTGCTTGAAGGGGTCGGTAACTGTCACACCGACGTCTCCCACCAGAATCTCTTTGCCTTCTTCCACAATAATGCACTTTTTGTCTGGACTGAGGCAGAAGATTACAGCCTTCTTCCTCTTCTTAATTTCCTCAGGTGTAGAGCACTTCCGCACTTTCATGTCATAGAAGATACGGCATACCTCATCGGCAACTTGTACTCCAGATGCCTGCGAAGACAAGAGCAAAGACCTTTAGGTTACTGCCACAAGTTTTCACAACTACATTACTGCAGTGCCTTAAATCCGAGGCTAGAAGACAACCGATACTGACAATAGTCAGTAGTGGCCTGAGAGTCTCGTCAGAAAAGGCTGCAGGCCCTCTTTTTCCAGGCCAAGTAAAGAATCTGGAGTCTCGATGCTGCCCACAGCCAGCTGCCAAACCAAAACTATTCTGAAGAAGGCACAGGCCTACTTATATTAGAACATTGTTTTGGGGTAGTTTTACACGCACGTCCATCCCTTGTCCTCCGAGATTCAATTGCGGCAGATCCTTTGGCATAACAGCAGCTTAATTTTGTTACCCGTTTCAGGCTGGCTAGACAATCAAGTCCACTAGGATCTTCTGTTCAAAGCCTCCTAGCCATTTCTATTGTGCTTGCTAGCAGCTTTAGGAACAGAGGTAAAAAACATGGCCAAATCTCATGTTTGTCACATGGATCTGATTTAGAGATCAAGAGATATGTAGTGGGGTACAGGGACTGTAGCGATACAGTTTTTAGCAGAACAAACCAACTTTCAGAAGTTCCTCCGAATTCACTGTTTTAAAGGAGAACTTGCAAGTCTAACAGTTAAAGCGTCTACCTCCCAGCAGTTCCTCCATCAGTTTTTAAAGCAAGCTGCCTGCCTTTTCAACCTTTTTTTTTTTCCCCCTCCCCTTAAAATCTGATGGGAAATTCTAGTTACTTAGTGCTAGCCGTAAGAGGAGGTGCAGATGTAGCATCACCAATCTAATGTTAAAGGCAGATGCACAGAATAAAGAGGACAAGACCTAGCAGTAACGACAAGAGGCTGAACTGCATTTTAAGTCTGCTACTTTTTTGGAAATGAGGGGAAAAAAAAAAAAAAGAGGTGGCAGGGTAGAAGCATTTGTATCTGAGTTTTGTTCTCAGAGCGCAATAAAGTTGGAGAGCTTAAAAGCAGCTGTGCAGTAGTGAATATTGCAAATATGGGAAGCCATACTGGCCAGCAGACACTGCTGGAAGGATATCATGGCCAGTAAAGACCAAATTGAAGCCTGCCCAACACTCATCTACCTGTTCAAAATGCTGCATGCAGCGTAAACAGTGAGGTTCCTTTCTAATGCCGCTTCTTCCCCTGCTGGTTTTTGGTTTTCCAAATTCAAATTATATTATCCTCAGATATGGCAATTCATATCTCAGAGGGAAAAATTGCCCTCCTCCCTCTATGTAAACTGCCACACGTCACAAGCACAGTCAGCAGTACTAAACAGGTAAAGCATCATGTGAGATACACCGACTGAAAAAGACTAAAGGTTGAGAAAGACTAAAGCTTGCTCTTTGTTTTGTTTTTCCTTAAGCTCAGCCCCAAAACATGTGCTTAACAGATTAATTTTGTGGGGGACATTGTACCTGGTCAGAGTGGAAGTGTTCTAAAGAAACATCAGAGTTCAGCTGCAAAACCAGAGACCAGTGGTGAAGGGGAACTGCTTAGTGCTAGCTTTCAAACTGGCTGTCCTTGAGAGATGATGAGCTTGGATTCTCCCATTTCTATCAACATCTCTCCTTCTGTAACTTCTAGTGTCTGGCATAGCTTTGCTAACCCAGTGAAGAGAGGTGACACAGCTGGCAGAACCTATTACCGCGGAGTTTGGCATCTAGATCTCCCAAGTGCTGGTCATGCAAAAACAGGGCAATCTGAAACAGCAGTGAATCTGAGGCAGAAGCTTTTCTTTAGCACTAGCACAGTGCTCCGTAGGAGTTTACTCAAATACAAAGGGACCTCCCCCAAGATTTACAATGCATGGCTTGTCTATTAGGTGTAATCTAGCCAGAATCCCCTTGTACTTACTTTGGGATGGGAAAACAGGGAGTAAGTCACTGTGTCTCAGCTGCCTGGAAGGCAGCCACCCTTCTACATATCTCCAATAAGGCAAGGAAAGTAAGCAGAGAAAGCCTATTCCAGGATAAATTTGAGCAAAAGTGCAAACATCGACTCAAAGTGACTCACTCCTATGTCACCTCCTCCATACGGAGAGGCTGCACTTTGGCTGAGCATGATTGAGAACTAATGAGGAATAAAGGTCTTTCTCCTCCCTTCCCTGTGGTTGGTGTAGGCAGGAGCTCTCTGGGAAGACTCTAAATAACACAAGGTTGCCCTAAACCAGTGCAGCAGCAACTAGAAGTGTTGCATCATTCACTAAAGACAAATCCACAGTAAACTCCAGACAACTTTATCCCCCTCCCTGAGGTTTGTCTTCTAACTAATGGCACTTCAGTAGCTGACAACAAGTGTTAAGACTCAGTTTTTAGAATCTTAAGATTTTTGGGACTAAGTAGAAAATGCTTAGGAAGCCTGAACTAGCATGGGAATGAGCCTGAACTAGGATAGGAATGATTCTAATAATAGCATAAAAGCAGTTCATGTCACCTAGCTCTACCTTTGTCAATTCTTGATCTTTGCTCCAAGACCACAACAATTAATTCCCCTGCACCAATTCCTGTTGCCAAGAAGTTCACTTTGAAAGAAGAGCTCAGCAGAGAGCCAGAAGCAAGCAGCAGCAATGGAGATGCAGGTTGATGTAAACTGTGCAGTCAAGAGCATATGCTTGTGCTACTGCACAGCCAGAAACAAGTCTCCAAGTCAGGAGACAAGTTGTTTCCTTATAAAGAAACTGAACGCTGCTGGCAAGTCAGTTCAGATTCCAAAAATATTGAGAGTATTTAGTCTGGAAACTCAAAATTCACAGTTAAACTGCAGCTGATAACTGGGACTGACCAGAAGCTGAAGGGACAACCGTAAGAACTGGATTTTTTAGCTTTCCAAAGCAAAAGGCTTTGTAGCAAAAGTAGCTGTGCTACTCCTTTTCACAGCTGCTGTACAACCCCTGGATTCATCATGCAGGCTGACATTAGCAGCCATTATATTGCTAAGGACAATGCAGATTTGTTCCATCTGAGAAAACCATATAGCTGTGCCACAGTATGGGTTGAAATGAACCCATAAACTCCCGGTGCAGCTAATGGCTTCCAAAAAGAGGATCTACTTTTCTAACTGTAGGACTTTCCTTTCAACCCTGGGCTTGTACCAGCCATGACCGGCTTCATAAACACACTTAAAAAAGGAAAAAAAAAAAACCCAAACCCATGGCAGCTTTTGATGTAAGGTGGTTGCAACCATTCTGTTTAGGGCAGCAACAGGATGACTGTTACAAGCACCGGAACAAGGAGAAACGCCACACTCATAAATACATGTCCTCATTCGACATTTTAACTGTGTGTCTGCTGATTTGCCCAGAAGAATAGCTGGTGAGAAGCCTCCACCCCACCAGTAACGACAGAATAAACGTTTATTTGTTAGTCTGGATTTTCTCTCTTTGGCCCAATATCGCTCTGCTCAGAGGATTCAATACAGCACATTCATTATTATTTTGTGCTTTCTGGCTTGAACACTGCAGGGCTACAAGAGCTAGCCTGGTTCTGTTCCTTTTTCGGTATGAAAGCAGTTATCCAACTCTGGACTGGCACACGGGTGGCTGTTCATTGAACAGTACATGTTGCAGGTACTGGTGGGATACACGATCATCAGATGGTGACACTTTGTTGCAGGGGACAGATTAACCCTGTAACACAGGCAACACCAACTTAAAACCATTCTCGGGGCACAACTGCAGAGAAAAAGACTACATTTAAATAGCCAGCATGTTTCTATAGGCATCGAGGACCATAACTGCAGGGCCCGATAATCTCACTGAAACAAGGCAGCAGCAAGGAGGCAAGCCACCTAATTTCAGACGGAAAAACAATGCCAGTACAGCATATTCAGGGAAGACATTCAGGCGAGAATGGACAGAGTAAGTTTCTCTGAGGAAATCAGCAAAAATGAGTTTTCCCCCAGTAGCTCCATGCAACTATTGCAAAGGCGGCGTGTCTTGCGGGCAGCATTGCCTTGTACATTATTCTGGAGCGCTTACACCAGTATGCCCATTGTATTTTCATATAGACTGCTGTAGGCACATGAGGTAATGGTTGCATTAAATGCCTTGTCAGCATGCATTGCAGTAACACAGTGGCTCTTATTCCCTACACAAAGCCATCCGTTCCTGCCTTAAGTGCAAAGCACTGCAGAAGTCTTGCGAGAGCAGAATGCCGTCCCTACACAGGGCAGCCCAAAGAGAGAGCCTTCTGTCTAACAGGCTTCCAACTGCAAGAGCCGTCCCCAGCTGCCCCCACTAACAGCTTCCAATATTTTGCCTTCATCACCAAGTACCCTACAACTGAAATTTAATCTAAATGGGGGAAGACTGAAGAATAATCCACAGCTTTCTCAAGAAAATCCCCACATACAGAAAGCCATTTCAGGAGTGAGACACATGCCAGATGCCTGATAAACTGGATTTGTAGCAAGCCTGCATTGAAACGCAACTTTGACACAATTAAATTTGCCTTCTCTTTTGTTAGGAAGTGCAGTGAACTCCAGTATTTTCCTTTAGTATTTAAAATATTTTACCTAAGAAAAGTCTTTGTTCCTTCCTCAACTGTAAGACAGCCAAGAAGACTTTAAACTAATCACGTAGTCTGCCTCAAAACAAGTTTGAAGGACTAAACTTGTTTTTCAGTATTGACAGTTTTACAGTGTGGGTTTTCTTTTCTGTGATCAGAACCTAAGAGCCCTCCCTAGAGGTGCCTGTGCATGTGTTATCTACAGAGACATTTCAAGAACCAGTTCTTGACTTGTTTTGTTTGGGAGCCACGCACACAACATTGTATACACCAGCGTGGACTATCCACAGCTACTCAAGTGGAAACTTTTGCTTCTTGGAAAAGCACCATCAATTTTTCCAGAATTTGACACTGAGAACTTATTAAAGCATGCCTTGTTTAATTGCAAAGGCAAATCCAAGAAGACTGTGCTCCCATGTTTGCTAGTCACATTACTGCCATATATTTGGTTCTCAAGTTTCTTCATAAACACCTTGTTTCCCCTATTCTTGGTATACCAACCCTCCTATGTACCTTCAGAATCCCCTGCCACTGCCAGAACTGCTGGCGTAACCATGTGGCATTTCCATCTGACTCAGTAATGTGTCATAGTACATCTCTGCGACAAGTATTTTTTCAATTAAACCTATTACCACCCAGCTGTTCTGGGACAGCAGCCTTCACAAAGCTGTCCCTTACGCTGCCACGCAATACCCTGGGACATCATCAGCACTGAGACCTTGAAGGGAAAACTAAGCCAAGTTAGTTGTGAGAGCACCTACCAGAAAGCGAGGATCACGTAGCCTGGCTGCAGTTAACAGACTGGGAGAAGATTCTGCCAAACCAGGCCTCTAAAGAGGTGTCAGCTATGGCTGACAAGCCGACTGAATGTGTGGGTGGTTAAAAACACAAGGATCTGAAATACTGCTTTGCTGTTAATCTGTTATTTGAGCACTCAAGAAAACCCATCTGATACTACCACCCCCACTTTATTAAGTAGGAAGGGAGGCAGTGCACAGAGTAAGTGGTTTAACTTCACCCCAAAGACCAGGACCAATGTGGGAACACCAGTGACTTCCCAAGTCCCAGTAGGCCCACTTCATCTACTACCTACGATTGGACAGACACCTCCATTTACACCCAGCAGCCTATGCATCTGAAAGTCCAAAGCTTCAATTCAGATCTGAAGCATGATAGGAAACATAACTAACTGCCTTTTTACTGCTGTTGTGTAAGAGGCCATTATTTGCACACCATAAACCAGCAAGAAGTACAGAGTTATTTGCATATGACTTGTAGGCAGATCTTGCCAGCTAGACTTGAATTTTTTATTTTGCATTAATTGGTCTCTTTTTGGTGGGGGGGAAGGAATCAAAACTCCATTCAGCTTTATATGCCAATATGACAGGTTATCAACTAGACAAGGAGAGATGAGTAAAAAAGTAATTATTAAAAAAAGCAGAAAAAATGCCTCCCTTGAATTCCTGGAGGTCACTTCCTCAGCTTTCAGACAAAGAGGAAATCATCACCACCTCTGAGCTACCATGAAGTTCACTCCTGCTGTAATTATCAAGGTAGGCAGAACAAGCAATACCCACAAAAGGCAATCCCGGCAACACTGCTGAAAAACAGGAACTGTGGTAGCCAGTAGCAGGGCAGAAGTTTTGAGTAGTGCTCATTCCTGTGTTGAAACACATGTTTTTAAGGTAAGGCGGGTGTAAGCTTGCATGCAACAGGACTCTTGCAGGAAAGCAAAGCTTCCTAGAAATGCTTTCAGCACAGAAATCAGCTATTGTGAGCGCAAGCGTCTGTAAGAATTTTCTTGCGGCCCTCCAGGCACCTACCGCAACCTAAAACTTAAACCTCACCCTTAAGAACAGGCTTTGAAGGCCTGCTCTGGGCATCCCAGATACTTGTTACTGAGGCATGCTTCCCAGAGATCACTGTGAATACTGAACATTCAGGCAAGCAAAAGGCTCTGAACAGCTTTACATGCAAGTTCTGGCTGTCTGCAGGCTTTCCCACATGAGATCGCTTAGGTCAGCCCTTGCTCCCAGCAGGAGCCTCTTGATAGCGATATTCTGACAAGGCAAGTGGGAACACGCCAGACACCCACACTGCCAATTGTCATGAGCCTGTCATCTTGTATATGAGGCATATGTACCTTGTAATTACACAGATTTGGGAATAGTGTTGACTAACAACCAAGAAAAATAATTTGCACGGTCCCCCAAAGACCATGGACTCACTTAATCCAGTAGCAAAGAAACTGAACTTTGTGGCAAGACAGCAAAGCAGAAAATCCAATGCTCTTTTGATACCAAATTATGCCCTCCTGCTGGCATTGCTGTACTTTGCCAGTAGGCCTACACTCTTTGCCCAAAAGCAAGTTCATTTGCAGCAACTGGAGAGCATCTTAAAAAAGCCAATCCAGACCCTGTTCCAAAAAGGAGATCACTATGAGAAATACTAGCTTTGACTGACTGGGGAATTCTCTGTTTCCGAAGCAAGATGAAGCCTGACACACTGAGTAGTCATCCTAAACTAGGTTTGCGTACTGCAGAGGTGGTAGCTAGCTTGTTCAGACAAGCCTATTTTAAACAAGAGCTGCAAGTCTCATCAGACTTTTTAGCAGCTTCATCTGCAACTCCCATTAGCTCTGCTCCATGCCGCAGACCAGCCATAGATGCTTCAACTCAGGCGTTATAGGAAGCAGGGAGATTAGTAGCACATCCTGTCTGCTGGGTCTATGCAGAAGAAAAGTTTATTTACTGGATACACCACATATTCAAGAAGCTAATGGTAAATATCTTTGGAAGGCCTCAATATGTAACCCCTCTACTAAAGGCAAATGACTCAGGCAAGTGGGTCAAAACACACAAATGTTCGTCACTGGGCAAGTGTTTGTGCATGACTCAAGCGAAAACAGGACAGCAGTTAAAATTATGAGCTAGTAAGTCAAGTGAATTTTTCAGTCTCAGTAGCCTGCGTTAAACAGGGATGCAAACTTTCAGTGTAGGCAAACCAACAGAAAATGAGCCATCATGAAGCATAATAGCTGTTTGGTCTATTCCGCCCCCATCTATGAAAGGGGTCCCCTGGCATTTTATTTTTTTTTAAAGCCAGAAAAAACGGGAAACTCAGTGTGTGTATTTAACATATTTCTATGTTTCCGGCGTTACATCTCAGATATAATGTTTCCCGCATTATATCCTTCCCTCAGGGGAAAAGCGAGACAAAAACCTCCCGAGCTCTTGCACCTCAAAATTTAAGCTGCTTTGAGCGGTCGTTGCACAAACGCGTTTGTTGCGACCGGCGTTTTCCTTCCGCCTGTTTTGCTTCCCTCCTTTTGTCCGCTCCCAGGACTGCTGACTCCAAACCGGCCCGATTAAGGGCGGCCTGGCCCCGGGAGGCTGCGCACCGCGGACGGCGGAGCCGGGGCCCTGGCTGCCGGGAGAACGGCTGCTCGCCTCAGCCGCCGCGGAAGAGCCGCCGCAGCCGTTTTCTAGGCCAGGCCCGAAACCCCTCGCCTTTGGGGAAGATGGCTCCCGCCCGGGGCCGCCCGTCGGGGCGGATGCGGCCGAGGCCGCGCTTCCTCCCGAGCGGGGCAGCCCCCTGGCCCCCGGGAGGAGCTCCCACCACCCACCGTGGCCTTTCTCCCCACACGTGGAAAGGGGGGACCCGCCGCCGCCCCCCACCCCCCCCGGCCGCGCCCTGCGGCACGGGGAGGGGCCGCCCCCCCCCCCGGCTCTTCCCGCCTCGCTCGTTCTCCTCACCGCACCACCCCCCCCCTCCTCGGGCGAAATGGACGCGCCCGCCCCTAGCGCCCGTGTGCGGCGCGGAACGTACCATCGCCTCATGGGGGGAGGGCGAGAGGACAGTTCCATCGCCTCAAAGGAGGGGGGGAGTAACCTTCCGCTGCCTCATGGCGGGACTGGGGGGGGGGAAGGGGGGGGGGAAGGGAGAAGAAGGGTTCCGCCGCCTCAAGTTCAAAGGCGAACGGGAAGGAGCCGGCGTGCGGAGGAAAGGAGACGGAAAGCGGGGCGCGATGCCACCGGGCAGAGCGGCAGCGGGGATGCGGCGGTCGGGCGGTACCAACCGCCCCCCTCCCCCCTTTCCCCAGGGATGAAGGCGGATGGCGGGGGTGTGGGGGGGCAGGGGAGAAGCGTAACGGCCCGTGTGTCCCCCACTCCCCCGGCGGTGCCCGGCTCCCTACCATGGCGTCGGCGGGGCGCGGCGGAGCGGAGCGCGGTACGGAGGTGGCGGCGGCGGCTGCTCCCCTCGGCTGCTGGGCGCGGCGCGGGCTCCGGCAGCAGGAAGGGAAGCGGCGAGGGCGCGAGCCGGGCGGAAACGCTGCCGACGTCACGGCCGCCGTGCCCGGAGGAGGAAGCGGTTGCTATGGTGGGAGCCCTGCGTGGCAACGCCCCGGACTACCCCCCCTCCACGCTCCCGCCGGCCGACGAGGAGGGTGGGCTGCCCAATCACAGGGGGAGCCACCGGGTGATTGACGGCGGCCACGCGCCCGGCCGGCCAATGGCAGCGGCTCCTCTGCGAGTTGGGGCGGGATTACCTGCCCCAAGGTGTGCGGCGGGCGGGGGAGGTGCTGAGGGGAGGGATGAGGGGGGTGGCGGTGAGGGAGCTGTGAGGGAAGGGGTATGGGGAGGGGGGCAAAAAAAGAGGATTTCGGGTGCTGGTGGGGGGGGACTGAAGCGGGCCGGGGCAGTCGTGAGGAGGTTGGGGGGAGGCGTTGGGGGGCGGCTGTGGGGCGGTCACGGCCTTGGGGCAAGGAGGGGGGAGGCGGCCTTGAAAGAGAGCGGATGGAGGCGGGGGGTCAGGAGAGCTGGCGAGGAGGAGGAAGTGTGGGGCTTTTCTTTCTCTCTCTCTCTCTTTTTTTTTTTTTTTTTTTTTGAGGATTTTTTTAATACCTACTTTGGTGCGATCTCAGTCAGGCACTCCTGATTGGCCCAGGCCGGCCGCGCTCGCTGTGTGCCGCAGGAAACCCTGTGCATTTCTTCTCGGCGGTGGCGGCGGCAGCACCAGCCCCAGCCCCAACCAACAGCAGCCGCGTCCCCGCACGAATCAGAGCGGCATCTATTTTCAGGTGGCTGAAAACAATGAGCGGTTTGTCCTCCGGACAAAGCTGACCGCTGAGAAAACCCTGCTGCTGGGACCCGGGCCGGGGGGGTGAGAGGGGGGGAATTCGGAGGAGCTGCTGTTCCGTGTATACTGCAGTACTGCTCGCTCTGAAATGCTAGGAAAGTGTTATTTCCTTCGTGTTTCTGGGCAGCCGGAGCTCGGGCTTTTTGTAATCAGATTACAGAAGCACCTGCTAATGTTAAAAAAACACACAGACAGTTAGGTTTCATCACTGAATCCTGACTGCAGTCGTGTTCCTGGCTTGGATCAATGAGCAAAAAGGCCCTGGCATCAAGCTTATTTATTGAGGACCTTTGTCTGCTTGTAAGCAGAAAACAAAAACAAGGCTCCATTGCACGTTTTCAGGGCTGGGGTATGAGGCAGCAATACTTCATACCAGGTTACGTCTAGCATGAACCTTCAATACTAAAGGTGTGAGCCATACCTTACCGTTTTCATCCATAGTTCTGTTCTAAGTAAGGGTGTTACATTTTGATTTTCTTCTCCTCCTTGCAATATACCCCAGTAGATGTCCTTTTTAGATGCTGTTATACCTGTTCACATTAGAAGTTGCTGAAAGACCTCATGTTGAAGATGCACATATTGAAAAAGCAGGCCTGTTGCATTAGGCTCCTGTGTTGGGTGCCATACACTGGTGAGGGGTCCCTTTTGTGAGAGTATTTGCATGTGATTTATGGTGAAACTAGCAAAAGACCTGCAGTACAACCTAGACTTAAATTGAGGTGGGTGGGTAGTTCTTCCCTAGGCTTTTTTCTGATGTATTTAATCAAGGAATGCTTAAATTTGGGCCAAAGTCTTAACTGACTTTGGAAGTAATGACAAGAATTGAGTAGGGACATGTTTGGTTTGTTTTTTTTTTCTTTTTTAGCATGTAGTTCTAAAACAAGTCAGATAAAACGCCTGTGTAATAGTAGACCTTCAGTCCTACAAAGATGTTTCTCTGGACAACTTGTTCTGGTCCTGTCTTTCTGTTGTGGCTGTTAGCCTGGTGGCAGCGCATGCTGGGTGGCTGGGAGAGAAAATCAAGGTGGGCGCTGTTTGATGATGAGGACCTCCCTGCACAGTACCACAGCAGACCTCCATCTCCAGTGTCATGTAACAGATACCTGGGGCAGCTGTGCTTTTTAGTCTTAATGTGGGTAATTTGTCTGCTGTTGTTCCATACTTGCTCTTCATAGATCGGTTTCGTTATGAAAGAGGGGTGCAGAAGTAAGACATCCTGGGGAGGAGGGGAAGGGATGATGTAAGGGCATGAGAACAGGGTTGGGGCTGTTTCATGTTGTATACTTATAAGGGAAAATGAGTTGTAAGTGGCCTATTGGCTTAGGCTGTTTCGAGAGGTCTTGTTGCATTTTTGGAAACACTGCAGTGGGTTGAGAAGGTATCTAACCAGTTAAAGGAATCTCAGCAAGGACAGGAACTCCTTCACCAGCAGAGTAAGGGAGATCTCTCTCGCTTGTTTCTGTCTCATGGGAAAGATGTGCTTGCTCTGGGAAAGGCACTGACCGAGAACTGTGACTGCTTTTTGAAAGGTTTCATTCCCCAAAAGACAAAACAGCATAGCCCAGTGAGGCATCAACACAGTGGCAGTGGTACTTTGAGGAGGCTAGAGGCAGGAGCTGTGCACCAAGATGCACTGACAAGTGCATGGCTTATGGTGATACCAGCCTGCCTTAGCATAGGGCTCCATGGACCCCGCCTGCTCTACCAGCACAGGCACTGGGGGCTGCCTGCCGGTGATAAGCAGTGCAAATGTCACGGTTTGGGAACGCCTGCTGTATGTAAATCCCATGCTGCTGCTTGTGTAGGGGAAAGGGAGTCTGTTTTTCCAGTCCTGTGCTGCTCCCCGACTCGACAGCCTTGCTCCTCACGTGCCTGTGACCTTAAGCATCACCCCAACCGTTTTCAGCGCTGCGGTTTCCCTCAGAGAGGGCTTGCAGCAGGGTCCTCCTGCGGCAGTGATGTGGCTGTCATCTCAGTGCCTGAACTGAGGGGAAGCTCCCTGTTTTGGGGAAGGCGGGAGGGAATTTTGGTGCTTCTTTTTGCAAAGCTCTTTTTCCATCAGTCCTGCCCTTTTGATGGGACAGGGACGTGGGGCAGAGGTGAGGAAGTCGTGCTTTGTGGCTTATTGCTACACTGACAGTAACCTTCTCATGGCTTACTGCTCCACTAATGCACGCCCTCACACCATGTTACGGCCAGCTGCTGTGATAGTGTACTAGTAAGCAAGGTTAAAGGCTTCTCAGAGTGAGACTTGCCCCCAGGGTTTCAGTGTAGTACAAGGTTGTTATGAAGAAAGAAATGAACACTGTGGTTTGCTACAGTATTGTGGAGATGGAGGGCTTTTTATTAGCTTTGCTGCTTTTCAACACTGAATAAGCTTTTTTTCCTAGCGTTAGTGCTGTAAATAAGCTAGACTAAAAGCTCAAGCTGGATGTTTGGATGAACCATTTCTAAAGGTGAATCCCCCTCCCTCTCTTAAGGTAAAAGGCATTTGCAAGTAACCTGAAACTCTCCCCCCGACCCCCAGAAAATCTGTCCCCCAGCCATGGGGGAGCCCAAGAAATTTAAGCTGGGCTGTAGCTGGTGGATACTGCTTTGGCTCCAGTCTAAAACATCAGCGTGAATTGCAGCCAACAAAGCGTCTGCCCAGAGAAGGACCGCTTCAAAACCCAGCATGGTCAATATAAAAAGTCGCCCACAGACTCCCCTTTGTGCATGAGACCCTGCATCAGCAGAAACCAAAGATCGATACATCCACCTCACTGACTTTTGAGCATTTGAGATGATGACTGCTTGCTTACTTTATATGCCTCAGCTATTTGAACTCCCCCTCCCGTCCTCCAAGCTACTGACTCATTTCCTCCTCTAAAACCTTCCTTTTTTAGCCTTTCGCTCTGAAGTATTTGGTGGCTGTTTTGAGCTGCCTGCTCCATGCCTTACTTAGGCAAACTCCTACATGATAGCCTTGCAAGCCTTGCTTTTGTACCATGGAAATCGGTTTTTTTTTCCCAATACTCTGAGCTCTGAGGGGCAGTTTTAGCTCCTGACTGTGCTCTTAGGCAAACTGTTTCTTTGTTTTTGGAAATCAGGGAGGCAGACAATCGGCAAAGCAGCTGGTGAGCTGAGACTGCTGCTGCTTATGCTAATTGCTGTTGTCTCCCTGTTAGCCCCCGCTTTCCCCATCTGTCTGCATCCACCTGCTGTCTTTTCATACCCTTTTCCTCTGATCTCGCAGTTCGAGCAAGGATAGCAGAGACTCCTTTTCGGCTGGACAACTGCCTCGCAACCACAGAGCACCAGGCTGGCAGGATCAGGCTCTGACTTTAGGTGCTGTCTCCTGCAGCAAAGAAGCAGGTGGTGTCCCCTTGTGCGAGGCCTGACATGGTCGTGGCCCTGAGCTTTGGTCGTGGCTGACGGATGCTACTGTAACCACACTAGCTGAGTGTGCCTGAAATGTAGTCCATTTTTCTCAGGGCTTATGGAATATTGGCTCTGTGCTCTTGGCGTCGCAAGGCTCAGCAAAGATAATTTTAGACAGGAACAGAAAGTCTCTGTAAACCTTACAGTCATAGCTGTTTCACTGGCAGAAACAAAGCCATGAGAAGCCCATTGCTGTGCGTTGCTGAAACATTCTGCTTGGTAGATGCACTGGAGTAAAAACTTTAAGGGAAATTTTGGGGGAGGAGGAGAACGTAAAGGTGCTTTCCTGAAACTGCTCTGATGCTTCATTCCTTTTCTGAGGAGACGGTGTGGCACAGCAGGCAGCGGGCAGGAAGCGAAAGCCCTGAGTCTGTTCCAGACCCCTGCCCTGGCCTGTGGGGTGAGGCTGGGCACGCTGTTTTTCCCCTTTACCTTAGTTTCCCATTTGCGAAGTGCTAACGTTGTTACTGCCTTTTCTGTAACACAATTTGAGATTTAGTGGTGATTAGAGATGGATGTTTCTTATAAATACGTGCTATTTTTACAGCAATGAAAAGGCTGTCCTAAATTGGTAAGGATGAATGCCAGAACTCATATTCTTTTTAATTTGCTCTCAACTTCCACAGTTGCTGCAGGTTGCAGTCCTTTTAATTTCTGTACGGTAAAAACTCTGCAGGCTATGAACAACTGGACCAAAATCTGACCCTGCTTGCTGCTGTAAAACCTGGCTAATTTTATCAGACTCATCAGAACCATTCTGTATTGAATGCAATGGAGAAGGCAGCCTATTGCCCCTGGAGCATTTTCACCACGCAAAGGAAGAAGGAGGAAATAACTCAAAAAGGCAGCTCAGGAATGGAACAGCCCCATATTAATTTAAATATGCAAGAATGTCATCAAGCTGCTCTCCTACCTGGCATGTTTAATTTTTTTTCCTTTTTTTCTTTTTTTTCTTTGCTTTTGTTGCCACTCAAGTGCCTGTCTGAAGTACTTTGTGTGGTGAGAATGAAACGCATCCTGCCCCAGAATCAGCTTAAGGACTAGCCACTACTCAACTCTTGCTTAAATCCTCAAAATAGGCAAGGAGCAAAACTTACAATGATGTGTTGATTTCCCTGCGTACGCGTGAATTGGATCTTAAACCCCCTCGGTCTGACAAGGGAAGCTCATATTGAGCACACTGATGCCTTCAGCTCCTCAGAACCAGCGTGTAAAGCTTTAAGCAGCAGCTCTGGCTGCGTTACCCGTATGCTTTGCAGCGTTTCATGTGGTTACACTCCTGAGCTGTTGCTGTAAGAGGGGTCTGTGTGTGCAACCCCTTTTATAGAGGGGGAGGGCTGAGCTGAGAGAGGCTGTGTGACTCTCCCAGCCTCGGGCAGGAAATCTGTGGTAAGTCTGATGAAGTCTTCACTGCCTTTACAGGGTTACACCCTAACCTTTAGGCCATCTCTTGTCTGCGTGTAAAATGATAATGCTGCTACATTGAATGTGGCATGGCTGCATGATTTTCTTAGAGAATAAGCACTCGTGGCTCATGTGGGCTTTGTTCCAGGTGTGGAGGTGGTTGCTGCTGAGATGTATCTGCAATGCCATTAATGATTTTTTATTTCCTTACGAAATTAACCCCACTCCTCTCACACTGCGACCCAGACAGAAGGTTATTGTAGCAGGTTGGTTTTGGTTTTTTTTTTTTGTCTGGTAGGGTTTGTGCTTAGCTGCATCAGAGTAACAAAGAAACCTCTTGGCGGTGCTTTGCTTCTGCAGGAGGACTCTTTCTCCTGGCTTGGGAACTGCAGGCCTGTTTGTGTTCGTTGGGGCTGTGACCACTTGTTGAACCTGTCTAGCTTTAGCTCTCAGGAATGGGGGGAGCTTGGCTCTTGTACCTGGGGTAGTTAAAATTGGGGGTTCATATAAGGCAGGCTTCTGAGGGTAAGATTAGATGGTGTGTGAATTAGCCCTACCACATGCATCACCAATCGTGCAAGATGCTGTACAGGCATAGACTGGAAAATCCCCACCCTAATCTGCTTACTGTCTAACCATGAGATAAGAAACACATGGGGTAATGAAAAAGGCAGCAACGAGACCATATTAGTCAGCATGACGGGTGCTCATCAACAGCAGCCTGATAGCTGGGAAGGATTTGCTAGAAGGTAGAGAAAGGCCCTTCAAAAGGCCTTTCAGAATGTCCAAAGATTACGAAGTAGCGCTGAATGTGATTTCCAGGAATGCGGTGGTATATGAGGGGGGTGCTCTGAGAATTTAGGGTGGTTACTGGCAGCCTGACTTGCAGGCAGGTATAGAGAGGTAAGCGCTCATTTCCAAAGCACAGCCCTGGCCACTGTGATGAGAAGCCAGAGAGCTGTGAGAGCTGGTTGTGCCAGCGGCATTATGGGTGGGTGCTAGGGAGAGCAAGCACACCAGGTTGTGCTCTCTTATTTTTTTGCTTTCCAATGTATCAGTTAGTCTAAACCAGGGTGTTGCTTTCCTGGTGAACCTGACTCACACAAGACTCCTATTGCTTCTGCCCCTTGGACTGTGCGAGGTGAGGTGCAGGAGTAGGAGGATATTGCAGAGGGACAAACTGGAAAAGAGGAGGGTCTCGCTGGGTTTCCTGCAAGTGTGCGGGTAGACAGCACACGGAATCACGGAATTTCAGAGTTGGAAGGGACCTCGAGAGATCATCTAGTCCAACTCCCCTGCTAAAGCAGGATTGCCTAGAGCACGTTACTCCGGACTGTATCCAGGTGGGTCTTGAAAGTCTCCAGAGAAGGGGACTCCACAACCTCCCTGGGCAGCCTGTTCCAGTGCTCTGTCACCCTCACCGTAAAGAAGTTTTTTCTCATATTTGATTGGAACATCCTATGTTACAGCTTGTGCCCGTTGCCCCTCGTCCTGTTACTGGGAACCACTGAAAATGGGAAGCACACAGCCATGGATGGGAACGTCTGACAGTATCCTTGACCTCTCTCCTATCTGCATTGTGTGTGTGATCACAGCAGGATGTGGTCTTTATGTGTAAATCAAGAACGGGGTCAAGAGTGGCTTGATAGCTATAGCTCTACTAGCCATCTGGGCTGATAACAGGGCCACAGTGAGCTATATATTTCTGTTGCGGTTGATCTTGTCCAAGGAAGTGGCTGTAGGGATGTCTCCACTGACAAATAAGGTAGTGTGAGTGGACCAGCCCTTTCCCACTGCCCTCTTTAGATCTTTTTGGTGCTTGGATCTGTGATGGTCGCCCATGCTTGGTATACTGGCTCTCCTCTGGCACACTGGCTGGGGAAAGGCTAGCTGGTCTGGTGGGATGAAGCAGCTTGGTGGGCCCATCTGTTTCTAGTCTTCAGCAGCCAATGTTGTCTTTCTGAGCCATAGCATTGCCCGAGTAGCACAGCTCAGATCTCTTGATGGGTAGTCACACAACAAGCTGTACGGGGGTGCTGTCAAGCAGCATGACTTGCAGCTGCATTTCTGAAGGAGGCCAGGAAGCACGGGTTGCCAGTCGGTAGTGTATGGGCTGAATCTGGCCCGCCAGAGCAACTTTTTCTTTGTGCAGGCTACCCTACAATCCTTCCCCAGGGCTCTGACACTTCAGCTGGTTCAAAAAGACTTGAATGTAACCAAAACACAACTCCCGGACAGTGCTTCCCCCGTCAGATCCCTCATCACAGAAGTCTTTCTCCCAACATATGATGCTTTACTCAAAAAGGTACTTCTGACCTTTGCTCCAGCTGTAGGGGCCTCGCCTGTGGGCAGGCAGTTGATTTACCCTCCTCTCTTGGTTCTTGAGTCTCTCTGTCCCAGATTCAAAATCAATCTCACCCTGGTTCAGGGTGGAGGTGGCCCTGCGGCCGTGAGATGTCCTGCTGGGGAGGCCGGGCCCTGGGGCAAAGCAAGGCTGGTGTTTCCCAGCAGTTTTGAGGACAGTGCCCATCACGGGCTGGTGGAGTGGGAGAGCAGAGGGCGGCTGTCCCCTGCCAGGCCAGCTGCCTGCTGGTGACTGAAGGCAGGGCACCATCTGGTGGCATGAAAAGAATTTGTCCGCACGTCTGTTGGAGAGCAGTCCTGGCTTTCTCATCCAGATACAAACTAGTAGTTTCCAACTTTTTTTTTCTCTCCTTTTTTTTTCTTTTCTTTTTTTTTTCCTCCCTGCAGAGGGAATTGCCCAAGGACAGGCTCTGCTAGGGCCTGAGATGCGACAGCTCTGCTCCCATTAGAGGTGTCCTAGGTTAGATCAGAGGTCTGTCTAAGCCTAGTATCCTCTTCCTGACAGCAGATGCCTGGGGAAGGATGGACAAAGGCAGTAAGCTGTCAGCAGGAGATCAGCTAGATGGTCTGCCGGCCTCCAGTGTGCAGGCAGGAATGTCATGAGTTTGACATCGTACCTCTATTTTGAATAACCTTCTGTGGATTTCATCCTTCCTGATTTTGAGTCATCACCATTTGAACCCATGAAGGTTCCTAGTGTTCACTGCACCTTGTGGAGGGGCAGCTGCGCAGGAGCCTTCTGCCCTGGGCCAGGAGGTGGGAACAGCTGTCTGGGGTTGCATGGGCATCGTTCATCTCATGCTGGGGCTTGTGGCTCAGAGCACCTGCCAGAAAGGATTGGTGGCATGTCACTACTGTCTCTCTTTTCCAGGTCCATTGGAGGGACCAGATATGCCAGATGTGTCCAGACTGTGGATCTGTTAACCTTCAAGCAGAGAGGAGCACTGGCACACCGCTGAGAACCACGTGTCAAGGTGAGCGTTAAGGAGTGAGCCTTGTATGTGAGCTGTCTGTATGAAATGGGGTGGCTTGGCTCCTCTGGATCCCCTGAGACCCCAACTGTTTGAGGGCTACTGGAGCATGACTAAGAAGGAAGTGCTAAAAATCAGGTAGAGAACAGTGGAGGTCTGTTGTTTTGTGAAAATCATGGCAGTCAAAGCTCTTTCTCATCCAAATCCTGGGTTTTTTTTGCTGGATCTTGCTTCTGTTTCGGGGTCTTCTGAAACCTAGATGTTGAGGATTGAGGTGTTTCTCCCCTCGGCTGGCAGGTTAGACATGTGGGGGCATTTCTCCAAGCAGACCAGTTTCATGCACTTCCCTTTTATTTTACTGTTGGCTTCCCATAGAATCACAGAATTATTTTGGTTGGAAAAGACCATAAAGACCATTTAGGTTGAAAAAGGGCCATGAAGATGGTCAGAGGGGTGGAGCACTTCTCCTGCGAAGACAAACTGAGAGAGTTGGGGTTGTTCAGCCCGGAGAAGAGAAGGGTCCAGGGAGACCTTATAGCAGTCTTCCAGTACTTAAAGGGGGCCTACAGGAAAGATACGGAGGGACTCTTTTATCAGGGAGTGTAATGATAGGATGAGGGGTAATGGTTTTAAACTGCAAGAGGGTAGATTTAGGTTAGATATCAGGAAGAAATTCTTTACTGTGAGGGTGGTGAGACACTGGAACAGGTTGCCCAGGGAAGCTGTGGATGCCCCATCCCTGGAGGTGTTGAAGGCCAGGCTGGATGGGGCTTTGGGCAGCCTGGTCTAGTGGGAGGTGTCCCTGCCCGTGGCAGGGGGGTTGGAACTACATGATCTTTAAGGTCCCTTCCAACTCTAACCATTCTATGATTCTGTAAGACCTTTAAGATCATCGAGTCCAACTGTTAACACTGCCAAGTCCACCACCAAACTATGTCCCTAAATGCCATGTCTACATGTCTTTTAAATAACTCCAGGGATGGTGACTCAACCACTTCCCTGGGCAGCCCGTTACAATGCTTGATAACCTTTTTAGTGTAGAAATTTGTCCTAATATCTATTCTAAACCTCCCCTGGTGCAACTTGAAGCCATTTCCTTTTGTCCTATCTCTTGTTACTTGGGAGAAGAGTCTGACGCCCGCCTTGCAACAACATCCTTTCAGGTAGTTGTAGAGAGCGATAAGGTCTCCCCTGAGAGATGTCCCATGAGACATCCCATCAGCTTTCCTGTTCTCTCACTAGCGTCTCGGATTCCCGGAACAATGCGGTCCCCTGTTTTCTTTGGACTGGAGCAACAGTAGCCCCTAGAAAACACTCATCTGGCTGGTTGCTGTTGCTTTTGTCATGTAACCAAATGCAGGTACCTCCTGGCCTGTGAACGTGTGTCCCAGCACAGCTTGCTGGCCTGGGGTGGAGAAAGGGCTGCAGAACTGTAAGGAGCAGGCTGCGAGCCAAGAGTTGTGCCAGGCTCTGAAACAGGTACTCCTGCACTAAAAGACATCTTGTCCAGTGTTTAGGTCTGACTGCTCTCAGTGCTCTCGGAGAGGGCAGCATAGGACTGGTTTTCAGTTATGCCTTTGTGCCTTCCACGTAAGAAGGGAAATGCAGTGGGGCCACTGAAAGTCCATCTTTGCAAATTCACATTTTGCCACCAGAGAGCTCCCATCCTTCACACCAGTCCAAGGGTGAGGAAATAATGGCCAATATGGCAAAAAAGTCCCTCAGTCTCTACCACATCCCAGCTTTCATTGTAAGAGCTAGACTCTCTGATGATTGCTCTGCCTTTTTAAAAAAAATAATATTCCTTTAGTGCTTGGGAGAGTTTTGCCCCTTCATTGCAGGCTTCGTATGAAAGGGGGAATGTTGAGGCTGGGCATATTAAGCTGGCTAATCCGAGAAAACACAGTGAGCAGGTGAAAATCTGGTGGCAGCAATACACTTTTCCTCTCGCTGGTGGTTCTGACAGTCTTGCTGATGGAATAGCAGAGCTTGAGAGGGTCTGCCTGAAGCACTAGCCTTGCTGCTAGTAGCCCTACAGAAGAATGTGGCACTTCCGCTTGCATCTGTGACTTACGGTTCTAGTGTTGGCACATGCAGTAGGTTTAGCTTTGTACTAATTTCAGTTTGTAATCACTAGTGATATCACTTTTCCTGTTTAATTACAGGGTTGAAGCATTAATTCCCCCGAATAATGTAATTCTGGCTTTTTCCATCCACTCTCCTTCCTTCTAATGCCTGGCTCCTTTCCCTGCTCTTACCTGGCGCTTTCGCAAACGTATATTCCATCCTCCCACATTTCTGCTTTGCTGAGGAGACAAGTCTTCCCCACTTGGAGGAAAAGATGGGTAATTGGTTTAGTTCATTGAATATGTGAAACTGGTAACTGAAAAATTAGTCTTGGATGAGCAGTGTGAATGCTACAGTGAGTTTGGAAAAATGAGTGTGCTCCCTTTTTTGGGGCCTCATGTGATGTCTTGCCTTCCTTCTGTCCCATGCTGAAAGCCTGAGGAAGCCCTGGCTCACCTGAAGCCTGTGAGATGTCAGCCAAGGAGCAGTTCTTCCCTTTGTGGCCACCCCTGTGGCATTTTAGCAGAGATTATCCTAGCCTTGGGAGACAGGCCTGTTTTGCAATGTTAGCCCTTCTCTGGTCACGACCAGCTCTGGCTGCACTGGGCAGTAGCAGCACACAAGATTGCCCCAAGCTAGGCATAGAAGCTTGTGGCAGTCCTAAATACGGATCGTTCATGCATGTCCCTGTTTGCAACAAAAGACTGCAGCAGCTCTAGGTAGTTTGCAAGAGGCCCCCCGGGGCATTGATTTTGTTTTTGAGAGTGCTGGGTTAGGCAGAATTGCCAAAATAAGCCAGAAGCAAACCAGCAGAACTGAACAGCCGGCTCAGAGACGGAGATCTCATCTGCAAAACACTGTCTCCCTCCTGCTGAGCTCCCTGCTCTGGGTGCAGAGCCTGATTCTCACTCCAGCATGCAGGGATTTTAAAGAGGGTATGAATTAATGCTGGTGCCATGTGAAGTGTCCTGACTTTCTCCTGAGCAGCGAGAAGTATCTTTAGCATGAATGAGAATTGGCTCCAATGCTGCAGCAGCTGTAAAGCGAGCTCCACTTTTAACTGAAATAGGTTGCATTTTGACTCGCGTTTTTGCTATCCAGATTTGCACTAGAAACTTACATCTAAAGAATGTATATCTTCAGCGATCATCAGAACAGCTGCTTAGCCCAGAGGAATCCTGCTTTTCTAACAGAGCTGCAACACAACTGTGTCGGCACCAAAACCCTGGATGGAGATCTGCATCCTGGAAGGCTGTCTGACCGCTTCAAAGCAGTGAGACACTTGCAGTTGTAAACCTGGTGCAGGTCAGGGGAAATATTTCAAAAGTTAGGATGAGTTTGGGGGCATATATATTGGAAGATCAGTGTGTGCTAGTGTGCATCTCTGTGTGAATATCCACAGGCAAAAAAGAGCCAGGGCTCTTCCAGAGTGGGAGAACTTGCTTCATCACTTATTTACATGCTCCGACACTTGCATTTTCATGAGGCGTAGATATTTCATGTATTTGCCAGAACAAACATAGCACAGGACTCTTCTAAGCTGTTGATGAAATCATTGAGGGCTCCATGTCTACTTGTGATTTTCCACTTCCTTGAGTTTACTTTGAGATGTGAACAAAAAATCTGGCACTCACAGGCACCATGTGGATTTGTGATAGTCTTGGGAGCACTGCTTCTCCATAAAACAATGTCTTGATCACATCCAAGCACAGATGTTGTTTGTTTGTCTGTGACAGGTGTAGCATCAATGGTATTTGCTTGTTGAGCCGTCCAAGTCAGGCTTTAATGGGAATTCTTTAAAAAAGTTACAAATAGTTCATTTCAGTACACTGGTTCAGTAAACACTGCAATGAGCTCTTTGGAAGAGAGGCTGAATTATACAAATAAGAGAGTAATGTATGGAGGGGAAATGGACAGCTTTTTTTTATGGCATATTGCACTGGTTACCAAGCCTTATGTTTTTGTCAGCCATCTAAGGATGTTGTATGTATTTTATTTTTTTTCTTAAAATGCCAGCTGCTGGAATGAAGATATTGCATAAGAGTCTCCATTTTCTCATTTTAAAAAAAGTAAGTTTCTAACCCTCGTGGTTGCTTAGAAAAACATGAAAGCATGAGCTGAATGTTCCAGATAGGATGTTGAAATCAAGACCAAACACAATGGAAAATTTGGTTCATAGCTTTAAAATCCAGATGGCAAATAAACAGCCTTAGATTGACTTAGAAATTCTGCAGTTTGGAAATGAATCAATATCTGACTTCTGGGACCTGAGTGCTGGCATGAGGGCACATATGATTTTGGAATCAGACTGTAGTCTCCTTTTGGTTAGGCAACACTGATTTTTATAAAAGGTTAATATTTATTTAAAATAAAACTTTTTTTTTTCAATATTTCTCTGGTGAGAACACCTCTGTTTCAAAACTTTCTTGAGCATTCCTTGAGTCGCATTTTGCCTCTTTTATTTTTTGTTTCTCAATTTTGTTTTGTTCTGAGTTGAGAATTTCATCCTAAATCTCTTTTGGTTCATGCTTCTTTCCCTTTTGACTTTAGTGTTTCTGTCTGGAGATTTCCTTTTGGTTTAGTTTTGATGTTGACCTCAAATTTGGTGTTTCCTTCCTTTGCTCATTTTGTCTTTTTCATCCTGTTCTTTGCTTTTCAGCTTCGTTTTGAGCTGGTGCTGGAAAATTCCACCTTGGGTGGTGGGTGATGTTGCACCTGGATATTGCCTTTTATCAGCTGATTGTGTGATCTTTCTGAGTGGCTCAGTGCAGCCACTCAGCGTCACATTTGAGCTCATCTTCTTGTGACTAGGGAAGTTGTTGGCTTGTTTTATTTTTTCCAGAGGAGATGACTGAATTTTTAGTGAAAGACATGCACAATGCAGGAATTCATGGAGAGGGAATTTCAGTTCTCCAAGCAGAACTGCCCCTGAGGGTCTGCAGTGGCAAACTTTGTGGCCACTTCAGTGCTGGTGAAGCAGTTGGGTGGTGTGAGAGAAGTTGGAGGATGAAAAACAGAGATCCTTCTCTCTCCTATCGCCTATTGTGTGACATAGCAGTGATGATTGTGTATCTTCATTCATGCTGCAGCCTTAAGACCAGGTTGTTCTTGCACTCCACTCCTGGAGCTAACAGGCAAATTCAAGATCAGATGCTGGCTTGGCCCAAACTGTGGTGCTTTCTGAAAGTTGGAAGATGGAGGTCTAAACACACTTGCTGTGGGCCTAGGATCTTGCTCTTAGGAGCTGGCTGGATTGGGCACAGCCCCACACACAGCAGATAGCCTGAGCTTAGTCCTTCCAGCATGAATATTTAGAGCTCAAGTTATCAGCCAGTAATGAGAACAGAAACCCTGTTGTATCCCAGGCCTTAACCCTGTCCTTTGTCTTGCAGAAGAGTTCCCAGTTCTGACCTGACTCCAGGTTTATGTCATGAACTGTATTTCCTATTTGCAGAATGAAAATAAAGCCCTGGTTATTGGAGTCCCAAGGAACAGCAGCAGGATGAGTATGACTTACACGGGAAGCTCATGGCAGGAGTATGCATTGAGGAAGTCCTGATCCAGGGAAGGTGAGGAACCAGCATATAGCACTGTCCAAGGCTGACAGCTCATCTGAAGAGGATCCTGAGGTATGTGTGACGTCTATGGGTGCATGAATGAAAGAAAGGGATGGTGGTGTGAAGTTACTATATCTCTGCATAGCCCAGCTGCAGATTAAATAATTTCTTCGGAGCCAGTACAGCTAGCAGCCCTTTTCCAGAGAACCGTCATCCTGCTCTAAACTTGTACTGGACTGTTTTGGAAAGAGTATGGTTTCTCTTCTAGATTGTGGGAGGCAGGTTGCTTCCCGTGTGTCTGTATTTAGGGCAGAAACCAACCAGGGGTGGGCATTAGTGCTTCCACACGGTATTGAACTCTGCAACAACCCTTGCAGACTGCCATCTCTTAGCCTCTCCTGCACTCAGGCTCCCAGCATTTAGGACCATGTCGTCCTTGGGGAAATTTCACCTAGGTGAAATGATGTTTTTAGACCAGGACTATCCAGTGTTTAGGATGAGACAAAGTACTATTCCTGGTGTGATTTTTCTTTTCCAGATGTCTTTAGTTATTTTATTAAGGTTAGAAATCCACAGAATAAGATCTGCAGCTCTGAGCATCATATATATGAGGTAGAAGTGTCTTAACCGTAGACAGGCTTGCTAGAGCTTATTTGTCAGAGTCCTTGTCTTCAGACCTTAAGTGTTTGTATTTATCATCCTGTAGTTTATCCTGTAGTAGACCCATGGCTGTCCAGGGCTTTGATGCCATATGGATAATTAGAAGTCACGCTTTTATATTTCATCACATTCAGGCCTTTCGCAGTATTATTAACCTCAGATGGCCCCATATGTACTGGGTGCAAGGCAAGGGCTGATCCTTGCATTAAGCAACGTATACAACAGGCTGCCAGAAGGTAAGGGCATTTTAAACCAAGAAAGAGAGGTGCCTCCAAGGTTTAGCTGCCGTAGGCTGGACCCTGAGTAACCTGATCAAGCTGGATCTGCTTTGAGCATTTAGCTGGACTTGATGACTTCCAGAAATCTCTTCCAACCTATATTGCTCTCTGATAAATTCATCCTCATTATATTGCAAGGGAGGACTTGCTAGAGACCACGTAGGAAATCTGTAACAGAACCAGTGCATCTGGTAACACACCCTGCATCCTGCCACTGAGTGAGGCTGCAGCATGCCCTAAGGTAGGCTGAGCTATCCCAGCTCTAATGAATAAAAGCAAGAGTGGCATACCTGGGAAGAGAGTGAAGTGGGGAGAGGCATTGCTTTGAGCCACACATCAGTTCACGCCTCATAGCACAGACTGACTTATCTGTGTTTGCCACCCTTTAATAAGTGGTGCGTACGCAAATTTCAGAGGAAGCTGTTGGATGGCATATAGTGATTAGAAGCACTTGAGCAGGCAGAGAGAGAGAGAGAGGGAAAGTTAGAGGTGGCATGGCCAGGTCTATGAAGATACCGTGGCACTGCTGGTCTCCAGAGCAACTGGTTACCCACTTCTCAAAACACTCATTTCTGAACTGCTACTTAAAATTCCTCAGTGAGGACTTTGCAGGAAGCGTGACCTTAGAATGGGGCTGGTGGGAGTTGGCATGCTTGCTGGAGCAAGACGCAGTAGCAGAATGAGTGAAAAATCCCATTTTTTATTTTTATTTACAGGCTTTCTCAGGCTCTCCTGAAACGCTAAAGCATGTGGGAGTTTGACCATCAGAGCCCAAATCCGTGAGCTGTGGTAGACCTGAGAGAAGTGGTTTCTGACATATCTGATGCCTTCAGTGCTTATTTCTCCTTCCTTTTCCTTGCCCAGCTGGGATGTTTTTGCAAGGTGTCTGTGATGTTTCTCAGCAGTGTTTTTGATATTTGCCAGTAATGCCTGTGCCTGGTTGCTGGGCTTGTTTGGGAGCAGCTTGCTGGAATACTCTTATCTGGGAAATGTCTCCTGTGAGATGTTTGTTCTCTGTGAGGAGTTTGGTTTTTTTCCTTTTTTTTTTTAAAAAAAACAGGCCTGTTGTGTGAGAGCATGCAGAAAATCTGTTTGTTGGCCATGTTCTGTAGTATCTGTCATAAAAAGACAATATCTGTAAAATTGTCTGGTCCTGTAAATATTCTTGCTGATAAACTTGAGAGTATCAACAGAGAGAGCAAAGCGCTGTCGTGTGGTATAGTAAGAAACTTTTTTAGCATTGGCATACAAGGGATCTACTAAACTGTCTAGTTTCTTGTTAGAATATGGGTAGGACGGAACAGATAAAATTCAACTCTTAGATGTCAGAGGTGGAAGAGACCCTGAGTGTCCATTTTGTCCATTTCCCTGTCTACACGCAGGGTTAACCTAAGCAAAGCTTCATAATAGCCGTTTGTCTGTCCGGTGGCATGGAGTCCATCCCCTCTCCTGGCAAACTGCTCCACATCTGAACAGGATGAACTAGATGTATCTATTCCTGTGGTGTTTGTAGGGAATCTGGATCTGTTGTTTCGTTGCATGCTGGAAGGCATGAATTCATTCCAGAATAAACTGAGCATGCATCTGGTTTATTTGTGTGCATGTTTGTGCTTCAAACCCTTGCTTGAGTGGTTGCTCATGGTGCTGCCCTCTTCTCTCTGCATTCCCAGAATTTTTCAGTTTGCGAGCAATTGTTCTTTGGGGCTCTACATCTCTGTCCTAATGAGCTGGGGGAAAGTTTGTCTGACCTGGGAATCAATAAGAGCTGCAGAATATTCTTGGAGAGTTACTGAATGGTTTGGCAGGGTGTTTTTACTGCAAAGATGCTCAGGTAAAAAGTCATGATTCCCAGTGTAATACTGTGAAAATTTACATTTATGTCCTCATTCCTTGTCTGGGTTGTTTTTGTAAGCCCTAGTTTTTGCAGGTTTTGTGCTGTGCAAAAGGAGGGAAGGTTAGTCCTCTCATTCCTAAGGCTAGGAGATGCCTTCCTAGCCTTAGGCCTACAAAATACACACGTGACTAAGGCATTGCCATGTTCTTCACGATGTCTCCACCATCGTTCCTTCACCTGTCCCCTGCCCCCTCCTCTGCTATCTATACCAGCCCCTTTTCAGTTTGTTAAGCTTAGAGGTAGCCGATGTACTCCGTTTGCAGTGTGTCCTGGGCCTAAGAGATGAGTCCTAACTGGTAGGCTTACTTACTGATGTGCATTGGAAGTTCAGGGCTTTTGGAGCTGGGTGCTGACTTTGTCCTAGGGACAGCAGGTGAGGATTAACTTTGACACTGCAACATCAGGAGGCTGATGATCTCGAAGACTGCAGTTTTGGGTTGCTATAGACCTGGAGACTGCATGTCACCTGCTGCAAAGAGTTGGTGCACAGGCCCTGTGACCCTGGGCAGACGCAGAATGTAGTAGAGGGAGGTGAAGCCAGGGTTTCCTGTCCTCTGCTACATGAGATGTAAAGCAATGATTTTTGCATTCCAGGGTGTTTCTGTTGTCCTTTGGTATGCATCAGTGGATACGAAGATTGTTCTGAAATCTTCTGAAGTCTGAGGAGCCTGAGAAAAACAGGCAGATGGTTTGATTTGTAGCAGGAAAATAAAAAAAGTGGGGAAAACATAACTTAGAAATCTGTTTCCACCCCTTGTCTCCAATAAAACTCTTTGGGGTACTATGCAGAAGGTGTAGGTTTGGAAGGAAAGGAATCTACCTTTGCATGCATCCTGGGATGCCTGTGAACTTGAGAGCTGAAATGGGTGGAGCCAAGTAGGAACACAGGAACAGTGCTGAACTTTGGGCCAGGACATGTGGCAGGCCAGATGGGAAGGAAGCTTGGAAAGAGCAGATGGCTCCCTAGCTTTTATATCTCCCGGTAGCCCCCAATGCACATGTATTTTTGCAGGTATATCCCTGAAGCATCCAGAAGAGTCAAGGAGATACTCCCCAGATACAGACTCTGCTTCCTTTTTCAGCTCTGTCTCAGACACTGGCTGGATGTGACCTGTTGGCATTTGTGGAACTTTCAGGCTAGACCTCTGCCTTTGGCAAAGTGCATATGGCAAATGGATGATAAAAGCTTACTATTTAAGGGTATGCATGGAGGGTGGTGGTGGAGAAGACTCTGCTTTTGTAAACCAGGGCCTTTGATTAAACAGGCAGTGAGTTCTTGCAATGGAAATTAGTTGAGTAGTGCTCTGTCATCCACACTGGTTTACTTGCTGTGGGACGTACTTTTGAAGCATCTTCATGCCTGGACTTCTGCCACAGAATAATCATGTGGGTTTTATGTTTCCTTGTTTCCCACAGGTGTCAAGGCGACACTCAGAAAACATTGGCCTTAGTACAGATGCGGACAGGACTGTGGTTGTGGGGGTTTGCAAGCAATGTGATCTCACCCATGGCCCTAGATGCCGTGACAGAACCTGGCATCTCCCTGCTCTACCTCCTCTTCTGTGCCTGGCTCATCTTGACTCCTCTGTACTTGGCACTGGGGATGTTGTGTTGCAAACATACCTTGCTGGAGAACATTTCTGCACTTCCTCGCAGTCATGCCCCAAGTCAAGGTGTGGCTGGTTACCAGACCAGCTCCATGTTTGTTCCTGTAGATCCATTGCTGCCTTCTGGCATTGCTTCACATCACACTCTTCGCTGTGGGCTTGCAGCTCCACATAAATAACAAGCCTCCCTGGGACTGTCTGTCAGGTGGCCTTGCTCAGCCTGATCCCAGCTCAGGGCTTACATATCATGCCATACCTGGCCGCTTGCAAGGATGTTGCCTGATTGCTAGGGTGGGCAGGAAGGGAAAGAAGGCGATTTCCTGGCCATGCTGTGAATTTTAGAGAAAAGATACATACATGAGGTTTTGGGAAGCGGGGATAACAGATTCCATTCAGTGAGACACTCGGGCAGTGGAGTTCCAAGGAGTGCTCGTTTGTCATGCAGTCAGAGGAAGGGTAGGATTGGTGCCTGAGTGCTGGGGTGAACAGAATTGAAGCAAGAACTGAACTAAGAGGTTGGCCAGTGTGTTTTCTTGGCTTGGGAAAGAGGAAAAGGAGGGACTTGCCAGCTTGTGTTGAATAGTTGTGGCAGGGGAGGTTTAGATTAGATATTATGAAGAATTACTTTACTGAAAGAGTGGTCAGGCACTGGAACAGCCTGCCCAGGGAGGTGGTTGAGTCACCATCCGTAGAGTTATTTAACAAACATCTAGATTTGGCACTTCAGGGCATGCTCTGAAGGGCAGAGATTGTAGGTGGTTGGTTTTTTTTTTGTGTGTGTGTGTTTGTATGGTTGGACTTGATGGTCTCAAAGGTTCTTTCCAACCATGAAGATTCTATGATTCTATGAATAGGTGTACCTGCAAGCCATTTCATAGGACAAAGTGTTAATAGGACTGGTCTGTTCCTATAGGTCTCACAGAGAAGCCAAAGAGTAAAGAGGATGAAATGTATGTGTGGTTCTGTACACACCCTCGCCCCTTCTCTTTTTGTCTACAGAAAGCGCAGTATTCCTACATATGAAGCACAGAGTTTGTGGTAGGTACTAGTTTGTTTCAGTGGCTTGGCAGGTTTTACTGACTGTCATAAGGAGAGGGGTTAGATTTGGGCAATGTTCTTGAAGGGCCTTGTCGTCCTTTGCAGGGTAACTCTTCAGAATACTTTATGCCCCCTTGGAAGTTATCACTGTTGGTGCCTGTACTTTTTGATGTCATTTTCCTGGATAATCACTGGCATCGTCTGCCTTTGAGCACTCAGTGTATTATACAGCTACAGTTTAATGTCTACTTCTTAAAACTCCCACTGAGAGAACTGGTGTGGTTGGGCAGGTATTCAGCTGTGTCAGTCTCCACAGGATGACTTCTCTACAAAATAGGCAAAACCGTAATTACAGCTAAAGCCTCTTATTTCTTGTGTTTAATTGTGTATGGCTGGCAGCGAGGATGTCAATGAAGAAGCAGTGAGGTTCTTTCTGAGTTGATATTAATGGGAACAGACACATGGGGAGAGATACGAGAACTGCTTCCAGCCTAGAAGCAGCAGCTGCAGAAACAAGTGTTACTTGTTTAGCAAGACCGTGGTATGCTCAAGAGGAAGAAAATGCATGAGTCTGGGCTTCAGCAGTTGGGTCGCAGGTCTCAGCCCTGCTAATGGTTGCCTGAGAGCCCTAGGTAAATCATCTCACTTCCTGCTTCCTGTTCCCCATTCGCTTATACTGGGAGCTCCCTGAGCCAAGGATCATCTCATGAAGTTGAGAGCCAGCCGACCACCCTCATCTTATGGGCCATGTCCCCAAATGCACACACGGCCTCGGACTCTTCTCTGATCCTGGGACCAACTGTTGGTTTACTTCTGTTTGTTTTTTTTTCTTTCCAGAATCTCTAATCTCTAATTTCAACTGTTTGGCGACTGAATGACTCCTGGAGTGGCAGGATGCTTTCACCACTTAAATCCAACAGTGTGGGCTTCACAGCAGAGGATGGCTTGTTGTGGGGGCTGGTTGGGCTGTTGTTCTCTTGAGCAAGGTTGAGAGGGTTTTGAAGAAAGCTGCTTTCATGTGGGGTCAGGGTCAGTGAGGACTGCAGAGGCAATTATTCTATCTTCAGTGGGATTGCCCCCGCTTGCCGCAGGCTTCAACTCGTCTCACCCCAGCAGTGAGTCACACGTCGTGATTGAGCTGGTTAGGCCCAGGCAGGGAAGGGAGAACAGCGAGGAATCAGAGCTGGAGGCATCTCCAGACCCTGCCTGATCCCTGGCTGGAGTCAGAAGGGGAGCAGAACAAGGGCAGCTTAGAGGTCCCTCCCTTAGAGGTTTCCTTTTTCCCATGGCCACTCTCTCAGCCCCTTCTGTTCTGTGGATTCCCCACAAACCCCAGCTTCTGCCTCATGCAAAAGGCTGTGCTTCCCCTGGTACCACTCCTCGCTGAGTGAGAACCCTCTGTGCTCTTTCTTCCCCTGGTAGGGGATGTCCAGTTATACAGACACTGTGTCTTAAGGACAGCCTCTTGGCTTAATTCACTGCCCTTGACATGTGGTTCCCTCACCCATGTTGGCTATGGAAAGCCCCTTAGAAGGCCCCCAGTGTTGCTCGTGATGAAACAGATGGGGTTTCTAAGGAGCCTAAATTGTCTCTTAACGGACTTGTAGAAGCAGATGTTAGAGCCCCTGGGTTTCAGGCAGTGGTGGTACTGTGTAGGTGTTCTCTGCATCTTTTGGGCTGTAATCTGTATCATGGTAAGAGGTCTGCAACCTTCTTTTTCTCTCCTAAAGCAGCCTGCAAACCAGCATTCATAATAGGAAAGGTGAGACACTTTTAGTTTCTCTTGTGATTCTGGAAACTGGGGCCCTAGCAGGTACGATCATCTGGCAGTGAAGAGAGGATGTCCTGGTTTTGACCTAAGTTAGAGCCACTCCATTTCCTTGTGCAAGTCTTGTATAAGCAAAGGGGTGAATTACATCCAACACTGAGACTGCTGGGGTGACCTTGAAATACTGGACCCTTTTACAGCCAAAGTCCTTTGGGGTGGGGGGAAGAGAGCCTGCATTCCTGACATTATTGAAGTGGACATTGTTAATTATGTGTGAAGGTGGATTACTGCATGGCATGCAATGAGTCATTAATGTTAATCAATCAGAAGTACAAGGAATATGCCTTTTTCTTTATTAACAATAACCTCCTGGAGGGTCTTTGCCCCTATGGTTAAAAGGAAATATGCTGAGGGAAGAAAGAAAGAAATAATAACACAATTAAATGAGAGGTATTAAGGCATGTTTTCAATCTTCCTCTCCTGATTCTGGGCCTTGATTCAAATCTCATTCAATGTATTCAGCTATGTTGTGTGTTCTTGAGCAATAACCTTGCTTGTGCTGGTTTTGCAAGCCATCAGTTATACCCGAAATTTAACTAATAGCCATATTGACAGCTCCCCAAATTCACAGTTTACGTCTCCAGGAAAGATCTGATCTTCGAGAAAGATGCAGAAAGATCATACAGGACAGGTGGTCCCCCCAGTGCAAGCTGACTTCAGTGAACTCCCAATGATTCGTGGTATTGTGGCACTTAAGCACTGAACTCCTTCCTAGTGTGTGCAGATGCTATGCCAGCAGAGGAGAAGAAAGCAGCTCTTACTACTCAGACCTTCAAATTACCATGTAACAGGAACAGCGAGATCTAGGCAGAGGGACACAGTGGCAAGCAGCAGAAAGACAGGGCTTTAATGCAGTACCTTCCTGTACACTGCTTTATTTTTTTTCTCATCAAAGCAAAGTTTTATCCTGGGATTTGAAAGAAAAATAGAAGGGGGCTTTGGGAGTAGTTTAGATGAATACTTTTGGAGAAGAATTGAATTTTTCCTTGGGGAGCCAACAAAGGGCTCAGGAGACATGTCCTCATCTTTGAAAGTTAGGGATAGCTAAGGCGTTAGTCCTACTACTCCTCTTTGAATCAAGAAAGCATTACCCTGCCTGGCAGAATGACATTATTTAGTTGCCTGTGTGTTTTCGATCCCAGAATTGGAGTGCTGGACTGTAAACCCTACAGGCTTCTTGCTTTGTACAGACTCAGCACAGTGGGACTCTGCTTGCTTTGCTTAGCACAGTGGGACCTCTAGGTAGGTAATGCTGCTTGATGCTGAAGTGGCCGTGGAGTACTTGTAATGATTGCCTCAAGGCATGCTCAGTTGCTCTCTATTTTCGTAGTGAAGTGCAGCCGTGGTAAATAAGGCCTTTTTGTTGTTGAGTACTAGATAAAAAACTGTTCAGCTGGAGTGCTGAAGTTTAATGTCCAGTATCTAAATGCCCGGTGGAATCCTTTGACCTGATATGAAATGATTCAGAGTAACTGGAAAGAAATTATGAAGTATCAGCATGGTTAATTAATTCCACATCCAGCTGCCTAACTTCTCTTTATTCTGTCCCCGCTGATTTTAGAGGTCCCCGGCATTTGAAAAGAGGAAGGGTTGAATGCACGTCAGTGCATTCTCCAAATGAGACTGCTTGCCTGATCAAGAAGTAACTGTTGAAACATCTGAGTGGCAATTTAGATTTTAAAAACAGCGATCTCTCAAGAATATAGGCTCATGCATCATTTTTACTAGCCTTGCTGCTCTCAGTTATTCAGGTAGTTATTTTTTTTATTGGATAGATATCTGTGTGTTTGTATGTGCATGGTTTTATTAGTTTATTCTTAACCTTGTAAGAAACATCTTTTCCCTAATAAATATCTCTGAGTACTACATGTTGCTTCTGGGCTGGTGCAGTGATGTATCATCACAGCCTTGCGTCTAAACCTTTATGGATTTAGTGTCCTCCCAGAGATCTCACAATAATTTACAGATTTTTTTTTTTCCAAATTCCAGCCCCTGGACTCACATGAACATATGCAAACACTGTTATTCATTATACTGCATTTGGTTCTGGCTGCCAGTTTGGCAGAGGAAAACTGGGAAATCTAGCGGTGATTTATGATTTATATATTTAAAAAAAGGAATCAAAAAGCCGATTAAAAAAAGCACTTAGATTGTATTGCTTTAGAGATAATTCAAAGGTAATCTCCTAGCTTTAGGGAGCATGATTACTCATTTTTCAACATCTGAGGTTTGCTATCTTGTTGCTTAGTGACGGCAAAAGCTGTTACCCCTCCTGTAGGCCGTGGTTTCTGTACTGAGTGACGTGCAGAGATTAGAGCTTTGTAGGCTGGCTTTCCAACCCCACAAGAACCAGCACAGGGCTGTGCTAAATGTAATTATCTTTAGACAAATGCAGATAGCAGGCCTGGAGTGGAGGTACTTGGATAACGTGCAATATGGGGATTTTTCTGGGAAGTGCAGCCAAACTCCGAAACGCTGTGCCCAGATAATAGCTCTGCGTACACGTTAGGAATCACTGAAGCTGAGAGCAGGTGACAAAATCTCCTACACTTAAATATATTCTTTTCCAAAAGAACATGTGACCCCGTGTTTATTTTCATACTATGAAAGCAAACTTGGGAACGTGGCCCATAGCAGCACTACCTATTGATGTGCGCCATCAGACTTTCACCTGCTGTTTCTATTATCCTTGGCTTTATGAGCTTGATCCTATGAATCTTAGCCTTGAATTAAACTGGGGATTTTATCTTTCAGTCCCACTGAGGCAAAGCTGACCATGTAACTATCTACCTGGAAAATGGTCTGGCTGACTGTATTTCACAGGATTCTCTGTGCCTGTACAGATGGCAAGAGGGTTTGGCTGGAGGCTAAAGAACATTTGAAGGAATTTCTGCAAATATGAACATATTCTAATAGCTAGACTTGTAAAAGCAAAGCTTTCACGTTTGAGAAATATATTTTTTGAGTGGTAGAGAATGAAGAAAATATTACCTAATTTATTACTGAATGCTTGTGAAAGACTTAATACTCATAAAACCAGCAGCATGCCAAAGACAACAGAGGTGATCCTGCAGCGTGTCTCTGCACGTTTCCTTGCAAAACTGTGCCAAAGCTCCTTAATCCTGATCTTAATTATTTCAGGGGAAGGCATTTGCTGAACAAAGAACTGCAACTGTGTAAAGTCCGTGCACTGAGGTTTGTGAGGAAGCCAAAATATCCAGCCAGGGTGGAACTGGGGTCCACCAACACCATAGCATTGTGGCTGAGCTCTTAGGATTTTAAGTGGAAGGCCTGATCCATGATCCATGCAGCTGTTCCTACAGGAAGACCTCAGTCTGTAGGGGGAAGACTGAGGCACTTGACCACAGTAAATTACAATGGAACTAAAGCTTCCTTGTCCCTGCCCTGCTGTCATATTTGTGAAAGCCTAATTATTATGCAGCTGGCAATCTGAGAAAGGGTATTTTCACGTAATTTAATTCTTCCTCCTCATGTTTACACAATTTAATTCTTCATGCTCAAATGACCCCATGCAAGATAGCCAGCCAGTGCCTTCCGTCCCTTTTTTACAGAAGTATGTGTTACACAGATTCCTGGGAAAAGGTTGTGTAGGTTTTTGTTTGTGAACAGTGTCACAAGTAAGCGTGGGCCTCCTAGGTGCTGATACCAGTTCTTTGGAATTCCCTGCACCCTTCTAAAGTTCCTCTTTAAGATTTGTGCTGGTGGCATTTTACAGCTCTGTGTCATCAGCTGCGTTGTGTGCTGTGATCTGGCTTTCTCTCTCCCTGCTTGGATGACTGTAACTTTTGAAATGGAGCGAACCGACTGACAGCCGTATTCTTGTTTGAGTAAAGGTGCTGTTCGGAAAGTGAGTCTTTGCCTGTGCGCTTGAGCTTGGTGAAACCTGAAGGATGGCTCATGGTAACTGTGGGATGGAGCATGGCCTAAGGATGCACTGTGGGGACTTTCTATCTATTAGTTTATTAATGATAATAGCTGCAGTACTCTTATTTAGGTATAAAAATGTGTACTCTTCTGAAAGGCCCTTTGATGTTTTGGAGGGGGATGGTCTTTTTGCTGAATGTACATGTGTAGAGCAGTGTGAATTCTGGGGTTGTTCACAATTTCACTTCCCTCTTGAGGCAAAAATCTCAGCGTCCAAGTATCCCAGTTTGGCTGCTATGGGTGACTGGTTTTATTTGCAAGCTACCTGGACTTCCGAAGGATTTCTCTCTTGCAATTGTTAAACATAATAAACATCCCTGCCCCTTCCCAATGCTTCAAACCCAACAACCTCAACGTAGAAAACAGTTTAAGTCCTTTCTACTGAGAAGCAATGCTGGCAAGTCAACCCCTTGAGAACAGGCTGTTCTCTGCACTCGGATGTTTCATAGACCAGAGTTTTGCTTCCCCATACCCAAAAAAAGCCTTAACCAGTAAGAATTTGCTGCTCTGCAATGCTGAGCAGACAGGAACCATAACCACTTCAAAACCTAGCACAGAGGTTGTACATATATGGGGATTGTGAATACGTCCAGGCTGGGCACCAATGATTTGTCTCCCGACAAGAAATCATTGCAATTACTTGACAGTACAACAGTTGTCTCTTCAAAAAAGAAACAAAAAAAAAACAACCCACCAAAAAAGTTGTGACTGTTGTGTCTGTCTGCGTAGTGCCATGCAACCCAAAGCAGCCTGGCATCTGGCTGGGTTGGCACTGCTGGGAACATAGCAGAGGAGCTCACTTCAACCAACAAAAACTTGAGGTTCTGCATGGCCCTTTAATTGTGGGTTCTTGCAAGCATTAGGGATTTGTAGTCTTGCTCCCCACAAAGTACCTTCATCATAAATATGTATATGTATAGTTAAGGGGTGATACCATGCTTAGTGAACACACACATTTATGTTATGTCCTAAAGCCCTTGGACTAAAGACCTTCTCCTGGGGAGCGTGGGGGAAATCGGCACGGACACCATGCTACTGTATAGGAAACCTTCCCCTCTGGGCTTCCTGGGAATGAGCTCTACTCTTTGCAGGCTTCTCTGCTACACTTTGGTTTGCTGCAGGGTGCAGACTGTGGCTCAAACTTGAAGCCATACTCCTTCTTTATGGCCTGGCTTTTCTTCTCCACTAAGCAAACTTCCGTTGAAACATCTGAACATTTCACTACAACTTTAGAGCTTGCTGCTGGAAGAGACAGGAACGGGCAGTACCCTAGCAGTTTCAGCACAACACACAACCATACACTTAATTTTAGGCTTATTTTTAGCAATGTGAAGTCACTGGTATTCTTCAGAAGCTAAGTTTAAACACGTGCCTTGTGTTTCTGATTGGATTGGAGAGCGAGGACAGAACTCATTTTCTTGTCAGCTCTGAACCAAACAATTCCTGGTGAAGAAAAAAACATCTAGTAAGAACTAATGAATATGAATCTTAAGCAGTAAAGCTACGTCTCCTGCAAGCTGAGGCAAACAAATATATAAGAATAATACAGAGAAAAGGGAATGGCTGAATTATTCTTAATAAATACAAGCTAACGCAGCAGTAAAGGGTACCGTTGCATAAAATCTCTGGTGATAATTTTGAATATATGCTATCACAGTGCCAGCATTTACGTTTCTCAGAGTAAAAAAAGGCTGCCGGTGCAGGTTTTTTTTTTTATAACATCCCAAGCGCATCAGTACTTCATTTAAATCAGCATTCACTATCAATACCGTGGCTTCATTGCTTCAGTTGCACAATCTGACCATAACTGATTGCTTGCAGTTATTTGAAATGCATCTTTTCTGCTGGCAATTACTTTATTTACTGCTTGCCTGTAAAACAATAATGCCTTCCCCTGTGGGCACAAAGGCAGATTAACATCAGTAATTACTAAAGCAGATGTTTGTATGTGAGTACCCATTTCTTAGAGGCAGATTATCTTCTGCATTGGTGTAAGGGAAAGGGATTCAAATCGGGTGATGCTGCATCCCACAAGTGATATGAGCAGCATGGGGCTCAGCAGAGGGAGCTAGGTAGCTTCCCCCACCTCACCTCCATTGTGCAGGAATCACTCTCTGCAGCGTGATAATCGCTGACCATACTGAAATACATCCTGAGAGTTGTTTGGCATTTAATGCCTAAAAGTAACTGCCAATGACTGAACAGGGCTAAGTGCTACTTGCACTTTCTTCCTGTTGGTTTTTTCTGTTCCCAAGAAATCTAGGGCCGTGCTTTCGAGAGAGCTCAACACCTAGACTGAGGGCCTGTTTCCTAATAACTCTGTTCCCACTCAATTGCCTGAAAGGTGCACTTAGCACAAGTGCTAAGCTTATTTAAAGTAGACGGTCATTAGCTCCTTCCAGGCTACTGTGAAGAGCAAAGGAAGCATGGTTGTGTCTCGCAAGGACTGGAGGGAGGGTCCTTACTAATCCGCCTGGACTGCCAGGACTGAAATATGTTCAGAGCAGCCCTTTGGTGCTTTTGAAGCCTGTCCTCGCACATGGTGTTTTTCAGCTGAAGTCTATCCAGAAAAAAACACCCCTGTCAGCTTGTGGTGAGAGCTTGCCAGCACGTGAAGGTGCGTGTACACATGCAGAAGAGCTGTGGCTGTGGTCCTGGTTCCCTGGGGACTTTCAAATCAGCTGCCTAGATTTCAGAGACACCCCCTTTTGAAGCTGAGAGCGAAGATAGGGCCCTCATTTTCCTTGTGTGGACAAGTCACGGCATTGCCTCCATTCCTCTCCTGAAAAAAAATGCTTCTGCATGTCAGAGCAGGGAGCAGACAGAAATGGCTGTGGGTCTTGAAGGAAGGCAGAGTCTCCCTCCTTCTCCCACCGTCACTGAATATGGGCTGGTATGGGATGGGTTCATTTCTGTAAGCAGAGGGCACTCTTCAGCAGCAGTGAAACAGCCTTGCCTTTGGTACTGAGTCACTCTCAGCCCCATCTCATAAACTGATGACTATCTTGCTCAAGAGGTTTTCAGGCTTCAAAAGCGATCCTTTTACGAAACACCTCCCTTCCATCACCTTGTGTTAGTTACACAGCGTGGTAGAAGAAGGGGGAACCATGTCAGCACCCCACCCTTCGCTGCTCTAGATTCCCTTAGCGGGATGCAAAGCACTAACCCCAGCATAGATCTGGCCCGCTGCCCCTCGGTTAAGAGAAATTGAAACCAGATGTTCGATCATGCTTTTCCCATTGTTCCTGCCTCTATCACAGTAATTACTCTCTCGAGGGTCATTCAGAGTTCAGCTCAGAGGAGAAACTGTTATTCTTGATTAAAGGACTAGCTTCTTTTTCAGCCATCCTTGTCTAATTGTACTTTGAAAGACATGTCACACTGTTCCAGAGCTTTGCAGTTAGCTACCGAATAGAGATGTCTGTAACTGTTCCTTTGAATGTTACAAGAGAGATGAGGGATGTCAGCAGCACGGGCAAGGAATGTATCAGTTACCTGGAGAAACAAGTATGCTTGGTAACGTAAAAAGCCCACCAGTCCTGAGTGAAACTGAACCATAGACAAAAAGGTAGATGAAAATACATTAGATATTTCACAAATGCAGTCGAACCAACCGTGTAAGAAAACGCTAAAACTCTCTTTTCCTGGTTATACTGATAGCACACAGTATCACAAACTTCTGTAATGTTACTCCTGCTGCTTGGTATATCCCTTAAATTACTGGCTCCTTTTGTCATCTGGCTATTTGAGAATTTCTGTTTTATTTATATTTTAAAAAAGTGCCCCACAGAGTAAAATGGTTGTGCCCTTCAGAAACAAAATGACAAAATGCAGTTTGATTCCATGAACCAGGTCCCCTTTATTCATCAGTTGTAGAGCATCATTTTTTTGACAAGCCTTTTTTTTCCTCAAAATTGCTTTGGTTCAAGTCCTGATTTTGTGTGGCGTGGACTGGCATAGTCAACAAATGCAGCTTGCTTCTGTTTTCATTGTGGGTCTGCAGGGTCCATCTGGCACTGCCCAAGCTGGAGAACCAGGAATTCCAAAGGGCAAGTTCTCTTTGGCAGCTGATCTGCACAGCGAAGTGAGGCATGAACTGTGTCAAAGAGGGACTCTGTCAGCCACCCTTTTGCAGAATAAATATTGGTCCATCTGTTAGGAAAGACAAAGAGAAATCCTGGCACCAAAAAAACTCCAGGGTCTGACACTGCTGGGCACAGACCAGCTCTGCTTTCTGCAGTTATATGTGTGCAACTGAGTGAAGTGTTGATGACCACGGGAGAGGACAACATGACATTGACCAACATGCAACTCCTTTCAGACAGTTAAAAAAGCTGTCAGGCATCCACCAGGTCTCCAGATATGTCTCTGTTTTCTGTGGGAGGGAGCAGGAATCCAGAAGGACCAGGGGAGAGAAGAGGGAATTTTTATATTGATGCTCGAGGATCATGGGCACTCAGGACCTCTAGCACCTGGCTAAGATACTTGGCACAAAGGGGCCAAGCTGACTTCTGAGCTGCAAATCCAGCAGACTCCTTTGCTTGGCTTGACTTGTATCTGGGGAGAAACTCGAAGTGGGGACCATCAATGACCTTAAGTATCCCAGTGATAGAATGTCAAAGTGCCCAGTGCACTTTTTTTTGGGAAAAAGCAGGGTGTGGCAGGCCAGGTACTGCTGCTGCTACCGGCAATGGGATGGCTGTCTCCTGACATGCGGTGCTTGTAGCCAGCAAACTGCAGTCTTTGAGACCTCTCCCCCTCTCTCAAACTGAATGCAAACTTTGCCTGTAGGTTCAAAAGTTGGTGGTGTGGGCAGGAGGGCAGGGAGTGTTTCTGGAAAACCTGTCTGCAGCGTGTGGGAAGGGGTTGGGAATCATTCTTTGGAAAATGTTCCTTTGCCTCAGCTGCAGCTTGGGGCAGCTGTAGGCAGTGGTTTGATGAGGATGAAACTTTCGGTTGGAACTCCAGAGACAATACCCCACCTGTGAGGAGCCAGTACATAGGGCACTTCCCAGAGAGGGAAGAAACCCAGGTTCCCACATCTGTTTCCAGACTGTCACCTCTCTGGGGGCAAGATGGTCCCTGTCTTGGAGAAGATGATCTGCCTAAAGGGGAGGATGAACCTTCTCCTGCAAAAGGTGTCACCACCCCTCACATTACTGAATCAAGGCTCCTCTGCTTCCTCAGTCTTTTCTGCTGGAGTGGCTTTGTGGCATCAGTTGTTCATTGGGCCAGTGACAGTCTGGCATGTGAGAAGAAGCTGAAACCCTGGGTGAGGGCTGGAGGCAGAACAGGGCTGGCCGAATGGGCATGCTGTGGTGTCGGGAGCAGAGGCGAGAGGGAATGCAGCTGTGTCATCCTGTACCTCTCACAATGTCCACTTGCAAAAATAACCACAAGATCACCAGGACTGTACCGAGAGCTGACTTGCTGCCTGCCGGTGTGAGTTTAAGCCACACTGGATACCTTAATTCCAATGAGGTGACCCAAGCAGCTCTAAGACTTTGCTTGCTTGCTTGCCTGCAAGGTGAAAGCTCCCTGAATCCCAAAGGCACCGGTGTTCCCTCTCGCAGTGCTTCCCTTGGGCGGTAGTGTGAGGCACAGATCCCTGCATGTGCCGTGTGGGGCTGGTGACTATCTCCAGTGGCTGGGAGCTGGGGCACCGCTTGGTGAAGGCCTGAGCTGGCAGGGTCAGCACAGGGCGGTGGGAAGAGACCTGGTGGGTACGTTGGAGGTGCAGTGACTGATTCAGGCCAGTGCCGGCTGTCGGCAGCAGTCACTGACAATGCAAAACACAGCCTTCGCCTCTGAAGGCACTTGGCAAGCTCTAACCTTGAGTTTTAAACTGCTCCAGCCTGCATCCAAGGCCAATTAGGGAAAAGACAAATGGAGACAGGCTCCTGCAGCCGCTAGCAGCTCTGGCTCACCTCCCAGTACCCACGTCTCCGTCCCCTCTCTGGTGCTTTCGGTGGTGCTCGTGCTTTTCTCTAGCTGTAAAAACTACCCCAGTGCCCCGTCACTGTTGGATTAGTTGCAGAGCTTGATGCCAAGCAGGGGGATTTTCCCCGTGATAACTCCCATGCTGGATATCGTTAGCGTGTGGGCGGCCTTTCCAAGCCCCCTTTCCTTCCCATGACGAGGCCTGCTGCCGATATTCAGGCACAAAACGTCGCCTTCTCTTCATCTAACAGCTCCATGGGGCCCTGAAGTCTCACTTGAGCTGGCTCCCTCGTGCTCTGTGAGGTCCTGTCTTTCCAAACTTAGAATTCCTGGCGGGATGGGGGCAGAGAGGCTCGTGGTTAGGAGAGGTGGCGGGAAGTGAAGGGATGTGTCTGGGAAGCCCCCTCCGCCACAGACGTCCCGCTGACCGTCGTCAGAGCAATTAGCGTAGATGAGGCAACACCAACGCTGCGGACGCAGATGTAGGAAATGACATGTGGTGTTTTGTGCAGGGAGCCACATTTGTAGCTTAAAATGCTCTGTGGTTTTTATTTTCCCCTCTGCAGCAGAGGGAAATAAGTGCTAGAATAACCCAGGAGGAGGCAGAGCCTGGAAAAAGTCTCCAACTTCCCAGACCTGTGCAGGAAAACATCCTCCTCCACTTGTAGCTCCGCGGAGGGCCGTGGGCAGCGTTAACGGCAGTGCCATGTCCTCACCTACCTCCCGTCCCCTCCCCGAGGGACAGGACAGGGGACACGGGGTGTGTTTCCACAAGCAAAGATGGCTCTGAGGCACAGGCCTTTTCCCCCCAGGGCAGAGAGGTTTCAGGGGTTACCAAAACCCTCTCCCCCTCACAGCGCTGGCCTTTGAAGAGAAAGCAGCACCAGGCGGGACTTCAGAGGGGAGCTTCTGGTCAGGCACCTTGCCCGACCCTAAAGCCTGTCCCGGGGCACCCCGAGTCCCCTCACCGGGAAGCCTTGTGCCAGGCAACCATGAGGCAGCCATGAGCCCGGCACTCGGGCTGCTCCCCAGAAAGCCTGAGGGTGCAAAGCCCTGTCTGGGGACGAGCAGCTGACACCGCCCACCCATAGCAGGACGCGGGGCTGCAGGCCGGAGGGAGGGAGCGGGCGGGCCGGGGCGGTGTGTTTTGGGCCGAGGCCACCGCCCGCCCCGCCCCGCCCCGCTCCGCCGGCCTTAAAATGGCGGCGGCCGCCGTGGGGTGGTGATAGAGTGCGCAGCCATGGCGGGAGAGAAGGGTTGCTTGATGCTGCTGGCCGCCGCCCTGCTGCTCGTCGGCGCCGTGGTGGGCGCCCAGGACCGCCCGCGGCTCGTGGGGGCCCCGGTGACCATCGACGATGCCAACAACGACGAGGGCCTGCAGCGGGCCTTGGAGTTCGCCATGGCGGAGTACAACAGGGCCAGCAACGACATGTACTCCAGCCGGGTGGTGCGGATCATCAGCGCCAAGAGGCAGGTGGGTGCCCGGGGCGGCACGGCCCCTCGCCGGGACGGGCTTGGAAACGGCGGCGGCCGACGGGGCGGGGTGTCCCGGGCCGGGGGGTGTGTGTGGTGGTGGGGTTAGTGCCGGCCCTGGCACCCTCCGGGGAGCGGCTGAGAATGGGGCCTGTGGGGTTTCCATGAAGAAGGAGCAGGCCTGAGGCTTGAGGGGTTGTTAAAGCTGGTTTTGTTGTCCTTTTTTTTTTCTTTTTTTCCCCCTACAGAAGGTGAATAAGGGTCCTTTTTTTTTTTTATTTATAGCTTGGGTTCTACCAGGCTGAGTGCCCGTGGGTGCTGTGTGTTGCTGAAGAAGCTAGTAACTTCCTCATGTTGCTGATGGGTTAACACATGTCTCTGTTTACTGACTAAGGCAGCTGCCCTGTGAGACTTGTTTACTTGGATTGGGTTTCCTGTTTTTGGAAGGGTGCCAAGTGCCTCTTCTGTGGAGGTCGCCACATGCGATCCTCTCTGTACTTTTGGAGTCTGTTTTCCATCGTGTAACCAGAAAACTGCCTGCCTTTCTGCTAGGCTTCGCTCAACAGAGAGCCCTTCTGTATGTGCTGCAAATAAAGCTGCTTCTGCCCCCTTGTTTTGTTGCAGATTGTGGCTGGAATCAAGTACACAATAGAAGTTGAGGTTGGCCGGACAACTTGCCCCAAGCCAGCAAATGATCTCCAGAGCTGTGCTTTCCATGATGCACCGCAGATGGCTAAGGTAGGATCCAGAGCACAGTGTGCTGGCCCCTGGGTTTCCAACCCCTTCCCTCTGGCTGCCTTAGTACAGAGAGGTATGGGCGGTGTCTCCTGTCTGCCCCAGCCAAGATCAGAGACCTCATGCCTTTAAACTTAACAAGATGCTGCCCTTGTGGAACTTGTCTTGCCAGATGATGGTGACAGAGAAGGCAGGGCCTCTTAGCCTGTTCTGCAAGTGGGGATCTGAGGCTGTAGTGCATGGAGGACTGTGCCTCAGTCCTCTTAAGAAGGTGTTCATGATCTGTATCACAAGGATATGTGAAGGAAACTCTGCCAGGCCTACAGGTCTCCTGGCTCTCAGTCCAGTGTCCCCATATTCTCACTCCTCCTGTCCTGTGCTGATGTAAACATGCTTGACTTGACACACTTTCCTGGGGGACTTGGATTACTGTGACTAGTGCTTTGGGCTAAGGACTGATCACAGGAGGCAGATTACTCCTGTTCTCTGTGTCCACCAAGCTGTCATGTGGGAGTCTTGTCTAATAGCAATGCTCTGAAAGGAGTACTTTAGCTTTTCAGGTGAGAGCACTAAATACATCTGCCTTGATCTGGCCTCAGTCTAGTTCTTCTCTAGTACTTCATTACTTGTATTAATTGTAGTGATTGGCTTAACTTCTCTGTGTACACGCCCTTTGTGCCTGCATGTATGAGAAGTGTAACTGCACACAAGCGATCCATTAAGCACCCAGCTAGAAGCTTGTGTGTACCATTACGACAGCGGCAGTGGTTTAACATGTGTACATACGGATTAGCTGTGCAGGTGCGCTCACCTGTGCCTGAGAGCTTATATTGGAGTATTACCTGTGCTGAAAACTTTCCTCTGTGTGACTGGGTAAAGAAGGTAACCAGATCTTCAGAAGTGCTGACTGCTCAGCATCTCTCTTGGTGTTTAGGAGAAATGATTCATCTCGAGCAGGTACTAACAAGGGTGGTGTTCTAGAGTCTGTGTCAGGAGAGTGCAAATCTAGAGTGCCACAGAAGTGGCATATGTTCTGGATCATGTGGGGTACTAAATCAGTGTAGAACAATGGTCAACGACACTGTTCTGTGCTCTTAATCTGATAACTGCTTTTTTCTTTCTCTCCTTAGCACACCATTTGCAACTTCGTAGTGTACACTGTTCCTTGGCTAAACCAAATCAAACTACTGGAGAGTAACTGCCAGTAAGCCTACCTTGGTTCCAGCGGAGACCAGCAACCAGTTGCTCAGATTTAAAAGAAAAAAAAAAAAGCAATAACACAAATTGAGATGGGCTTTATCAATGCCTGTTAACTCAAATACTTAGGTATGCTTGTGCTATGCAAGTTAAACTATGTAACTTTCCTCTAAAGTACGGTGTGATCTCAACTTTATTCTTTGTAACTGCATTTTAGAGCAGCTGTTTTGGTCTTCCTACAGCTTTCCCAATAAAGTAACTCCAACATCAGAATGCTGATTTAAAAAAAAACAACCACTTGGTTTCCCTGTTAAGTGACTAATGTAAACATGAAAACTTAATTAATAATTGCTGTGATGTGTGGCTTTTCTTTGAATGTGTGCTGTCTTGGAGGGAGGGTTTGCTTTTGTCTATGACCTAGTCTATCATGCCTAAAGAACGGGATGAGAAGGAATGTGGGGCCCTGATCACAGGGGAGATAAATGCTGCCTCCCTGGCCTTGAATAAGGGATGGAAGTCCTTGGTTGTTTTGACTGAAGAAACAATCTGCTTTTGAAAAAGACTGTGGTGTGCAGCCCTTCATCTTGGGAGGATTAGCCAAAGCTTCTACTAAAGTGGTGATTTCAGGTCCCAGCTGTTGTGTGGCTGGGCTGTGTGTGTGTCCATGCAGCTGTGCTGTGAAAATGAACTGCTCCTGTGTCTTCCTGCACTGCCTTTGAGCTGTTTAGGAACCCTTGCTTCCTATGGCACCTGGTCTTGCAGGTGACCCTGTTGAACCCCAGGGCTTTCCTTCCAATCCAAGCGGTAGCATAGCTTGCTGCATTTAGAACCTGAACCAGTGGAGCTGGAGGAACACCTTCTTCAGCATGTGTGCCTGACCCATCACAGCTCCTGTTCGCAAGCGAAGATGGGCACAGAAATGCCTGGAGTGGATCAGTGACAAGCCCGTCTGGGCCAGGAGACTGGGCTGTATTCTGGCTGTGTGTTAGCTGGTGGGAGTTTGACTGATGTCTGATCTGGGCAAGTAACCTTCAAGTTATCAGGCAGAGAGGTTCGGCACCTGAGAGCTCTTAAGAGGACTGGCTGAGATGTTTCCTATTAAACTCTGATGAATTTGTATTGCAGGGAAATTGGGGATACTGTGCCTGCATTGGAAAGCACAGGACCCTGATACCCGTAAGCTTAGCCTGAGGACAGCCTAGTGCAAAAACAGACGGAAAGTTAGTAATTGGTGTTAAGTGCATAAATGGTAAGAAAGAAACATCATTATCAGCCAGTGTTGTTTTATGGCAAATGGGTCTTGTCCACAAACCCTGCGGTAAGACTGGAAGGAAGATCCCATTGAAAGAAATTTCAGGTGGTGGGGGAAGGTGCCAGGTCAAGAGAAGGAGTCTTGGGAGCGGATGAAGGTGCCAAGGTGAACGATGGGGATGCTTCCAGTTTTTCATAGTCCTAATAGTGCATTTCTTTATCTCGTGTCTTTGCTTATCTGTGTTTAGAAGTAAACAGATTTCTCTTGGTGTAAGTTTCACCCGGGGATAAAGTGAGGCCAGTGTTCTGTCATGGCCTATATTAATCCTGGAGCCCAGGAGTCCTGTCTCCAGGTCCGGTGGCCCTGTTTTGGAAGGAAGGTGGGAGGGGTGCAGAGGGGAGCTGCAGAAGTGATTGAATGGCTGGAGAAAGCAGCTGAGATGAGAAGTGTAAGGATGCTGTTACTCTTTGCCTAAAATATGGTGTCTCAACGAGAGCTAACACAACCACATCTTTGGGCATGGAGGGGCTCGGATCTAACAAAGGAGAGCAAAGCAAGAGAATAACCAGAAAACCAGCTTCTAACGGGAAATAGAGCTCCCTAGGAGTGCATCTTCTGTGGGTTGCTCTTTCTCCCAAGGGAAATGCCCTTCCCATCGTTGCCGGGGCTTGATGAGTTTGTGGTGAGTGCAAGGCCAGATCTCAGTTCACATTGTCAGGGGGATGAGCTGGTTGCCTGACAACAAGGATGTCCATCCAGGATGTGCTCAGATCCGATAGGAATTATTTCCCCTGCTTCCCCACAGTCATTGCCCCATTCCCTCTGAGTGCCGTGTGTGAAGATGGCCTGTTTCTCTTCCCAGCCAGGTCAGTGACTGTGTGGGTGTCCGTCTGCCGTGTCGTCGGGTCAGTCACCCTGCTGACCCGGGAAGTCCTGGTGCCAAGCCTCTCAGGTGCTCTCGTTTGGCCTTTTTTCTAACTACTCCCTTCTTTTGTACATGCTGATTCCTCATTTTCCAGCCCATCTATACAAGCACTAGGCAGTGGTGATGGGGCTCCGTCATGTTGTTGGTGGGTTTGCCCATGTTTCCCTTTTATCATCTTGGTTTGAGGCCTGGATGGCTGATTGTACTGGTCTCCTTAGTAAGGAGACTAGGCAAGAAATGAGGATAACCAGGGATTTTCACCACTTGGGCTGTATTTATTAGCCAGCGGCTACTAAATGTGAGAGAGTGGCCGTGGCAGAGAAAATGAGAGTTTGGGTGTCACGAGCTCCTGAATTCAAAGGTATTGCGTTTTCATGTTGAAATGCCAATGAGTAAGGCCACGACTGAGCGGCACAGATTACCCCATCCTCACAAGCTGCTGAGTGTTGGCCTTGGTGATTGTCCCTACGTGCTCTGCACTTGGAGCAAATGCCAAAAAAGGCTGACCTAATTTAAGCACCTTCCACTGTGGGCTGCGTTGCTTTGCGTTTGCAACAGGCGGAGAGCATTAGTGGAAGTTCCCCTGCCAAGAGCATTTCGTTTGGCAGGTCTTCCTGTTTGGGCTGGCTGGCGGTAGCTCGCTCAGCTGAATGCTGAGCCCTCAGTTTTAGCTGCATTCGCTGCCTGACTTTTTCAGCTGTTGGTGGCAGACGCGAAGGAGCCACCAGGGAAGTGCCTATTTCACATTATCTCTTGTTACACCTCCGACGGATCAATTCTGGGGTCATGCTTCCTTAAACTTATGGGGGGGGGTCAGAGCTTTGCTGCTGATACAGCTCATGAACCCAAAGCTTTTTCCTGGCTCTGGGACTCAGGGAGAGATTTAGGAGCAACCGGCTGAGAAGCGTAGCTCTCCTTAGCAGTGCCCGCACCTGCAGACCCGTACACATGTGGACTGGAACACATGGGCTTGGAACTAGATGATCTTTAAGGTCCCTTCCAACCCGAACCATTCTGTGATTCTGTGACTTGTAGCTCCCAGCTCTGCAAAGCACAGCTGAGACACAGAGCTGTGAAAGTCGTGACGTTTTTGGAGCCTGTGGGCATTACTGGTGTGCCACAACTATGGCATGCTCAGTGGAAGACAACGGCGCTGTGTCCTCATTAGCGTGAACAAGCAGAAGTATTGATCCCACCTGACCAGGCTGGTAGCATTCAGCCCACCTGGCTTTTTTGAAGGGCATCTTATGTGTGTGAGAGTCTGTGATAAAAAGCGGCTTTACCACGAGAACTAAAGAGCCCAAACAGTGTTCAGAAATGGGGTACAGGTTGCCTTTGGCTTTTTTCACCTTACCTGTGACCCTCACCCACACACCTCCTCTGCCCATGGCCTAGGACCTCATTTAAGCTTAAGCCTGTGTCCCCTGTCCCTGTCTGAGCCGCATTACATATGTCCTTATCTCCAGCCCTGCCTACTGCATGGACCTTGGACCGGCCTTGTAGCCTTGTCTCCTATCCCATCTCCTGCTCCAGGCCGGGCTTCCTGGCGGGACCCTGGTCCCGGTTCATCCCCTCGCTGTGTCTGGGGCTCTTGATGGACCGTGTCCCACCCCCAGCTCTGCCATCCGTCCTGAGACCCCCTGGGACTGTGCCCTGTTGGTGAGGGCACGGCCAGTGCTGGGGCCCCCTTGGCTCCTGGCTCAGCCCCTCCTCGTGGTGCTCCCTGGGACGTGACCCTGCAGGGTCTTTTCTGAGATCCTTGAAGCTATCAACACTCCCATCAGGTATGGACACTTCCCTCTGCACACAGCCTAAATTGCAATTTCCTGCAATTATGAAAGCAAACGATCACGTGAGGATCCAGGTCACCCTGCAGCCCTTGGGCTGGGTCACCCAGTGCTGTTGCCAATGTGCATTTGCTGTGGTTGTACGGTATTGCTTAGCCTAAGGCATGGAGACTTCTTCGTGGGTGTTCCAAGATGCTAGGTTGTTTGTATTCATCGTTAACATGCAATGCCTTAGAATCACTGCAGTGAAATCAAATTTACTGATCAAACCCATATCCATATTTTGAATCTTGGTGCTTTATCTCCTGATAACAACACCAGAGAGATAAGGCTTCAGATCCCTTTCCTCACAGGACTCAGTGGTGATCTGGGGATCATTTCCACAGGGTCGAGCAGGAAAGTGTCCTAGGTTGGTCACTGCTGATGATGCTGGGCCCCTCCACAAGTCTTGTCACCCAGTTTTGGTGGTGGCCTGCTGGTGAGAAGGTGGGAGGGCCGGTTCCTGGTTCTCTCCAGGGAGCATCGTCCCAGGCTTGGCAAGGTGAGGTGAGGAGGACCCTTGGTGCTCTCCCTGCCTTGATTGAGAAGAGCAGCCAACCTGCAGGCTCCATAGTGGAAATCCCCTGCAAACCTCTCCCTGCTGTCACTCTCTGTCACAGGGCATGGCTCAGTGTGGTGATGGACCCTGGGGTAGGACCCAGGGCTCGGGGTGACACTTGCTAAAGCCTCTCTCCCGTGTCATTGGCATGGCATTGCTCAACCTCGGTGAGCTGGTAGGGTCCTACTGTAGGATTTTGCAACGGGGAAGAAAAGGAGAAGCTGAGCCGCCCGTCTCCATGATAATCTGGTGCATAAGTTTTTGTTGGTGTGTGGTGGGTGCTACTTCTGACCTTGCCGGAGGTGGGTGTGGGTATGGGCGTGTGTAGGACTGATGATGGGGAAATCTTTCTCCGCTTCCAGCTGGAGAAAAACCACTGATGACTCAGGATGCCCTCATTGTACCGTGCTTTGCTGGCAGGCACTGTCCCCTCTTCCCCAGCAGCTGAGAAACGTCATACCTTGTGTCATGCCACATCCACCCCTCTAGCTGGCTCTAGCTGGGGTGAGGCCATCATCAACAAGCAAAGGCATCTCCTCCCGGTACTTATCTCCTGGCCCAGGTCTGCAGGCGGGTAGCGCTGGAGGTGGCTCTTGCCACTCGCCTTGCCAACAGGCGTCCTGGCTGTTCACAGCAACCGTCTGCAGGGGACACTGTGTGGCAACATCACCTCGTCCTCCCCCCTTAACCTGGAGAATGACAGGGGAAGAAAAATCAACATACGATTAAAGGAAAATCTAGGTGTGTAAACACGATAACAGTTAAAAAAAATAATCATGTGAGCAGATAGGAACCAATACGAGTGCTGAAAAGTGAAGCTTTCTCCCTAAGGGACTCTTCTGAAGTGAACGTGTGCATGTAGTCAGCTGCGAGGTGCTCCCAGAGACAAGCCAAACCCAGCAGGATCCTCTCCGTCGTCCCGTGGAGCACAGGGACCACAAAGGGCGCTCCCCCCAGCCGGAGAAGGACCTGGGGCTCAGGCCTAGCCAGGGAATTGATTTTATATCTTGAATAGAAAAGTTAGCAAGAAAAGAGTGGTTTCAGGTGAAGCAGTGATGTTTACACTAAGCATCCCCCTCTCCCTTGTCCCACGTTAGGTCCTCCCACCTGTACAGGTGAGCAGTGGTTTTCTTCCCTTCTTACGTGGCCACGGAGGGGAAAAGTCACCATCTCCAAGTGCCAGAAGGGGCTAAGAGCAGCTTAAAACCCGTGGCACGAACATCAGTGAAGCCTGAATCCTCCTCGTTCCCAGAAGCATCGCCCAGCCTCGACTGTGGGGTGGGAGGTGAGGTCAGTGCTGTCACCCTCAAAGGTTTCCCACGCAGGGACGTCCTGCCCTCGCTAGTGATGAGGGAAGCACGGCGCACTTCTCGCTGAACACCTTCACCCCTCCGTCGTCTCCTGAGCGAATTGCCGCAGTGACGAGTGCTGCCAGGCTGCGGATTGCTACGTGGCAGAGAGGAAAATGAAATGCCCCCCTCCATCACGTGGCAGCTGCGGCGGCTGCAGGGCCGGTGGGCATCTCTCTTCACCCGCTATTTGCTCCATCACTGTTGTAGTCCTGGTGCAAGATGAGCTGTGCCAGGACCCTTCCCAAGCAGCTGCCCAGGGAAGTTGCTGCCCTCTGTGTACTAAAGGCCAAAAGTACAGTGATTTTTGCCCACGCAGGAGCATCAGGAGGTTTTTGTGGCTAGTGAGCCTGGCGTTAGCTTGTTGGTGGCCAGCTGAGCTGGATGAAGCCACCCATGCTGATGAGGAAGAGGCCGGAGGAAAGCTTGTCTGGGCTTTTTTGGGTGACTTGGTTTGCAAACGCAGCCACGCTAGTTGTGAGCACGTCTTCCCCGGAGGAGAGGGGGCACCAGAACCATTCGAAAAGATGCTCTTCACGTGGCATGTGGCAGTTTCTCCAGGTGAAGCTGGATGTACCGGGCTCCGGTTGCGCAGAGGCACGGTTTGGTGAACTCGGAGGTCACGGGTCCCAGAAGGGGCATCTGGGAACTCTTCAAGAGCAAGCTCCCCTCAAGAAGAGCAGTTGCCTATAAAATGAAATTAGCTTCGGACCTCTGAGCATGGCTTGGCTGGGTAGGTTGTCTAATCACACTGACCTTCCCTTGTGAAAACTCACGGGACTTGTTAAGATGACTAGAGATTTTTAATTATCTGTTTTTCCTCCCTGAATAGTAGGTCTTTTCACTGCTTTCTGCGTTAGCCAGATAACACATTTGAAAATGTTTTTCCTGTTCAATCTGTCACTTTGTCCGTCTCCTGCAGACCCCAGGTGGCTCAGTGAAGATTATTTCTTCTGTGAAATGTTAAGAGAATAACGAAATTTAATGTTTCCACAGCTCTGACGTGCTTTTTGCCCAGCCGGCTTGCTCAGAGGCTTTCGAACAAAACTGTCTCTGGGATTTCCGTTTGATAAGAAGTTGGAGAACTGGCAAGAGACTTTTTGCTCTGTGCTGTTTTAAACGGCTCTCTCCCAAATATAGCAAATGCTTCTTGCGGATGCTTGTGCTGGGAAAGCAGGAAGAAGTAGACTTCAGATATTAGAGGAAAAGGAGCACAGACACGCTTTCGGCAATCCAGCGCAAATCAAGAGCACTCAGAAAAAAAAAAAAAATCTCATTTTGACCCCTTGATGGCAACCTCTAATGGGACTAAAGAAAGCCCAAAACCTGCATCCGCTGGGGGAAGCAGCTGCTGCAGAGAAACCCACTCCGCAGCGCGGGAGGGGAGAGCTGGATATTTAATCCCCCAAAGCAGACGTTGTTGGGGTCCACCGTGCCTGGAGCTGCGCGGGGGGATGCAGCGCGGTCTGTGCACGCCGTGGGACAGGCCGGCGTGCGGCAGGACTCGGAGCACGGGTCTGGCGGGGTAGGATGCGCCAGGGAAGAGCGGCAGCTGCCGTAAACCAATTTTTTTCCGTCTCATCACAAACATCGTCAGCTCAGAGCTAACCGCAGAGCTTGTCCCCCCAGTAGCGGGGGGGACGGGGGGTGGGGTGGGGAGGAAGGTGGGAGGGAAAACGCCTGAGGGGTTTTCAGACCCTCCCGCTGAGTTTGCCGTGCTGACAATTAGAAAAAACCCCAGCATCCTCCGGCTATCAGCGGAGCCAATTCATTCGGGAGGCAGCGAGAGTGAGTAGTGAGTGAGAAATTAAATTTTGGCCCGACTGACACGTTTTGCTCACATTTCAGATACCTGCCACATTCACCATCCCTAGAGGTATTTAAGAAATGTCTAGATTTGGCACTTCAGGGCATGCTCTGAATGGCAGAGATTGTAGGCTGTTGGGTTTTGGTTTATTTGGTTGGTTTTTTTGGGGTTTTTTTTGTGTGTGTGTGTGTGTATGGTTGGACCTGATGATCTCAAAGGTCCTTTCCACCCATGAAGATTCTATGATTCTATGATTCTTAGCCTGTTTGTCCTCAGAAGGGGAAAAGCGCTCAGTGCTCCACCGCGTCTGGGGCCGGGAAGGAAGAAAGCAAGATGGTGACGTTGCCTCCCCAATATGTTGGCTATCTGGAGAGCTTCCAGCCGGGACCAACACTCGCTGTGCTGCGCTGGGACAGGGCGGGGAGCGCTGGGCTGCTGCAAAGCCGTGGCTCAGGGATGCGTCCCCCAGCATCCCTGACCACCCTGGGGGCGATGCTCATGGTGGAGCCTGGCGGGGAAGACCGTTTTCCATCTAAAGCCATACCGGGTGCCGAAGCGACTTGCTTGGAAATGAGCCTGCCTGTGGGCCTGCGCTACAACCTGCACGCCAGCCTGAATAGTTTTGTTTTGTTTTGTTTTTTAATTATTTTTTAAAGGAGTTTGGAGAAATCTGTAGCACTTCCATTGTCATTCAAGCCTTTAAAAGCAGAAGCGCTTCCTGGGTGCTGCTGAGAGGAGACCTGCGAAAGGGCTACGGTGCTCGGTGAGCACCCTCTCCCATCCTGGTGCCAGCGGGGCTGCGCTGGCCTGGCTGAGCTGGAGAGCGGGGACCGGTCCCAGGGACGAGTCCTGTCAGTGATCCCAGTGAGCAGTTGAGGGGCTGGTGTCTGCTCCTTCACCCTGACGCTGCCCAAAGCACACGCAGCCAACACAAGAGCTGTGGCAGAATGTCCTTCTGTCTATGGGGGCTTCCAGTGCCTGGGACTGGCAGAGGAGGCAGCAAAGGGTCTCGCACCGAGATGGGCTCCCAAATCTCCCTGAAGTCACAGAGAGTTCCTCAGTGATCGCTTTTCATTAAATCTTGGTTTTGGTCGCGTGCGGGGCTGTACATCACCTGGAGTGATGCCTCTAAGCACTTTGGTTGCTCAGGCACCTTTGAAACCTTCACGTGATGCCAAAGTAGGTGCTGCAAGGGCAGCAGGGCACTGCAGAAACCCCACTTTAGCCAAGAGAGGTATAGACTGGACCTTGGTCTGAAATGCTGACACAGGCAAGAAAGCCTTTTATTTTTATTTTTATGTTTATTTTTAGTTCATGTGTGAGGTGATTGAGCTGTTGGGGGAATATCTAGCCTTGAGGAAGGTGCTGTGTGATGGGGGCCGAAACCAGCCTGCGAGCTGCAGGTGTGACCAGGACGTCCCTCTGCTGACAACTGGGTTGCTCTTTCCTGGGCTTCAGCATCAACATCCACATTTTCCTGGGGCATCTGTGTTGTCTTGTGGAACGTGCCGTCTCACAAGGCCTCCTGAATGACAGGTAATGTCTGACCATCACGCTTGTGTCTCCCAAGGACTGGAAGAGAGAAAAAGGCACCGCTGCTGCACAAAGGCTGGAGGAACCCCCCTCCTCCCTCCTTTTTGTCATCCAGCCTGGGCTCTGCTCTGCACCTCTGTGCTTCCTCCTGTTTTGGGCTGGGATCCTGCCTGTGATCAAGCCCCTGTGTAGGCGCAGCATGGCAAGATCTCACTTGCAGAGTTGTCTACTTTGAAGAGCTCAGCTTCAGGGAGAGGGAGTACGCAGGCTCCTTTGCCCACACTCTTTGGGAAACACTCCCAGTCTCCGCTTTTGGAGAGTTAGGACCGGGATGGAGGTCTGCAAACCCCTGGGTTGGGCTGTACGAGACTTTCCCCACTGGTGATTGCTCGGATGTGCTTGACATCGGGTTGGTGAGGTTGCCAAATGCTGGGAGCCTGCAGCCCGGGATGGGGCTTGTTTGGTGGCTCTTGCCTCCAGAGGAGAGGAGCAGTGAGTGGAAGGTGATGCTGTGGTTGTGTCCTGCTCTCGCGTCTCTACTGATCTTCAGAAAGGTGACACGACAGGTTTAGCAGGGAGGAGCAGGCAAAGTGAGGGAATGGATAAATTCCAGTAGGGAAAAGTTGTCCCAGATACCTGGGGCTAAGTAAACCCTTCCTTTCCCCCGTGCTGAGCTAATGCTCTCACCTCTTGCAGCCTCGTACGTGTAACCTGAAAGCTTTCCACAGGAGGTCACCGTCTCACAGGGGATGCAGGACTGGGCTGGGGACGGAAGGAAGGCTGGTTTCTTATCCTCAGCACAAACAAGGCAGAGCCGGGCATCTGCCCCAGCCCTGTCCCTTATCGCAGCAGGTACATGCTCACCTCCTTCCAGTGCCTCCTGGAGTGACACAGTCTGCCTGAAGCTGCATTTTGCTTTGATCACCCTGGCACAAGGACATGAGAGGGACCGACGCTGCCTCAGTCAGGCCCACAAAATCCTGAGTGTCCCAAGCAGACACTCTTCTGCAGGATCAGCACCTAGTTTTGCAGCTGTTTGCCTGGGTATTTCCAGCACCAGCAGACAAAGACGCTACAAGGTACCTCCCAGCATCTTGTTTCCAGGTGGTTCTTAAACTGAAGGAGATGATTGTAATTTCACCCCATCTTCTTGTCCTGCTTCGGAGGATAATTAAGCTGTTTGTGCAGGTGCGAAGGGCAAAAACACATGCATCTGCCCCTAGGTGGGGAGGGGTATTTATCATGTTCCTTGAGACCAAGATAAGATACTTCTTGAGTCTTTGGTGCTTCTGAGTTTTCTCCTTGTCTTCTGAGGGCCACTGATATGAACATGATTGTCCTCCGCAGTTGACGCTGTAAGTGCCCCAAAATGTGTTCTGTAATCTGGGGTTTAGCGCCCAGCAGCCCTCAGAAACGGACAGTGTCTTCAGCACATTTGTGTTCGTCCGCTCAGACGGGAGCGAGGAGGAAACATCTCCCCACCTACGTTCCAGGCAGGGGCCATCGGCCACGCTTGCTGGTTCAGAGGTACGGTTTACCTGAGGGCCATCAAACGCCAGCGCGGCCAGCGGACTCCTCCCCTGGCATGCATTAAGACTGCAGAAGCAGCCCAGGAGCAAACGCAGGGCCTCCCTGTTCTGCCAAAAAGTCGTCCGGCGGCTCCAGTGACACCTACGGCTGTGACAGCGGCCAGAGCCTGCTCTGGGCAAAGGGCTGTGTCCCCCCAGCCACGCTTTTATGCGGCTGCTGTGGCTGGATCCAACAGAGAGGGGGGACACGGGGCAGGGAAATGCCTTGTCCTGTATCTCCCCACTGCTCGGTGGCGGAGGGGCCTGTGCACTCATTTTTTTTTTTTGGTGCTGGGTTGTTGAGTGCTTGTACATAGATTTAGTTTTGGGGTTTTGTGTGTTTTTTTTTTTTTTCTTTTTTCTTTTCTTTGTGATTTCTGTTCGTTTTGCAATAGCAAATGCGTTTTTGCTGGGTAGCCCGGATGTGACAAAAATAGTTGCGGAGCTTAGATGGTGCCTCTGCAAGCGCAGGTCCCGAGGCTGTGGAAGCCAGCGTGAGAACGGGGATGCTGAAATACCTGCATCCTCGGCCACAGACCCTCCGCGCCCCTCGTACCTGGCAGGTGCTCAGAGAAGCAGTCAAACACAGAGATGGACAAACTGAGTTTGCAGCTGTTAACAAATTTTATACGGATGCCCACGTAAATTTTTCCGGGGAAGGGCTGTGAACTTTCCTGAGCTCTGCTAGAAAGGTTACGACCAGCGATATCTCACTGTGATTAGCTCCTCAGGAAAACCAGGCTCTGCGTGAGACAATATTCCCTTCTGTTGCTGAAATAATTGGCTGTTTTTCAATATGTTGCTGTAAGAAGAGAGGCAGAAAGTGGATGTTTCTCCAGCATGATCAATAAACTGCAGGAGTTATAACATATTCATGACAGATTAAATTAATTTAGTGATTCTCCAGATCTCTGGCCTAATTGAAATGCAGTCTGCTGTGCTTTTGTAGAACTTTGCATCGCTTTCCCAGGAACAGCCGCTGACACATGTCACTGCATTGCTTGTAAGCTGCTGAATACCAGCTTCTTCTACAGGCAGACCCTGCAATGGGGGGAACAAAAACCACGGGCTCCGCAGACACCGAAACCACCTCTGTTGATGCCCGGTGGCGATTAATCCTGGCAAATAAGCGCCAAGTGGGAAACTGTCCTTATGCTGCCCCAAATACCTTTCAGGGCCACGTGCCAAGCCAGGGAAAGTCATATGCACACTTCTGAAATTAGCGGTAAACGTCCTCCCCCCTAGGAAATTATCGCCTGAAAATTAGATGAGATCTGGAGGATTCAATTTAAGTAAAATACCTGGGATTGTCCCGTGGATTATTAAAAGGAAGCAACATGAGCTTTGCTCCAGTTGTCTCCTGGACCCCTCGGGCTATTAACTTGCATAAATCTTGTTGGCTTCAGAATTGAAATTATCTTCCTTAACGGGCATCAGCACAAAGCGAGTGTCTCGTTTTCTACAAACCTTTTCTAAAAGGTAGGCTGAGATTCAATGGCTTGCAACTCAAGCAGATATAAAAGGCTGTGTTGTGGCAATGCAAATGATGTGATACATGGGATAATTGGGATCACTGTGCAGAAGAAATGAAAATCAGGATCATTTTTTGTTTGCTTGCTGCTTGCCTTCTTGCTCCCGGGATATTGGTGCCATCAATTAAGAGCTTATTTCTTCCCTGTGAGGGTGACAGAGCCCTGTTTGAGGCGAGACTCAGAAAGCTGCAGAGCGTCTTGTATCAAACGGAAAAGGTTGCGAAGGTACAAAAATTAATTGGGCGTGCTTGGCTCAGAGTCCTGGGGATGGTCCTGGCCCTGCCCAGTTCAGGCATGGCAAAATTCCTCGTTTTCTGCTAACAGGCAGCCGGAGTTTAATGAGGCGATACATGAGTGAACGCAAGATGTTGAGTAAGGGACAGAGCGGAGGGAAAGCATCTTTTCACGCCCATCTGGAGACCGAGGCCGGAGCAGCAAACGGACTTTTTGTCCGCTTTTGGATTTGATTACCAGCTGCCATTGTTTGGGGGATTTGAAGATCTGAGACAAAACTTAATTCACTAATTTGAATTAATCTCAGAGTAATTTGACTTGAATTGCCTGTTTTGCTCTTAGTGAGTTTAATGTTATCACAGGTCAGTTTTGCTGATATATTGCATTTTTGTTATTATTAAAGTACCATACGAAGTGAGTAAGACCTCTAGACGGCACCGGAAAGAAATCATTTGGAGGAAGAAGGATGTCTAAGGATGGTTTCTGGTTTCTTGGTTCTCCTAAGCTCTTGACTTTACCTTCCACAGCAGAGCCCAACACAGGGACTAGTGGTTGCCAAGGCAGAAGCCCTCTGTGTATTAAAGTAACACACAACCAGGAGAGGGATTTCAGATGGTACCTTACGTGAGGATTTGTTCTTGCAAACTGGGATGCTCCAAGCCACCACGGCCGACTAAAGCTCAGACCCTGCTGTTGTGCTGTGAGGGATGGAAAAGGTGGCAGCGCGGTGTTGGGGATGTTTACACACATTTGGCAGAGGTCAGGATGGGGGTGGCAGTGCCACTTCTTCTCCCTTGACCGCCTGCCGCTGTAAGGATGCACAAGTCAATGTTGCCTGAACTGTGTTTATTTGTAGCCCTTCATAAAACCCTAATAACCCATACAGCACAAAAAGGTATTATTAATATTATTAGTGCGCTTCTACTCGTGTTAATGGGCTTTGCCCCAACTCGGTCAGAAAAGCCTCGTCAATGAAACGATTAGCATTGTATGCAAAACTTCCCGGCATCTGTCTCTTTCCGTGGGTGTCACATTCACCCTTTCACCTCTGTGTCCTTCACCTGGGACTTCAGTCTGAGTCACATGGAGGAATTGGGTGTTCCCAGTGAGTTATCCTGAGATCTTGGCGTGGAGGAGTCTGAGAGTAGTGGTGGACTTACTTTTGTGTATTTTCTTAACATTGTCTTCTTACACGCTCCTACACGCTCACTCCGGTAGTGACCACACTTTGACCACTGTGGGTTGCGTTTGTGGACCAGGACCTCAGGTATCACCCTTGCATGCAGTTGGCATCTAGAGTCACAGCTGAAAGAAGTCAAAATTAGTTTGGGCCAAGGCAGGCCCTGTGATCTCGCACTGTCAGGGTGGCAGAAAGCTCGTGGCCTTTTACTAGCAATGGCACAAATCACATTTACTGGGCTGTGCTGGAGCTGGAGTAAAAGCTCTCCAAACTTCCAGCCCTGCAGGCCTGAACAAAATGTTTTGGCAGAAGCTGGGGAGCTGCCAAGGAAAGATGAATGGCTGATCCTACAGGGAAACTCATTCCACATTAATCTGTCTGCTGGAGGATAACTGGGACGGTGGGGTGGCACATGAATCAGGAGAAAATGGATTGCATGCATGGTGATGTTCATGGAGCAGGAGGAATCCTGTCCCACCCTTTTTGCGCAGGGGAAGATGTTTGTCTTCTGCACATTTCTATGGTGCTATGATATGGCCCCAGGCCATGCGTACCAGTGAGATGTTTGGGCTGGAGCTCTTGCCCTGTGAGGTTCAGCTTGGAGAAGGGATGGTACAGGAGAACCTAAAAGCAGGTCCACAGTACTACAAAGAGGTCATCTAGAAAGGTGCACACCACCCATCCTTGGAGACATTCAAGACCTGACAGGCAGGTCCATGAGCAACCTGCTCAAGCCGGGCCTGCTTTGAGTATTGCGTGGGGTCAGAGATCTCCAGAGGTCTCTGCCAGCCCACGTTAATCTGTGACTCCAGTTGTGAATGCCATGTTTCCAAGGATATGATCTTCGGTGCTGTGGTTTTTTCTGGCCCTCTTGCAGGGCAAGGGCTACGTTTTGTCCTGTTTGTGAATGGTAGCAGTAGGTTCACACATGTTAAGTGTTACGTGGCTTCAGGCTGTTGTGTGACTGCTATGCTCTTCTGCTCCCCCAGACTCTTAGTGGGTAGAAGAAGCCGCGTTCAGAGTTTGTGACCTTCAGGATGATATTCTGGTTGCTAACATCCAACTTCTCCACGTTCACCCAAAAGGCAAGCATGCAGGTCTGTGTATCTCCATCTGATACACAGGAACAGGAAAGCCCACTGCGGGTTTTACAAGGTCCTTTGTTGGTGCCGAGGTCTGCACGTTGGCCAGGTTGGCTTGTGGGTGCTTCTCAGCTTGGCAGAGAACCTTGTTGGAGGAGACAGGGAACCAAACTGCTTCCTGGAGGACAGTGTGTCCCAGAAACCAAGACTGGATCTTAAGAGACGTGGCTTCACTTTCGGGCTCTGCTGCTGAGTTTTTGGGTGATCTTGGGCAAGTTGCTTCATCTTTCCATGCCTTAGTTTCCCCGGTCTTTAAAATGGTGATAACAGTGAGGTGCTCCCCTCCCCTCCCAAAAAAAGAGGTCCAAACCCATTTGAGTAGATATAAACATTCACCGCTGTGGTTACAGAGGAACTGAAATCTTATTTGTTGGAACAATTTTCTCATATGGGACAATTTTCTCAATATGTAATTTTTAATTTGTTCTGGCACCCGCAGAATAAACAGCCTCATCACAATACAAGCAATTTTCAGTTTTTTGCAGAGGAACATTTTCTAAGTCTCTCAATCTGATCCTCATGACACATGGGTCAATTTACTACTTGGAGAAATTAATTGTGCCATAAGGCATCAGCATCTTTCTGCTTAAGCACTTTTTTCCTGCCAGTGTACAAAATGCTATGATTATGTATGAAGTTCTGAAAAGAAACATTGAAATATAATTATATTAAGTTTCCCTGAAGCGAACCCACCTGTAGAGTTGAAATTTTAGGATCATTTTTGTTAGGCAGTGCTGCTGATGCCTGGACAATTTTCAATGAATATTTGACTAGAAACTGCTGAGATGCTTGCCTTGTTTTCCTGTTCAAGCTTTCCCAGCTCTCAGTGAATTAAAAAATTATTAGAAGATAGGCTTTATTCATTCCCCTTAAAGGAAAAGAATAGTTTCAGGCAGGGCAGGATTTTAATTTTCCGTAAATTCATGCAAGAATGTAAAATTTTTTTTTTTTTTTGTATTGCAGTTTTATTTTGTTTCAGAGTTTTGTGCTGAACAAGTTACCAACATCTGCTGTGCACCCGAGACCATGCAATTCATTACCCACAGTAGGTCTGTGCTTCTGAAAACCTGCTCTAAACAGGTTTGGGTAGTGAGGAAGCAATAAGAGCTAGTGAGGATGCGCCTTCCTCCTGATCCTGACTAGGATGCTAGTACAATTTTGTGGAGGTCCCTCCAGCCATGAGATGCTGTTGGAGGGGCTACAAGGACAGCAAAGCACGTACGTCTTGGCCGTACTGGCTTTGCTGTGCATGCAGATGTTTTGTTTCATGTATCCTTGGCAGCACCATCGACGGGTGTTGGATACACCGAGATCTCTGATAGACGGGCCAGAGCGGCCGGGGCACAGACATGTCTGAGAAAGGCAGACAGACAGAGTCATAGAACCACAGAATGGCTCAGGTTGGAAGGGACCTTAACGATCATCTAGTTCCAACCCCCCTGCCATGGGCAGGGACACCTCCCACTAGACCAGGCTGCTCAAAGCTCCATCCAGCCTGGCCTTGAACACCTCCAGGGATGGGGCAGCCACAGCTTCCCTGGGCAACCTGTTCCAGTGCCTCACCACCCTCACAGTAAAGAATTCCATCCTGATATCCAATCTAAATCTCCCCTCTTTCAGTTTGAAGCCATTACCCCTCGTCCTATCACTACATGCCCTTGTAAAATGTCCCTCTCCAGCTTTCTTGTAGGCCCCCTTCACATACTGGAGGGCCGCTATAAGGCAAAAACCGTGTGCCAGTTGCATACATTCCACTGTTTTGAGGCAGAGCAATGTGCGAACGTGCAGGGTGACACCCGGATGGATGTGGCTCAGGTGTTGCAAGACCTTGTCCTGGGATGTAGGTCTCGTCTCTGCTGTAGAGCTGGGGCTCAGCTGGGGTCTGGGAGCTGCGGGTCTGGGATTTAAGGCTGCAGCCTAGCAAAGAGACCAGGGACGGCGGCAGCAGCCTGGCTGCACTGGGGATGCAAGAGCAGGAGAGAAAAACAGGGAAAGCCATGTGCTGTGATCTCCAGCTGTACTTCCCACTGCTCGGTGGGGCTGGCTGAGGGCTTTGCTGCCCTTACAGCAAAGTGAGTATCATTCTCCTCCCACTTTTTCGCAGCCCCGTGCAGACAGGTAGAGAGGACAGGCTGCTGCCAGCGCATTGTTTCCTCCCCAGCCGACTCTCCTTTTCTGCCTTGCTTTTCAAAGAATGCATTATTTATTCCTTTTGTTGCCACCAAATGTTGGCAACCAAGGCGGGCTGGAAGTGACACCTCCCCGACAGCCTGCAGAAGCGTCGGATGTTTAATCGGCTGCTTCACCCCAGGATAAATAAACCTTCAGAGCCTCAGCCTCGAGTGTTTAATCAGAGAAGTTAAATGTTTAGGGGATTGGATTGCTTGATCTCTTTGCTCAGAAGTTTTCCTGCTTCTCCTTGACGAGCCAGACATGCTGACAGTTGGCAGAAATCCTAAAGATGCTTGTGCAGAGGAGAGCTGTAGTTGAAAAGTTTTTGTTTTTTTCTGTTTTTTTTTGTTTTTTTTTTTTTCCTGATTGATACTAGAGACTACTGAATGTTGAAGAAGTTGTTGATAAGTGGCGGTGTGGTTCACCACCTTGACATTGGCTCCTTCCCCCTGAGCGTGTCCTTCTCGGCGCAAAGGCTGTGCTTCCTGCGTAGGGGGAGAAACGACCTTTCCATCAGGACTCCTGGAAAACAGCCTGGCCCTGTTCCTGCATCCCCTCAGCGCGGTGGACGGGAGCAGGAGCTTGCGACATGCCCACCCCTTGCTTTTCCCTCTCCGATCCCTGTTTGGCTCCACGCCACTTGCGTGCAGCAGAGCAGCTCCATCAGGAGGGATCTGATCATGATCACTGGGCTTGGGGAAAACCTGGATGTTCCTCTCGCGTTGTGCAGGAAGGAAATTCGGTGACGCCATACCCAGGTGGGGAACTGACCCTTCGTCACCCGCATCCCGGAGGAGGGAGCTGTGGCAGAGGGCAGCTCCGTGTAAGCCCAGGAGGATCGGCAGCGCAGCCAAGGGAAGGTTTACTGCTCCTGTGTGTTTCCTTGTGTCTCTCAGCAGGAAGGTTTTCTCCATAGCTGATGTTAGAAATGCCTCAGTGCAGCTGAGCACACGCATGTCTGATGAGCGAAGCCCCAGCCAGCTCTAAGTTGGATCTGGCAGATGTCTTGGAGGCAGAAGTACAGTATTGATGTCACGTTGTTTAATTTTCACCTTAACACAAGTGATGGGCCTTTGGATTATGGTGTTTTTAAGTCCCCCCAGTGCAGAGGGTAGGGAAGGCGTCAGCTGAGGTAGGTTCGAAAGCCTTGTTCCTTTCAGGCCTCGGGGAGTTGTTTCCAAGAGCTTGCGAGTGGAAGGCAGATGGTTTGCAATTGCTTTTCGTTCTGAACTGAAGTGAGACACTGAAATGAAAAACATCTTCAACATTTTAATTGCAAATAAATGATTTGCAATGATGAATGTTTCCTGTTTAATTAGATTTTAAAATGAAAATTGTGCTGTCCTCCGTAATAGTGATTTCAGATGATCACAAACCTAAGGTGCCACTTTTGTTACAAATTGATGCCCCATATTTCATAACCTTTTTTACTTTGGGAAGGGGAGGAAGAGGCAGGAAGGAGTAAAACTGCTTTTGGCCAGTTCTGGTTAATTAAGACGGAGGAAGCAATAACCTCTGCTGCTAATGTTTTCAGGGAATAGCTGCTATAATTGTTCACTTCTGTTACTGGCCTGGGCTGTGACTTTTCAGCCTTTGTACGTGCTGAGTATTGCAGAGGGGAAAAACTTATTTTAAAACATTTCTAAGGAGGAGGGTGGAGGGAAAGGTGCCTCTATTGAAGGGCCCAAAGTTATTCCATTCAAAAAAAGAAGAGCCCCATACAGAAGGCCAGGATTGCTCTCACTGGGCAATGGCCCCACGAGCACAGACGTGAGGTGCAGTAGATGCTCGGTTTAATGCCTGATTTGGGGAGGGGATGTGTGTGTGAGGATTTGCAATTCAGATCCGGAAGGTACGGAGGTACCATATGGCTAATACGCTCCTGGACAAATAACTGGCTTTGGTTAGGATATTTGGGAGCAAACGCAAAGGCACCCCACTTTCAGCCCTCTCTGACTGTAAATTATGGTCACAAAATAGGAGAACATTTCGCCAAAGTTGGTCTTGGACTTTCACACCTGAGTGCTGGGCTGCAGTCATGCAACATTCATCCTTCTGAGGACTTTTTGCTTCATCTCTGCAAGCTTCGTGCACCAAAGCTTACATTTTTCCGGCACAAACCAGGACATTTTTTCGCAGCGCAGAGTCCTTCAGGGCTATGGTCCACGTTGCTGTGGGGAACCAGCATACTGAGGGTCACCGCTGGGGTTAAATAAGGGCTTTAAGTTTTTTGAGCAACGGTTTTGGCTTCTTGGGTGCCCCTGTGAAAGGACTGCCGTTGACCTCCTAGAAGATGATTTTCTGTTCCTACTGTGGTGTTTCAAGGGGACTTAGCTGCTTGAGATCCTTCCTTCTGGTGGAAAACACAATTTTCATCAACTTTTCAGCCATGGTAGCTGTTCCTTGAGGGCACACAGTGTAGAAGAGACCATAGATAAGCAGTGTGCCTGTTCAGGGGATCATTATACCTTGGAGCCCTTGGTTTTCTCTTGGTGATAACTAGCCTTTGTCATTTGTAGACATGCTGCTGACTCGGCTCAGTTTGGCCCACAGAGTCCAGCACAAGTCAGCCCTCTGGTGCTAAAGGCATCCTTGGCTGAAGGATATCTGGGTTTGAAGAAGTTCAGAGATAAAATTAACTGCCATAAGGAAAGAAAATCCCGCTTCTCTCTTTTTGCAACACCTGGCTCGTGACAAAATAATTCATATAACTTTCAGGTTGTTTAACTCTTTCTATTATTCCTTTAAAAATATGAAAAAGGTTTTCATTAAGGTTAATCACCTTAAGATTAAAGGTCTCCTTTCAAAAAGAGGAATGGAAGCATACGCATAAAGAAAAGGTGAAATGAAACATCTCAACTGCGCCGAGCTACCCATTTCTATTGAGCAAATTTCATGCAATTTGTGATTCGTGTCAGCACCTCCAAAACTGCATTATTTCCAGCAAATTTATTATGCGCCCTCTTTTCCTTCCTGCATTAAATGAGTTACGTTCTCACAGCAAATTGTGCCACCCAACCTCCTGCCAAGGAGGCCATGGATGTGTGTGTGCAGGGACCTTCCCCAGCTAAACGAAGGCGTGAGTTGTTCTGCTCTCGTTGTTGAGAGTTCTCCACACTGCCCTGAGCCTCCCCCGACTTTCCGCCCACGGCCAAGTGACTGTGCCACCCCTTTGCACCTTCCCTTGCCCCTTTCCCGTTGCTTGCCGATGTCTCTCCCCGGGTGTCCCCATCTCCAGCCCTGCGGTTTCCATCCCCGTGCGATGTTTGCAGCTGGTTCAGCTTTTTGCACTTCTCGCTTCCGCGGGTTCTTCCTCAGTGCCTCCCTCCTCCAGCACCGGTAAACAGGGTGCGACGTGGCTTCTTGTTGAGCTTGCCCCAAGGAAAAGTCGAAAAGCCAAGCCAAGAAAAGTTCGTTTCCATCTCGTCCCCAGGAGGGGAATAGGGCAGTAGCAACAACACTCAAACCTGAGCTTTTCCTCCTGGAGAGCTCATGAGGAAAGCCCCAGGGCTGGAGAAGGAGGGGAAGGGATGGATGCAGATAGGAAAGCTGTGAGTAATGCGGGTCCTCTTCTGTGGGGATGCAGCTTATCTCTCTCTCTCTCTCAGCCCCGAACTCAGTCTTGCAGCAGCCGCTTTGCCATGCAACCATCCCCTGTGAAGATAAAACGGGCTTTTTCCTTGTGTTGGAAAGGACTCACAGAGGACGTCTAAAAAGGCATTTAAGATTAGATACGGATCTTCAGATTAAAAAAAAATATGAACCCTGGGTATTTTATAGCCTCAGGTACCCAGGGTCTTTGAATCATCAACCCACCTCCCACAGCTGACTCTGCAATGTGCTCCTGACATGCTCCCATTTTCATACAGACGGCATTATCCATCTTCACACCGTCTGACGTGTCTTTGTAGCACCGAAACCAGGAGCTGCTGCTGTAAACAACGTGCCACTTCCCATCTGTGGAGGTTAAAATCTTAGAGCAGCCTCCAGCTTCACATGGCAAAGAGTTAGGATGTGGTTCATTTTCCCCATCAGCAGGCGATGGGCAAGGTCTTGTCCCCCATGGATGGGTGAGCCTTGCTGATCTGTGCCGTTATGGTTAACCCCATGGCTGCAGTTATGCCGATCTACTTAGTCCTACCCCTGATGCCCTTTAGGGACCTTCAGGTCCCTTCAACACTGGACCGCAGGAGCTGGATTCAAGCATGCTGGAGTGCTCCCGAGCGGCTCAGCCTCCTCTGCTTTCTTCCTGCAAGTGTTCGAAGTGCAAAAGCTGAATTTCATTTGAACGCATCAGCAATTGGCGTTTGCTCACTTCCTGCAAAAGCCGCCAGCACACTGGGCTGAATACTCCCGAAAAGCCCATTTAAGCGTGACCATTTCACGAAAAGCCAATCGCGAATGCTCAGTTTGATTGGAAGATTCAGTGTATGCTGCACTGGGAAATTGCACGTCACTCTCTCATCAGAGAGCAGAAACCGCTCTTGGAGCTGCACACGAGGAGGATGCTTACAGTGGACCACGCTGAAGCAGCCGGCTGCTGAAGGATGCGTCGCTGAAGATGGGTGCAGATAATTCGGGATGGAGACGCCTTCCCAGCACTCTTTCGCTCTTGCTGCAGAGAGATGATTTTTATCAAGGGACGTATTCCCAGCAAGTGACTTCATTATGTGTCCTGTGACATTGCCAGCCCCGGGAGGCTTCTCCTGTGCCTTGCCTGCCTGCAAGGGGTGATGAGCACCAGGAAGCATGGCTCTGGGGCCACGTCTCACCACTGTTGGTGGCGGGGGGACCTCCGTGCTGCGGTGGGGAGGTGCTCAGGTGTGGTCTGTGGGGAGGCAGGTGAGAGCAGAGCTTGTCCTGCGGTGCCTGAGTGCCCTCCAAGGGCAACTTCTTCATCCCCTAGGCATGTCCTGGTCCCTGCAGAGCTCGACTGGGCCACCCTCCTGGCCGTGCTGCCTGGGATGAAGACTGACAAAGTTCCGTCACCTCAAAACACATGGGCATGTCTTTCATGTGGCACCTTCAACCAAACCTACCCTGAACCTCTCTGGGGCCATCCCCTCCTGGCAGACCCATCGCTAAGGAACCTCTTTTCCTACCTCTCCTCTTTGGTTTTGTTCCCCGTAGAATGAACATTATTTTCCCTCTTTTCCACTTTCCTGGCTTCGTGCAAGTCAAGCACTTTGGCCGAGCAGTGGTATACAGCTTGCCTTGGCTGCAGGTTATAACACTCTGGACGATGTATAGGATGATGAGATGCCTGTGATGCATGAACTTAGTAAAAGCTGTCTCAATTTTATGAGCAGCATTCATCAACTCATCCATCACAGCCATAATTACTTCATTAGGGGGAAATAAGCAGTTACTGCTGTGACTTTCAGAAGTGTTCCTATCTGGATTTACACCATAGTCCAACATGAAGTCCCCCAACACTTTAAACTGGTATTTTGTCTGAATTTGAAGTGATGTCTTGTAAAGTGATAGAACTTTTAAACAGCACTGTGCCCCCCCCCCCAGCAGGTAGCTGGAGGATTCGAGTCCTGGTGGTCCAAACCCATTTCATGGCAACTTGCTCACCAGCTCACAAGTGCACCAGCTCACCTGGTGCAGACTCCTCACTTCTTAAATTAGCTCAGTCAATAGAGCATGAGACTCTCAATGTCAGGGTCATGGGGGAGAGCATCTGTCATTCTCATTGGCCAATCCATCCAAAACCACAACAGAGATGAAGCATGTTCCAATGTAGTTTCGGCTACAGCAACAATAAGCAAATATTTCTTCTTCTTTCTGCACAGAGCAGTCAGTCCAGTTCTTGGCTTGTGATGTTCTCCTCCAGGAACCTAAACCTGGGCAGAGAGAAGAACACAGACACAAAACAAAACCAGGAAAAAGCCTTTCTACCCAGGAGAGCAGTGAGGTTAGCGTATCTCTCAAGATCAGAGGATCATTCAAATTGGCAGGGACCTCTGGAGGTCTGTAGTCCAGAATGGGTCAACAGTGAATTCAGACCAGGGTGCTTTGGGCTTTGCCTGTTGGGTCTTGAAATTCTCTGTGGACGGGAAGTTGACCAACTCTCTGGAGAACCCATTCCAGTGCCTGACTACCCTTATAATCAAGCCTTTTTCCTTAAATCCAGCTGGAACCTATCATTTCAACTTATTCCTGTTGCCTTCATGGTCCAGCATGAAGTTGGGCCCTGTCTCCTCAGCAGCCATCTCTTCACCAGGTTGAACAAACCCACCTCCTTTGGTGTCTCCTCACAGGGCAAGTGCTCCAGCCCCAGACAATCTTGATAGCTAGAGGAAAATACAGTCAGAAACTCCCTGCTGCAAAGTTGCCGCAGGCTTGGTTGGGATTGAACTTCTTGACTCTTCCAGTGACACAGGTTTGCTTTGGGGTACACCCTTGCTGCTCTACTAGGTTTCCTACTTTTTCCTCTCTTGGTCACCGCTCTCTGACATGTTTGGGGTCTCTGTGTCCTTTCTGTGTCAATGATGCCAGCAAGATTTTTTTGGGGTACAGGATGAGCGTTGATGGGAAGGCACGAACAGCAGCAAACTGCACCTTTTTGCTTGGTCCTGCTGCTGAATTGCTGCATGTTTTTTGACAGCTGGACCCAAAGTTGGCAAATAATCCACTATCCCTTCATTTCCTTTTGTAGTATTATAACAGAGTGGACAATGCAACCAGACACTGTCCCAGTGGGACGAGTCTGGGTTCTAGATTTTTAAAAAATTATTTGGGGAAGAAATTAGATTTCATTTTTTGGGGAGTTGAGGCAGAAAAGTCTACTAAATTAGACGCGGGGGCAAAACTTATTCGGTATAACTCAACTTTCCATGGCTCAGTGGTAAAGGAGGAAAAGATATCTCAACATAAGAAAGATTTTTTTTTTTAAAGAACAATCATTCACTGGAACAACCTCCCCAGGAATGTTGGATCCCCATTGCTGGAGGTTTTCAAGGTGCAATTGGACAGGGTGCTAGGTAATCTCATCTAGATTGCTTTTCCAATGAGAGGTTGGACCAGATAATCTTTTGAGATCCCTTCCAACCTGGACTGTTCTGTGGTTCTATGGTTTTATTATTTTTTTCATGCCTTTTATATAATATGAGATTTTTCTAAGAGGAAGAAATATGGGGAAATACTATCTCAATCACTAATTCATTTATTCCTGCTTTCCCTAAGGATTAGGCAAGAGGAGGTGTTTTTTTTTTTTTTTTGCTAATTCTTAAATTCTATCAGAAGTGGATACATTTCTTAAACTCCATTTAATTTAATCCTCCTGCAAATATTGAAACTTCCTGCAGTTCCCCCCTGAGCCCATCCCCTGGTAAATCCCGTCAGGCTTTTCTCACCTCCGTAGGTCAATAATAATGGTGTGCCAGCTGCTCATGAAAGATTTAAGGGTTGATTTGGGGGAAAAAAACACCACCAAAGACGATTTACTTTGTGCACATGTGGGCATAATGGCTGAAAGTCGTCACGCAACATAACTGATTTTTGACAAGTACCAATAAACGCATTTTGGAAAGGGCCAGTACGACACGTCGTTGCGCGCATGTGCATTGCGACCATGCCGTGTGTGGGTACTACCAATACCCACACCAGTGGATTGGTACTGCTTCTCTTGCTCCCGAGAGCTGGCACTAAATACATAAACAGCAATACAGCCAGACAGAACTGGTGTTAACCTCATGCTGAGAATTTTAAACACACTAAATTTAAAAATACAGATTACTTCCCAGAAGTACTAGAAAATAGGAAAGGAATCTGGCTGTCTTACTTTTCTTTTTAAACTTTGCCCCAGGGAGAATGGCAATTTTTGCTTCCCTCCCCCCCCTCCCCATTACTGGAGGCAAAGTCTTTCTTTCAAGAATGATAAATTCTGCAGGTAGCTGTGCGCCGACACCCAAGAATGCTGATTACACTCTCCAAAAAAAAATTGCTTCGTTTCAAAGCCAACAGATAAAGAAGGGTTACAAGCAACCCTGGCTATCGGCATAACGCCAGCTCCGGGAATCTGTGCACTCTGTGTGCTGGTTATTACACAGGAGTTATCTGCTGAGTCTCTCCTGCCTTTCTCCTGCACCCGAGTCAGGGGACTGATGGAGGGAGGGTGATGGACTTCCTACTGCTTGGTTCTGATGCAACTGAAAGCCCCCATAGCCTATCTCAGGTATTCCTAAACATTTTTTTTCCCTGTATTTTCCCTTTGTAACTGACATTAGCAATTTACAGACTAATTTCTGGGCTCTTCGCACCTTCAGCAATCATCAGGCACAGCACTTAAAGTGCAGAGATAGGCTCTGAAGAATCTATTCTGTTACCACAGATATGGTGGCTTTTGGTGACCTTTCTTTCCGACACTCCTTTTTTGCTCCAGATGTTTTGGTTTGAGTGAAATCCAAAAATTTCATTCTTAAACTCAGATGTGTGTTTAAATGACTTTGTGAATTGCAAGAAGTAACAAAACCCAAGCAAAACTGAGCCAACGGTATTGACCCATATTGACCCAAAAGACCTCTGCAATCCAGAGACAGAATTACTAAAGCATCTCATTTCTTAAAGAAGTGGGACCAAACTTGACTGTGAATTGTCTATAGCTCATCCAGGTCATAAAGTGGAAAACTGAGCTTGGAGGAAAGCTGAACGGAGAACGTTCCTCGTGCTTGAAGGCTGGAGGAACAAGATGCATGGCAAGTGTTTGGCCTCTTTGCACTGAGGTCAGAGTCGGTGGCAGTCTTTTAGCAACAAAAGCAATGTCCACATGGGGTTTTCACCCCAATGCTTAACAGCTCCTTCAGCTGTCACGGGCTGAGCTGGGGTTTGGGAAGTCAGTGCCTCAGTGCTTCAAGGATCTGATCCTGAAAGTCTTCAGCTTTCTCTTCAAGGACAGCTGCCTCTTTCTTCGTGTTTTACCACCCAGTTTGTAATTCAGAATTGTTCCTCTAGAGTCTCGGATTCCTCATTCACACCCCTAACTTACCTTATGCCAGAGGGAGATCATAAGAGACAAAAAGGCATCATGTTTTCCGAGAGCCACAACCATGTAGTGCCTTGGGGCAGGGGTGGGGGTGAAATGCTTCTGTTCCTCAGCACAGTTCCTTGAAAATGCCACCCCTTCCCAAGGAACAGGCAGGAGCACAGGGCGGGGTATCCCCTCCAGTCCCCTGCCATGCAAGTGGCAATGAAAGACAGTCCTTTGCATGAGTATGAGCAAACTGACCCAAACTTGGCACAAGCCTCTGGCCTGCTCCCATCCTTCTCACAGCCTCTGCCAGCAGACACCAACGAGGAGCCCACACTCTTGCTCAACGGCAATGAGGTCTGATTTTAGACATAAATACCAAACATCCAAAATATTTTGAGAGACATTTAAGTGCGGTTGAGAGTGACCTTTGGAAATCCATCTCAGCTGATGAGTGGGAGAGGTCCCCATGGCTTCTCCTCACAGGTGGTGCTGATGCCATCGATGAAATGGGAGTCTTCACCTCGGTATTACCCTGTTTGGCTTGAGGGCTGGGGCATGTTGGGCAACACAGCCTTTACCAAGACAGCCCGTGGGCTCAGGAGGAAGGTGGTAGGGTGAGGTGTCTCAGCCTGTGCTGTGCAGGGGGTTGCACCGTGGTGACAGTCTAACTCTCTGCTCTGGCCTTACATAGCACAAACACAGTTACAGTTTTTCTACTGCTCTTTCAGTCTCAAGGGCCCTCCTGCTGCTCTTCTGAGTAGGACTGCCCTGAAAAGCAGAATTACCAGCAAACTTTGTTGCCTCGCTGCCCATGTCCTTTCCTGGCCATTTCTGAATACGCTGCCCATCCCTTCTCTGAGCAGCCATACCTCTAGTCTGTCCTCACTCGGCTGTGATCCCCTTTTTTCCTCCACATTGCTGAAAAAAATAGTGCTCTAGCATCTCACCATGCCGTGGCTATTAGCAGTTTCCCATGGCTTCCCATGAGAAGCTTCCGTATGTGCGAGCGCCCCTGCCCATCCATCCATCACCCTCTGGATGGGAGGGAGGAGGGCTGCTCAAGAGCAAGCCAGAGGTGTTGCAACCCTGATTTACAGATTGGAAGGGTTATCCATCACCCTGGATGGGGAGGCTGCCTGGTCTGGTGCTACAGGGCAAGAGAGCAGGTCATCTACAGCGCTTGGGGACACGTTCCTCCGTGCCTTTTGCTACAGTGTGTTTCCAGATGGGCTGAAGAGCTGCTCCATGGACAGGCAGGCTTAGATGTACGCTGTGAAAAGCTGCCCGTCTCCATATTGAGAGGGAAAAGAGCGAATACACTCTTCGAAGGGAAAGTGTGAACTGTAAGAATTATCCCCAGGCTACCGATTTCACCCTCCTGCTCTGGCCAACTGTAACTGAACTGACCCCAGTGGGGCTGGGTTTATATTTTCCTCCTTAAATTGTCCTGAGGTTTTGCTGGACTTTGCTGAGTTTTCCAAAATCATTAATGGCCCAAGGAGGTGTTTCCGATAATCGACTCTGACCTGCCACATCACGAGTCCTGATGACACCCAAGCCGTGACTATGGCAAGTAGGAGTTTGCCTCTGGGCCAGGGTCACTGTTCTCCCACTGACTTTTGGCGTGCTCGTGGTCACATCACTTCATCTCCCTGAAGCGAGGTTTCCCATCTCTAAATAATGATGACACTTCACACAATATTCCTAGTTCAATGCCCTGTTTGCCTGTAAGGTCTTCAGAGCAGGAGGCTTCTCTCATAGCTTCACAACAGCTACTAGCCACTCCAAGCACCAGAGTAATACACAGAGTTGCTAATTGTGTCTATAAATTCTTAGCTTTCCTTCATTTGAAGTAGGTCCTCAGGAGCAGAGTTCATTTCAAGATTGCTATACATATGTGTACACACACATATTGTTCTTGTACAACACATATAAATTATTCTTTTTAATAGATTGTAGTAACCTTACGCATTTATGTGGTCACTGGGGACCGTGTTTCCCCAGAGAGATAACATTTCTCCATTTCACTTAAACAGCAAGAAGGTGGCGACTTCCTACCTGGAGGTCCATGGAGCTGACAATAATTCCTGCCCGTCACAGGAGGTTTTCACACGACTTTCTCGCACGTCAGCTCTGCTGCTCAGGGACTGCTCCAAAATTGCTTGTTTGCCTTGCTCACAGAAAGGGTTGATTTTTTTTTTTAATTTTTTTTTTTTTTTAATGAAAACCGTCATAATGAAAATTGTACAGAAATGGAAAACGTCGGTAAAATTAAAATTTTTTTGTTCTGTTTTTGTGGTAGGGTATGGAAACACAATTATGTGGTGGAACTGCCAGAGTGTCGTGTGGGAGCTGCCATTTGGAGAACGCGTCTCATTTCCCACCTAAGTCAGACTCCCTTGTCATATGGTTTCTAATGGGAAACCATTGGCAAAAATATTTATTTTGTAGTCCTAATTTAACACAGTTCTACCTCCCCCCTAAAACAACAACAAACCCCTTCAACAGAACGGAGCAAATGAACAACAGTTCTTCAGAAAGCAGATCTTGGCAAAAGCCCCAAACCCTTTAATAAGAAATTAAAGTCTTGAAAGGCAGTCTAGATGGAAAAAAAACCCAACAAAACAAAACAGTGAATTTACTCTCTGAAAGTTTTGTGTCCATTTGCTGAGACTTTCAGAATAAAGGCTCTCAAGAGACGCAATTCTGTTGGAAAAAAAAAAAAAAAAGCCGCAGTTTCCGTGTGGGTATTGAGAAATACTCTGCAATCTTCTTGAACGTTTCAGAACTATCAAATATTTGTATCAAATCAATTATGAACAATGTATAAATCCCAGCTTATTTCCCACGTTATTTCACTTCATTTGAAGCAAGAAATAAGTTTATGAAAAGGGTGATCAATCAGTGCGTCACCGGGGGAGAGGACAAGCAACAAAACCTCACTCGCTGCATTGTGCTTTTGGAACAAATTGCACAGACAATCTAGAAGGTTTTATAAGAAGAGGAGCTGATTTCACCCTGGGGGCAGCTGAAGCACCTCATGCAGTTGTATGAGGAATGCACACGCCGAAACTTGGAAACGCTAAAAAAGAAAAAGGCAGGAGGGAGAGGAGGATTTGCTTCTCCGTATTCTGTTGGCGTCTCTCAGACAATTTGAAAACCCATCCCCAGGCAGCAATATAATTCAACCTTCTCTGGAAAACCACTAAGTCCAGGTGCTGGAAGGAAAAAAAAAAGAAGTGCCCTGGCTTTACTGCACAGTCTGTGATTTGGGCAAGTGGTGGTTCTTGCACCCTTCATAGACGACAATTGCCCTGCACTCAGGAATGGGAAATGCGGAGGAGGGGACCCTGCCTCTGGGACCTGAGGTCCCTGTCCTTTCCATGAGATGGGACCGTTGCTGCAGCAGACTTGCCTTCCCATTCTTCCCCAGGCCTGAAAAAAAACAAAGTGTGTCCAAATGATGTCCATGATGAACATGCTCCCAACGGCTTGTGCTGCGGTGGGGTGGTCAAAGCTGGTCTGGTTTCCTTTCATCACTAGCCTGAAGACACACTTTGAATGTGAGAAGTCAGGAGGGTGGAAGGCAGGAGCAGTTCCCAGGGGACTGAGTGTGGGAAATTTTGAATGTATTTATCTGCCACCTTTGCCCCAGGTGGAAGAAGGGATTCTTGGCAGGGGAGGTGCTCAGCTTCCATCTCTGCAGTTCATGGGAAGGACAGGCGGGACCAAACCAGCCCTGCAACAGAAACCAGCATCATGTGGTGGTTTTAACCCCCTCAGAGCTGCACCTCCCTGAGCCCTGCAAGCAGGACACCAAGCTACGTTGTCTACCTTTGACAGAGGGCAGCTGTGGGCTACCTTGGCAGTCAATGTGGATAGAGAAGCATCTCAAGAAGGAGACCAGGTCTACCTAAGACCTGAGTCCCTGCTTTGGGCTGGGGATTATCCCTTCCCACATTCACACATCTGTCTGCCAAGGGCACACCTGGCAGGACTCTTCTTGGCAAACCCTTCTATGCCCACACTTGCAGAGGAGGACGAAGAAAGACCCTGTGGTAAACTAAACACAGCTTTTCTTTCTTTCCCTTTTCCCCCCGCCTGTCTCTTCCATGACCGGGTAGATCACTGTCGTGCAGATGGCTATTAATATTGGCGCTGATTACCAGCAGCAGATAAACCACAGAAAGGAGGGCTGGCCGGGGGCCAGGAGGTCACTGCTGTCCCCCTGCCTCTGGGCAGCATCAGGTCTCTCCCATCCATTCCAGCTACCTTGCTCTTAAAAGCCAGCTGGTGATGGGTACTAAGCAATGTCCCAAGACACTTAAGTCTTCTTTACTATCAGAATGTTAGAATTCCACTCTGTAATGTAAGCCGCATAAATCTTACATTCTTATACCTCTTTAAAAACAGGTATACAAAGGTTTTCAGGGATTTTGCAGATATTTGTGCAGAACAGGACACACGGAGCTGGCTGAAGAGCAATGCCAAAGTGAAGATGTGGAACTCTGGCTGAGGGTGAGGATGTTCCACCCTCCCCCATGCAGTGTCAGGCAACCACTGGCTGTGCAGACCGGCTCCCTGAAAACTGAAGATCAATACAGCTTTATCAATTGAGAATCCAGCCTTGTCTCTTTGGCATTACTTATTTAGAAAGGACTCTGGTGCTTAATAAGTTTTGGCTGCTACTGAGTTTATCAACTGGCTGATCCAGCAAAAAAAGGAGTCCATTGCCCCCCCTGGTGCTGTTCGTCTGAGGGAGTCCGTCTTGCGCACTGTGCAAAATTTGCACAGGTGACTACCCCATCCCCACTGATTTCTCTCCCTTGCAATACTCCAGCACAGGAATTCTTTGTCTCTTTGGCTCGGCTGGATTGAACCAAACCTCTTGGAGAGAAGGAATCACCCCCCAGGCTCGTGGCTGTGGGGAGGGAGAGGTTATCCCTGACCACGAAGTGGCCATAAGCCAAGCGATCTTTCCAGGCTCTGGAGGACTGGCTGCCGGGGACACCGCTTCTTCCATGGACGTGGGCAGGGGTTGTACCTCATCTTCCCGTGGGGGAGTGATTTACTGTCGGAGAGGCTCTGTGGGTGGAGGCAGGATTTGCTGGAGGAGGCGGAGGGGCTGGAGAAGAGGACAGAGAGAAGAGGGGAGAGATGAGGGTCTGGCGGGGCTGGGGGGGGGGAATGTGACTTAGAGATGTCCCTCTTCTTGTAGTGCTTTGTGGAGGTGCCAGACTGGTGACCGTTTGCTGCTGTCCTCTGCTGGGCAAGCAGCCCTTCAGCTGGATGAGGGGAGCTGGTACAGGGGAAAGGCAACCATCACCGTTAGAACAGGCAGGGCCCCAAATCTCTGACGCGAAGAGGGGACTGCGGGCACGGAGAGCTCGCCGTGACCCGGGACTGCCGCCGGAGCAGGGACCTGCCGGCTGCGGCTGCCTCTGCTTCCCCCGGCGTTAGGCAGATGGAAATGAAGAGTAAATGAATGTTGCCGTTGGATCGAAGGGCTCCCTGCTTCGATGAGGAGAATTATACCCCAGGGAACAGGGTAGAGATTTATGCCTCGGCAAAGCATGCAGGAAGGAAATAATTCTGCTAGGCGCAGATTGCTTCTCCCATCTATTACCACTGCTGTGAGACACCTGGAAATATCGGTTCCCCCAGAAGAAATTCAGGTGTCCCTGAATGGAGCAAGACTCCTCTCTACTACTAGGGCTGTTTTAGCAGCAGGCAGAATTGCTTCCTTTGCAGCAATTATTTTCTCAGGTTATTTTCCACCGCATCCCCGAGGCTACAGTAACGTGTCTTTTTATGCTCAGCTAAGCAGCTGATTGATTCTTCCTGGAGCTTTTCCTGCATCGGCACCAGCAGGGGACTGAGCAGCACCCTATAACACAGAGAAAGTCAATTAACTCTATGAGACACTCACTTGCCTACAGCCAGAAAAATTCCTTTCCCAGATACTCTGCCTGAAACCCCATCACCCTGACAGCAAGAGCTCGTTGCCTTGTTGCCTCTAAATTAGGAGCCCTGGAAGAGAAGCAGATGGAGATTCTGGATCTAGCATCTCTTCTTCAGTGCTCTTGTTCTTCCATCTGTGCTCTGGGCAGCCCGAGAAGAATACGTCCATCGTCCTGTGGCTCCAAGTGATTGATGGGGTGGTTTAGGGAGCACTTATTTCAATGCTACAGCATGTTCACCCATTAGAAAACATCTCCTGAGCAGTTGCAGCTTTTGTTGTGGACTTACCCAGCGTTTACGCGCACGTCACCGTGTTTACGGGGCAACGCACGGTTAAGAAAATGGATGGTTTGTTGAAAAAATAGTAACACTTCAATCAGACAGTCAAGGAGAAGTGACTTGACAGCGCTACTGGGTAGCCATTAAGAGTACACAGTTTTAAAAAAGATATTCTTCACGGGACACAGCAGAGCCTTTGGCCCGGACATTAGACTTAATGATCTTCAGTGGGATTTTCAGAAGGGCCTCAGGTTTGCTAGAAGGACATTTCTTATCCTTAATGAGTTGTGCTCTTAAATTATTTAGGTGTCTTTGACAATCTCACCACTAACCCTAACGAAGGCCGAGCCGGGCTCTTTAATAAGCATAATGCTGCAGTCCGCACCATTTGTGTCCCTGGTAGAAGTTGTGTTGCTCAGCTGATGGGAGCTGATTAAATCTGTATAACTCACCTACCCAGAGATAACCGTCCTGAATGTTCCCCTTTTTCCTTCCGTCAAAAGATAAAAGACCTGTTTGGTGAATACCCATCAGTGAAGGACGGAAATTGTGGGCCTGGACACACACAGGCAATTCTTACAGAAAATCCCACCAGTTTGGCAATACTTTGTACCAACATGATTCGGGGGCAATATTTATCAGTGTACGCTCTTGGGGCTGCAGGTCTAACATCTCAATACACATCCCTTAACGCACAGTATTGTCCCTTCAGGTCCAGCGAACACTTGTATTATTCACAGTAAAACCAAAGTGTTCACGCCTGGGGGCAAATTTAACGGGAAAGTAGGAAATGCAAATTTTGGGTTCAAGCACAGGGGGAAATGACGTACACTCTGAACAGTGGAGCATGCACGTTTTCCGGTGATACTTCTGCCCCTTAGGTCTGAGCAGAGAACTTCCCAGAGGAAAGTAGGATGTACTCCACCCACCTCTCCTGCAAAATATTGACTCTGCAACCTGGGCGTTACTGTGCCTGCTAAAACGGCGCAGTGGTGTTGACTGTATTACCACGTACCTCATAGTATGGCGTTCTTCATGGTGTTGACTGTATTACCACATAGCCAAGCCCCCCCGCCCTCCTTACTTTGCAAAATCACTAAAAAAAATCATCACAGGAGCCCACGTTTCTTGAAAGAAGCCAAACCCAGACCAGCATGCTCTGTGCACGGGAGGAATGGAGCAGACGCCAGGTTATTTTCTGTCAGCACTCCCAGAGTACAGCATCTCATAGTCAATTCCAGCTGTAGCAAAATAGGAAGCTTTCCAGGGAGCAGATTTTGCCATCAGAAACCGCCATTATTTTTTTTTTTTTTAACACAAATGCTTTTATGAAAACAGGGCGGGTTTTGATTATATTTTTAAAGAGGAAAAAAGTTGCAGTGGGTGATTTTGAATTTGCCATTTTTCTTTAAACAACGCAGCATGAGCATTCTGTACATTCTGGCCTTGGCTTCTCCACAGATGTTAAAATGAAACAACTCCACCCTGTGTGGAAGGTTGAGAAGGATTAAAATATGCCACCACGAAAGCGAAGGTTTTCCTCCTCAGACCAAAGCAAACGATATTTAAGAATTAGCTTAAACAAGAAATTTATTCGGTGTGTTCTCTGTTGTGAAATTTACAGTCGGAATTTCAATCCAAAATGGAATGAAAACAAATTTCTAAAGATCTGGTCTTTCTTCCCGGCAGGGTGCTCCCAATTCCCAGTTGGCAGCATCCCTTGGGGCAGGGTTGAGGATGGTTGTGCTCTGCCATCATCGTGGTCTACTCGTTCTTTTCTCTCAGACGACCCTTCAAGGCTGCTCACCTTCAGCAAGGCTGTTTTGCCTTTGGCAGCAGAAACGATCGCTGGGGTGTTGCCCACCACCCTGCTGCGTTATTAAATGCAGGATGTCCTCAGAGTGGTGAGCACAGATTAAGCCCAGCCCAAGCCCCCGGAGAGAGCAGAAATCTTGTTACTGATGGACACCTGTTGGAGGCTGGAAGTGCCGATGGAGTTTTTGCCAGTCACTCCCAGGCACCATCTGGTGGTCACAGTTCTCACAAAATCAAGTTTTTTCCTGGAATCTGGTTCTTTATGAGCAGCAGTAAATACAAGTAAAGCTCTCGGATTCCGCCTCCCCTGCAAGGCGGGAGCAGCTCTGCCAAGGGTGGAATGGCTGAGCTTAAAGTAATGTGGGCGGTGGGAGACGCTGAGACCTTGTTTGGGAGTTCAAGTATGTCTTTGTGCAGTGGAAGAAAGCTGAGCAAAGGAGAAGGGAGATTAGCAAGTGAGCGACAGTAGGCAGGAGACTGGAAAGCAGGGGAATCCGTTCAAATAAATTAATGCTCGCTCATTTGCAGCAGGAGGGATAATACATTAGGTATGTGTGTTTTTTGGGGGGTTGTCAGGGTTTGTTTCGGAGGACATCTTGCTTTAGAGCAGCATCTCTCCTCTGCTGTGAGGGAAACGCGCGAGTGTTCCCAGGTACGATGTGGCTGCAAAGATGGACAGAAGCACCGAAGGGGCTGGGCTCCAAACGTGAAACGCTGATGTTTCTCTGCGCCACGCGTGGTTACGCTGTGGGACTCCTGGCTGCTTGGGGTGCTAGCCAACAGACGTGTGCTTGGGTTCCAACAGTGCTCAGTCAATTTGGGAGAAGAAATGTTAATTGTGGGCTACTAAACATAGAGATGCTCTTCTCCAGGAGCCAAAATCACTGGCAGTCAGGAGAGTGGCCTGGGGGCAGGGACGCTGACTACATTTGTCCTGATCTTCTAATCTACTTTATGCATCTGAGGGTTATTGGGCTAGCTCAGTTTTTAGTTCCTTCTTTTGTTCTGGGTGTTAGAGCTTAGGGGGCACGTGGCACACAAAATTGCAAGCTCTCTCTGCCCTGCTTAGCTTGGGTTGGAAGCACCACGGCTTATTTATGTATGTATGTGGCCAGGGCTGATCCAGCAAGCGTGCTGGGCATACAGATTAGGGTGCTTTGGGGTGCTGTATAGACATGCTTTTCTGAGCATCTTGAAGTTACGTTCTGTCCCGCTTCCCACCTGGAAGGTCCTGTTTGCTCTTCATGCTGCCAGTCTGGCTCGCAAGGGGGGTGACTGGAGGAGCGACCACACCGGGGGAGTGACCGGAGGACCTTCCGTTGCGGGTATCTCAGGAGGCTGCACCCTAGCCTGAGGGTCTCTCAACCCCCTGAGAAGTGCCCTCTTAGGAAGGGTACTTCTAAAACTGTGGTACAAGAGAATTGGTGGGAGACGAGAGGTATCTGGAAAGGATACAGCTGGCTAAATTTTCCTGTTATCACTTAAAATTCCAGTCACTTTCCTGCTGATGCTTCTGTCCATGATCAAAGTGGAATGGGATCAGACAACCATAAAATGTATTACATTGATTTTTTTCCTCCCCCTCCCCCCCAGCCCTTTTTTTTGGTCCTATATACAGGCATGACCTGTAATGGAGAAGCTACCATGCACCTGCTTTGGCTCCCAGTGGCAGATGAGGATAGCTTTCTTCCAATTATAGGGTCGTTGTTGGGCTTGTTCCTTGCTAAGATGACCTTGCATCGGCTAGGTCAGCAGGAGATTGCCCGTTCCTTCCCTGAGGTATCCATTTAGAGACCTAAACATCAGCTAGGTGTATATGATCTTAATGACACTCTGATCAGGCTTGTATGCCTCTGTCTTACGAGGACAGAACTCAGCTCTAAGTGTTTTAGTCAGTAGATTTTTAGCTTAGTTTGCTATGAAATAAGGGCTAGCTCATGATGGTGTGGGCGTATACTTGCACAAGCAGGGCTGCGCATCTCAAGCCTGTAACTCTGAGCCTCATTTCAGCAGAATTTGACAAAATAGTAGGGAGTTTCAAGGTGTTAGAGTAAAGACGAGCAACCCTGCTAACGTTATCTGAAGGAAAAGATGCAACGTGTGACTGGGGAATAGAGAAATTGCACAAGCGAGAGTTGTTACAGAAGCATCTGTGGGAAGGAGCTTCCAAACCAAAGCTGTTAATCCTCCGTGGTGGATTCTCCCACACAGCCTTTCCGATGCCGGTAGAAACAATACACAGAGCTGGTGGAGGCGAGGCAGCCGGTGCCCAGGCTGTCCTCTGTTCATCAGTAGCTAGCAAGAGCCATCAGGCTTTGTCAGAGAGTTTGATTCAGTCTTGCAGATGGGAAGTGAGACTAGAAATGATGGGAGATAGCATACTCCCTGTTCATATGAGGGTATCTGGGCTACAGGAATATTGGTTATGCCCTAATGCTCCAGCACACCTGACGCGGCACGAGGGCTGTCATCAGTCAAGTCTTTCCTGCCCTTTCAGAGTACAGTACTTGCGTATTGGCCCATCAATACTGATGTGACAATAGCCCCATCGCTAGACTGTTTAGGCTCTACAGGGAGGAATAGTAGAGTTAGGTGTCTGAAGCCCCACTCGTGTCTCATCACCTGGGGATGGTGTTCCTTGAGGTCGACATTTGTCTTATAGCTTCCTCCATAGGAGTTATCTAGCCCAGCATGCCTCCTTGATCCAGGGAAGGAAACGTGCTATGTGGCAGTGTGGTTCATCTGCCCAATTTTAGCTCCTCATGGGTAAAATTAATAGTGCCGTAGAAGTACCTAGACAACAATGCCTGCGCGGAGCAGTCTCATTCCAGGCATAGGTATCAGTGGTGATATTAGTTGGTGCCAGAGATGATATTAGTTGGTCCCAGAGAAGACTCTTGGAGTCAAGGACACCGGACAGCATTGGCCCTGCAGAGAGGAACAGGAGTGCACCAAGTCTTGGGCCGGTGGCAAAACCGAGCGACTAAATGCAGAAATGTGAGTTGAACAACTGTGTCAGGGTGAATCAGCATGGAGTCTTCAACGCAGCTGATTTCCACAGGAAGGTTACACGCTGAACTGTGGGGACTCTACTGGTTAGCTCTCCACCAATGATAAAAAGTGACTCAGATGGAGAAAGAGGTTCTCCAGATGCTCACAATCAAGGGGGATTTTGAGAGGGAGGCAGATGGTCTTTGTGGTCCTTTGTGCTCAGTTGTAGCTTGCTCCAGGTACGCTGACGTGCATAGAGTCTGCAGTGCTGGAGAGGATGAGCAGGAGAGAGACGTGTGGCAGCGTTACTTGGGGACTGGTGGAAATGGTGCACAGGGAAATGAATTGGTGGCTTGATTACAGTGTGTAATTACCTCTGGGAGAGACAATGTCAGCCGCTAAGAGACTATTAAATCCAGCTGAGAAAGCCATGATAATTTTTTGGGGTCTTTCTCCATCTGTTAAAGTTAATTTTGTATCTTCAAAGTTAATTTCAAGCCTTCACTGATTTTAAAACACCTATCAGTAGTCTGTTCGAATGCTGGACTTGGCCCTGCAGCGCACGACTCAGCGGGGACCAGCTGGAAAGCAAAATATCGCTAATGGACAGGGAAGAGAATTGCAGCATGAAATCTGTTTCCATCGCCCCTCCGCTGGAGGAGCACGGCTCCGCGCAGGGAGTGAATCGGGCCTGGAGCAAACCTTGTGGAAGGATTGCAGCCAGCTTTGCATCCCCACCTTACCGACCGCAGCAAGCTGTAAGAGCTGGGGCTGGAGGCCAGCCAGCTCCTACCCCTGTCTTTCTCCTTCCTTGGTTTGGTACGCGGCACAAAGGGGTTCCTCTGATCTCAGGGGTCCTAGGGCTGGATTGGGGAGTTTGTCACTTACCTGCCACCTAGTGACGGACATGGGTGGGCAAAGGTGGGTCATTTTCTTCATCGGATGTGTTCATGGGCTGACGTTCTGGGTAAGACGTCTGTGTCTGCTCTACTCCCAGCAGTCACAGGTGGACTCAAAACCAGCAGAAGTGAACTAGAGCACTAAACAGGCCTAAAACTCCCATGGAAAAGGTTTAATATGTTATGTGTTCTCCGTTTTGCCACTCTCAAACTGGTGGTGGAGCGATTTTGGAGTACAAGTCTATTGATACAACTGCACTGCTGATCGAATTAAAACTCAGCGACGAGACCTTCACTCCCCCCTCTCCCCCCCCCGCCAAAAAAAAAAAAGGTTCTCTTTTCCCCATTCCTCCCAGTACTTGTTTTTCAAATTTAGCACATCACTTGAATTATTGAACATCAAATTATTTCATGTCTCCTACTTCTTCAGCAGGAGCATGATGGCTATTGACAACAGTCCATCAATCATGTTTTAAAAAGAGCCATCAGTATTAGGCAGGAGAAAGAATGATTTGAGGATTTCCAGCAAAAGCTGAAAATATCACTAATGAAATCTTTTTTGCACGTGAAATCTTTTCCTAATGAAAGCCTTAAGTTGTAACCAGAAGCTGTGTGCTCTCAGAATGCCTTATCCTGGCATTGTTCTGGTTGTCCCCAGCTAAAAGAAGATGATATATCTTGGACTCACAATGCAATTTAATTGGTGTCCAGATGGTTTTGTGAACAGTGTTGTACAGGCTGCATTTGAATAAGCATTTTCCTCTTGGCTGAAAGTGCTTCAGATAAAGCACAAATGCAATGCATAAAAATGTCATTGGCTTTTGATCACCCCATGCCATGTAAACTCATGAATTTAAGTGTTCCATGGAGGTCAGAACCAACGAAGGGAGCAAACCACTGCCATGGATTCCTCTGAGATGTAGTAATTTTGGGGTGTTTAAAAGTTAGCTGGTAATCCTCTGTTTTATTTTTAGCACTGATTTTCATCAAGAAAAGTAGCCAGCATGGGGAGAGGAGACAGAATCCGGCCCTGGCTAAAATGGAAAAAAAACTGCTCAGGAAACCTAGGGCAGTAAATCCGCTTTCTGGGAGAGGGCTGGGCCCTTAGGAGTTAATGTATTGAAATACGTTGCAGACTCTGGTTGCTTTTTTCTCCTTTTGGTTGTCTCGGCAGGTGGAGACATCTGAAGGACGCTTTGCCAAGACACTGAACTTCTGTTAAATCTCGTACCAGGGAGATGCTAATGATTTCCACAGCTTTCTCCCTTGCTTGCAACTAATGGCGGCGCGTGCTCAAAGCAGGTGCCCGTTTGGCATGCCTAGATGATTTGGGCAGGGCAACTTAGGTAGCACAACCCAAGAAGGCCATGAAGTATTCACGTCATAAGGCTTGTGCTACCTCCAGTATAAATCGTTTGACACCAGGTGTGGGGTGTCTCTGGACATTGGGGAGGCAGGCCAGGCGGGGAGTAGGGTAAGTGGCCAGCGAGCCCGGTGTGTGAGCCCGTCCCTGGCAGTGAGACAACGGGTGGAGGTGGTTGCTGGAGAGACCAAGGGTGTCCCAGACAGCTGCTGGAGACACCATGGGGGTCTCAGTTGTCGGGGGTCTTGGATCCCGGTGAAAATGTCTTCATTTCCACAGTTAGCTCAAACTTCTAAGGTGCATCCAACTATTTTATACTGTATTTTTCCAAGACTTCACGTTTTCAAGCATAAATTAAGCACTTAAGAAATTGGAAGAGGGTCTCTTCAGCCTTAAAAGGCAAAGTCTGGTGTGGTCATTATTTGTTGATATTAAGTTTGCTGTAAAGAACTGAATATGGGCATGGGGTGAGAGAGTTTCAGACGAACCCGATTTCCCCCCAGTGCATTCGGCAAACTGAAAAGTACCCACATACAAAGGAAATGATTTTGAGCAAAGTAGAACATTTCACCCAGACCAGAAGAGAATATTTTCTGCCATAAGCATATCACATTGAAATAAAAGCTAGAAGAGAATCAAAGGAGCTTTGAAAAAGTTCAAGGGAAATGACTGAAACTCAAAACAGCCTGTTTTTTTCACAAATCCATTTTCTGTCACAAAAGTTTTGGGCTTGAAATGCTGCTGTAAGCGTTGACGCTGCTGGGAACAAGACTTTGAGCTGGGCATCGGGGGTCTGATTTGGGGTCCTCCTAAGGACAGACCAATCCGCAGTGACTGGCAGTAAAATTTTTTTTTGGTGGGGGTTCAGCAGAGCAGACCGAGGCATCACCGGGCTGCTTGTAGTCTACGTTGGGACCGGCTGCAGAAATCTGGATCTGGACCTTTAGATTTTGGCAGAGCTCATGAGAGTCCCTCACAGTCCTGGGAAGCTGCGCCTGGCCTTGGGTGCCGGAGTACCACTGAGACACAAAGTCTGATGGCCAGGTCCAACATCTGTTACAGGAACGGGTTGCGTAAGTCTCCCAAGGTTTCCCCTGGCTTTATGAGAAGCCATAAACCTTGTTCTGATATATGGTCCTGTCATTAGGGAGATATGCCAAATTATACAGATGGCTCCCATGCCAAAATCTTCTCTGGAAACGCATCTGTATCGTATAAAAGTTGTCCAGCCAGCCTTATTTCTTTCCTCTCAATTCTGCATTGCCAAGACCTTCTGGCAAGAAAGTGCTTCTTGTTTTTGCAGTTGAAATGCAGCAGAGAAGTACATAAGAACAAGGGTAATATCAAAAAACAGCTGGTAAATGCCGAAGAGAGACCTCGAGTATCAGAGCTGTTGCCAAACAAAATTATGTAAGATAATATTTACCTGTCTCCTGGGATTTGTTACTGCTGGGGAAAAATGTCCTGTAGATTGCTGGAGGGCTCCTAGCGCAGAAGAACAAGGAAACGAATGTCAGGACTTGAAGGAATAAAACACAGACAGGTTTTGCGGTCAGGTGAGGATCTTTCTGCATTAGTGTTCCTAATAAACAGGAGGTTTGGGAGGCTGTTTTTCGATAATTAGACAAACTGCAGTGGGTTAAGAGGTTTAGAAATGAAGCTGAGAAAGGCGGTTGTGGTGAAGGTAGAATGCCCGTTGGATATGCTTTGGCTTGGGTTGGGGATGCTCACTCCCGCTCTGTAAGACAGCTCTGGAGGCATTGCTGTGCTGCGTCGAGCACTGTAGGTGCCGATGTGGCAGGGAGAGGGACCGCAAGATCTGCAGCAGTGTGCCTGTTCGCATCGGGAGCACCGAGACACTTGACTTTGCGTCTTCTCTACAAGCCCCGCTGTGTCTCTGTCTAACAGCACTGTTCTCACCCGTTGTTTTCTCCATCAGCCGTCATTCCTCTGCCGGCAGTAGATGAATGCAGGCAGTCTTGGCTGAGACGCTTTGCAGGGCTCTGCCCAGCGGCTCGTTAAATTGAGTTCAGCCCTCTGGTGCTTCCCCCAACGTGCTGTGGCTCTGAAAAGCACCCGCGTGTGATGATACCCTCTGCTGCCCTAGCACTGGCTGAGCTGAGCCTGCGGGGGCCTGGAGATGTGAGGTGAGGATCCGTGTCACTAAAGGGGCTGCTGGAAGGAGGAGGAGGGGTGGGTTGGTCGTCCCTTGACATCCTTTCCAGAGTGGAGGTTTGCCCTAGTTCCTGAGCATAGCCCAGTTGCTACTGCTTCCCCTGTCCCTCTGGTGGTGGCACCCGGGTGAAGAAGTGCTGCCCACCGGAGATCCTGCCAGGGCTTCAGCAGCCCCTCAGGTCTCAAGGGTTTCATCACATCGTCTGACCCGTGTGGTGTACAGTGTTCATTTTTAACCTTCAGGAGAGGAACATGAGTTTTCAGTTGTTACCTTCAGTTCGACTTTGCCCGGTCTAATGCTCAGAAGGTCAAATTATTTGTCCCTTCTCAAATCTTGCTGCACATATGGCTTGAAGGCATATATCCCGGTACCTGTTGTGCAGAGGTAAACATCTGCCTTTGGCTGCAAGTGAGACATCTATAATGAAAAAGAAAAAAAATAAGCATGGGAAGCTCTTATTTCAGAGGCAGACATGATTTGGGGTTTGAAAGTTTCCAGTGGGGTGGAGGTGGGAGGTCAGCTGTGGCTCCTATCCTGTCCCACAGGGCATAGGAACAAAGGGCAGAGAGCAAAAGAAGGAGATGCCAGATAGAAAATTAAGCAATCCTTTTTTTTCCCTCCTTAAAAAGCACAGCCAATTCATTGCTATATGATCTGAATGAAACCATGTATTTTTCTAGCTCCTACCGTGTTTTTGACATATCTAAGAGTCAAGGCAGATGGGGAACCTCGGTTTTGGGAAGTCCAGGGCTGGATTCAGGTCTGGAAGAAACTTTATCTGAAGACAGATTGTCAGACAGCTGCTCTCTAGAGGTTGTTACTGCTGTTGGCTTTCTTCTTCTGCAAAGCACTGGTGGCAGCCACTGTTTGAACTTTGCTTGCCAAAACACACACACACGTGCAAGTGTGCATATGCGAAAGCACCACGTCTCCTTGCCCATGGCTCATTCTTCGTACCTTCGTTGCAGGGCTGTTCCCAGAGCATCAGCTAATTACCCCTCCTCCTTCCCAGAGCGTGGCTGGCGGCTGCCTTTGGACAAGGCTCATTGAAACAGAGCCAGGGCGAATCGAAGTCAATCGGCGCACAGGGGAAAAGTCCCGCTTCGCTAACCCAGGCGGGATGACTCCAGCAGAGACATTCATCTCCGTTTCCTGGCTCTCTGGGGAAGGGATGAGTGACAGATGCTGGAAAGAGCTTGTACCATTGGATTTTTAAAATGTATTTTCTTTTACCGTCGCATTGCCAAGCTTGTGAGTTCAAGGAGCAGGAGGCAATGCCCCAGATTTGTAAGATGGGCACAAAGCTCATTCTCTTGCAAAAGAGGAAAAATCAGTGTTTCCTCCTATTTGCCCTCTGGGTTTTGAGGCTGCAAATGCCGCGTAACCAGCTCTGCCCCCACGACAGACTTTTCACAGATCGGTTGGCAACAGCAGAGCAGGGGTCACTGCTGCAGAGCGAATCGATGCTCAGTAAGGATTTTGAAAGTATGCAGATATGACTTATACTTATTGTGGTCTATGGGTATGGTCTGGCTAGCAAGCAAATGCTCCCTAACAGTGAAAACCTTCCCCATGAACCAAAGTAAAGCTCTTAACACACCCCATTATAATGTCCTGTCCAGCACAGGATCAAGTAAGGAAGGTTTTTCCAGACACTAATCCCTGAAACTCGTGCCTCCTGTTGCCTGTCTGTGGCTGAAGATCAAAGCACAGTGATATCTGTCAGGAGGGGACAGGAGTGGAGAAAGATCTGAGCCGGTGAACCAGAGATGGACAGCAGAGACTGGAGCAGGCAGCAGAGAAACAGGGCTTGGCAGAGTCTTGCTCTGACTCGAAAAGCTTCGGCTGTGAGTGGGGACGGAGCCCGGACACCAGCTGTGCGGTGTGGCCCTGCTGCACGGGCACCCGCGCCGGCGTGTTGGCTGTCGAGCCAAGAAGGTCTGCAGTGTGGCGTTTGGGCGAGGGAACAAAACCTCACCAGCTGTCCCACTGCGAGCTTCATCTGCCCTGTGGAGCTCCAGCAGGCTGAGCAGCTGTCCTGCAGGCATGGTCTGTACCAGCAGTGGGCCTGCTGCTAAGTATCACTCGGGTGCATTTCTGAGCTCAAGCCTGTTGATGGAGAGATTTATAGGCTGGACTGGGTTGATACTGCTGTAGGTGTAACTAGGCTGTGTTTTTACAATGTTTTTATGTTTGTGGGCTCCACGGGATCCATTACCCTCCTGCCAGATGGCCCCTGAGATGATGGTGGAGCAGCAAGGGCTTCTCTCTTTGCTGTTGCAGAAGATAAGCCAAGCCACACAGAGCCAATTCTTTTTTTTTTTTATATATAACATAGGAAGCATCCATACCACTGTTGGGAATTGTACCTGTAATTGGGTACTCTGTCCTTTTTAGACAAGAGAACTTACTTGAGAGGGGAAAAGTGACCACTCCTGAGTGAGGACTGCTTTCCAATAAAAAGCACACCTCCAGAGTAAACCAGGCATGGAGACAGTCTCCTTTGGTGCTCGTAACCCTGTCTTTGTAGGAACAACTGCTCCCTTATTTGAGTTCTGCTCTCCTTTCTGGAGTCAGTGATATCTTCCAAGGAGGTCAAAAGGTTAATTGGACCGAGGAGAACAAGTTATCCGCGTGGAAAGGGATGCTCTTTAGTTTCACGCACAACTTCATCTCTGTGCATGTTTATGCATCTGCAGCCACTTCTTCAGGTTCCTTCGGGGTCTGCACTTCCTTCTGCAGACCCTGAAGGATGACCACTGCTCATTCACCTCCATGTAGTTCTTTCTTAGAGCTTGGGAGAGGGGAATGCCGTTGCTGTGCTGTGGCAATCGCTGCACAGGCAGGAGGAAACTCCTGCCGCCCTCCTCTCCAGGTGCTCTGGAGGAAGCCCTGGGGTGGTTATAGCCTTTCCCCCTTCTCACGGCAGCTGGAGCAGCCTGGAGCCGTGGTGCTGCTCTGAAAACAGATGAGAGACAGGGCCGCGGGAGCGACTGTCATGCTCTTTGCTCAAAGCAGAACCTGCAAAGACAGAAGTAAAGGAAATAGTCAGCAATGTCTGCCTCCTCCTCCTCTGTGCGTTACCCAACACCTAAAACCCACTAATAAATATATAATGAACAAGGAAATGTAGTGGGAGCCCTAGGAATGCTCTGTGTTGCTTTTCAGGAATTGAAGTTTCATCAATTGGTTTGCATTGACTATTATTTTTTTTTTAATAACAGCTAAAAATCTCATAAGAACATCGGAGGAAGGTGCATATGTAGATGTGACCCTCTAGATTTTTTAATAGCAATCCTGAGTGAACTGAAGCGTGTTGGGAATTCGCATTATGCGCAGAAGATAGCGATGGACAGTGGACAGTCTTCCCCTGATTGATCGGACTAATAGAGATCCGAAGTACCACAGTAGCTGCTTTATGGTCTGGAAGTGTCTCAGTCCTTCCTGTCTGGCATGTTCACCTACCACGTTGTAGCCATCAGTGGGACTTCCGATAGCCAGACTCTGGCCGATCAGTGGCCAGTCACTTGCCAATCAGGCAAGCCACTCTGCACAAAGTCATGGTGCGTTTAGCAAGTGCCGGGTTTGGAGCCTCTCAGGACATTAAATTTTCCAGGCTGCAGCTTTTGTTTGCTGATCATACACTATTTTCTGTGAGACAGCCCATATTTTGAGGACAAAGAGCAGGGTTGAATTTATATACTGGTCTTTTCTTTTTCAGAGCTGAGACCCTATTTTTTTCCCCACCTTTCTTGCCCATTTATCTGTGGTTTTACACCTTATATTCCCAGCTGGCACACAGTACCCCTTTGCCACTGGCTGGATTGATCCAGGCTGCAGGTGGGGTTTCACTTTTCCTCTGAACTGACTCGAGACCAATCAGTTTGAATCTATCGGGACGTCGTCGGATGCTGAGGGTCAGGGCCTCTTTGATCCCAACGGTATACAGGGACCGGGTTGTAAATCCTTATCTGTGTCACTGCCCCAAGGCACGCATGCTGTGCTTGCAATAGCCTTGATTGACACACCAGGAGCACCGGGAAAGTGGGTGATACCCAACTTGACACCCCAGCCTTCATGCCTTGAGGCATTAAGCCGGTGGGTCCAAAAGCTAGAGGGGGGCGGTGGAGATGTTGACAGCCACACAAAGGGGTAGAGAGACTATGTGAAGACAGACTACTTCACCCCTCCCTTCCTTTTCCGAAATCATCGGAGCATGCAGCTGTTGAGCACAAGAATTTTGATTTTGCTTTATTTCTAGGCGGTGTTGCAAGCGTGATGAGCCATACGGAGAGATGGGTGGATATGAGGATTGTCTCACCGGTTCTGACATGCTGACACCTGCCAGATGTGGATGTGGTCCAGCACAACCAAAATCACAGCTCTTCACATCCAATCTGAATTCGTCTCTCTCTTTCGCAAAAGCACAGACCTCATCTGGGACGTCTGGGCGGGGGGTGCGTTAACAAACAACCCACCCCTTATCTGCTGCCTGTTTCTGAGAAGCCTGCAAGCCCCATGAAAGTCATAAAATACTGCAACTGAACCAGTGCCACTTCAGCAATCGAAAAGCAGAGTTCCCAGGGCTTGCACGGTGTTTTATCAGTCATTACTGTTAGATTTTAATAATTGGACAAGGCGCAGTCACCTGGCAATGAATGCCGAGCCGTGCAGAACTGGTTATGCACAGAGGATCGCGTCTCTTCTGTGTGTGCTCCGGGAGGAGACGGACTGATCCGGTGCAAAGCGCTCTCAATTTTTGACGAGGCTGGATGAAGCAGGGTGAGCGTGCAGAGGACCGAGCTCGTTCTCTGACTGCACTGAGCTTGAACTTAAGAACCGACTCCATGATTTTGTGCAACCACGACGGCCTTGTAGTTTCTGAAGTCCAATGACTATCGTGAGCTGCGGCAAGAGCTGGGAGGGATGCGGCGCAGACAGAGCCTACCAGGTGGAGGAACAGCCTGGCTCTTTTATCACGAGCTGTCAAGCCCTGCTGAGGGCCAACGTGCATTAGCCAGGCGTGAGTACAGAGCCAGGCTAACACGGCTGGTTAGCAACCAGACCAGAGCAGGAAAGTCTGGCATGTTCCCTGCCTGCATTTCCAGGCTGGGTCTTGTCTCAAGTCTCCGCTCGCCACCCTGCCTGCTGGTGTAGTCACGCTGACAGCATCTGCCTAGGGCTGGTGTCTCCTTGCCTTCCGGCGGCTAAATGTGGAAACCAGGGTTTGGGCACATCCATCCTCGACAGGTCAAAGAATCACTCCGCAGCCCTGCCATCATGCTACGAGGGAGAAACCCTCTTTCTTGCTCTCCTTTTTCACAGCCTGGATCGCAGGCACGTCAGTGAGATGTTGCTGGGCTCAAGTCCGAAGTTATCTCCTTGCTGGCTTGGATGTAAGCATACTTGACCTTTCTGCTCTCTTCTCACCCAACTTAGGGGCCTGTTGTGCCTCCGCAGTCGGTGCTGGCAGCAAGAAGAGCAAAGAGGTAGGGGGTGAGCCCGCTTCGTTTCTGATGGATGAAGGAATCATAGAATCATAGAATCATAGAATCATAGGGTTGGAAGGGACCTCTGGAGATCATCTAGTCCAACCCCCCTGCCAGAGCAGGGTCACCTAGAGCAGGTTACACAGGAACATGTCCAGGCGGGTTTTGAATGTCTCCAGAGTTGGAGACTCCACCACCTCTCTGGGCAGCCTGTTCCAGTGCTCTGTCACCCTCAAAGTAAAGAAGTTCCTCCTCATGTTTAGGTGGAACTTCCTATGTTCAAGTTTGTGCCCATTGCCTCTTGTCCTGTCCCCGGGCACCACTGAAAAGAGCCTGGCCCCATCCTCCTGACACCCACCCTTTAAGTATTTATAAGCATTGATAAGGTCACCCCTCAGCCGTCTTTTTTCCAGACTGAAGAGACCCAAATCCCTCAGCCTTTCCTCATAAGAGAGGTGTTCCAGTCCCCCAATCATCTTTGTAGCCCTCTGCTGCACCCTTTCCAGCAGTTCCCTGTCCCTCTTGAACCGGGGAGCCCAGAACTGGACACAGTACTCCAGGTGCGGCCTCACCAAGGCAGAGTAGAGGGGGAGGATGACCTCCCTCGACCTGCTGGCCACGCTCTTCTTGATGCATCCCAGGATGCCATTGGCCTTCTTGGCCACAAGGGCACATTGCTGACTCATGGTCATCCTGTTGTCCACCAGGACTCCCAGGTCTCTTTCCACAGAGCTGCTCTCCAGCAGGTCAGCACCCAACCTGTACTGGTGCATGGGGTTGTTCCTTCCCAGGTGCAGCACCCTACACTTGCCCTTGTTGAACTTCATAAGGTTTCTCTCTGCCCAATCCCAGTGAGGAATGCCGATGCCACCAGTTCGGAAATGTTTTCTGCCCTGCCTGGCACAATCCAGCACTGGTCTTGTAAAGGAAATCCAAAAGCTTGTTTCATGGTCAGGGCTGCGATGAAAAGAAAAGCTTCTCATGGGAAGCTTGATGTGAGCCCTCGCAAATCACCGGCACCTGAGATCCGGGTCTCAGAGAGGTCTCTGGGGATGGGGGAAAGTGGTGCAAGGAAACAGGCAGTGTCAAGAAAGGCACAAGGGATATCTACGGGAGGCAATCAGGTTTTGCAGGGAGGAAAGAGACTGTCTGCACATACAAAGCAACCCTTAGAAAATAGGCAGGCATCCAGGCTGCTGTGTTTCTCTAAGTGCAGAAGCTGCTGGCACTGGTGAACCAACAAACATCAACCCTCTAAGAACAGAGTGAAAGGGCAAGAAAAGCCCCGTGGTGAGAAGGGGCACCTTTGTGGCTGCTTTTGTAGGAAGATGTTCCATTTAGGGCTGCAGCATCCTTTGCAAAAGCGAAATGCCACTGTAGCTGTGATTGCCTAAAGTGAAGCTATTTCTCTGCCTTCTGTTTGCTTTGCCTGGCAATTGTCAGGCAGTGAGTGGAAATGAGGAAGAGAACACTTTTCTCTCTTAAAAACAAAGCAAATAGTGTTTTTGCAGCTATGAAAGCAAGTAATTTTCTTTAGAAGCTGATGACCTGATTTTCTCTTGAACGGCACGTTAAACTCCTGCACAGCCTGGCACGCATGACGTTCTCTGAGCTCAGTCTCTTGCTTTCAAACTCTTTGCTTGAAAAGGTGCTGTTGCAAAGCTTCTCCTGTTTCTGTACACTGTACGTACTGGGCTCTGGCTTTGTGTCAAAGTCCAGCTGTTTGCCGTCATCGTACGGAGATGAAGGAACCCTCTTCTAGTCCCTCCTCATTCCCTAGTTATTAGACAGCAGCGCGGATGCTTCATTAGCAAAGCCATCCAGATGTTTGGCTTTGTGGGGCATGTCAATTAATTTGATTTCCATTAAACTTCACTTTCAGGATTGCCCGCACGGCCCCTACAGCTGTGGGGAAAGTGATGCGCACACTCAGCTGCAATTTCTCCCTGACCTCTTAAACCAGAGCCGCGGTGGGGGGGAGAAGGGACGCGTGCCGGTTGCCACAGTAATAAGCCACCTTGAAAAAACCCAGGCTTTTTGTCTGCCTTGTGGAAAACATTTCACCTGCCAGACATCCCTGAGCAAGGTGGGCGTTACAGGGAAGTGTTTAAAATCACTGTTGCTTGTGCCCTCGCTGGGCTCATCAGCTGGAGTGATGGCAGCACTTCAGGCTCAATTCAGGAAAGGGAACGCTTGAGCAAGCACAGGCTTCACTGAAGCACGGGACCAAACGCCCTGCAAATTTAGACCTCTATAACTATTTCTTCTCACCTTGGTCCCTACAACAATTTAGGAGCCGTGAGCTCCAGGCTTCTCATCTGTATTCACCTTTAAGATTCCCCTTGGGAAGCGAAGGAAACGAAGGGGAATGTGGAAAAGACAGTTTCTCTGCTGGTGTCTCTTTGAGATGTTCCAGAAGAAAACAGTTCTCTGACACCAATTAACTCTAGCACAGGATCTGCTGATTTTAAGTGGAACATCAAATCTCACTGAGATAGAAATAACTCTTTTATGCCTCCCTCAGTTCTCAACACTTTATCAAAGCCTGGGCCTGGGCTCCTGCCAGGTCTTTTCAGAAATAATGAAATGATTATTCTTAGCTCCAAGCTAGGAAGAAATTCTACTGCAAAAAAAGCAAAACGTACCCTGCATTTGTTACAATTTTACCCCTCGTTTTCATTAAGTACTCCTTCCTGGTCTGGCCTGGCAAATATGTTTGCAATTGCAAGGTTCATTGAATTTTTTTTTCACCTTGTATTTCTTGTTCTTCTATCCTACAGGGCTGAAAATTGGACGATGATGAAGGTAAAATGACTTGAAGGCAAGCCAAGGAGGAGCGGAGGAACAAGGCAAACACGGTGGAGAAGGAGAGACCCACTGGAGCAGGGAATGCCGAGGAGAAGGTAAAGAAGCGACTGATTTATGACCACCTGGTGAGAAGACAGATGGAAGACGGTGTGGGAAGCTTCTGGAGGAGTGTCCTGTGGATTTCAAATGAAGTAGAGGGAGACAGGGGCAGAAAGCGAAGGTAACAGAGGCCAGCGGGGCTTCTTGGGGGAAAGTTCTGCTACAGATTTGCGGCTGGAACTTTTTTCCCCCAGGGTGAAAGGTAAATTCATCAATGCCACCATACTAGGTAAACTCCTCTTGGTTCTGCCAAGTTAATCATATCAGAAACAAAACAAGTCAGACGAGAAGAAAATTTCCCTCTTGGTATTTTGAAATGAAACATTCATTCCAAACATCCTTCCTTGGACGCTTTCTTCCCTTGTTTATAAAAAATGAGAAAATTGATTGTGCAAAGCAGAACATTTGTTCCCCGTTGCTTCAGTGTTTCACTGAACTTCGAGAAACATTTTGGCATTTGTTGGAAATATTAAGACTATTCTGGTTAGGGAGGAGTCTGAATACCTTTCTTAATTTTGGATGCCATCATTGCCAGCAACGCAAGAGTAAATGTTAAGGCTCTCGGTTATTTGCTCTGGAAAATCCCCTCTGACCTGAGGATGGGCCTAAAAGCAAAACTTCTGGGATGGGGCTTTGGGCTTGGTAAGAGTCTTGGATAAAATGCGATACTAGTGGGTTCGAAACAATGTTGGATGAAAAAAGGGAAGGCAAGTCCCCTGCGGGTGGTCGAGCACAAAGATGACACTTCTGGCTCTGGGGGCTGAGAGAGGTTTGTGGGAAGTATTGCTGCATGTTTGTCCTATTTTTATACTTCTCCGAGTCATCTGTATTCCCATTGCCAGAGAGGGTACGGGATCAGACGCACTGTTGGGCTGACTGTGAGGTCACTCTTTCCATTCTTGTTTTAAGCTTTTATAAAGACAGAGAAAACAGGTTCCCCTGAGCTTTTAATGGCTGGGGAGATGGTGGGGAATAACAAGTGATTCAGGCAAGGTTTCCACTGGTATTTCTCCATGTACACACAGTGTCCTGCCTTGAGTATCTTTCCAGTGAATGCATTAAGGCAATTTATGGGGCAAGTGAGACTGGTGAGAATATGAGGATGGTGCAATCAGAGTTAATTAAATGTGCTGAAGTGAAGCAAAGAGTCTGGATTCCCAACGTCCATATAAGCTCACCAAGGATGAAATGAAGATGGAGAAATCCTTTAGGTCTTGTGTGTGATATGAAGTTTTGAGAGGCATCTTTAAGACACGCCGACTAATGGGCCTTTTCAGGCAGAATGGATTTAATATGTAACACAAGCAAGTGAAGCACTGAATAATTTAGACTGGAAAGGACCTCTGGTCTGCTTCTCCTGCTCAAAGCAAGGCCAGGAAGAGCAGGTTGCTCGTGTCTGTACCTGGTCAAATTTTGAATATTTCCCAAGGATGGAGTTTTTACATGTCCCTGAACCTCTGTTTTCATGTTAATCCTGACAAAAGAAGAAAATGAAATACAAAGAAGATCTTGGTTCTGTGGTGTGAAGTGGTTGGCACTGAGGACCTCAAGTCCTTGGCAGAATGAGGTCCCCTTTGTCACTATGAGCTATGTTCCTGGAGCACGTTTTCTGTTCAGTTTTGTATGAAAAAACACTTGTCTTGCAGGCTCCAAAGCCACTCTGCAATGTGACCCAAAGCTTGGTAAGAGGAACAGCTGGGGATTTTTTTCAAATGTAGACTCTTGCCTTGGATTATAAACCCTGTGTGCATGTTCAACGTTGGCTGTATCATCTTCTCTCAGGGAGTGTTACAACACATGCTTTATAATTGAGCAATTTCCTGAGTGCTTTTTAGGGCTGGGCCTGCAGGGGCCTGTAAATCTTATCTGGGGCTCTCCAGAGCCCTTCCCTCTCTCCACTCGCTTTGCTCCACGGGGGCCGTGACAAGAAGACCGTGTGAGATAAGGAGTGTGAAAGGGGAGACTTTGTTCTCCCCCTTTCCAAGTAAGCATCTCCACACAGGAGCACGCTGAATTCAAATGAAGGCATGGAAGGGTGTCTGAGGACCATTTTTTTTTGTTTTTAATTATTATTTTTATTTCTCTGGCATTGCTGTTTCTCTTGGGAAGAGCAAGCCTCTGTGTGAGATTGCATCTGCTGATCTTTCTGAAGGATATTTTAATAATGCTTCAAAATAAACAAACAAAAAAAAAGATTGCAAGGAAAGAGGGAGGACTCCCCAGACAGCCCACTGTTTTGACCTTTTGAATCTATTTAGGCTAAATATTTACCATTCTTAGCACTGAGTTTCCAGAGGAAAGGGCCTCTGTTGGAGCAGAGACTGGAGGTGGTCTGGCTTCCCTTGGGGTTCAAGGAGATCCCACCAGCTGTGCATAATGCTGGTCCTGTTTTCCTCGTAAGAGATATTCCCGGGAATCAGGCTATTCTGGGGGGTTTGTTCTTATTCTTTTAGCTGTAGGGACCAAGGAAGCTGGGAAGTTGAGCCAGCTCGTAGCAAGCAGGTGCATATCATGGGCAGCACGGTGGAGTTTGCACTGATCACGTTGCAGGAAGCAGTATAGAATCATAGAATTGCCTAGGTTGGAAGGGACCTTTCAGATCATTGAGTCCAGCCATCAACCTAATTCTGACAAAAACCATCACTAAACCATATCTCTAAGCACTATGTCTACCCATCTCTTAAAACCCTCCAGGCACAGTGACACAACCACTTCCCTGGGCAGCCTGTTCCAGCGCTTGATAACCCTTTCAGTGTAAAAATTTTTCCTGATATCCAGTCTAAACCTCCCCTGGTGCAGCTTGAGGCCATTTCCTCTTGTCCTATCGACTGTCACTTGGGAGAAGAGACCAACCCCCACCTCTCTACACCCTCCTTTCAGGTAGTTGTAGAGAGCGATAAGGTCTCCCCTCAGCCTCCTTTTCTCCAGGCTAAACAACCCCAGCTCCCTCAACTGCTCCTCACAAGACTTGTTCTCCAGACCCCTCACCAGCTTCATCGCCCTTCTCTGGATCCGCTCCAGCACCTCAATGTCTTTCTTGTGGTGAGGGGCCCAAAACTGGACACAGCACTCGAGGTGGTGTGTCCTCAAGTGTGTCCACATGCCTCACCAGTGCTGAGTACAGGGGGACGATCACTTCCCTAGTCCTAGTCACCACACTGGTCCTGATACAGGCCAGGATGCTGTCGGCCTTCTTGGCCACCTAGGCCCACTGCTGGCTCGTATTCTTCCGGCTGTCCACCAACAGCCCCAGGTCCTTTTCTCCCAGGCAGCTCTCCAGCCACTCTTCCCCAAGCATGTTTTCTTTCAAGACCCTCAGTGTCCTGGGCCAGGGCAGCATCCCGTCTGCCTTTGGACTTTGAAGGAGCCCACAGAGAGGACCCCAAGGTCTGATCTCCGTGTGCCACTCTTCTTCCCGTGCCGCAGCAGCTGGGGCTTGCTTCGTGACAGCCGAGTGCATGAATTTTTATATTGGCTGTGCAGGTGTGGCAATTAAGGATAGGTTGCTAGGAATGAAGCACTTTCACCGTTAAGCCCATCCTCCCCAGCACAGAGATGCTTCAGCATCTTAGTAAATGAAAGGAATGAAATCTATTTATTTACACGGTTTCCTCGGGAAGGGAGGATATTGTGATTTTCCTTGGTGGTATCCGTCTCCCTTACCCTTCCCTCCATCACTTTTTTACTCTTTCAGCTAGTTTCCACCAGATTTAACAGTAGGGAAGAGATCTCAAAGGTTATATGTTCAAACAGCGTTCCCCCCGCCTTCAGAGAGATGGCCATGTAGGGGAGGCACTGCAGGAGCTGTCGTCGGTGAAACAACTGAAATGTGAGCTTATTAGACATCAGAGAATCCTCAGATGGGAGATGAAACCTGTTAGCAAGGTATCCGGACTCCTACATTAGGGGTCATTAGGGCTTTTTTACCCCTCTTTACAGTTTTTGGGCACGTAACTCTGCCTCCTGCAGCTGTGAAGAGGCTGGGAAGGGAGCACCAGGGGACTCAGTGCTTTGGGATCAGCCTCAGTAACTGGATTTTCCTGTGGATTGCTGAGCAGGTGGAACAGCAGTGGCAAACCACTGAAAACAGCACATATAAATAACATTTGAAAATTAATCATGCCATTTCCTGCAAGTGATAAGAAAATTTGCCTTGTCTGCAAGTAATTTGCAGTCATTCATGGCGATTTCTAATATTTAAATACCAAGTAAATTAATTAATTGGCATTATTTTTAGTTAACTGATTTACTGTAATTGCAATGACTGAATAAACCAATTACTTAAAAAAAAAAAGGCCCAGACAAACACGCTAAATCAATTACTTACTATTTAATGGGAATTACTTGATGTTACAGAAAACAACAGAGGAACAAATCCTTTTATGACATCAGCAAAATTCAATCACTGTCTGGGGAAAGGGATTTCAGCGCAACATTATGTCTTTATTTAACTCACGAGATAACGTAATGAAATAGCGCAAATGCATGGGAGCTGCGAGCTCAGATGAACCACCACGCACTGTGAAGCAAGCAGCTGGGACATGGTCTTCTGAACCATCTCAGAAACAGGAAACACCACATTGGGTGACCAGGGCCTGTGCCAGGAAAGTTGTGACAACAGATAGCATCAGTGGATGCCTGGGTAAGTGCCACCTGTGCCAGAAAAAGAAATCCAGCGTTGGAAATCATAAGAGGACTGAAGAAGGTATTGGAGAACATCATTGTTATGGCTGCGGGCGGGGCTTACTGTTAGCCTGCACCTTGGACGTGGCGTTCAACTCCTGTCTGCTCTTCTTGGGAGGGTCTATTGGGAGACACTTCAACAAATGCCAATGGGAATGGTCAGGGTCCGTCATGGTTTCTGTGCGAGGAAACCATGGATGAGCAGACTAGGTCTGTTTGGCCTGGAAATATGGCGATGGAGAAAGTTGACGTGTGTGTCAGGGAGGACTGGAGAAGAGAGGGTTACACGAAGGGTGACTGAATGCACAAGAACCGTGCCCAGGGTATCCCAGCTGAAAACAGCTGGAGGCTGGGGTAGTGCCCAGGGAAGTGTCATCCAGCCTAGCGGAGCCCCTCGGCCAGGACCGGCGCATCTCCTCCCCATCCCATGGAGCAGGGCAAGAAACAAAGCCTGTTTTCCCACCAGCTTGGACATCATCAAGGCAATAACCTCAACAATAACCTCCTCTGCTGACAAGAGGCTGGACCCGCTCTCCATGTGTGCTGCTGGCCATCGGGAGCCCTTGTGCCCATGGATTGCAATCACCGTAACCGCTGAGCTCTTCCTGGCAATTTCCCCTCAGAGGATGCGCTCAATTTGCATCTCTCTATCCAGCCGGCGACTTTTCACACAACTTGGAGGAATTTAATTATCTTCCAGAGCTCAAATTATGTCTGATGAGCTTTAAATTGGGCAGCAGCTTCAGTATTAGTCGTGAGAAGGTAGACGGGCAGACGAACAGTGGTGTGCAGTGCGCAAACCCTGTCTCATTAGGAAAAGTGGGGTTAGAGCCCACCAGAGCTGTGGCGGACTCTAGTTAAATAGGCACATTATTATTTCCAGTCTCCTGTCCGCCCTTCTCATTACTGTTATGGCAAGCTTTTAAGTTTGTTTGCTTGGGATGCTGAAAAAAAACCAGGCTAGAATCAGAAATTATGAAACGTTTTACCCAAGGTAAATGCCACGGCTGTATTTTTGGATATATTACAAACTAGCTTAGCATGAAAATAACCCCCTTGGTGATGCAGGAACCATCCCAAAACACTGAAGGAGGAGGGTTACAGGCAGCACAAAAATATCCAGAACATCATTATTTGTATTGTGGCTACGGGTTTAAAATAAAATTACTCACAGGGAAAAAAGAAAAAAAAAAAAAGAACATTTTTAATGGAGCTTTCTCGGAAGGAAAGCCCACGTCCCGTCGGGGTGTGTGGCATTAGGGTACTGCTCCTAGCGATGGTGGGACTGCCTCTGGACCTGGCAATCCCCTTGGGGCAGCTTCTGCCTGCTCTGGCTGACCCAAGGAGCTCAGTGGGAGTGAGACCATCTCCCTGCCTCCCCCCGCAGCGCTGAGCGAGGGAGAGCCCAACCCCAGGGTTTCCTCCCTGCAGAAATCCACGTGAACTGCCTCAAGTGCCGGTGCAAAATGTGCCCCGTGGGGATCTGCTCTCCCCTGGATTTAATTCCAGCCCTAAATGGCCCCTGCCCATACAACTGACAGGCTGTTTTCCCAGTGTGGTTCTCCTGACAAACGCAGGTGGCTTTTCATGAGGAGGAAGTTGCTGCTGCTCCTGACACGAAGGCTGGGTCTACCGGACGTCAAGTCTCGCCTCCAAAGCACCGGGAGTGAATCCCTAAAGGGGATGAATCCCTGAAGGGGATGAATCCCTGAAGGAAGAAGTGGTAACTTTTTTAAAAAAAAAAAAAAAAAAGTTTCACCTTCTTTTTATCCAAAGCAATTAAACCATTTTGGGTAAAACCTTCTTCAAGGCAACTTGCTGCAGAAGGCAGCCAGCCATGCAAAGTTTTCCCAGGTCATAAAACGTCGGGAAGAACCAGAAATAACGGGAATATCTAGTCCCATAACGAGAAGCACCAGGTTGCTTTGCCAGTGGGTGGTGCTACCAGGGACACAGGTGTCATAATTACACACAATAGATAAAGGTGCTTGGGCCTAGAGAGAGAGAACAGCTGAGTCCTGCCCAGGGAGAGGTGTCCTGGAGCCTCTGCTGCAGGCAAGGCTGGGAAGAAACGTGGAAGCAGAGGTTGGAAGCGATGCAGACTCAAGGAGGTATGAGGAGCTCCCCCATGTCCATCCTTGCACTCAGCCACAAAGGGAAACGGCACTCCCCGGCCCCTGCCTGCAGAGGGGTGGATGACTGCAGCTATTAGCAACTTGATCTCGGCTTTATTTTTAATGCGGCCTGACGGGAGGTCTCACAAGAGGAGTGACGGGCTCCCCGCTGAGTGCAAGACCTTTCCCAGGAAGCAGGATTTACTCTCGCCACCCTTGCTGAAGTACTGTCAGAAATTACTGCATTAAAATTGCTAAGCATTTAATGTGCCTCAGCTGTGTCCCTGATTGCATCAATTAACCACAAATCAACTGAGGAGCCAATTTAGGTTTGAAATAGAGAGACTTAATGAGATGTCTGTGTTGCTTTTTTTTTTTTAAAAAAAAAAAAAACAAACAAAAAACCCAACAGTACCACACCTGGAAGGTGGAGGTTAACGCAGAAGTTTATCATTACTGTTTTTTGCCTTTGTCTTTGTCTTACAAGAGTCCCCTTTGGCACGATGCTAGGTGTTGCCCATGCGGTTAGAGGCCCTGCTACAAAGACTTTAACTCCGATATATGGCATTAGGATAATTCTTATTTTACAGAAAGCAAGGCCTAGAGCAACCCCCAGAAAACTCAGCGTGCTGGGACATAAAAGCACCAAGGATGGCAAAGTTCTCCAATATCATGGTAATAATGAGCGAGGATAAATTAGCATATCCTAAAATCCCTTTGGGCTGGTTAAACCACGAGCAGATTTGGCAGCAGCTTGTCCTGTCACTGGTGGCGGCGGCTCCTAGCTCCGTGCTCCGGCACGGCTCGCTTGGACGAGTCCTGTGCTTTAATGGCAAGGAAGTAAGTGATAGTGCAGCTGCTGTCAGTTTAATAAGCTTTTTCTGTTTCTGACAAATACCACTGATCATGAGATGCAAGCGGTGGTGCCGATGGAAGGAGTTCATCTCCCATCTCACCTGCTGAATGCCTTTGGAGGGCTTCATTACCATGCAAATGGAGATTGCACACAGCCTAATAAAAATACATCTGTCAGACTGCACACATTTATAACACCAAATGTTAGCACAACTAGGATTTATAGAGCGAATGAATTTCATCTGGGGCTGGTTAGACTTGGCCCGACACTGGAAACAATAAGGGTTAATTATGCTTCAGTAATTCTGACATCTTTCTGATGAACAATTCATCTCTTATTGGACCCAAAAAGCTGCCATGATACTAGGAAACTTTTGACCTTGAATTGGTGGAGGAGGATTTTGACAAAGAAATTGCAAAACTGACAAATGAGAAGGCAACCTACCCAGGTACCAAGTGGTGATGAATGCAGTCAAGTGAAGGGGGGAAATGATCATCTAACTCAGCCATAATTTTGCAAGGGATCAAGTTGTCATCTGACTTATGCTGGAGTAAGCCTCCAAGGACATGTCTGTGATGATGCATGCATTGAGATTAAAGACCTAAAGGATGTTACTGCTCTGTCTTGCTCTGGGAAAGCAGCAGGGGGCCCAGGGACGCTCCTGCTTGTGGCATTAGGCTCAGGACCCCAGATTGTAGAATGTGAAAATACAGGCACCAGCTTGAAGCCCAGGAGAAACCAGCTATGTAGCTTGGGCTGCACAGTGGACTTTCTGCCTAGGAAAGTCAGGGGACCTCAGGATCCAGAGGAAGCAATTGCACTAAATGTATGATGTTATGCTTTTCTTGCTCCATTGGGGAGCACACCTGTAGGCACAACTAGCCATGCCTTGGGCAGAGCCCCTGAAGAAAGAAGTCATCCTGCTTTGCCAGAGCCACCTAGTCCCGAAGGTGGTCCAGCTAAAAATGGGTTGTCCTCTTTATAGCTGGAGTGGTGCATCAGCACCTCCCTAGAGTGATTTGCTCCATGCTGGGAGACCCGGCTAAGGAAGGTGGAGTGAATCACCCTCCAGAGGTGTCTGCCTCTCTCCATGATCTGCAAAGGGACTTTGGGTGATACAACTCCAGCCAGGACAGTTTCATTCCTGAATGATAAGGCTACCATCAACAGCTTCCGCTGGGAGCGGGGTACAAACAGCTCCTTTGGGCAACACCGGTGGGAAAGAGTGGAGACTCATGCCCAGGGTATGCGAGGTCCATCCTAGGAGCCAACAGGGTACGGACATAACATAGAGTCTTGTTCACAAATGTCTGTCACAGAATATACACCTGCTTTTGGTGTCACTTGAAACTAGATGGACAGATTTCCCATACGCCCTGAACCTCAGTAGGGCTACCCTGCTTTCTGAAATCGTCCTAAACCAGCGAGAGGACAGCTGTAAACCCAGTGATTCATCTACATCAATCAGCTTCTGTTGAACGTGTCTTAGATTGGTGATTACAGGCAAATAATTTATTGATCTATTAGAACTGACATGTGCACAGTGCAAGGCATTTGCCAGTGCCCATATATTGTATTTACTGAGGCAATACTGGCAAAGAGTCTGGGAAAATGAGTTTGGGCCTGATTAACTTTGCAAATGCCCTCAAGGAAACAAGATGAAAGCAAGTTTTTAATTTATACTAGAAATCACTGGCAGAGCCTGTGCATTTAACCCGAGCTCCAGGATGTATGTTTCCTGGAAACACATAAATGTGCTACCAGGTTTTATATCTAGGCATGTTGTCTTGAAACACAACTTGATTATCACGCTGTTCAGAGTGAGTGTTCGTAAGTGGTTTGCGCAGAACATCTCTGCCTTGTATTTCAAGAATTGTTTACATTGCTGTGCTCCCAATTTTCATGGCTTTTACCTTCCCTGCAAAAAAAAGCTAAGGATGGGTCGTAGTTCAGTGAACCAAAATTATGTCTGCGTTGGTTAACGTTGAAATGAACACTGCAGAGCTCACAGGAAAAGTGCTTAGTCAAGGCATTGGTACTCGTTTGAAGAATTAGTTGTTATTTTTGAGTGGGAAATGGCTTTTGATTTAATTAGGCTTTCTGATTCATGTTTTTAGATTTTTTTTTAATGTCAAGGAAGAAGTGTGTAGTGAACACCAAGCAATGCATTTTCATGTTATTTTTTTTTTTTTCCAGGGCTCCTTCTCCTCCCTCCTCCTTGCTCTGCTCAATGTGCAGTGAAAAAATGTAGAGGTTTATATCTAAATATTTCCTCAAAAGTTACTATTCTCCAATCAAGTCTATTTGTTGTCTTCTACGTTTGTAAACAGTAGTCATGTATTCCTGTGTGAGTTATGTCACATATATTAAAAGCGAGGAAAAAAGGATGGCAGGCGTAAATTTTGCATGAGAGAGACACTTTATGATACCTGCCTGTGTCACACGACCGGCATATTCCCAAACAGGCAGCTGCGTCTACAGGCAGTAAACCCCAAGCCCAGGCGCAGGGATCGGGGGGAGAATCACAGTCACAGGACTCAGTTGACCGTCTCGCCTTCAGATGCGCCTGTGATGCTCGTCCTCTCTTCTTGACGTCAGGCTCACTGTGGTGACTCCTCTTGTCGCAACAGGACAAGCAGGGCAGGAGGAGTATTTCGATTACTGATAACCGAATCAAGCATGTGCTGATAGTATCAATCCAGGGGCCAGATTTCAGTTATATTTTTGTACTGCTGAAATGTGGCTGATCCTACAGGTCTCGTGACAATTTTTCCCTCTAATCTACCTCCGGCGTTTTCACTTCTTCGTGGCAGACAGGTCGGGAAGAGCTTTGAAAGCACAGGCGTGTGTCTATGTATCCCGTACCTACAGCTCTACACACGGGTACATACAGGCTCTCCTTAGCTTTGTATTCTTCTGGCACTTCCCCACGATATTAATAGATATTAATAGACTAGAGACACACATTCTCTTCAGCTGCTGGTTTGTCCTCTTTATACACTGCTAAGCCAAATGCTGTAGAAATCACTGTATGCTTAATTATCTTCCAGGCAAGTTATCTGCTACTGGATTTAGGTTGTACAGATTTTTTTGGTAGATATCCTAAGCTCTTGTAGCATATTTTAATAAGAGTTTATATAGCTCTGTTGGCAGCTCATTCTTTTTGGTATTAAAAGTCTCTGGCATATACTACTGAATCCAAACAATTCCTTGTTGTCTGATGTATTTATTTTTCACAACGTCCTTTCTTTCAGCAATACAGTCCAGCTGCATCCTTCCAAAAAGAACAGGGGAAAGGTAGTATCTACAGCAATATAAAATGAAGCATTTAGCTCCACAGCAATGCCCTGTCTTCCATTTTTCAATGAGAAGTGGGGACTCTTTGTGCTGAAGGGAGCCATGGCTAATTAACCGATTACTCTGCAAGATTCATCCCAAGCCAGCATCCTTTCCTCTGCCACAGGAAATCTTGTTTTTGTTAGTAATGCTCTTTTCTATGAAGACTATCTAGCTGAAAAATGACGCACCCAAATGTTTGAAAACACTGTCTAAACTAAGAATTGTTGGCTAGTTAGGGGCTGGAATAATTGAGGAGAGGAGCAGACCTGTGTGAAGAATTTCAGCTTTTTCTGCAGAAATGGAGCCTGGCAGTAGTGCTTTTCCAGTGTCTCCTTATGGAAAGAAAGCTCACAGTAATTCCTTTTGATGAAGGGCAAACGTTTTCTAAAGAACTGCTACAGCAAAAACTCCCATCTTGTGACAGATACCCAGGAAGAAATAATCAATTTCTGCATGAGTTCCTTTGCACTTACCTTTACTGAAGTTATCTACGTCGGTTTTCTACTATTTCTCCAACTCATCAAGCCTCTGCTAATCCTGTCCTCCAAAGCTCTTGGTACTGTTCTCAACACAGAGTCATCCACAAGTTTTATGAGTGCACCCGCTGGGCCATATTTCCCTCTTTGCTTAAGAGAATGTCATGCAAGGCAATGTCACACTCTTAATAAATTCAAGACATATCGCATCTGCTGCCTCCTTTTTATCCACTTGGCTGATTACTCTGACAAGGGATGAAATTAGAAACGGTTTGAGAAAGTCGGTTCTTGAATAATCTATGCCGGCTTTTTTTTTTTTTTTTATCAGCTTATTATTCCCTAGATGACCACAAAGAGATTGTTTAATAATTTTCTCCTCTGTCTTTCTGGGTTATAGACTACTCCAGTTTCCTGGGTTCCTCTTTCTCTCCTGAAAGACGAACTACTCTGCTTCCCTTCCTCAATTCCCCAGCTACAGGGAGTCTGCAGAGATAACCCCTAAAGGCCCAGGGATCTCCTCACCTGACTGCTAAGTGCAGGAGGGAGAACTTCAGCTGTTTCCCGGGATGTCATTACTTCTCTAAATGTTCTTTAATCAGGTCTTCTTTCTGTTTCGGTCTGCAGTGCTACTTCTTTGCTTAAATGTAAGAAAGTGGAGGTCACGGCTTACGTTTCACTGAGAAGGCTGAAGGAAACAAAGCTCTCCTTGCCACGCCAGATATTCTTAGCTCTTAGTTTTCGTTAACTAATGAACCTATATGTTCCTTTGTCTTCCTTCTAATTCTAACAGATTTTAAAAACTGCTCGAGTCCCCATCAGTGTTCCCTGTCATCTGCAGCCTGTCTCCCTGTGTATTTTCGCGTGCGTGTGCTCTTCCTTCATTGTGTCCCTTTTTTCTTCTTGTGTGACTTTCGGGAGACCCCCTCTCTGATTTTCCAGCCACGGGAGGGCTCTTTGTGCAGCTGTCTTAATTTTGCACCGTGCTGCAGCAGTGCAGTTCCCACGCCATTCGGAAACCCCAGCGACATGCCTGGCTGGTGTTTGGCTCCGCGTATCAGAGCGAGAGCAGTGGTTGAGGCTGGGGCCCTCGGCAGCACATTGCTAGGAAGCTTGCCCCGGGGAGGACCCTTCCCGCTCATCGTGCACCCCTGGGACGGACAGTACAAGCTTCATCTTAACCTTGGCCAGGGAAATTCCATTAACCTCCTCCAAAGGACTCCTCTACCTGCCTATGGGACTGCATCCTCTGTAAGACAAGCTAAGTGAAAGGGTCTGTGCTTGGACCCAGCTGGTGATGGCTTTTCAAACCAAACTAAGGCGCTGGGTCTCAAGCAAGTCCAAGGCTTTGCTTGCTGCTGTGGAGAAAGTTCTTTGACTTCAAAGGGTTTCCTGGATTCATGGGGATGAGCATGATGTCCCACACTGTGAGATCTGATATGTCCCTTTGGGCGGGACTCAGTTTCCTAAATGTGGATTTCTAGGCGTGTTCTGTGGTACGTGTCCAGCTGCTGCTCCAGAAGAAAAGGGGTTGATAAATCTCATGTACTATCCACAACCACATGGGGATGTGCTGGTTATCCCAAGACACCTCAAATGGCACTAAGTGCCTATATTTAGGGATCTGTATCATTCTTTTTTACCCTTCCAACTTGTCCACTCAGGAAGGACATCCCGTAGAAGACTGATCCATCGCTGTCAAAGGGAATAACCACGATCTTGCAAACAGCTTCCTTATCTGCTAATGAACCGAGCATGAAGAGGCCCGAAATCTGAGATGAGACAAAGTCACATTTCCTTTTTAGGCGTTCCATGGGTCTCTTAAAGACGTGATTGAAGGAGATATGGTAGAGGCAGGGAAGAGATGCCAGAACTGCTAACAGATGTAGCTACAGAAAATCCCAGAAGCTTGGCAGATAATGGCCCAGAAAGTGCTTTCCTGCTTACTTGCCAAACATAAGCAATGTCTAATATTTTAGAAGTGCTTGATCTATCCTAGCAACACATACACATCTCTTTACAAAGATCTGGAGCATTATCTCTACTTGGTTTCTGTTTTGTGATTCCAACCATGTCATGTTAAATACAGAGATGCACACTAGTCAGAACCATTTAATGAGCTCCCAGAGCTGTAACGTGAGCCCAGAGTTCTGCCACAAAATGGCTTGTGAGATTCTTTTTTTAAAAACAGCATATGGGTTAATTTTTGCCTGCCAAATGCCTTTTAAGTCTTCAGGGCTTATCTTGTCGATTTTCATCTGTGACCATAAGGCTAGAAAGCTAAAAATACAGAGCATAAAACTCGCTATTGCTTTCTAATATAATGGCTCCAAAGCAAGGGTCAGAACGAAAAAACCAACTACACGGGAAGAACGAGTAGCTTCATTGATGCAGTGCTGGTGGTACCCATGGAGCTAACCCAACACATACAGACCTTTTATATCAACTAACATGAACTGAAGGTACCAGAAGTAATGGTCCCTGTAGCTCCTCACCTCTCTATCGGGGATGGGGCTGAGTTGTGTTAGTCTCCTATTTGCTACTGCACAAGGAGCGCAGCTGCGCTCTTCCACCGGCCAGACTACGTGAGCAGGAGCGATTTGGCCGCAGACAAAATAACAAGCAAAAAGACCAAAAAACCAGCAAGCTGCAATGCTGGTGGCTGGTCTCAGCAGGTCCTGCAGGGGAACGAGATCTACTGGGAGGTCCAGGAATAAATGTGAGGCACCAAAGAGATCTGAATGGCAGACCATGCTCGCTGTGCACTGCGTCTTCTGCTGTCAAGATGCTGTTTCCATGTTGAACAAGTCCAGAATAACATCATGGCAGTTCCTCAGTGTCTCCATGCAGAGGGTGGGAAGCAATTACTGAGACACCCTTGGTGCTTTGCTGGATGCTCTCCCTCTGTCCCGAGTGACTTTGCCGGTGGCGTGTTAATCTACACGTCGATTCTCTGTCAGTGCTGTGTGTTCACTCACAGTTCACTCCGCCTCTGTTCACTGCCACTACTTTTGTGGTGTTAAGAGGTAAAGAGCTCCTTATGGGAAAGGGTTGTCTTTACATCTACATCGGGAAAAAGGGGAAAATGATTCCCAGCTATTCATTTCAGTTCAAGAGCAACTCTGGTCCACCTGATTTTATCAGGCCTTTTAAATTCACGTGCCACAGACACAACCGTGTTTATGACTTGCTGATATACATACTGGCCTTGAATTCCTGGGACTGATCCAGTATCATCCCCCCCACAGCTCTGCCTGTGGGGATTTATGCAGGCCAGGGACCTGGCTCGGACACTTGAAGAGACCAAGCCACAATGACTTTCCAAAGGCAGCCTGGATTACAAAATGTGCCATCCTTACCCAGCTGATTGTGTCATTCGTTCAAGGAGGAGAATTACCTCAAAGAACTCGTAAAGGTGCTAATGTGATATGATTTTTAGCCTCTATATTCGTAACCTTCGCTGTCCGCATTCCGAGATGCGCCTGAGCTTCGCTGATGGACCATGCCAGACTGCTGCCCACAGCAATGCATGGGGCAAACTGAAAAGTTAAAGTACCCTGGGGGAATACATTAGAAATGAGGCAATTTTAGAAAGTGTGCGTAAATGCTGTCTGGAAGTAAAAAAAAAAAAAAAAAAGAGCTAGATGAAGATTCTTGTCTGTTTTCAAAGACTTTACAAACTTGCCAAACTTCTCGTTAATAATACTGAGTACTTCACACATCACAGACTTGAAACATCAAGAGATATCCCATCCTTTTAATTATTGTGTCTTTTTCTCTCAAGGAGACATAGCTATGTAAAAAAAGACTATAACAAAAGAAAGGGAAATAACGCATATCATTATGATAGGGAGAAAAAAATAATAATAGGTAATACTCAAAAGGCAAACAAGGTTATTGTGATCTGAAAGTCAGGAAAGGAATAATTTCAACACCAATAAACTTGTCAACATAAAAGCATTTTATAGAAAGGGCAAAGAAATACTGTGATACAAAGGTAAAAGCTGATTTGAGAAATGAATATATATATATATATAGGAAGTCCGGCGAGCTCTGCATCCATCCATCAAATTCGGATGTTTTTTTAGTGTCATGCCTTTGTGTGTCTTAAATATTTGTGAAAAATAATTTGTGCGTTGCTTCATATTGTCTGCTAAATAGAATATGTTTCAAATTACAGTCCGGTGCCAAGTTGTTCGACAGTAATTTGTGAGATGAAAAATTCTCTTAGTATTGACAACATCCCTTACATGAGAAATAAACAAAGAAGGCATTTATAAAAAGCTATCTTATGGTTTTGATAATAGTGCTGACAATGATCTTTAATATCTTGTAGCCTTCTCCCACCTTCAGATTGCTTCATGTGAACTAATGAGCTAATCGCGTTCTTTTTCTGAAGCGCTTCCCTCTTCCTGCCAAGAAGAGAGGCTCTGCATGGACAGCCGGAGGACAAGCGCAGTCAATGAGTAAAGTCCCTGTTGTAAAGAGCCATGGGGGTCTGAAAGGCTCCACGCTTCGGTCTGTGTCTGGGCACACTGGGCTCAAGGGGAAAGACACCGAAGACCTTCCCTGGGTGCTAAATCAAACCCTCACAGGATGATGAACCGGGGCTCATCGACCCTTTCTTGCGAACAAACCTGTCCCCAGCCAAGACCCGAGGATTTTTGCCTCCGTGCAGGCTGGCACTGTATCCCAGAGGTGCTTATAAGCACACACCTGTATTTTCATGGATGACGAGAGAGCGCTACCACAGGTTTTGCAGCCTGGATGTGCTGTGCTAGGTGACGCGTGTGGAGAGACACTGTAGCAGGGTTGGGTGTGATTTTTATTCTCATGGACGGCCTACCGCCAACCTAGAGTTTTCTCTCGCGCGTTATTTTAAGTTAGCTGATTGATTCCTTGTGAGGTTTTTATTTATTCGTTTTATTTTGCAGACTAATCGTGAAAGCTGAGAGTACTGGAGAAGTCGGGCGGAACGTGTGGCATTCCTGGTTCGATGTGACTGGCCGCCCAAACTGTATCACCCGGTACCTCTCCTTTCAGTTGTGATCAAATAACTCTTGGAGGAAACAGGACTTTTCTTGTCTACATCTCCACAGACAGCCTTGAAACACGTAGATTCAAGTACTGCATCTGGACACCATATTTTGTATCCGGACCTGACAGCTTTGTGTGCATGAAGCCTATCCCAGGGACCTGGGAATATTCTAGACCTAAAAATTTGTTTCACACTCTCTGTCGCTATGCAAAACCAAGATAAATATTCACAGGGGTCTTTTGATAGCAGAAGAGGCCAAACAAATACAATATTTTATAAGGCAAGTACGTTTACAAGCCAGACAACTCCATGCATGCGAGAATCACCGGCTATTTGCTCACAGATGTTTAAAATCAGCAAAGCATGACCTGAAGGTGTTTGTCCTCAGGACTTGAATCTTGATCCCTTTTTTGCAACCAGTCAGCCATCCCTGGAGTGCTGGGATACTGGTTTTGCTGGTTGGAACAATATTCTTGTGCTCAAGTTTTGAGAGGAGGCAACTTCAGGCCCTTTTGGGAGTTTTGGAGCTGGCTAGGCTGTCCTGAAAACTTTTCATTTGAGTTTTATCACCACGTTCACATTTGAACTGGTTTTCTACACCTCCACGTGAAATAACGGTACCTCCGTAATCCCATTGCACGGCACCCCTTCTCCCAAGGGTCTGGGGTATCCGTGGGTGCCCGCTCACCGCAGAGCCCTGCGCTCTGATCTGCAGGGATTGGAGTGTGGAACAGCAGAGAGTTACACTCGGCTCTCTCCAGTCCCGGTACTTCACCTATTATTTTAAGAAAGTTGTCCCCAGAGGTACTAAATAACCACAAAGTGCTGCTGCAGCAGAGCTAAAGATTTACTAATAAGGTTAAACTAACACATCATTTTTTTTTTTGCAAGGCAGCACTGGCGCAGAGCTCTGCTATGAACCTTAAGTACATCTCAAGCTCTCATAAAAGTAAAGTTGAGAACATTCCTAGTGCCAAACCCGATGTCAGCTGATGTGAACAGACGTCGCCTGTCGACGCCAACGGAGACACAATGCTTAATAGACTGAGAATTGGCCTCATCTTACCTGCTGTTTCTAAAAGCCTTTGCAGAGCTCCCCAGATGCTCTAGCCGAATCTAGCAGCTCTCAGGTTGAGGAGGAAAAGGGTTTTTTAGCAAGTCCCGAAAGTAGATTCAATCTGTAGAAAATGTCAAGCTGGAAATTCATGTGCAGGATGCAAATGATGTCAGCAACCGGAGAGATACGAATCAAATTTCCCTGATGTGCATTCAGCTGCCATCCATGGGAACTGCGTGTGTTTCTGGCAGGGGGACAGAATTCGTCACCTCTGATTTGTGGAGGAACGTGACATTTCTTTGGTCCTTTTCACGTCTTCCTTTACAAGTGGGCAGTTTTGCATCTGCCCGGCTCTGTGCAGCGTTGCCAGTCATTGAAGAGGAGGAATAGGACAGAGCGGGTGAGGGATGCTGGCATCTCCCATGGTGAGGGGTCAGCACTTGCTGAGAAAAGTTGAAGGGAGAACACGCATTTTCTTTGCTGCAAAGACTGGGAAGAAAAAAGAGAAATTCCCACTGCAAAGGTGGGAAGAAAAAAGAGAAATGCAATCTATTGGTCTTGCAAGCCAGAGAGCTCCGAAGTGGGTCCTACCTGAAAGAGGCTCTCAGAAGGAGCTTTCAAACTACTTACGAAACACAAGAAACCCCAGCAACATTATATTCCTGTGCCACAATGTGAGCAAGCATGATGAATAGGAGCACAATCATCACAAGGGCCAAACGGGCCAGGCAGAGCCCAAAAGCTGGAGGAGCAGCAAATGGGACAGTTTCCTTGGAACGTGCGCGTCTCCTCTCCCAGTAATGTCTGCTTTCTTCCAGGAGAGGAGAGGGCTGTTTATGAACCTGTCCTGAGACTTTCCTGCCACTGCCAGGACTTGCTGAGGCTTTCTACGTTGAGGGGGAGTCCCAGGATGAGAGAAACTGGCAGGAAAGGGGATTCACTCAGCTCAGGGAATCTAGAACGATTCTCCGTGACGCTGTGGGTGATCCAAGTAATACCGAACCACCCAGGCTGCTGTCAGCATCAAGCAATGCAGAAGAAAGAGGATGCAGCATTGAGGTGATTAATAATTAAAGGATGCAAATAAGCTTAATGCCAACCCCCATGGCTTTATGGAAAATAGGTCTTGTCATAGAAATGCTATTTATTTCTTCCGCATATGGGCTTCTGAGTGAAGCAGAAGGAAGGAACCAGATGTAAACTAAGGAGTGCACTGTAAGCTGCTGAACATCCTAGAAGCACATGGTGTTGGATGGTCGTCAAATAGGAACTTAAGGATACCAGTCAGATGCTTAGGACACATTTATATTCTCACTAAAGCTTTTCAAGTAAATGTGAAATCACTGCAGATAATGTTTGCCATGTTGTCGCTGGTGACAGGATGGTAAAGAACCAAAAAGGCAGGGAAGGGATCTTCAACAAACCTGGATGATGCGAATATATTTGTGATGCAAAGAAAAAATATTTTTAATGCACAGAAATGTTACTTGTTCAGGGAAAAAGAACTTACGCCTTGCCATCAGAAAAGCCTGTGCCCTGGGAAGCCTGGAAGTTTGGTTGAGGATGTGGTGTCAGGGTGGATCAACAGCTGAAGAGCTCATGGGACCGGGATGTGGTCTCTGAATTGTGTATATCTTAGATACATGTAATTTCTGCTTTTTTTTTTTATTTTTTTTTATTTCCATTGGGCACTTCTGAGTTGTTTTTCCCCTGAAGCAGCCAATATCAGCCTTCATCAGAAGCACTGGTAGGATCAGCCAGCTGGCGTTCCCACCACCTGGGGTAATTACAGTGAAGGAACAGCAAAATCAAGAAAGCTTGTTTTATACAAAAGTGCTCTCTCCAATGGGGACACTGTTGCATCAAAAAGTTTGAGCCGATCCTTTCAGCACTGGATTTTCCCCCCCCTCTACCCACCTGCCTATATTCATGGTGTTTGACTGAATTAAGCATTTTTTGTGTCTTTCATATCAAGCCAACTTGGGCCACAACACTGGAAAAGTTTTGAGGGAGGGAAAAATGACATGGCAGCGACTGCTGACAGACACACAAGTGTTTTCTTGGGAAACCAGGGCAAAAATCCACCCTCATGTGTTATATGTTATGTTCTTGATATACACAGTAAAATATGAGAAGCTTTTTGGTCTGGTTAACTTTTTAGCCATGTTAATGAGATCCTAGCAGCAGTATGTAAAGCAATTAAAAATAATTAAGGTAATTATAAACACTATGTAATCTGACAAGATGGCAACAGTAGCTTTTAAATGCTTGCCTGGTTGTATTAGGATTTTAAAGTGGGGCCATGTTTTACAGACACGAGGGCAAGGAGATAGCATTATCGGAATGTCCTGGGAGGGATTAGGAGATGGTTATGGATGCAGGCATCCATGACACCACGGCAGGTCTGTGGAGCATTTCCCAGGGTGCTCCAAGGCTACCTTCTCTCCAGATACTGACCTTAAAAGCACCTGCGGTTGAACACCTACTCATCCTACTAATCAGGGTAGGTTTAGATTAGACATTCAGAAGAAGTTCTTTCCAATGAGGGTGGTGAAACACTGGCACAGGTTGCCCAGAGAGGTGGTGGAGGCCCCATCCCTGGAGACATTCAAGGCCAGGCTTGATGAGGCTCTAAGCAATCTCGTCTAGTTGAAGATGTCCCTGCTTACTGCAGGGGGGTTGGACTAGATGACCTTCAAAGGTCCCTTCCAACCCAACACATTCTATGATTCTGTGATTCTATGATCCCCTTCTGCTGCCTCAGGTGCGTGCTGCAGGTCCTGCTGAAGCCCGTGCTTCCCAGCCACACATCCTCGTGCAGTCCCTCTGAGAGCAACGCGTCTGTGCATGCCAGGAGCTATGTGTCAGAGCTCCTCTGACATAGATGCCTTTGCAGCTTCATCTCTCTCATTACAGCTGGCAACTGTCTAAATGAAGACCGCAAAGGCCTTTTGATGCTGCCTGCTGCAGCCAAGTGTTTCATGGCTTTACTCAGAGCTTTCAGTAAGTTACTGCCCGCAACATTGCTGGGGAGGCAGGGAGGTGCTGGTGAAAAAAAAAATTCAATTTCCATCCAAGGTGATTTTTTCTTGGTCCCTACAGTTGTCCATGCGCTTTCCAAAGGACGGGGTCACACTGTTGTCGCAGCTGTTGTCATTTGCTTTGAGGAGCATTGGAAGCTTCCACAAAGTTCACTTGCTGTTCTGCTTCCAAAGATGTGGAAACGCTCCAAAAAAAAGAGGGACTTTTAAAGTCAATATTTGTCGAAAAACAAAAGCGCCGCTTCTCTGCTCGCCCAGCTTTGGTACCTTGACAGTGGCATTTAGCCTGATGTGCTACTACTAAACCGACATTTTTCAGGGTGCTGTTCCCACTCAGTCATCTTTATCAGCAGGAAGCAAAGCCTACTGCTGCCTGAGGTCTTCCGCATCCTCAGACTCCATCATTAGTCACACATTTTTGTATCCAGCAAAGCACTGTGGCAGAAGTCTTTGTGTTGTCTTCCTCTTCCTGCCGTGTCCTTGCTCTCCCCATGAAACGCTGGGAAGTGCTGAGTACATCTCCTGCCTGTCTGACTCCTGGGCCTTTTCTCATGGCTTACCCCAAGCGTGCTGGTTAGCTAGTGATGGGTGGCTTTTGTCCTGGCCCAGCCTCTCTGTGTAGAGCTGCGCATCTCAAACAGATACTTACGCCTCTCATCTCTATGCTCTGTACTGTTACATTTTCCTTATCTGAAAACAGCCAGAAATGAATCCTCAGGCCTACCATTCCAGTTAATTTGTGCCTCCTTTTAGTCCTCTGAGGTGTTTCCAAATCAAGGAGAAAATGGTGAGTTGACGAGGAGACACTCAGGCATGCTGCTATCTGGATGCGTCCCTTGGCTGTAGCATGCTTTGACACCTCTTATTCTCTTACGGAAAACAGGAAAAACCAGCACTGAAATGATGACTGTCCACCACAGTGATGAACAACCCCCTGTGCAGAGCTTGTCTACATATTAAAGCTAGCTGCCTTCTCCCGGCAATCCGCATTGTGCTTTAGCCCCGCCTGCGATCCACCTGCAGATACTTCCTCTGTGGCATCACCACGAAGCGATGGGGTGGGAGCCATCGCCATTAACACAGCTGTCTAAACATGATGCATCTGATCTAAACCAATCTTCTAGGTCTCTCCAGCGTGCAACCAAGAGAAACAGGTGTGCCCAAAGAGTGGTTTGACCTAGCCTTGGACATATTTTCTCTTTATTATTTTTTTTTAAAGGACTTTTTTCAACAAGGCTGTTCTAGATCTTACAAATTCTACCCTGGATGACACGTGCTATGAAGAATGGGGGAGGTTACTAGGAGATGGACATAACTTATATTAAACAGGAAATTCTGGTGTGTCTGGTACAAGACAAGATGGATGGCCTGGGAAAGGGGTTGGAGAATTTCTGCATTAGACCCTGCTTCACTGCCCAAGTTGTAGATTACAGCACTTTCTCCACCTCCATCTCAAGAAGAGAAAGCAAAAATCTCTCTAGCTGCTCTTTCCCTGCGTGTGGATGTTGACCCTGTTTTCACAGCAGCTGTTTCAGATGTTTGCGCTTACTACAGTAGATGTGTCGGTCCTAGAGCAGAGGTGGGCCCTGAAGGAGAGAACATGGGCACCTGCCTCCTTCGGGATGCTTGGCCCGTGAGTCAGTCTGCTGGGGATCAGCCAGGAAAGGCATTGCTCTTTTCTTCCTCATCACAAGCAGTGATGCAGACAGCACAGCTCACTAGCTGAGGAAATGGACAGGGAAGACCACGCGTAGCTCCGATCTCAACAGCAACCTCATTCTCCTCAGCACCAAAGCCTGCTACCTGGGCGCAAATTCCCTGAACAAGATAGTTGTGCAGGAGCTGCTGATCAGCCCATGCTCCATGAAACAGCCGACAGCTCTTTCTCGTTGTACAAGTGCACGTGAGGGTGGACACGCGAGTCGCAGCCTGGGGTCACTGCCCCGTGGTGCTTGGTGGTGGACAGGCAGAATGAAACTTCACAAAGTGGCAGGGGGGGAGTGCCTGAGTAAAGGAGATAAAACCAGAGCTGGCAGGAGGTTGCAGCCTTTCAGCTACAAGCCCCAGACCAAGCCAACTTCATCCGAAATTTGTCTCAGCAGCTGTTTCCACCAGCGGGTTAGCTGTGAAGGGCATTGCTTGTCAGCTGTCACCACCGTTTCACTGTTCTCTTTGCCTTAAGTAAGAGCTGAATGTGGCAGGCAGCTCAGGGAACGAAAGAGGAGCCTGGTTTATTTATTCCACACTTGCCAGCCCCATGGCTGAAGGCCCTCCCTGAGTAACAAGATTAGCAGTTTCAGGTCACTGCCACCGTCACAAGCATCTGCTCTGACTAATAGCATAATGGTACAGCTCTTTTAGCTCTGGGTTTCCTCGGGGCTGCAGCACTTTTTGTATTCAGTCTGTTACTAGTCATATCGTTTGCATCATCTGTCAGAGGGAATGATGCTGAGACATCCACCTAACCGGCTGGCGGGCTGGACCATGCTCCATCTACCTCGCCTTGCAGAGTCCGTAGTCCTTACGCAGCCCTCCAGCAGCCTGGGGACCAGCGTGGGACCGGGAGTGGACTGACCAGTATAACGGGGACATGAAGGGAAACGTGCGTCACGCCACTTGCCCATGACTGCCCTGCTTCCCCTTCCTCCCTGTGCTCGTGCATCCCAGCAAATTCCCTCAGCCACCTCCACCACGGCATTTCGCACGCAGGTTCCCAGAGCAGGAGGGGTGCACCGGCAGCAGGCTCTGGATGGAGAGTTGTGTGTCCCTCCGTTTCTGTGAGTCCCATGCCACACCATTTACTGTGGCGGTGTCAGGAGCAGACAAGGCATGGCACAGCGCCCATGTCCTGCACGCCACACCGGTGAGGGTACAAAGTCAAAAGCCAGTGTTCACTCAGCTCCTTTAAAATGCTTTTTATCTGAGGCATGATCTCCATCAGCGTGGGGGCTCAGTTGCTAAGAGAACTTTCTGAAATCACAGAATCACAGAATGGTTCGGGTTGGAAGGGACCTTAAAGATCATCTAGTTCCAACCCCCCTGCCCTGGGCAGGGACACCTCCCACTAGACCAGGCTGCTCAAAGCCCCATCCAGCCTGGCCTTGAACACTTCCAGGGATGGGGCATCCACAGCTTCTCTGGGCAACCTGTTCCAGTGCCTCATCACCCTCACAGTGAAGAATTTTTTTCTGATATCCAATCTAAATCTCCCCTCTCTCAACTTGAGGCCGTTCCTCAGCTGCACCACTTTGCAGCCAGCTCTTTCCCCAGCTCCCTGGGAGGCAAGGCAAACCAGAACCTGTGGTGCTTTCACCTCTCTGTCTCCCTGTCGTGTCTCACACCTGGGGGGCTCTGCAGCTGGGCGCTGTTGTTCACCTGGTGTAGCATTACTTTGGAAAAAAAGAGGCAACCAAAAGGATCTGAGATTATAGCCTCTTTCTCCATTTATTTTTACAGATTTTTCTTGCAGTAGCAAGCACCAGGCCAAGCCAAGCCCATTTCCCCCTATTTTCTGCATCTCCAAGCAGATTGCCTTTGGTGTACTAGAAGACATGAACTTCAAGTGGTGCTTTTTGCTATGGCTAGGCTGTGTATAAAGTGTCTCTCCCACTTGCCTTCTTCCCCAAATGGGCTCGTTAGCATCTAGTTAGGATTTCAGAGCTGCTGCAGCCTCTCTCCCTGTAGAGCCACCTCAGGCACTTGGCTCTGCCTGGTTTCCTACTTTCATGAAGTGTGGTAGGAGCATAATGACCTCAGAGACTTCTACTATTGTGTCACTTGGGGTGCAAGCTGGTAGGGAGTGGAGACTCAGCTAAACGGTGGCAATACACAAAGCAATTAAATGTTCTTATTTTATCAGGAAAGCAGGTTAAAAAGAGGTGTTACAGATTGCCTAGTTTTTCAGACACTCAACTGAGATACCCTGAAGAAACCAGATTTATAGGAAAAGCTGAAAATTCCCTACTGGAAAATCAGACCCTTTAAAGCATGTCAAAATGCAAACCCCAAGACTGTTATCTGGATCATAAAACGTTCTGGAAAGTCTTAGCCAAGGGCCTTCTTCATAGGACCTCCTGCAGGAGCTAGGGCAGCCCTTGGCGTTCTGCAAAAGGCTGAAGAGTAGAAAAACCCTTTCAAACACCAGAGCTCCTGCCTGGCTGATTTCTCTACGGGCAGCAGTGAGAAATACTTGCTAAATCAATAGACCAAGTATTTTCTTGTCATGTAAGTTCAGTCTACCTTATTAATTATGGTTTCATTTACTTGCTGCATGGCTCTTGCTGGTCACTAGATGTCACTAATAACGAATAAGAAAGAGGAAAGTCAGGGGAATTTCTTGGGGAGGCAAATTGTTACAGGAAATAGTGCCTGGGAGGGTATCAGTCCAGACCTCTGCTAGCAAAAGAGTAGCATTCAAGCACACGCATAGCTTAAAGCAAAGCTTTAATTGGAGTTAAGAAGATGTCTTGGTATGTAATGGCGTCAAATGCACTCTGCTTTCAATGAACTCGGAGTCCTGGCTGGGATGCCCTTCTAAAAGAGAGGTGCCATTGCTCGTCCACTTCTGTAAGCAGGAGCGTTATAATAAAGAACAAAGAGCAGTGAAAATTGTAGATCTGATGTTTTGGTCTTTGTCGCCTGCCCTAGGCACACTTTACACAAAACAGGTCTGGAGCCAAGGAGCTCTTTGCACCACCACTGGAGGGAAAAGGATAGACTTGAGCAGGCCAGTGTAAAATGCTGCCAAGTCATTCCACAGAGGTCTGCTCGGGAGTCCCTGTGGCACGGGGCGCTCCCAAGGAGACCAGGACAGTGTTATGTCTTACGGCGTCTCCTGAGGAGTCATCGTGTCTGAGACTTTGTCATGCATTTACTTGTGTACGGGCCAGTGTTGAGTAAACCTTTGATGTGACTTCTTTATAATACGTAAAAAAGTCTTTGTGACACTTTACAATGCATCTTCTGACACAGTGCCCATTGCTTTCGGAGGAGCAGCCAGTAGACATCACACATATTTCAGGGACTTTGGGGAACTTGCTGCTTGTTAGCATAAGCCCATGCCTCAGTGCTGATTTAATCCAATAAGGGCAACTACCACCACACCATTAGTTTGATGAATAGATACAGCCAAAGCCTGAGATGTGTTTAGCTCAGGAGTGAATCCATTAGGAAATGAAGGTCATCCAGCCCTACTCATCCATATGTCAACCGCATCCAGCTCTGCTGTTTAGGGCACTTTCAAGTTACATTTCTCTCAGCCCTAAGCTGTGTCTTTGCTGGGAATGGTGACTTATGGCAGGAAGACAGACAACACAGGGATTAACTTTTCCTGGGATGTAAGTAGTCAAGCATAACCTTAGGTTCCCATCCTGTGGTTAGGTATTTACAGTTCTCCATTGTGGTTAGGTATTTAGAGTTCTCCATTAACATAGCCTCAGGTCTGCTCAGTTCCAGCCTGTTGTCTCTATCCCGTGTGCCCATTTGATTTGGCTGCTTATGGGGACGTAAGGATGGGCTGGACAAGGCCATCCTTCACCCTGATCCGCTCAGCAAAATGTTGGAGAGGCTTCTAGCAAGAGGGAAGGAGAGGAGACCCTCCCACTCCCCCTCTCTTGGGGCAACGAGAGGAACTCAAGCAATGCTCTCCGCAGAGGGAGAGACAAAAGAACGGCCATAAGAGGCTGAGAGACAAAGCTGAGACTTTTTTGACTTCTAGAGCTGAGCACACCGATTTTCTGACAGTCTTCCCTGCAGTAGCTCTGCTACATCTACAGGCTGACAAGGTAACCGCCGCAGCCCCGGACAGGACAATCGGTAACTGGACCCCGCCTTGTTCCTTTTCATTTCACACCTAGCTTTCTTGGAGTCTTTGCTTTTTGGCAGAAATACCTGCTGGATACCAGCATTTTTATCCAGCGATAAAATACCAACATTTCAGAAGACAGTTTTGTTTTAAATCAAGCTTAAACATAAAATGCTCTTCCCTCTCCCTCCGCCAGAAACGTCTAATGAGAACAACCAAATTGGATGGTCTTGACTACATCAAATCATTTTGTTTCAACAATACCTAAATGCTTCATTTCCATAAGGTACACACATTTTTCTTCTATAATAACAAAGCATTATACCTGCAAATATTAAAAACATCACTGAAATATATTATTAAAATTAATGTTTGATATTATCCTAAAAGTTCAAGTGAAATTAATCGAAATGGTTGAGTTGAAAGAGGAATTTATTTACCTCAGCAGGATGAGATGATTTGGTATTATCAAGAGAAACTTAGCAAGATTTTTTTCCAGTACTTTCCTTGTTCTAGTCTATAATTTTGTCAAAACTTACATACTTTTGAGAAAATGAGAGGGAAATGCCCTGTTCTGGAGGAAGACTGGTGTGCTGGAAAAGCTCCAACCAATATTCCTTCTAAAGCCTTCTCAAGAAGCACCTCTTCCCCTGCCCTGAGTCCTCCCCGCTCTCTGCTATAGCTGGTGTTTCCATCACATCATAAGCCCAGTGTCTGATTGAGGGTGATTCTGCCGCATCACAAACGTGGCCTCTGCCCAAGTCCGTTTCCACCCCAGTTACCCTCAAGGGGGATGATGGGTTCCAGACACCAGACACCCTCATCTGGGGCTGGAGAGAAGCCACGAGGAAGGCAGAAGCCATGGGGGGATGGATGATGGTTTCCACCACCGCCAGCCTTTCGCCCAGCTTCCTGACACGTGGTGTTAGAGCGTGACGCTGTTCAGGACACCTACATCTGACAGACAATCGTGAGGAGTTGTGGATCGCAGGCAGTTCACAGAGCAGTGATGGTACAGACCTTCTTTTAGCGCCAGCCCACCGCACAGTCTCCTCCTTTGCTGTACTGAAGTGTTATTCCCTCTGCAGCAATTTGAGCGGTCGCATGTGTGTCCTCTTGTGGTCCATGTGCCTTTGCAAGCCAGGATGTGTTCTCTCTGTTCCTCTGTGTAAGAATTCCTATAACCTCCAATGAGGAGAGGAATATCGAATTTCAGTAATTATGAAGCTCTTTAAGCATAAAACCCATGACTCCAAAACATACAAAGACAGTCACTGGGCTTCTCGATAATCCATGGACAAGTAAGGGGCTGACAAGCAATGCATCATTCTTCCTACCCAGAATAAATTGATTCTGTCACCAGCAAACTGAATGCAATCAGGCTCTTGACTTGAATCATAAATTGTACTTAAGTCACACTTAGCAGTAAAGTGAAGCAGATCAAAAAAAAGAAACAAAAAAAAAAGGAGTCTGTCACAAGGATGGACCAGCAAATAATCTTTAATAAGGAACAGAAATTTAAATATTTTGTTTCAATATGTGGAATACTTTCTAGTTTTCAGAACTCCATGCAGTAAGAAAGTAGAGATCTGTAGCATGTGAATATGGTATATCCTGCCATCCTGTATTTTTCCATATAACCAGGGTGTCTGACCAAGTGATTATCAGGATGTCTAGGTCCTGGGGGCCTGTTAGGCCTAATCTCTTGAGAAAAAGTCTCTTTTATTTTATGTTTGGTTTTTTTTTTTTTTTTTTTTTAGTAGACCAATCTTCTGGGTAGACAGACATTGAGACAGAAATCCTTGCAAAAAACCTCCGCGTGGGGGAAATCTACGGAGCGAGGAACCTGCCGTATGGGGAGAAACGGTCTGCACTCATGCAGCAGTTCACCTTACATGGACCTAATAGTCCCTTCTCCTGAAACCTGTGTCTGAAAAGATGTTGCCAGGGAGCTTGTCCTGGGCAGGTGTGCAGAGAAGGAGCACAGTGTGGTAAAGGCCCTCTTCCACACCAGCAGCAGCAGCCAGCCAGCAGTGCAGCCTTCCAGCTAGGAGCTGTGCCTCCCTATGAAATGACACTAATGAAGATGGTCTTTGCAATGGGTCAAAGGACGGGAAACACTGGGTGACAGGAGAACAGGTTGGTAAAGAGAGAGGGATGCACTCAGGTGCACTGAAAAACTGTGTCAAGGCTTCCTCTGCTGGGAATTGGAGCAGAAGGGTGGGAAGCAGATGGGCTGCTTTGCTTTTAAATAAAACTAGTTCCTATCTGTGATTCAGGCCTGGGACAAAGGACATGCAGTGTGAAGCCATCCTTTGGCTAGAAGGAGCCAAAAGGAAAGCAAGAATGCAAAGCTGCACGTCAAGGCAGATGGGATTTCACGCATTTCTGGTTCCCCAGGCAGCCAGCTGAGCCCCTACGAGCCAATTCAGTCCTTCCTCAGGGAGGTGGCACTGGGCTTGAGGCCACAGCAAATCCCCTGCTGGGGATTAACTTCCACGCTTCGAGTTCCCCATGAGCATTTCAATGCCTGGACTCTCAACTCTTAATTTCTTAGGTGCTGAAGCAAGTCACCTTTTACACTGATAAGGGTTTTTTCCCCTTTGCTATGAATGGGTACGCTGACACTGAGTTTGCTCTCTGGGGCATGGCAGAAGCAGCCCTGGTACAGACCTTGTTTGTGACTTGCAGCCTGCTGAGTGTCTCTGCCATGCTAGCTCAGCTGTGGGGAGGAGGAGGTCACCTGGCAAGCAAGGATGATCTGGGGAATCTCTGTCAACAGGAGATGCCATAAGTCTGGGGGTTCAACCACGGTCCCTTCTGAGCATGTTCAACCAAAGGGCAATCCATGCAGACCTGCCAGGGCAGCCAAGTCCCCTGCTCCCTCCTCTGTCACTCTTTGGGCTCCCCTTCCAGCTATAGACTGACTTTTTATCCTGGTGCTCATCCTACATCCTTGTGCACCAGGACAGTTCATCTGGTCTTTGGTGTCCTTCCAGCCATCAGCGTTCTTGAGAGTTTGCTGACTCGAGCCAGTCTGCAGGCTGAGGACAACATGAATTGCTTTGGTCGTGGCGTGTCATCTTCCCTTTGGGTGCAGGTTCCCTCTTTCCATTGTTAAAGGAGAACGTCCATCACCTCCAGGTCTTTCTCTGCCTCTCCCTTTCTCTCTCTCTACGTGCAAAGGTAATCTGTAGTTGACAGCAGGTCACTGCCCGTCCACTCCCCACCAACAGCCAAGTGCTTTGGGGTTGTAAAAACTGCCAGGGACCAACACAGCCCTGATCTTGACTGAAGATCACTTTGCTTGATTGAAGATCTGGTTAGTCCCCCAGAGATCACTAGCAAGAGAGTCTGGACGATAAACACCAGCAAGACGTATCAATTAACACAAGCTGAGCATTTGACCTAAAGGCTGTCATTTAACGAGAACTTTTTAAATTAATCATTTCATAGCGAGACCTTGGAAGGAGGCAGGACAGCTGAGACTTTCTGCAATTGACCAGGCATTCAGATTTTATCACCAACTATTGAAAGGCTCTTGATTCACTTGATTTGTGCCAGGTTCAAACATTTTCCAGTCTAACTCGCCCTCAGCAAAGACAGTGATGAAGTCACACAAGTTTAGTTCCAACCGAGATCAGTTAAGATTCCTGTGTTAAGAATTTTAAGAGACCAAACTCTTTCACGGCCCGAGAACAGCACATGAATGTACCAGACAAGACGAGTGAAGGAAATACAAGCCATCTTCCTCACCTAAGCTTTACAGAACGAAACAGAAAATGAAAAATATTGCGTTATTCCTCGAATGAGTTAGGGATAGAGTTGACTAAAAAGCGTGTGACAGAACATATTTCTGCCCCAAAATGCCATTTCATCAAAATCGGCTACTTCTGAATGCATTATTTTCAAAGGAAGTTTGTTTTTGAAAGGAGGCTGCAAGAAAAAAAAATATCTGTGTGCTCCTTTCTGAACCTGTTATCTCTGAGACCTCCTGGGGCATGGCTGCGAGCCCACAGTGCTGGAGATGGTTCTTGTTTCGAAAGGCAGGAGGCAGGGACTCGTAAACCCATCAGCCAAGCTACAATGCCAAGAATGACACAGACATCCACTCGTTTCTTACACAAGTCCTTAACGAAGACTAATTGGAGGGGTAAGAGCAGTCAACTCGCATTCATCAAGAATAAGTCACGCCAGAGCAAAGCGACGGCATTTCTTTGCCTGGGTAACCTGCCTGTAGAGGAAGGGGAAAATGGTGGATATCAGGGAGGGTATCAGCTGACACGAGTGAGGCCTTCTGATGCTGCCATCAGCAAAGCAAGTTAATACATAGCGTGGGTTAAGTGACCAGGAAGCACTAGCAATGGTTGATTCTAATTAATAGGTCTCTTAAACACAGAAATGATTAACTGACATGGCCCAGACGAAGTTTGAGAGACTGGGGCTGACACTGAGGGGACAGGATTTGGTCAGGCTGGCCTGGGTGAATCAGAGAAATGTCTGCGGTCCCTCGGGTGACATTTGTTAAAGACCCACTGGGTACGATGCGCAGGGCAGGAGAATTTATCGGCCTAAAAATAGGGATATGGACATGACACTGAGAAGTAGCAAGACATCGGGTGGGGGGACACAGAGACAGGCCGTTGGGTGTGGGGGATGCTCTAGGAAAAATCCAGAGCTGATTTGGAGAGGTAGAAATAGGAGTGCGACTTGAAAGACCTTGCTTCTGCTCTAGTCACCTTGGGGCTGGCAAGGTCTTGACTCAAGCATTGTGTCCGATTTTGAAGCTGTGCTTCAAGAGCCATGCAGAGGCACTGGAAAGAAGCCAGAGCGGAAGAGCAAGAAAGAGGGAACATCCATAATACGCAGCATGTATGGGCAGATGTGGTTATTCCAGGAAAAAAGAGACTGAGCAGAGACTTGCAATGTTTTTTTTAGGAGGTAAAAGGTGGTAATAAAGACAAAAGAGGCTGATTACTCTCTGCTTGTTGGGGCTAGGAGGAGCAAAACAAAAAAATCAGCAGAAACTTCTCATTTTCATAAGCACTTCTTGCGCTTTCTCGCAGACTAACCAGTTGACCTCAAAGAGAAGTTTCAATCCCACCAAAGCAGGATACCTCTATCAACCTGCAGCGACGCCTTTATGGTTTTGTTCCAGGTCACGTTTCTGACGGGATGGTGTTGGAGCTGAGTGTGTTTCAGAGTGCCAGATTTCTTGCCACCTGGAGACGATGAGTTTGGCTTGGTCTGCCAGAAGGCATGGGTACTCTGTAGTGGACGTGCATCACCCCTCTCATGAATTAGGGAGGTGCTGTGATGTACGAGAGAGGTTAGGATGCCTCAGAGGTCTCCGTTTTCATGGAACTCTCAGTTTCTTATTGCAAGAAGTGGAAAAATGTCCTTGAAGAGGAAGATGCACACACAGCTCCCAGAGTGGGCATTCTTTTCTCAATGTCAGATGCAAATACACCTCACTGCATAACGCTGGTGGGAACCTTAATTTGTCCTTGATATTCGGGAAAGGAAACTGTCCGAATTAACACTGTCTTGTTTTGCATTTCTCAGTGTAACACCAATTAATTTTCAATTAGAAGATTTATTCCAAATTTCATGGCATCCTTTGGTGGAAACAAGGCTTTGATTTTCAGTTCCTAAGACATCCATGCCAACCCTTCTGTGTGAGCCTCAGATCCAACATGACCCAGACCAGCTGGCAATTTGCCACAGTCAAACACAAATTTTCCAAAATACGCAACTGTGAAAGATAATTTTTCCACAGTAACATTACATCAATGCCAGGTATTCAGAAGCATATCAGATTCTCGTGTCTGGCACACTTCCCTTTAAGATGTGCATCTAATGAATTGTCCACAGCTTCAGTCTTCCCCCAAATTACCTTCTCTTTTGCAGAGGTCTAATGAATACAAATTGCCTAAACATTTCAACTCTGACGCCTCTAACCAGTCACCTAACTGACGTGTGGTACCTGGTGGCAGTCTAGGTAGAGCCTGCAAGTCCTGTACATACGGCAAGGAGAAGTAAAGAAGTAACGAAATGAGACAGAAGTCAAAAGTGGGAAGAAGGCAGTTAATTTCTCGCAGGTGTTGGAAGCTTACCTTGAAGTGCAGCAGCACCACTGGTGCATCAGGTGAGCAGGAGGAAAACAGAGTTTCTGGCTTTCAGTAGGAGTTCACAGGTCTTTCAGCTTTAAAAAATACTCTTTGCGTCAGGGGAGGAAAGAAGGAGGGACATCAAGAAACCACGTTTCTGCTGTCTTCCCATACAGCATGTGGTTTCACCGTGATGCTTCTTGCCACTGGCAATTGTGAAGTCTGAAAATACCAGAGCATTAGAAAAAGAAAGGTGAGGACAGGACCTGCTTTGCTGCCAGAGGAGAACCAGAAGCAGAACCAATCACCCTATGCACACACTCTTTCTTGCAGTCCTCCCAGGGCATCTGTGCTGAGTCACCGCCCCAGAGGAGACCACTCCAGGACACCCCAGCCTGTGATGGGACAGCTGGGTTCGTGGTTTGTTTTTTTTTTCTAGCCCTCCTCTCAAAGCAATTTCTTTCTCTGGTTTCCCAACTCAAGAGGCAGCAACAGAGTACCAAAGGGACCTCATGACCAACTCAGAGACACAATTTGGCCTCTAGCTGTTTGGCGCTAGATCATTTTGATCATATTGATCCACAGCCCTGTGTCACACCTAAGGTAGGACCGTTCTTCCAGCCCTACGCTCTCAGGAATTTATCTTTTCTGACCTCAGTGTCCTTGCCATGTGTTAGAGTTCGTCAAGGTGTTTAATGATCCAAAACGCTACAAGAACAAGCTTGGCCAGCTCTGGGTTCAATGGTGAGCTCTTTAGCAGATTTTAATTGGTCCAGCACCATCCCACCCATTACACCGCATGCAATGGTATCCAGACTGTTGGGTTTCTCTCTGAAATGTGGTGATTTTATTTTGTGTGTGTGGTTGAAAACATGCTCCTCCTCAGAAATCATAATGATGCAATTATTTTAAAGCTGACAATTAGAATATTTACCTTAAGATTCTAAGCCGTAGTGCTGAAAAAATGTCACGGTGGGCATATTTGACACTGTTTCTTTTCAACTAAAATTAATATTTCCCTCCAAGTTAAAACACTTTATTTTCTGCCAGACATTATGTGTGATATATAGCCATGTGAATGAACAAAGAACCACCTCCCTCCAACTTAGCTTTTCCTGCTGAGTCTGATAATGAAATTTATTCTTCTTTGATATCCTCAATTAAAGTAAGTTAAGAACCGAGAGTGTGACTTCAATTATTCTTTGGACTGCATGTATATTCTTCATGCTGCAGCAGTGGTGAAGTGCATGACCCTGTTTCACCTTGATCTCTAGAACCACGTTGGTGCGCTGGGAATGGAGAAGAGAAATGAATCAGCACGGGCCAAAGCTTGCTGGAACCAGCAAGGGCCTTCCCATGGGTGTCAGCATGCTTTCATTCAGCTCCTTTCATAGCAGATTTTCTGAAAGAGCTGAGTTTCCCTGTAGGGGCCGGATTTGTGAAAAAGAGCTGAGCAGGTGGGAGGCTGCCTGGGAAAATCTGTTGGTAAATGCCGAACAGAAGCAGCGGGGAGTGGAGCTCTCTGGAGGAGCGGAGAGGAGATTTCCTGAGGCATGATTTCAGAGATCAGTTCCCACCTGCTTTCCTATGGAACGGGCTGCCAAATGGTAATGGCCCCTGAGAGATGCTCTGCAGACTTGTTTTGGAGAATGGGTCCAGCAGAGATTTGTCTACCCTCAGCTCTGCAGAAACACTCCAATTACAGCCTCGCTTTATTAATTACTCCAGCTCTAAACCACACGAGGTCTGGATTTACATTCTGGCTCTACTCATTGCACATGAACAGTCCGGAGCCCAGGGCAACACTGAAGCCCAGCAGGCAGTACTGGTGTCCACAGGACTCCCCGTATGCTTCCCAGTGCTGGGCTCTGGGGCTGACTCATGCAAAACTGCTTTTCTCTTCTCCATCAGTGCGGTGGTGGCAGTGGTTCCTACCTTCTCCAGGGTGAGCAGTGCCGTGCAGGAGTTAGGCTATTGTAACACTGGAAGAGTAAACTCGGAGTGCGCATGTGTGGACCAAGCCTAAAAGCCACTGCCACGTTATTCGGGCGTAAAGCCCCAGATGGACTGGTCTCTCCCATGGTGGAGTACACAGGATTTTAGAAACAAGCATATGGGCAGCTCCAAGTAGGTGCAAGGGTCTGAGACCCAGGAGTTACGGTCCACCTTCCTGAAGAGGAGTGTCAGTTCCTCACCTGCATATCCCAGAACAGTCACAACGGCCTGGTTCCCTCCTCACCACGGCTGCACCGAGCAAGGCGGAAAGACTCATCAACCTGAAGACTTCTTGCAAATCACAGACCTTACCTTGCATGCTTGAAGAGTATGTATTTCATCATTTGCCCAGGCTCACCTGCGGGTTTTTTTCTCTGCCCTTCTCGAGTATCCTTTATTCCTCTTCATTTCCACTAAAAGCCAGATGTTCATCTCTCCTTGCTGCCTGGCTGCCTTTTTTTTCCATTTGCCAGCCACCTCTGAGGGACTGACCTTGCGGCACCTGCCATACATCTGCAGCTAGAGGACATGACCAGCCTCACACAGCTCACCTGTGAGCGCGCTGCTCTCCCTGGAGAAGGAAAAGGAGATTTATCCGGCACCGTCCTGCTGGCAGAAGTCAGGTCTGAGCCCACATTTCCCTGCTCTGGGTGCAGCAGCTCGCGTGACCACTTTGTGCAGAACTACACATCAGTCGGTGCCTTGGAAGGCGCTGCTTTCCCTGACCTGGGGCTGTAGGACTGGTAACCATTTGACTGCGTGGGAGTCCAGCCCAGCGCTGTAATTAGTGAAGCTATTAATAATTAGAGAACTTAGCAGCAGCCAGAGGATGGGAAACCACACATACCATTGCCAAAAAATTCACCTCCTGTGGAAAAAGCTGTGATTTGTGCAATGTTTTGAGAAAGGAGCTGCTTATCTGCTTTAAATCATGGATTTCTTGGTCTGCGGCAGCATCTTGGATCTCTCTTGGCCTGTGAAAACTCCAAAATCTGAAAATTTAAGGACAATCCCCTCCAAATGGAAAACTGACAAGGCTCATAGTCAAATGGAAAGGACTAGCAGTAATATCAGTGTTGCTGCCAGAGACAGCGGTGTGGTGGAGGCTCAGCAGCTCAGGGCTTGCTCTAGTGCCCTTCCCTGGTCTTTCTTGCTGGCTCATTAAGTAGAACCCTCACAAAAAAAGTCAAAAACGGTTTCCCCTCAGAAAATCCGTTCAGCAAAATTATCCGCCCATGAGTAAGTGTCAAGACAAATCTTTTCGCCTTGCCCAGCTTGTTCTGATAACGTCAAGCCAGTGCATTTCAGTCCTCCTGATGATTTGTTCCAGTGACAGAAAATGCTGCTTCACAACTTTCTCTGTTAAATTCCATTTTGGCTTTACACAAACATATTAACATTCATTCTCATTTTTAATGGACCTTGCCGTTTGCAGCATTAGTGTTTTGGCTTCAACATTTTTAAAGCCGAATGTGTGCTGCCTACTTTGCTGTGGGTTGTTTTGGCATTACTGGATGTAAGCCTCGATCAACATTATCGCGAAGTCTGGATTATGTGTTTGTCCAGCGCTGGGCTGGGCTGAGAACTTGGGAAAGTGGGCTTTTGCAGTAAAATCTCAACCTTTTTGACAGTTTGTTCTATTTATGAATTAAAGCAGAGTTTGGAAGCACCAGAACCTGCAGTGTGGTGGGAGATCTGTTTTTACTTCCCTTCAGTTGCAAACACAGACACGTGCTAATGGTTTCGCATTCAAAAGTCTTCGATCAATTAGCATATTGATACTTACGTAACAAGGATTTCTGGCATTTTCTGGCACCCAGCTGTCCGAGCCTTCCTTTACCTCCTTTGGCCTGACCACCTCCTTATCTCACTGCTCGTCCCTGCTGGGTCAATTGTTTTCTGCTGTCAGACCAGAGGGGCAACAGTGCTGCCGTCATGAGAAACGCAAGAATGAGGAGTTGCTTTTCAGGTGCTCTTAGGGATAGGTAGGGCCCAGCATGAGCAGGACATATTTCCGTGGGGAATCTCCAGAATACGGGACCATGCAAGAAGTCATCTCCCAGCTGAATGCTAGTCCCAGAAGCACGGTTTCCTCAGCTGCTTCAGTCTGGTGGGGTCACCTCCCTTCCTACCAACTCCCTGGACCCAGCCCCTCTTTATATGTGTCCTCCGCCCAGCTGCAAAGCGGCACGTGGGAGATGTACGTCTCATCTTGCTCCACCTCCTGGGTGGTTAGCAGCATCAGGGTATCCAGAGCGGTGAGTCATTTAGGTGAGAGCAGTTTTCCTTTCTTCCTTTTCTTCCCTTTCCCAAGTCCTTTCCTCCTGCACTGGGTCACCTGCTAGGCATTATAAGAAAGGTCCCTCATAACCAAAGCTTCAGATGCAAAGCTCTTCTGAGTCACCAATTAAGGAGATGTCAGACAGCGAGTGCAGAAGGAAAGCTGCAGTCTCACCCTTAGCCTTTTTAAGTCTCTGCATTGGAAAACATCTCCTGTCCTTGTAGACTAGTCGGGAGAGAGGATTTCAGCCTTTCTCGGTTTGCAGCCATTGATACTCTCCCAGGGGACCTGCAGTCCCAGGTACACATGAGTTGAGTGTCTTGAAACAAGGCCAGCATCTTCTGCTTACCTTTCCTGCACCCTCGTGAAATCCCAGCTCTCAGATGGGGATGGGGGCACAACTCTGACCGGGCATGCCCATAAATAACAACACTGCAGGAATATTTCTCCCAAAAAAAAAGGGGTCCACAGAGGCGCGGCCCTTCACGTAGCACTAATAAGAGCTTTGTTTCTCAAAACCGATGCCCTCGGGAAGCAGGGGAAGTTAATGCCCGTGTTTCAGACAGGCAGAGACATTCACTTCTGGTAAGTACATGTGGGAAATATTAGATATCAATGCATATTCTCTCTAGCAAGCAGCAATGTGGTCTTAATTAGCAAGATTTAACTCTGTAAAAAAAGAAGAAATTTATCTTCCCTGCCCAGTGCTTACTGCACGGCTGGCTATGATAAGTTGCCTGCTTTTTAAAGACTGTAGCAAATTAACTTCTTTATGCGAGCCCCTCTTGTGAAATACCTGTGCTGATGGCAGCGAGCCACTTCTTTCTCATGAAAGCACCTACTCCGCTCCTGCTAAGGGATGGGTGCGGAGGTAGAAAAAAATGAGTTATTTTTCCACTTTCTGTGCGCACACGCACAAAAAAAGTAGACATGAGCTTGAAAAGAAGAGGTTCTCGGAAGGCAAAACTGTCTTTTGCCAAACCAAAACCCAGAGGCAAGCGCTGAAAACCCAACCTTGACCTGCCTGTGCACTTGGTCAGCCCGTCTGACTTGATGTCCCACCTATGGCTCCCTCCTGTCCGGAGGGCGGACCATTTCTCTTGCTTCTCTGACGACCAGGGACAGTGAGAGATAGAGGTGGAAATACTATGGTAGTCACCCAGACGCAAGGTGCGGGGCGAGGAGGGGAGATGTAGGCTACACATCCTTCCAGGAGCTGCAGAGTTCCTTCTGGCCCCTTAAGAAAGAGGGAAGTAGGGAAAGCAGTTTACAGCAAAAAACCATCTCTGGGACTGGCAGCCTGGTGGAGAGAGCTTTGGAGGTGAATCGGTTCCTGATTTGCTCCAGGCGATGATGAAAATTGTCATGTAAGCTCCAGGGTTTCAAGCCATCGCATGCTCTGCCTTGGCGAGTGCTCTTGGGTTTCTCTCTGGCACAAGTCAATGTTTGTCTTACACAAACATTTTCTGCAGAGGTTAATGCAGAGTGCAGCTAGCTTGGTAATGCTCTTTTTGCTCCGATGCTTTGGTAAGAGTTTCCTGAAGGTAAAATGTTAGATTAGTGAATATTTGAATATGTAAATTGGGAGATTTTAATCGAGAAACAATTTTCTCTTGTGTTCACATAAATAAATAAGTTTTCCCACATGGGTTCCTATTCACGTACCAATATATTTCCCCCTGGAAAAATCCAGTACTGGCTTTATGAGGCACGTCCTTTTGCTAAGCAAGTTAATTTTTCTCAGTATTTAACTTGGTGCTTTTTTAATGTAAGTGCCTACTTAGTTTTCAGCCTTCCCTGTATGTTTATTTTAAGAAATCTCAAATGAACAAACTTGTTGTGACATTCCCTACACTCATAATGAAAATCACACCCACTGAACTAGAAGCAAGTGAGCTGGCAGAGGGGCTTTTGTTTCGTTTTTAAAAAACAATAACTTTGCACAAAAAATTGGAGTTTTGGTAGGGAAAAAAAAATCTATTTATAAATTGACTTCAGCAGAAAATGTGGGAAAACATTTTAAGTTGTGAAAACATTTTCATTTAACACTATCATTTCAACTGCGTCAAACGCTGATAATTTCCGCATTGCATTTGTAGTTTAGAATTGTCCTTTGGCGGGGGGGGGGGGCGGGTGGGGTGGGGGAAAGAAGAGAGAAGAAATAAGCTGGTAGAAAAGCTGTTAAGGAAGCCCAAAGCCGAGTGAAACCTTCCATTTGAGATTGAGCAAAATAAATTCGAGATAAACTTAATTATTCCGCGCGTCTTTTGTTTCAGCCACTAAGCTGAACGTCTGTTATTCATCAAGGACAACTTCTTTGCTTAATTGAGCATAAGAAATAAGCCTGTATATAAGTCAGTGAGTTTTTGCTTGCCTGCAGTCCCACGTTCTCTGCAGCTGGTTCCTGTTGGTATGTGTCGGAGCTGGACAACAAGGGTGAGACACAGAGACACAGGAATCATGAACACCGTGTCCGGATGAGGGGACTAGTGTCTCCTGCTGCCCCTAGGCAGGATGAGCTCTGCCTGGTGTCCAGCCGGATACGCAGGGACTTCAGGCCATCTGCTGATGCTGCCCCGTGCTCTCTCTGCAGGGCTGGTGGAGCTGCTTGTGGAAAGCGCTCAGCCTCACACCCCAAATCCTCCCCACACATCTTGTTAGCCATCCCACGTGGCGCCAGTAGCGCCAGAAGGGGGAGGACTGTAATACAAGGGTGTGTTGGGGGCATAATTAGTGATGTGACATGGTGGGCTTTGACTTCACCATACCCCCTCTGAAGCCACGTCCCAGCGATGCCTAGGAGACTCAGGCAAGGGAAAAAAGCAGCAGGAAGAATCCACACGATGTGGATGCCAGGCATGCCCTGCGGGCTGTGATTTTGGGTGCTTCTGCTTTCTGCTGCCCCAGCTGTGGTAGCTCTTGGTGAAGCCAGCAAGAATGGGAAAACTGGTGAGGCCCAAGGCAGATCAATGGGATGCAGTATGGCACCACAACCAGGAGGTTCTGGGGCTGCAGGGAGAGCTTGGTGCTGGTCCCAGGAGGCCAAGGAAGGGGTGACCGCACTATACCTCCCAGCAAGCCTTATCAGTCCTGGCAGAGCTCTGCACGCTCGACTCAGCTCTGCCAGGCTGTGGTGGGATCCCAGAGAAGCTCTGACTGGTGCACAGAAATGACCTGCATTTTTGAGACCTGTAGCACGTGGCTTCTTCGTTTGGGCAGCAAGGAGTGTAATCTGGGGGTCCTTTGAAGATGGGCTAAGGGTACAGTGGTGTGACTGCTGGTAAGCCCTGCCCTGCAAGTCCCATCCGCCTCCTGCTGGGAGAGGCCCCCTCTTCCCGAGCTACCTTGCAGCATGAACTGTGGTCAGTCTTGCTTTCCAGGACTATGGCACAGGCAAAGTCATAAAGGCATCAGCCACCCGCTGCTAGCACTGGTCCTGGTGTGCTACTGCCGCATTTCATGGCTGGGGGCTGGTCCTACAAGAGCTGGTAGGATCATGCCGTAGTGCCAGGGCTGTCTCGTCGCATGGACCTCAAGGTGAGGGAAGCTTCACGGTGAAAAATATGGAGAGGGATTCAGGGCACAGGGCTCTGTCAAGGGCTGAGCATCTCCTTGTCTCCGTGTTCACATCTTCTAGAAGAATGCTTTTCTCTGATGGGCACAACCACATTTGGGAATAAACCTGTGGGGCTGCCAGCAAGGTCACCCCAAGTGAGGCCCCCGTCTGAGCGGGGATTTCCCTGCGCAGGCGTATCCCTCGGATTTAATGCCTTTGATTTCTCAGCTTCTGGCTGACGTTTTTTCTCTTTCTGATCTTTGCTTCACTTGAATACGTGTTCCAGGTAAGGCACACAGGGGGACAGAGGCAGCAGGATACGCAAGGATTTGAAGATATGAGTCCCATTAACACTAATAGCATTAATTACACTGCAAAATAAAGTATCCATGAAAACATATCCCCCGGGATCTAAAGCAAAGATTCATTTGTTCAGGCCAAATGACTGTTCTCAAAACTGCCTGCCAGGGAGAGCATTCTGTGAATGGCAGCTGAAGAAAAATGTATTTATCCTGGCCATGAGGGGCCATTATTCTTCTCAGAGTTACCCGCCGAGGAGGGGCAAAGAAGCTGGAACTGCTCAAAGCGGTAGCACCAGTGAGAGTATTAGAAAAGGTACTGGAAACGTAAATGATCTTTGGTTTTGCATAAGGTACCTGTTTGACCAAATAGGAACTTTAGCATAATGCCAGACGATTAAGCAGTATGAGTCCCCAGGACATTGGTGACTGCACTTGGAAACCAGTGCAGAGTACGAAATGCTAATAAAAGCAGAATTGCTGGACAGGATTGAGTAACTGCTCATAACCTTTTTGCTACTGGGAAAGCATAAGACCCCCTAGGAAATAGCAACCTGTCCAAAACAAAATTATTTCCTGACTTCCACCAACTAGCGGCTGCTCTAAGGCTGAGAGATGTGGATTTCTAACCTTTCCAAAAAGCTGCTATCTAAATTTTCGCTGCTGCAACTCAGCACCTTCTCGTTCGCCATAAAAGCAGCTAATGTGGGATTGTCTCCTATTACTTTCTTGGCATTAATAGTATCTCCTGATGGCTAGTTTCACAGACTCTTTTTGATGGGGGAGGGAGCAGGAAGATAATTAAATTTCCAGTTTTTGTAAATTTGGGGCTGTTCTGCTTCAGCTCTGATTTTCCAGTGTTCGAATAGCTGAAAGTCTGGATTGATCTGCTATAAAAAGGTCTCCTAGAGCTCCAGAAAACAACCAGCTTTGAACTCTCATGGCACCAAGGGTCTGTCTGCAGTAGGCATCAGTCCTACAGGCAGGAAAAGCATCTCTGTGCCGAACATTACGAACACCTGTGTCAGGATGCAGCCGTGGGGCTTGGGGAGAGGTTCCTCTGTGTCTTGATAGAGCGCTCCGGCATCGGTGCCAACAGCTGAACCCTCCCTCCTGGCCACATCACTCATGGGATCCTGGAAGTACCACCAAACTCAGCAGCTTCCAGTCTGAGTGTGAATCGGCCCTCGCTGCATGCAAGCGCCTGGCTCAGCGTGCAGGGAAGAAGTCATCCAGGCTGCACGTCTTTTCTCCGGGAGAAAAGCGTCAGCAGTGTCAGTTGTGTCCAATGACATCAGAGAGGGGGCTCAGCCCGGGGCTCGAGTAGACAATTCTGGACTCTTTTTCTACAGTGCCTGGGATTAGGTAGTTGGTTACAGCAGTCAGTTCTTTCCATGACTACATGGGCAATGGAACCAAAGCAGGAATTTTCTTCTTCCAGAAAAAGAAAGAACTTCTCCTGAAAGAAGCTTGGCGTTAGATAAAGTCAGTTTTCTTTGGCCCACGTACAAGAAGGCAGCAAAGCTGAAGGTGAAAAATGAACTAGAGCTTGGGTGGAGTGGAGTGGGCAGGAAAAGCTCTTCCAAAGCTATTTTTACTGCTTTGGCACCCACCTTTTCTTGGAATGCCGTTGCTGTGAGTGCGGTTCTCTGCTCATCTTCCTTAGAGAAGGAAGCAGCACGAGGATGCTGGATATTCACAAAGAGCTTGGAACAGCACCTCACACCAAAAATACCCAAGCGGGGTCCAGCTGAACAAGAGCCAGAGTGACAAATCCTTTGGCAAGGGAGGCAATGGGGAGGGAAGTGTTACTTGGTAATGTCATTGCTTTTTAAACGATGCTGTCTATTTTCCAGTCACCTGGTGGGATGGCTGTGGTTGGAGGACCCTTATGTATGTGACAAATGCATTATAACAGATCCTGCTCAACAGTATAGGAGGATAAGTGAGCAGGTGGATGGGTAGGTGGAACGGCAAAGACATGCAAACCTCAAAGCTAGTGCAGGTGTTTTATCAATGGAAACTGTTATCATCAGTGTGCCACAAAAGCAGTGAGTGGGAGTGTTGATGGAAAACGGACGGATGTGGACCATGCGATAGGGCATGGACAGATTGAAGATATTCGTTCATCCACAGCGGAGTGGGTTTAGTGCCCAAGAAGCAGCTTGAATCTACAACCCTAAACGGCAGCAAAACCAGGGTATGATATACCTCTGGCTGGGCAGAGCAGGAGGTCAGCGTTTCGCGTGCTGGCAGGGAGGGTGATGCCAGGCTCACGATGCAGAGGGTTGGCCTGTTCATGCCCACGTTGCACCTTGCTGTTGAAATGGAAAGCAGCTGGCCATCTTCCATCCATCACCGGGTATCAGTCCAACTCCTTGCTCTGCCACAAAGCCCTTGTGCACGGTCCAGCACGCTGAAAGGTCACCTGGTAGGCTGCAGAAGCTGGACGTGAATGGTGTAAACCCTGCGGTGGAGCTGGGCCATGATTCAGGGCTGAAGGGACCACAAGATCCACCCAAGCCCCTGTGCTTCTTGTTACCTTAGATTGGCCACTTGTCACGGCCTAGAAACAGCCAGGAGGAAACACAATGCCCGTCACACTGACAGAAATTCAATGGCCTGAATCTGGGCCATCCATAAGTCGAGGTTGCTTACGCTACCACCCCTTGAAAGGGTGTCTGAGAGGGGATTTGTAGGAGGTTGTGAGCTGCTCAGGCACTCGGGGAATGAGATGTATAAATGCATGAGATTGCTGGCTGAAGTCAAGTGAAAAACAAAAATAGCCCAGGGTCTTTACAAAACAAGCAGCCTTCGCTTAAGTGCACCGTGTCACAAGGAAACCAGAGCACATTTTCCTGTGGGTGGGTTTACAGGTTGTGAGCTCGTTGGAAAGAGGGTGAGTGCTGGCCCTTACATCCAGGTCAGAGTCCGCACGCTAGCTGGATGCACGCTTGCACTTGGTTATTTCCAAAGGTGTCCCCAGTGAGAAGGTGGCCTGCCTTCTCTCAGTTAAAAGCCAATTGACTGCTTTGTGGGTCCTAAGGCTGGGGGAAATTTTTCAAGAGATCGGAAACTTTCCCACAGGATAAACCGCTGACGGGATCGTTAGGTGAACTGGGGGAGTACTCAGCAAATCGAGCCTCAGTTTCCCTCTTCTGAAGAGTTTCAAGCCTCGTCGGAGGCGCAATGGAAAGCGAAGTCGCATCTGTCCTTTGTGTCAGCAATTTATAGTGCCTGAGCAAAGATGCAGAGAAGCTTGTCTATCTAGGAAAGCTGAAGTGCTGTGACAACAACTTACACTAATCAGGTTCTCTCACACAATTTTGAACATGCACTCTGGGTAGATTATTCCAGCTTCCCTTACTTAGCAGCAATGACTAATGCGAGGTTTAGGTGATCTTTAAAACAAGGCGTTCGTATTGCTGTCCGTGGCACTGAAACCACGCAGATGCAGCAAGCGGCGTTGACAGATGAATGTTCCAAGTGTAAACATTTGGAAAGTCAATAAAGGTAATAAATCTGTGCAGTGTATGGGAAAAAAATAGCTGAATAAAGGCTTTTGGGGGTGTTTGGCCTGGACACTGCGGAGCCCTGACAGTTCTGGAAACAGCTATCATTATTATACATTGCATTTGATTGCTTTATTTCATCACACAGACCTGTAAGCAAAGCATGATGTGCTGCAGTGTGCACCTAACTAGGAGATGGGAAGAACGTGAGGGGTTTTTTTTGTTCTTCTGCTGCTTGGTTTATCTTGGAGAGACTGCAAGATTTTTGAAATGCGGTATTAGACGTCCAAGTCGTACTTTCAGAAGTGATCTATGAACAAACTTAGAAAGGTTTTGTAAATGCCTTTAGGCATTTGGGATGCCCCGAAGGACCAGATGTAGCAATTGGTATCTAATCTATGGCTGCCTTTTGGATATCCCAAGAAGCTTTCCTGCATCTTACAGCGTTCTCAGTCATCCAAAAATCAGGTGTCTTGAACCTTAGCTCATTACCTAAAAGAGGGGTTTGGCCAATCAGACTCTTTGGACCTGGTGGTAAAGTTGCTCTGCAAACCAGGATTTCTACACAAAATGCAGAGAATTCAAAAACGTGTATTTACAGCGCCAGGCCCTTGTGCCCTTTCTCAGGCGCGGAAGTGCTCAGCTTCACAAATGTTCCCAACAGAGTCAAGGAAAGGGAAGTGATGTTGCACTTGGTAGCAGACTCCACCCCAGAATTTTAATAACATTTATTCTTGTGGGGCATGTCAGAAATTATAGGCTCCAATCTGGTGCTCCTGAAGTCACTGGAGCGAGGGCAATTAGCACTAAACAGTCTCTGCACAGTACCTCACGAGTCCAACATCATATTATTGAACTCTTCTTTGCCTCAGGATTTAGGGAGACTGCCTTACCGTGACGGGTGATACAGCCCCTCAGTGAGATACGAAAATCTTCAAAGACAAATGACAACAAAAGGTATAGAATTATCCTATCTTTTTAGCTACTTCTTCTGGTTTTTATTTTGCATCTCCCTGTTCCTCCCTTGCCCCCTCCTCCGTGCGAAGTGCATTAGTTTCCATAGAAACGAGATGCGCAGGATGGGTTCCTCGGTATCCGTATCCTCGAGTGGGATTCAGCCAGCAGAAGATATTCCCTTCTTAGACATATTGTTGTAAAAAAAAACACCAAAAAAAAACCACCCCAAAAAACAAAAACAAGACACACCTTCAAAATCAATGGGTTTCACCCGAGGAAAATATAAGCAAGCTGCCACCCTGCTCATGGAACAGTTTGTGTTTTCTACCACAGCCCAAGAGGTGCTTACTCGTTCTTGTAAAACGGGATGGTGTGGGTACACAGGTTTACTAACCTACACCCGTCCATCCCAGGGAACAGAACGGTGTGAAACAGCCGCCCTCGCCCCGCTCTGGGGCTGAACACAGGCAGAGACACAGCCCGGAGCCAGCTGGGACAACTCGCCCCGGCAGGGGGTGGGATGCTGCGAAAACTCAGCAGAGCTTGGGATAAGAGAGTCCCGTTTCCCCAGAAATCCATGCAGGGACTCGTCTGGTGCTGCAGTGCTTGCAGGATCTCACCTCCCATCTCTTCCTACGGCTCTTAACCAACACGTTTATAGGTAGTTTGAGGCAATGCATCAATTTTTATTCAGTTGCGATAAGTGCGTTTGAGCAGGCATCTTAACCAAGAAACAAACCCTTAATGTTTTAAGTCTTTGTGGAACAACTTAAAAAAAATAATTTCATAATAGGATCTTTTTCATATACGGATGACCCTTGCCAAGAAACAAACTTTACGTTTAAAGTCCACGCATCCAAAGAACTGAGGCCAGTAGCTACGCTCCCAAATTCTTTCCTGCCTCTTTTCAAAGCCAACAAGGACTATACAGTTATTTTAAAAGCAGTCTCGATCCGGTTCAATTAATTCTGCTGTTTTATGATGAAGGGTATTCTAAATAACTCACACTTCCATTTCCCCCACCTCCTTTTCCATTTTCTTAGATAATTACCTTTTAAAATCATCAGCTAATTGCAGTGCACTGTGACATTAACCTCTGCAGACTTGAAGGCACCAGTTCACACATTGCAATACCTACAAAGCACAAAGGATTGCACTAAACAAAATTAATCATGTCATTCTGCTAGTTATAGCCCATTTCAGCTCCAGCTTTCTGAGCAATGTCAAGAATACTTACAGGGGTTAGATTCTTCACCAGTTATCAGTTATTATGATTTTCATATTTTTTGCTTGGTGCAGAAGTAAGCCTGGTCTCTTAACAGAAGATTTACATGCATGATAAATGGAAAGGGGAGGAAAAAACCAATTAATTCTGATTTGTGACTATACCTGGAGGTCGTGAGCTTGCCAAAAGCCACCTAATAGCATAGTGAAAAAATAACCAAGTCTTGAGTTGCAGTCTCTCCAGAGTCCTGACCCCGCCTTTTGATTTTATTTTCTGAAATCCAATATATCCATTCCCAATTGACAGTCATCCTCTTGGGGAATGACCCTGTTACTTCAGGGAAGCCCCAGACATAAGAAAATCTAGGAGTCAGCCAAATTATACACTGGGACTTGATGCTTTCTTTACCAAAGGAAGAACGACGCTCTCAGAGAGCTGCGTTTCCCGCTCTCCCTCCTCTGGTACCTCCAGCTGCCTCCAGCTACCTCCAGGTTTCTGCACGGGGACCATCCCCGACCTAATAAAGTAATCCAGATATCAAAATCTCATGACATACTGAAGCGGTTCTGTGACCGTCTTCAGCCATGGCTCCATGATGGCAGCAGCTCCCTCTCCTCTAAGAGCAGGAACCTCAACCGTTGCTATCGGTGTTACTCGGAACCCGGGCATGGCTACCTCTCAGCAGTTTTTCTCCGTTTTCCCCCGGTTCTGTGTATAGATGCAGACTACGGCTTCTTTCTTAGACCATCCGCTGTTTGGAGACCTTAATTTTGTAGGCCACCTGTGTTTATAAACTGCAGGTAATTTCTGTTCCTCTGTACGTGAGGGTTGTAACATTCAGATGCCTGGGTAGACTGCTGCCCGTTTAGCTGAAGAACAGCTGCAGATGAGAGAGCTGTTCTGCATTTCCGTCGTCTCTGGGCCTTGCCGTGTGCCTGCCAGGCCACCTCCTTTCTTTGCCTGGTGAATGGTTCGTCATGGCTCCAAGGCGTGCGGGTCACCCCTCCTGCTCACAGATCACCCTCCCGCCCGCCGGTTTAGCCCGTGACCCTTCAGCCCTTGTGCCTTGCTTTCCACAATGGTTTCACTTGTAAAGTTTTTATCTCTCTTGAATATCCACTCTAATTTCAAATGTAATCTGCTGCAAATTTGCCAGGACAGCTCATCCCCTTATAACATAATGATCTGGTAAAGCTGTGACGGGCATATTTATCCAGAAGGAGCATCTGATTCCCAGGGAAGTTAATGAGCACTTCCACTTTTGCCACAGCAGCATAATGAAAAGTACACATCCCACTGTTAAATGAACTGGGATATCGCTATCCTGATAAGTGAATGCTACGGTGGTGTTCAGCTCTCCTCTGTAATATCACAGCTAATGACCCAGTTCTTTATGTGGCTGGATTGATATGGGAACGTTCAAGACATCACCATTTTTATTTACTTGAAACTGGACTTAATGCCAAGGGATTTGCATTCCAGCGGCAGCTTCAAGATCAAGCACATCTTTTATTTCCTATAACCGCTCCTGTTGGATAGTGAATACCGTGATTAAAGACCATGACTACCTTGTTCCAGTGCTTTATGAAGGTCTTAAGCTTTTATTTTACTGAGAAAACCGTATGCCAAGTTTCTTTTTCCAACTAAGTTACCTACTCCCGTTTCCCGTTCAAACGACAAAAAACAGCTCAGCGTTTGCAGAGCTCCCGGCTTGGCCTTTGCTTTCTCCATCCTGGGTGGACTTCTCTTCTGCGATATTCCTTGCGCGCCGTCACCAGCAGTGCTGCTCTTCGCACTCACATCCGAGACCGTATTCACAAATGCCACCAGCACCAGACCTCACGCACATTTTACGCCCTGTTCATCGTGGTTGCCCCATTCGCGGTGCCTCGTATCATTGTCGCTGCTCTCGACGCCTGTGCGCTCAGTGCTTTTAACACGCCGAGTCGTGATTTTGCACCTCTAATTGAATCCGCGCTGGTTTGCCCTTAGTTCCCACGTCATGTCCTTCAATGGTTTTCCTTTAAGGATGATCTTTGCTTTGCGAGGAAAGTCCAGCATCATTCTGGCCTCTGTTCCGTGTTCATTTTATTTCCCAAGCAAGTGGTTCCTCCCCATACAGAGATTGTTTCTCTACCTCATCAATAACAGATTTTAATTTCTTTTTTTTTTTAAATAGCAAAACCAGGTTATATTGTGGGCAGATTCAGCTTCTTTTGAAGCAAATACGACTTTCGGGCCCAAATCAAGAATTTGTGCTCTTCTGGAGAACGGATGCCAGCGTTTGGCTGTGCGTCTAGTGAAACAAAGGCCTTAAGATGTATCTCGGCGTCAACAAATTCATATCAGTTTTCCCTTTTTAAGTGATGCCCAAGGTTCAGTTGGATTACTGTTTGGATTACAGCTTGTGGAAAGCCTGCCTTCGGTTTGAACCAAGCTGTCAAACCTGCTCGGCTGGCAGGGTCTCCCTGCCCTGTCAGTTCTAAAGCGCTATCAAACCCCTTCTGCTTCCCAAGCTAGCACAACAGCTTGTTCACAGCACTTTGGTTTTTAATTTCAATCAAGATTCCTTGGAACTAATTAAAGCAAATGTAATCATCTGTGCTGCTCTTTGGATTGTCACTACCGATAGTTTATTCTCTGCTGGCGAGCAACGAAATATAGCCTGAACTTCTAAATTCAGCAGTCTAGGCAATCCCCATTCTTATCTATTTACTCTGTACAATTAATACTATTTCTTGTAATTTGATTAAAGCACGGGAGGTTTCTGGGCAGGCTTTTTTTCTGTTATGATGGTATTAAAATTTGTCCCAGAAGGACAGCGTCAGAAAGGTACTTTCTTATAGTGTTTTTTTGTTGTTGTTGGTTTTTGTTTTTTGGTTTTTTTTTTTTTTTTTTTTTAAATCCTTTATCTTTAATCTGCTATAAAACTTCTTCCAACTCCAGGTGAAAGTTCTTAACTCTCTATCAGCAATGCTGCTTGCGCACAATTAAATCTTCCTTAGCTAATATACTTCAGGGCTTTTAGAGGTTAGATATAAAAAGATCTTCTGTCATTCTCTTCTAAAGTGATTGCATTTCCTCTCTCAGATAACAGAGAATTTGCTTTTTTTTACAAAATCCCTACTTGCTGTCATTACTTTCTGGCAGCATTCCTGGAACAGTCAGCTGTAGTGTCTACAGTAAGTTAATTTCTTGGATAGGTTAGATCACAGCAGTTCAGTCCCCTCTCCCACTAGTCTAACTATTGCATTCCCAGTACCTTTTGCTGTTAAATTTTCAGTATGGCCTAACAGCCACAAAAGGCTTGTCTGAGGCCAGTGTTGGCATGTCTTCCAGGAGCCATACATTTTACTGCACGCTTTTCCCATCTCCTGGCAGGCGAGCCCTATATCAGTAGACAACACCCAAAGATTTTCTTCCATTGTATTCCAAACTGTTACAGTGTTATGGAGGCTCCACCTCAGGCTCCCTTAAAATGGGCTTATATATGCTTTCTGCATATTTACTTGCCCTGAAAGGGTTTCTCTTCCATCCACTTGCTTAGTCTCCCCTTGAAATCATGCAAGAATGCGGCTTTTGCAACATCCTGCAGCTCCAGCTTTACCAACCACGTGCGTATTGGATGAGGCTCACGTCTTGCCAACTTTTGAATCCGACTCCTTTTAGCTTCATTTCCGATTTGAAAATTAAGGTAAAATCAGGCAATCCCTACTCACACTTTCATGGCCTGCCAGGCGCCTGTCACTCTCTGCTCCCATCCCCATGACATTTCTTCCAGCCTGAAAAATCCTACGTTACCTACTGATAACGAATGCAAATATTGTCGTGAGAAAGGCTCCGCACTGGCTGAAGAGGTCTGATATTGAGGTGACGCTGTTGAGGTACAATCTGGAGTGGGCTGTCTCCCCCTGCCAGGGAGCCTGAGGCCGAGTGGAAGGTGGCTCTGGATGAAATCTTTTCTATCCCATCTGTCTTTCCCTCTTTTATTGTTTGTCTTCGGCCAAATGCTTTTTTTCCCCTATTCTTTTCAGTTTCACTTTTGAGATTTGAGTTATTCTGCAAAGAACTTTATACCCAACGTACAAAGCTCCAGGACCTCCAGGACCTCCATTGTCCCCAACTCTGTAACTCTCACCCTTTGCATCCTTTGGGAGAATAAATCTCAGAGAAATCTTCACACATTCTCAAATACTTTAAGCGGCCATGGAGTGTGCATAGCCGAATCTGGAAAGCGCAGCGGGTAGATTATGCGAATTTCAAAGCAATGCAGCTTTGTTATCAATCTTCTTTCAAGAACTGACAGGGCAGTTCAACTTTCTTAAACCAGAAATAAACTTCCATCCTTCTGTGGCTGAAGAGGTAAGCCTGAAAACAGGATTTCTGAAGGCTCAAATCCTACACGACAAGAAGACAGGCTCCACAGGTTGTCTATGAAAAACAAACAAAAACACTCCCCCCGCAACTAGTCAGTTTTAGGCCAATTCTACAAGTTTGTACAAGCTTGGGATGTGATATATGACTTTGAAGTGTCTGGGAATATTTTAAGAGGTGTCTGTACCCAGCCCTATGCAGGATAATCTGGAGGATGTAAGCAACAAAGGGGGTGTCATGTCCAGCAGATCCCTCTGGTTCTACAGAAGGACGAAGGGTCAGACCGAGATTGGGTACTTGAGTGACCACAGGAAGGTGGAGTCCCAGACTGAAGGGCAGAAGAAGTCTTCTGATCAGTCCGCACCCATGAGCAGCAGTTCACACAACTGGGTCTTTTCTGAGGATCTATCAGGCAGAAGGGTATCACGAAACACCTTGGAAAACTTTGCTCAGCTGTCAGTCCTCCGGTGGGGTGCTCTCACCTGGAAATAAACGGTGGTAAATGTGTACCTGAACCAAGGTGGAGAATGGGGCTTAGACCTTCTGGGACCCGTAACAAGATTTAGGGCAGAGCTCACATAGCAGTTCAAGAAGGAAAAGGCTGGGGATCAGAGCTTCTGGCTTCTCATCTGGAGTCCATGAGAGAAGGCACGTGTTTTAAGATCGTCAATTACACCACAACTACTTAGAAGGCATGTGGTGTAAATGGTGAACCCTGTTCCACAGGGTGGTAGAAGAAGAAAACAGGAATTCTGATGGTCATCAGGACAGGCCCTGTTCTCTCACTCCGTAATTCTGGGTTGAACTCCTCAAGGGGGATACTGTCAGGAAAGAAATCTGCCCAGGGTCTCATAAACAACCGCAAACACACAGAATAATTTGGGTTAGAAGGGTCCTCTGGAGGTCTCTAGCCCATCCACAGCTCAAAGTAGGGCCAGTTTAGAGCAGACTGTTCTGAGCCTTGGTCAGATAAGTTTTGAACATGTACAAGGATGAGGATCCTACTCATCCCTTTACTCCCCTGCCCTACCATTGACTACCATTGCGGTGAAACCTTTTTTCCCTCATATCTATCAGGATTTTCCCATGTTCCAGCTTGCGTCTGTGCATCACCAAGAAGAATCTGGCTCCATCCTCCCTGTTACCTCCCATTAGACAATGGTAGACAGCAACAAAGTTCCCCGCTTTGCCCCTTCTTCTCCAGGCTGAACAAGCCCACCTCCCTCAGCCTTTCTGCTCCAGCCCCTGACCAGCCAGGCGCCTCCGACCCACTCACTCCAGTGTGTCCATGACTGTCATGTACTGGGGAGCCCAAATGGGACACAGCATCCAGATGTGATCTCACCAGTGCCAAGTTGAGGGGAGGAATTCCTTCCCTCACCTGCTGGCTGCGCCCATGATCATGCAGCCCAGGATGCGGCCGGCTTGCACTGCTGCCAGGGTATACAGCTGTCACAGGTTCATCACGTCATCCACCAGGATCTCCAGGGATTTTTCTGCAAAGCTGCTTTCTGACCAGTCAGCCCCTGCCTGTCCTGTTGCCTGCGATTATTCTACCTTGAGTGCGGGACTTTGCATTTGCCTCTGCTAAACTCCTGACGGGAGCAGAGTGTCCTGTCAGGCCACCTCTCCATCCTGTCGAGCTCCCCGTAAGACAGTATTTATGGCAGGTTTGAGCTATAAGTCACAGCTTTGTTTCCTCTGTGAAAAACAGAATAGCAGAAAGAGAGCGCTGAGGTCCTAACTCCTTGTCACTTCTTCTTAAACCACCATATCTCACACTCTGCTCCAACAATAAAGAAAAAAATGCTCCAGAATCTGTAGTTTTAGTCCTATTTCAGGAGAAAAAAAGTGGAGTACCAAGTCCCCGATGTACAGAGGTACAGCCCTAGGTTCCCTTTTATGGATGAGAATGAGGAAAATCAGTGGTGTAAGCCTTGCAGCATGCAGACTGTCCAAGTGCTGTGGACAGTCCAAAAAGTGAGGACAGTTGTGAACTGTAGTGGGTATGCTCACTTTTGTGGGGAAGGGATTGTGTCTTGGGGCCGGGGACAAAGATAAGGGATCGTTGCTCAGCAGAGAAAGGTCGGTGATGTGTGGCAAAGAGAAAGAGAAGGAAGGCCAGATGAAATAGCAAATGTGATGGAAAGCTAGGGCACTGGAGGAAATTCCTGGGCCAGTACCTGTGAGAGGAGAAGAGGAGGGCAGGGGGACAAATCAGGACAGCCTGATCCACAGGGACAAGCGACCTGAAATCTCAGAGGAGGTGATTGTAAGATACTGAAGTGGCTACCAGCTTGGACTAAAAAATACTGTTTGAGAAGCTTGTGATAAATCACCTGGCTCTTCTGTGTTAACAGTGCTGCAAAGCATCCCCTTCCCTGGCTTGCTTCTGAAAAGATTGTCGTACAGATCAAAACGTGGTCCTCTCACCTTCCTTAGCTAATACACCCACGCATCCTACTGCCGCCCCTGAATGGGGTAACACATTTCTTCATTCCTTCCAAAAACCTCTCTCTGTACGTCCCCTAGGATGAGAGAGCTCTGCATGTAGAGCTCGGGATTTAGAGAAGAGGAGTAAGGTGGACTCCCCTGCACAGAGCACCTTGGCGAGAGCCCGGCTCCTCACACGGAGCTTACGTTATGGAAATTCTGTGTAAGCCTCTGTGATTTTTCACCCCGCAAATGAAGATAAAGCAACAGCCTTCCCTGCTGCCTGGATTCCCACAGCACATCTGCTTTTCAGTGGACTGCCTTGTTCTCTCTACCAGCCCCGATATCCAGGAATGAGACAGAAGAGTGAGGACGGTGTTGACCTCTCCAGGTCCAGCTGTTGGTGAGGCTGAGCATCTCCTGCCAGCATGTACACGCACGCACATGTGTACAGCACACCTATATGTGCATACGTGGCTGACCACGCAGACAGATTCTCAGTGCCCATGCAAGCACAAACAGCACCAATGCCCTGGAATCATCCCTCTCCAGCTCATCAGGATGAAGGTCTGTTAGCAGGAAACTATATATATATATATATATACGGAGAGAGACAGACAGGTACATGAGATGTGGAGCTCCTCGCAGATGGGCTTAGACTCACAGTCCCTCCAGTAGCCAGTACTGGATCCTCACTCTGCCCTCTTGCCTCACAGGTATGTACACACAAGCAGGTCTCCTAATCAACCCTGGGCCCCACAGTCTCTCCAGCAGTTGGCCAAGACCCTCTGGTCCCCCCGTGGCCAGCTTCTCCTATGGTCAGTGACATAGACCCACACTGGGCTCCCAGGCCACCTCACCTACTCACTGGCTGGTCTGGCTTGAACTTCGCTAGGGATCACTCACTTGCACACCCACAGTTGATCCGGTTGCTGCACCATGGACACACAGATCATCCCATCCACGGTCTGACTGCAGCTGCTGCACTCAGATTCCTGTGCACTCCTCCTCGCCGAAAGTAACTATGAATGGAGTTGAATGCCCATAATGTGTCTCGTAACCCTGCTCAGTCCAAAGGGTGCTCTGGAGAGACGCTGCCATGGACTCCCCAGGATGGGCATCACCCCTGGGCCACAGGGCTGAGGGTCTGCCAGGACAGCCCTGGGAGGAGCCTTCTCCGAGTCTGTAATTTGGATTTCCCCCTACATTTGTGACTCTGTGCTTTGCCGGGCTTGTGCAAATGGGGCTTTGACAGACTGATGGCTCCTGGGAAGGGACTCTGAGGAGCTGGGACAGGTTATACTTGGGCTCCCACTCCTGCCATTGCTCCCTTGTGCTCCCTTCTGGGTGTGAAGACACAAAGCTCTTTATCACATAACCTAACAGTATCCACACAGGGACAAAGGTTTAGCCAACTACCCCTTGTTGCTTTTTTAACAAGAAGTACCTCTGGTTCCTAGGTCGTATATCCACAGGTGAATCAAATGTGTTGGTTTTTCTTTCTTTTCTCTGTGTTGGTCTTTTGCTTCAGGATGAACCTCGGTGGTACCCGCAAAGGTGTCAGGCTCAGTGGATGCCTTTTCTGGGTTGTGTCTGGAGCAGCACTGCTGCTCAGCACTGTGCTCAGGACTGGAATAACTGTGCTGAAGTCCCTGCATGGATTTGACCAGCCTTGAGATGTTCTGAGGCCTGACCTGTGATGAAGGGAATGCCTGCTAAAGCCCCCTCACTCCTGTCATTTTGTCCTTCAGCTTCTTGGTCTACCTCTCTCCTACTTTCTCTCCTGTAGCTGAGCCTCTTTCTCTCTTGTCAAAAAGACTTGAACAAAAGGGAAAGAGATGATTTGCCTTGGACTGACCTCCGGCTTATGTGGCGCTTCACGGACTGCCGATGGACTTGCTTCAATTTTACCAGAGACCTTCAAGTCATGACCCGCCAATTCTCAGAGCTATTAAGGATATTTCTGTCGTCCCCTTCAGGATGAATATAAGGACAGAGTTTTCCACTCCTCTGGGAAAAAGCTATTAGATATTTTTTCCTGAGGACAATTTGGCAGAGGGAGTATAACTATTTCAGCGCCCACCTGATTCCTCCTTGGAATTTTCCTTTTGAGTTTCCCAGCTCTCTGCCTTCTCGCATCAGTAACACGCCAGTCCCATATTACCAGATGGGTCCTGATCCTGCTGAGACCAACAAAATCCTCAAATAAGGACATGGCAATTGCCTGAGTTTCCAGTCTCTGCTCCCTTACTTGTTCCTGCAGTTTGTCTGGCAACACGGATTGGGATCATCTCTTCATACAAGCAGTGCAGACCCAAAGCCTGATGCCAAGGCCAGGGGACAAAGCTCTTGAGGAGCCATAGGTGTATTGATTCATGCCATGGGTCCTGACAAACTGCATTAGAGGAGAAGGAGAGGGAGTCATTCAGGCTGAGTGCTTCCCCAAGCTTAGTGCTTTGAAGTAATTCTTCAGAACATTTTTGCATGGAGAAGTTTCTCTGACTCCTAGCAGATGTCCCGTTTGGATCCTGTGTCCACAGAAGTGCAGCAATTGGGAAGGCCAGCCAAGGACTTCTTCCCCAGGTAGGGCCTCCTACCCCATGGTTCCCAGCAGGGTCATAGGTGGTCGCTATGTTAAAGCAGGTGTCTCTAACACTGTGCCAGGGAGAGAGTGTTCGTGTAGTGTCCTCCCATCTTCCCTGGAGCCTCAGGGGACCCAGGGGTGTGCGAGGAAGGATGACGAGACTCCAAAACATCATCAGATTACATTAGTTTACTGACACAGAACCAGAGTGATGGCATCGTTCACAATTATGGCATGCCTATTTCTCATTCTGGGAAGCACAGCAAACAAATTAATTGAATTTCCCTGCATCACTGGCATGTAATAAACTCATCTGACTGTTAGACTCTCTCGTAAGGACCCAGTCCCTAGAGTCAAGATATGACAGACCTAATTCAACTTTTGTTAACCAAATAATGTGTTTCCAGCCTTTGGCTAGGCAATCAGGCATGAAAAGGAGGTTCCTTGGATGCCACAAATCCAGAAGATGCATAGAAGACCTCACCTTTTCTATATATTTAGTTTGTAGTTCATAACCGGTTAAGTTAATCTCACTAGTTAGGACGCTGACTTATTATTAATGGGATTATGAGTACTTAGGGAAGTTTAGGAGAGCTCTGTGCTTATTTGGAGGGACCCATAAACAAACTGAAGCCATAGACAGTATATGCTGACACTAAAACCTGCCCGAATCTCTGAAATAACCCGAAGATCTGGCCAAAACCAGAAGCTGCAACGGCTCTTGAATCCAGACCCTCTGAGTCAGGATCTCAGGAAATATCCCGGAAAACAGTGTGTAGTTCGGCTCCCTGTTGCTTATTATTCTCCTTCCCAAAGGAGCTGCTGTTATATGTGTGTAGATTTGTAATATAGCAGTGAATTCCCCAGGAGGAAAAAAAGAAAGGGCATTAGGACAAATTACAGTTTCCATCAGTCGCAGTCCCACAGTCCTAGGCCAAAATAATGTGGATTTTTTTTTCAGCAAAAGTTTTTCATTACGTTTATTTTAAAAGGGATCAGATGCTCTTTATGAAAACATAAAAGAGAGAAGAATGGGACAGTAGAAGCAAATCACAGCTCCTGGGAGGCATTGCATTTGTCATTGGTCTTAGCCAAAAATGTCATGCAGATTTATCCCCTTAGAAAAGAAGTACATGTGCTATCTCAATAAAACATTTTAAACAGAAATTGTGCAACCAGCCTTAGAGGAATGAAAAAAAAAAACCCTAGCCTTTTGAGATTTCTGTGTCTGACAGAGAGCAGTAGCATTAAACCCCGCTCCCTCCATCCCTCAATCCTCTCTCTACCACTAAACATTTCTCCAGCTAAGCAGCAATCCAAAAGTAACAGAGCTCACCATGGGCAGCATGAGCTGGGAGCCAGGGTACAAGGATTTATCTCCTGTCTCATGGACAAGCTGGCTTGTGAAGACTGTGAGACCTCGGTTCCCTGTACTGATGCATAATAGCGAAAGAGGGGAAGGACCGGGGTTCAGGACACCTCGGTGCTCTGCCAGGTCCTGGCAAAGAAGCAGTGTGAAATGAGCAGGAAATATGTCTGTGCTTGCAAATCGCTTGCAGCAGCTGCTAAAATCACTGTGAAAGAAATATACTTTGAGCACTGGAGCCTGCTCCCCACAGTGCCAGCAGCCCAGACTGAGGAGACGGAGAGGGCTGAGGGAGATGCTGATCACGCAAGATGACCGCAAGGGTCTAGGATGGCTCCGACTTTGAGTCACCGATCCTCAGCACAGGATGGCCATTGTGGTACCCGAAAGCCATGAGTCTGCTGGGACGCATCAGTCCCAAACTGTAGCTGCGCTGCTGTCCTGCAGGCTCTGCTCCAAACCAGAGTAACGAAGTCCCCGGAGAAGTGGGTGTACCACACGCCCTACCAGGAGTCTGGGGGGCAAAGAGGTAGATTCAGGTGAGCTGGGACTGTGGAGGCAGGCTGGGGCAGGAGGGAGGGCCAGGGAGTCTCTCCACTGCACCGAAGCAAAGGAAGGGGGTGAAGGGCAGGATCTGCTCACATCCAGGCCATTAATTCACCTTTTCTGGTCCTCACCACAAACGCAGCACTGTCTTCTAACTGCCCCTGTGGAAGAAGAATTGTTTCCAAGGATCTTCATCCCTATTATCCAGAATTGTTTCCAAGGATCTTCATCCCTATTATCCAGACCTCCATCACCTCCTACTCCTCTACTGCCCCATGTTTGACCTTGGTGACAGCAACAAAGGGCAAGTACTGCTGTCCCAGCAGCATCAGTATGGATGTGGCCTTCAGCACCTTTGCAGGGGTGGCCGTAGTAAGCAAGAGAAGGGCAGAGCTGTAAGCCTCACCCCTGGGGTATCCAAGATGGGGAGGAAGGGCAGCTTAAAAAGGCAACTGTCTTGGTCGGTTGAACAGAGCTTAACAGTGGACCTAGACAAATGGAGACCATGCCAACCACAGCTGAGTGTCAGCTGGTATCTGCACCTTCATGTCCAGTTGCTTGCTCCAGCAGAGATGAGTATCCCGTGGCTTGGGGAGCTCAGTAGTGGGGTTTGTAAACCATGTGCTGGCATCTGTGTCTAGTTGCCCCGCTCATAGTCCCTCTTCTGATTCATTCCAAGTGTTTGTGGCACCGAGTTGCAGCCGGGTGGCACAGAGAATGTACCTCCGTCCAGCCCTGAGGTTTCACTGCTGGTTTCGGCTGCAGTGCAGCCTTTCTGAGGCTGCGTGGCAAACCAGAAGCCAGGCAAGAGGCAGGCAGGAGGGGTGAAAAAGGGAAACAAGAAACCTGTTGTTAATCCAAACTTGGAAGGACATGAGAGTTCAAAGCAGGACCTGAATTGTCCCTCTGTTTGCTTATCTACTGGCCTGCTAGAGGGACTGGGCCAGAATCTGAAAATATCTGTTTACCCAGAGGGATCAGCAGAGAAATTGAAATTATTTGTCTAGCTGGATAGGTGACGAGGGTCTGCAGAGATCAGTACTGAACGTGAAATTGACTGTCAGCCCATCTGTGCATCACCAGGACAAGGGCCCGGAGGGATCAGCACAGAATTCAAAATTACGTGTCTATTCACACTTCAGCCTATTTACTTTCCTGGACCTGAGAGGTGAAGCAGGCCAGCAGAAACATGAAGTACATCTCTCAGACGGGGGTCAGTCTGCTCTTGAGCGGTACAAAACGCTACAAACTGTCAGAGCGTCACTGCAGCTGTTGAAGACTTCATGGTTTACAAGGGAATTGCTAAAACATACTGTTTCAACAATGTCCACGACCACAATGTATTAAAAAAAAGGTATTGCATGGGCCCATTCCCTCAACTGTCTAAAGTGTTTGTCCATTCATACCCAGCCGCTCCCTCCATCTGATCCTGCCGTTATTTCCTCACGTGTCTCCCTGTCTGGATTGCACAGAGGGAACGGGGAGGAAGGGGGATTGGGTCTAGTGGTGAGCTTTTTAGCGTAAATGTGAGATCCTCTTTTTCCCACAGGAATCCCCAGAGCCCTGTTTCCTGGTGTCCTCAACTACGAACACAGCACCTCCCTTCCTCGCTGGAAGAGAGGAGAGGAATCCGGGACCACAGCCCTGCGAGGGATGCAATGAGCCACAGCGAGCCTGTGGCTTTCTTGGTGCCTCTTTGTGAGACAAGGGTTTGAAGGTGCTCAGCGTCACAAAATGTCTTATCGGCCAGGTGCCTTTCAACAGCAATTTGGCTGGCAGGGGAACAGGATGGACCAGGAGGATGTGCGAGTTGCTCACACGGGGTGTGCCGACGGCCACCTCCAGCATTTTGTTGTCGTAGTTCCACCGCGTTGCCAAAGCGGCGGCACATCTCTCTTCGAGGAGAGCTAAGCCTTCTTGCACTCGCGCTCTATCAATCATGTCCAGAAAATAAAGCTGTATTTTCCTTACAAAGTACTTATCGATATGTATTTTCAACAATCTTAAGGAAAACTATGCATTCCTGCTCCTGTATGCGTTTAAGCAGCAGCTTGCTTGACAGTAAGCAGGGAATTTTCTCTCCCGACAAGGTCCCAGGGGCACTGACATGTGTAAGGAGCTGGCGATGCTCTTTCATCCCAGCCAAAAACATTTTGTCTAGTCAGCGCCGAAAACAAAAGCCACGACAATGTGTTGCTCTCCATGACAACTCTCTGCTCTCTCTCGGCTACCCGTGACAACGGGCTGCTCTTCTGGAGCCAGTCCCTAAAAATGTGGAATTACGCACACACAGGGACATCACTGAGATCAGGGCCTTGAAGACATTTTTCTTTCTTATGGGAGAAAACTCTGATTGTGAGAAATGGTCGAGCCCTGGGCAGCATCGAGCAGCTGTTTCAAGGCAAATTCAAATGCAATTTAAGGAGAATAGAAGTGACTTCGGAACGGTTCAGCTTTTGTAAGATTCACAGTGAATCACATCTTCGACAGCAGACAGCTGCAACATCTATTGATCAATGTTTTGAGCGAAAAAAATAGAAAGTCGCGGCTGTATCGATTGGCCATTTATCATATGGAATGCGTTTTAAAGAACGCAGAGGAGACAAGCGTAGCCTTAGCGCTCGTGTGGGGGAAATGGACGCCTGTTTCTCTGATGAACTCCAGTAGCTGCAGGCAGAACTGCTGGCAGCACGGCCAGCTGTGCCAACAGCTGGGCAGAGCCCTCCCACCCACATTGACGGAGTTCACCATTTTTATTCTTCTCCCCCGACCCCTGCTCACTTTCGGCAGCAGTTGCTGGTTTTCCCCCATTCCGGTTGCATTGCGTTCGTGCTTCCGAAGTGTCGTAGTTTGGTTTCCTCACGGGCTCCCCCTGGTCCAGCCTCCCCAGCCCCTGTGGGCTCTCCTCCTCCGAGAAATTCCCCGCTCCCCTTTTGCAGAGGGGAAAAGAAGGTGTAGGACCTGCAACCATGGCAGAGGGAACAGAAGCAGGGGAGCACGTTTCCAAGCAGGAACACAGAAGCTATTAACCAAAACATTGCAATTTTCAGCTGCAATGTTATCAGCATGCAAATTTGCACCCTTCTTTTATTCCCCCCATCCCTTCTTCCAGACCTCATGATCGTACGTCACCAGTAAAACATTTGGGAATGAGAGTAAGAAGCACGGAACACAAGGTGGGGAATATGGAAAAGCAACACTGCTATTTTTTGTTTAATATTAATACGCCACTGAGACCTGGAAACAAATTACTTCGGCCCCTGCCACAGCAGGCACGGTGCAGACAAAAAGTAAACCACTCTTATGTCATGAAGCTGCTCCTAGCAGCGTGCAGAAGCCCTGCCCTAGTGGAAGGGAATACATGCATATTCAAAGCCATTTACCAAAATAATGAAGAAAAGAGAAGCAATACTTTCCTTTGACTTGGAATTCCCACTTCTGCTCAGCTGGGAATAGAGGCATAATTAATCAAAGTGCTTAAATAAGTTTCTCTTTGCCTTAATCAGAGCTGTGCAAATAAATCATTTTTCAGTTCAGTAGCTGAACCAAAATAATAATAATTGTAGAAATGTTTTTTAGGTTGTCTGGAATGAAACTTCAGGCTTCCTCAAATATTTTCAGTGAGCAGAAATATTTGATTTAACTGAAATGAGATGGTGACTCTTCACTTTAATTGCTCTTTATTTATTTTAAACACACAGAGCCAAATTTGTCCTTAAAAGGTTGTTTTGAAGGGAAAAATCAAAACAGATCTCTTAAAAGAAGTGTTTAAATTAACAGTTCTGGCTGTCCTATTTCTTTCCCCATTTTCTGGCTTAATCTTTCCACCAAATTCACGCTTACTGTCGCCACCCCTGGCTGGCATCCCCTGGCAGCCAGATGAACTTGTCCAAAACCGGCTGCGGCTGACATCTCCCTGAAACACTTTTGCAGGGGTATTCCAGAACTGGACACAAACCGGACACAACTGAACCCAAAGCTGCGCAGAGCCAGGGGTAAGAGAGATAAGAAGAGGAATGGAGGGACCGCTTGGTCCTCCAGAGGTCTTTCCTTACAGAGCACTCAGCTCCGCTGTTTTAACGAGATGGAGAAATCGTGTCACGAAAAGGCTTTCTCAAACTTGCCCCATTTGTCCTCAGCTCGCATTCACCACGTTTGGCAAAACAGGTATTACCAGGGCCAAGAAAAACTCAGAGGCCAGCCCCTCGTTTGGCTGAAGCCAGCTCATGGCTATAGCCCTCGCGGAAAGGACAGCCGTGGATGTACCAGGAGATGTGCTGGGTGCTGCCCGTGGGCTCGTATCAGTATCGTGGGATGTAGCAACGGTTGTGTGGCTGCCCAGCCCCTCTTGGTCCCCAAAATGAACAGGCTGCCCAGGGAGGTTGTGGAGTCCCCTTCTCTGGAGATTTTCAAGACCCGCCTGGATGCAGCCCTGAGGGATGTGCTCTAGGCAATCCTGCTCTAGCAGGGGAGTTGGACTACATGATCTCTAGAGGTCCCTTCCAACTCTGAAGATTCCGTGATTCCATGATTCCGTGATTCATCATTTAACAATGATTCATTTCTATCTGCTCTTCTCACCCATCCCCTCGCGCCCCCGAGGGAGCCCATGGAGTCAAAGGCTGAGGGGCTCAGAGGTCTGGCAGGGTCCTCACCTCGTCCAGCCTCGGCACTAACTCTGACAGAGCCACCCAGGGAGCCAGGCACCCACCGCAGCGGCTGATCAGCACCCACAGCCCGTTAGGCTTCTGCCAAAGCCGCAGAGGTGTGTCGTATCTGAGGTATTTGATCAAATTTGCGAATGCTGGATCACATTTCGCTGCCATGTCTTGTGAAATCTGTATTTTCACAAGGAGCAGGAGGCAGCCTGGGATGCTTGGCTGGGCTGGGGAGCTACTGTCTGGGAAAGATCACTGTTGCTGTTGCTCTGATGGAAAAGGCTCTAACAACCCCCCGGCATTCTCTTGCCTATGTAGCCAGCCCTATTTTTAGTAATCGTGAGGCCCAGATTCACACTATTTAAATGCTAGATGCCTAACGAAGAGAGAGAGAGATGCTTCCAGAGCGGCTGGGGGCTGGCCCAGACCTAAGCCTCCCTCTGCCATTCCCAGGCTCATCAGTGGGAAGAGCCAAGGGATGCTCCATGTTTCGTTTGCCTGTGCCCGGTGACTAAGGCCCTGAAGTGAGAATGGTGTGGATCCAGCGGCGGGTGTTAAATTTTGTGGTTCAAAGTGCCCAGCTTTGGAAACGAGCCCCCGTGCGCGTGCCGTTGGCAACGCAGGACTAACCCACAGCCACTCGGGGGTTAGAGAAACCGCCCTTACCAAAACTCCGCAGCCCAAACACCACGCAGCAGCTCTGTGTGCCAGAAAAGCTCCCAGTACAACAACTGCCAATTCACCATGCCTGCAGGAATCGACCCGCTTTATTTGGCGGTACCACGTCAATTTATTTAAGCAGAGTGCCTTTTATTAAAGCAACCGATGTATTCAGTGTGAAACAAGATGCTTTTCAGGCACACACACCTGCCTTCGGGTCTGGGATAGACGTGCGAGCTGCAGCCCTAAATACAAGCTAAGAACAACGGCTCAGGGTTTAATTTGATTAATTAATGTGGTGACACCTTGGGTGAGAAAAGGTAGTTGGTACCCAGTAAGTCAGGGAGGGAGGTTTTTAGCATAAGGAGAGGTAAAAAAGTCATTCAGTCTCCTGGGAAAGAGAGAGGGAGCGAGAAAAGGAGAGCGGCAGGTAATTTATTGCTGGTGGAGCAAGAAGCTGTTAGCTGAGAGGAGGGGATAAGAATTATAAAGTGCCATAAACCCAATATCTCTATAAAGCCCGTGATGTTTAGTGTCCAGAGTTATGAATTTCAGTTCCCCGGCTTGTCTCTCGCTGCTCCTATTTCAGACACGGAGAAGGACGTGGGAGCTCTAAAGCTTGCCCCTTTTATCCACCTCTGTGAATTGCTCCCATAAAAAATATTACCTCTCCTGACAAATCCTGCCTCCGGCACCTCCTCGCAGCCCGGCTGCTCCCAGCGAGCTGAGGGCTCCATCCTGCCCTGCCTCACGCGGGGACCCAGGGCACCGCGAGCATAAAATGCCACCAGCGCAGAAGGAGACGGGGTGCCCTGCCTCGTCCCTTCCCCGGGCCCTGCCGCAGATGGCTGGCCATAAAGCAGGGCTACGGAGACGCACAGCCTGCCGCCGCCTCCCTGCAGGACTAAATCCAGTCTCTCCTGCAAAACGCAGCAGCTCTCTTTTTTCTCCGGAGTTCAGGGAGTTTATATCTGCTGGCCTACCGTCACGTTAAAAGGACTGTAGTTTCGGTATTTGTCTGTCAGAGTCCCAGGACTTTCACTGATTTACTACCAGAGTCCCAGCAAGGGACTTTTCACTGTATCAGATTCACAATTAATCCAAATCGGTTGTTTTATTGAGAGCGACGGACGCAGATCCGAGATTGCCATTGATAAATTCACTAACTACAATAACGCTAATTAATTAAGGTTAATATTGCTAGCAAAAATAAGGATAACACAACAACACGGGGTGACATTCCCCAGAGGGTGAAAGGCGCAGCGCTTACCCAGAGAGGTGTCCCTGCCCGGGGGGGAGGAAGAGAACGCAGCCCATCGACTGGTCCGTCAGGTATCAAGTTTCTCCTCTCCCAGTCTAGCAGTCATTTTCTCCATCCTTTTATCCCCCAAAATTACAAGGTTTCCCTCCCCTAGGTGACGTGTAGTATGATTTGGGTGGAGAGATGAGTGCTATAGTCATTTGTGTTTTAGCGTGATCTCTAAAATCTTCATTAGCATATACAGGGGTGTCAACTTCAATATGCATTTCGCAGGTGATGAGGCAAAGGTCCATCACCGGGCATGGTAGCCTCTCGAGGAAACAAAGAACTACACAAAGTCTCTGTTATCTTGATTTTACTGTCCCTGCTGACAAAAAGCAGGGCTGTCCTGTCTCCCCAAGACTACCCCGTTATTTATACATCCTGTGATAGCCAGACAAGTGTTCACCCCCCCTGGGTTGCACAAGAGACAGCAAAGCCAGTCTTAATTGCCCTTTGAGCACAGAGGCTTCACCTCGTTATCCAAAATTCCACATCTACAAGATGGATGCGGTAAAACCAGCAGAAACTGGTGGCTGTATAAGCCCAAGCCTTCAGGCATCCACCTGCCCCCTTTTGCCCCAGGGACTTTTCAAACAGAACTTCTAAGGGGAGAACTGTTTTTCTCCCACCTCGAGCATCCCTGCAGCCAAGCCCTGGCGCTCTGGCTCGCCTTGGAGGAGAGGAGAGCTGCAACGCGCACGGGAACCACCCCCTGAGCGCGCACAACAGAAGAGGACTTCTCTTTGGATGGGGAAGGCTTTTCCCACCTACTTCCCACCATATGGCCTCGCGCGAGAGCCAAGAGCAGCGCTTACCCGCCGGCGGCACAGCCGGAGGGATCTGCCGCACAGCAGGGAAAACAGCATTCGCATCCCCTTCCCCGGCCTGCCCTTGGCCTGTCTCCAGCTTGCTCGGAGTGACTCACTTTCTGCGAGTTACCGGCAAAAAATGGTACAAAGTCAAAGCAGAAAATATCCTATATGAAGCAATTACAACAGAGGCAGGGAGGTTTGGGTTGTTTTTGTTGGTTTTTTTTTTTTTTTTTATTATTTTATTTTCCAGAGAGAAAGGCTACAAGTAAAAAAAAGTCTGATGATAATGGCAGGTAAAACCATCAGCCCATCAGCCCTTATTAAACTGCTGACGAGTACAGAGGTCTGCTGCCTTCTGTAGGTCTGCAACTTAGCACCAAGCCCATGCTGACATTGCAGTGCCTTTTCTGGGTATCATCTCTGTCTCACTGCGTGCAATCCCTTTCTCCCAAGACCTTTCCTCAACAAGAAAGGTGCCTTCCAGGACGCTCTGGGGCTCAGAGTCAGGTTGTCCCTTGGCATTGCCTTTCATTGCTCTACCGTGGAGGGAGCTCCACCGAAGGACATCGGCTGACAAACAAGCCACAGAGACTTTCACGAAGTTACTACCCTCAGGAGCTGAAAACCCAGAAGCCAGCTCTCCAAAATTCAATTAGCTGAAAGACAGGAGTTTGAAAGACAGAACAAATGTTGGTACCTTCTCGTTTTCCTTAGGGCTTTTGTGTCAAACCGTTGCCTGCAGCCATGTAATGCCGAAAAGAAATAAAATCCATGGCTCTCACTCAACTACATGAATCCTTGAGCTCAGACTAACAAGTAGGGATATCGCTGTGGTCACTGGAGCCTGCCACAGGTAGGATCAGGGAGGTAAAAAAGCACAAGCTGGTTTCTCACCAGTGGGGCAGGGGGGGTTCCCCAAGTCAGTGGTGACACATAAGGACAGGGGCAGAGCTTTTGTAGCACTTGGCCATCTAGCTGAGGGGCTTGTTGCAAACAGCAGCAACTACCAGTTGTGAGCAAGTCTCCACTCCTGCCTAAATGTGGCCTGGAGGTCAACATGCGTTATATTGCTCCTACCTAGGAGGCAGGAGGTGCTTATGGCTGGTTTGACAGGCTGCAAAGACCGATCACACAACTGTGTTTTCAAGCTGCTGTCCTGTGGGGTTTTCCACATATTTAGAAAGAAGCCGGCACATCGGAATAGGTTGCCCAGGGAGGTGGTGGAGTCACCACCCTTGAATGTGTTTACGACTCGTTTAGGTGTGGTGTTAAGGGATATGGTGTAAGGGAGAACTTTGTAGAGTGGAGTTGATGGTTGGACTTGATGATCCCAAGGGACTTTTCCAACCTAAATGATTCTATGATTCTATGATCACATGGCAATGTCACTGTACATTTCGAAAAGGTTCATTTTCTCCTGGAAGCTGCAATTTCCCCACAGGCCTTGCCTCAGGGATCCACTAAAGGCAGGTGGGGTGTGGGGCAGGGATCCTGATTGAAGGTAAGGTCTGTGCAGTGCATTTGGAGCACCTCCAGATTAGGTTTTTGGGACTGGGAACAAAATTTTGTGTTCTTAAGATATTTGAGGTCTCATCATTAAATATCATCTCAGAATCCCACTCTTACATAGCAAAACTGTCACACAGGACATCTTTATGGGACTGGATGTTCTTGCCTGTTTGCTAAGCTGAGATACACTGAGTCCCAGCCTACGGCAAGACTACCTCTAGTTCAAACATCTTCATCAGGCAGTCCTGGGCCTGTCCCCTGAGCAATGGTCCCTGTTCTCTGGAGGTGAGAGGCTTTCTCGTATGATGGAGAAGAGAGAGGAGAACAGATCCATGGCAACAGAAGCGAAGGTCTCAAAGTTCCTGCAAGATGGGTGGGGGGACAGAAGCCCAGACTGGAGACCTGGAGACCACTGGGACCTGCAGAGGGTGAAGGACACCAGATCAGATTTGGGTGAAGGAAGGTTTGTTGAGGATAAGGAAGGATGCTACAGCAGTTACCTAAGAAACACAATCTCAGAAAAAGGGAAATGTCAGGCTCCAGAAGACTGCAAGAAATGATCTACTCCTTCCCTCTGCTCTGAGGGAGAATCCAATCTATCTGGACCATCCCATGAGAACTTTCTCCTGCCAGCTCCACTGAAGTTCCCTGAGACCTCCTCTTTTGATGAATTCTCATGCCCCCATATGGTCTATGTCTGGTTTAAATACCCCCTGACACAACAGAACCACTTTCTTCCTGTTTACCCTCAGTAGACACGGTGAAAAGTCACTGCCTCCTACACCCTGAAAGAGTCTTAGGACTCTAGAAACCTCGACTCCCCTTCTCAGTCACTCATTTGGGGACGAAGTGTTTTGGGGGGTCTTCCTTCCAACTTCGGATGTGACAAGAACACCGCCAGAAAAATGAAGATGTTATTGAATTAAATTCTTAGTTCTCGCAAGTGTCCTCTGATATCCATGGAGACACACTGGGCCTGATTCTTGTTCACATGGGGAGCTGTTTATGCTGCTGCAGTGAAATAATTGCTATCTAGGCTTTGTTGTAAATCCAAATTAGGCTCCTAATGTTGCTGCTGGGGAGAGGATTAAATTTATCACAAGCAGTAGGTACATAATATTTTCTATTCCCCAAGCAAATCCTTCCACAGCAGAATGAAAGTGCCTGTGATCCAAATGGAAGGACTTTTTTTCTTCATGTTAGGAAAACAAGCAAAATAAAAAATTTGGACCCCTTTCCAACTTTCCTGTGTTGACAGATGATTTACAATTTATTTTCCTGGGGAAAAGATGCCAAAACAAAACAAACAAAAACTAGTGAAAATAATTACCGAGGCACTTCCCATGAGTCCAGAGTCTTACTTATTCATTACACTGACAAACAATAATGCTGCAGGAAGTCTACATGGAATAAGAAGTTAGTAAAATGTCCAACAGATCTTAGTCTGGTGTTCCGGCAGGGAGGAGACATGCCAAAGGTGCCCACGCTAGCGGAATGGAAGAAGGTAAGGGTAAAGATTTTCAGCTTTCTTTCTGAGGCCAAAGCTCAGTGGGAAGTTCATCACTGATATGATGACGGACTCTCCAGGTGCTAACTCACCAAGGCCTGACCAGTGGCCAAGCTAGTGCACTTTTCTGCTTAGCAGGGTTGGTGACCACCAAGAAGCACTGGAAAGACTGCTGTGGACGTTTGCAAAAGGGGCCACCATCAAGACATGGCTATGACATGTAGGATATCATCAGGTCTGAGGGGCGCTTTGGGCACCGAACACCTGCCTTCGGACTCCACTGAAACCATGACTGCAGACTCACTGTCTACCAAGGAGGCAAACACTGTCTTGAGGATGGCTCCAGGAGCACCCTCAGTAAGAACATGGACAAATATATTTACAAGGAAATGGTGAACACGGGAGAGCTAAGATGGGATGGCCTAGGTAATTTCTAAAAAGCAAGGGTCTCCCTTCCCCTTTTTTGCCCTCTTACTTTTATGCACAACTTGTATCGATCAAGGATAACTGGGCGTGGTGTGAGGCCACCATGGTTGGACATGCTCGCGGGCCACTCAGCTCCAGATCCCCACCAGGCCAACCCTCTGCGTATATCAGTGCCCCCTGAAGGTCTGAGACTATATGCATGACTTGCAAGGACATCTATTCGGACAGCTGCTCGGTGACCTGCTAACAGGTCTGGTGACAAGGTCCAGTGTGCTCTTCACCGAGTCCTCAGCCTCTCTGTTCGAGTGCAGAGCTCACAGTCCAGCTTGGCTCCCTCCCTCTCTCCCTCTCTCGCATCTAAGCAAGTCAAAATAACTTGTTAGCAGTCCAATTGCATTCCACTGCTTATCATTTATTCATTCTGATTTCTGAACCAGACATAACAAATACACCCACCATTAGCTCCGAATACCCTCTCCCAGGATGTAGCGCGCACTGTAATCAATAAATATGCAGAGCCTGTTGCTTCCACTGCTAGACGCTGGTAAAACCCACGTTCGCTTCCCTTCAATTGACTCAGTTCTACTTCAGTTCACCCCTCTCAAAACACCCAGGCTATTGGGAGGGGGGTGAGCTGGAAAGCTCTACTCTGCCAAAGATGGGCTAAACATTATTTTCTTTCCATTTTTTTTTTTTCTTCATCTTGTTTCGGGGTTTGATCCTGCACAAATCAAAGTCAAAGGAAACATTGCCACAGGGGTTACGACCAGCTCTGAGGGGTAAAGGGTGAAAACCACGGTCCGGAAACCAGCCCATGCTCCAGTTTTGGAAAGCCAGGCTCTATTTTGAGGGCGGTGGCTCAAAGGCCGACTGGCTGTCACTCTGAGAAACCACCTGTAGTGCAAATAACGAGAGTGAAAGCAATGTGCTCTTCAGGACACGGGGCTATTGCTGTCATACAAAGAGACAACATGCTTAATGCGCCTATCTACCCGCTAACTCAGACAGCTCACAGGCTTTGCAGCAGGACCACCCCTACCACTCCTCTGTCAAACCCGGGAAACAGCAGCTCTACGTGAAATAACGCAAACCAACAACCCCAGAAACCCAGCTGCCAGCATTTATAACATACATAGCGATCATCAGCTGCAACATGCTACCCGATGGAAATCCCCAGCTATGCTAATAGAAAGCAATTAGAAAACTAATGCAAAACCCAGATGAACAACAAATAAAACGCACAAGCAGAAAAAGGAAAAGCCAACAGAATAATTGCTGCTTTTCCAAACAGACACCGCAATTGCAGAGCTGTTCTCCACTCCCGTTGCTGGATTTATGCTCTGGAAGAGCTGAGCGGTTTAGCTGGTTTCAGCCCTGAGCTGAGGAAAAATCGGAATCAAGCCAAATTCTGAGAGGCGGGAGGACTGACCTGGGCTGGAAAAACCATTCTCCTGCTCAATTTGTTTAACTTGGTACCGGGTGTTACACAGCTGAAGGCACCGAGCAAAGCACTGTTGTTTGCCGTTGCAGAGTTAGGGGCTGAGAAATACGCCGTCTGATTCATGTAGACTGCGCTCAGCTTCAGTTTGAGCTTCAGTGGTTATTAGAGTCAGATGAGTGCTAGAAACTAATTTATATCATCACTATAAGACGCACCTGGGCTTGGACAACCACTTCATCTTCTGCTGTTCTTGCAGAAGTCAATTTTGGGATAAGGCAAAAGCATTTGTATCCAATCCAAAGGGCTTTTAGGCTTAAAGCTCAGGTCACTGGAGACATCTATAGATCTGTGGGGTTTTGTTGACTTGTACCATAGTTGTGGTTGCCTGTAGCAGCCGGGAAACAGAACGAGCTGGGAAAGAGGGAGCTTTCAGAAACGTCAAAGCAGGTTTCCTTTTCAGAAAGAATTCAGTATCTTTACAAATGTCTCGCAGAGAACAAAGCGAGAAAAATGAGAACCCTCCTTCAAATCATGAGCAAACATGTGAATTACAGATTCCCTGATCGTTTTCTTCTAGCCGTTCATCTGCCCGCTCCCCGAGGAGCTCTGTACTGCGGTACGAGCCCTCAGATGTGTCAGGAATACCAGGTGACAGCTGAGCGCCGCATTAATATTCTCCCCTATCGCCAAGCAAGTTGCAGGAGTTTGGAGGGGCGGGAGCAAAGTTTTTAGCCTTTCAATATGCAGCTGGTGTGCGCTACCGCATGCAGAACAAAGCTCAGCCGCGGAGATTCACACCATGATTAATTCATATGCAGACGATCCTGCTTCGCACAGCTCCTTCGGCAGAGAGCATGCGAGGTGGGAGGCTCCCGTATCAGTCAGCCCACGTATAATTATTAATGGCATTGTTAAAACTTTTGTGTTGTTGTCTGTCTGATGAAGACAGTCAGGTCACTCATGCAAGTGCTAACAGCTTTCATTACCGACACTGTCATTTTGCAGCGTTGAGAAGAAAATGAAGAGAAGGAACCTCACGCCCCCGAACCTCCTTTATCTCGGGTCTTACCCAAAGCTCCGTTTGGCACTTCGAAGTCAGGAGGCACTTGCTGTCATAAATATGGGATAGGATGTCTCAAATGCCGCAGTAAAGATTGCCTTCCGAGTCTTACCATCTTGGTGCTCCCAGGAGCCCCTCGAGCTACACCTTCACAGTCCATGAGCAGGGCCATGCCCAAAGGGCAAGTGGCACCGCGCAGTCCCTGTCCGTACTGCTAAATTCTCTTTCCCTCTCTCATCCTGCTGCTTGGGAATACGTCAGAGCCCTGACAGGGGAAGTGCTAGTGCTGATGACTACTGCACAGTGCTTCAGCCTCTGCTCTAGCCTTATTCATTTAGACTTAACTGACATCTCTGCCCCATCATGCTGGACTTGCCTAGAGGAGGGGAGCCAAGCCGCGTGTTCAGCCTCCTAAATTTCAAGCCCGTTACTTTAAGTTTGAGCCTGTTAGTGGCACAGGCAGTGTTAGCAAGGTGCTAGGCATGTCCCATACCTGCAGTGCAGGGAGAAGGGACATGGAAATCAAGCTGGAAGGAGGAGGAGGTGTTTCTCCTGCTCTTCCTGTTTCCGTTCCTTCTCTTCCTCGTGTTCCTTATTTTCCTGTTCCCCCTCCATCACCTCCTCTAGCCCTGTTTCCCAAATACCTCCTCTCCCACTGCAGCCTTTTATACACAGACCTTCAGAAATGTTTTATATAAAATTAATGCATTGGGCAAGTGCAGCTCTGTATTTGCCCCGTCTATACCCTCTCAGGAACACCAAATGTCAGCACTGTCGGAGGCAGGGTGCAGAGCTTGATGTTTTGTATTGACCCTCTACAGCTGGTGGTTGTTGTGTTTCACAGAGGAGCACCTGGATGTCGAATTTCCTCGGTCCGCTCCTTCCCTGCCTCCATAGATCCCCTGCATTAGCCGCACCGATACGGGAGCCGCTGGAGGTAGGCATCCAGAGGTTTTGGGCACAAGAGCTCAATGCACTTTTTCAACCTCAGGATTGCTTCCATAGAAAGCCAAAACAGTTCAAGACCAGGAAAACTGTCTCAGAAAGCTTGTGCCTTTCTTTACGGTGGGGATCCTAGAGCTCTGCCTTGCCACAGTCAGGAAAAGTTTGTTTCCCACACAGCCCTTGTTCTAATTATAGTACAGATAGCTTTCGGCTGGGATCTTTTAGCTGTTTCCATGGCAGGTCCCAAGTGAGATTGGGTCTGCATCTATATTTGTGTCTTTTCTCCACCAGTCAGGCATATGCCTTGTGACAGGGGATACCAAACTGGACTCCCCTTGGCTCGTGTTCGGTCTGACTATAGGCAGGTCCGCTCCTCTCTGCTGCCTCCATCCAGAGCACTGAGGGCAGGGTTTGTTCCCCCTGTACCTGTAGTGCTCCTCGCACCAAGAAGCCTTCATCTCATTTGGGGACTGAGCAATTAGTGGCTGCCTACAGAGCACCAAAACCTGGACCCGGTAATGAAATGGAAATGAAAATGTTAATTAGGATTTCCCAACAAGGAAAAAGACAGACTCAAAGGAACTGAACATAAAAAGAAAATAACAAAAGCTCTGTCAAAATGTACTGCACTATTTTTAGCCTTTCTTTATTTTCCAGGGGTGATAACATTGCATTAATATAGCGTCTTCTACATATTAATCAATTAATCCTTCCACTACCAGCCGTGAGTATTATCGCTATTCTACAGATGTGAAAAGTGGCGTCTTGGCCAGAGAATACCTCCCCAGCCAGGGACAGAGCCCAGGTTTTGGAAACTCCATGTACTAAGGTTTCCCCACCCTGATGTCCTTCTCTTTCTTTCACCCTCATTCGAAGAAATATTATAATGGAAGACAATAAACCCAAACGGTATTACTGCAGTAACCTCCCAGAAGAGTTGCCAGGGGGCAGAACAGGCTGTGGACCTTCCTGAATGGACACTATCAGAGAACCATTTAGGTTGGAAAAGACCCCCTTAAGATCACCAAGTCCAACCATAAACCTAACACTGCCAAGTCCACCACTAAACCATGTCCCTAAGCTCCATCTCTCCACATCTTTTAAACACCTCCAAGGATGGTGACTCAATCGCTTCCTTGGGCAGCCTGTTCCAATGCTTGACAACCCTTTTGGTGAAGAAATTTTCCTAATATCCAATCTAAACTCACCAGTCTCACAAGCATGCCTTGTTGTGTGCTGTCCATGCAGCTCTCCAGCCCCCCTGTTAGGATGGGACGGTGTCCTGCCTCCCTCCCGGGCTGCCTGTGGTGCAGTGCCTCTTCTCCTCCTGCTCCTACAGTGGAAAGACTTCCTTGGCTTGCTCTGTAGGTGGCTTGATGTATTGCAGAGGGAGGGTGAGGCCAGGATGTGAAGAGGCACGGAGCTACCAAACTCATGCTGACAGAAGGACCAGGACATCATGGTCCAGTGCCTGCTTCTCTGAGAGCCAGACACCTCTCACTGCACTTCTGCCCTCTGATCCCCATGCTTAGAAATCATGCTCCACCCATACGTCATGGTTTATTGCTTACGCTATAGGCCTGTTGATGCTGCTTTCACATCTGCCCTGGGTGCCAGCCCAATGTTATATTACCACCGAAGGCTCAAAAGCGTGCTCCTCTATGCCACAGTGGCCCATCCACGTTTCTATAGGGTGGCTCCATATAGACAGTCTCCCGAATGAATTAAGCAGAAAGAAAACAATGTAATCAATCCGTATTAATGGGCACAGCCTGATTGTTTGCAAGCTGTTTCTGTGTTTCAGCCACTGCCTTTGATCTCCTATGCAGATGAGCTCTGGCACCACGACAAAAGGCAAACTCTATCCTGCTCGCTGGGGCTCAGTGCTGTGTCCCTCCGCTGACAGCGGGTCGAGCAAAACCAGTGCGCGGCTTCAACTTGCTGATTTACCGCGCAGCACCGGCCAGTGGTGGCTGGCTGGGAGTAAACGCGTTTCCGAGGCGAAGGTACGATCTCAAGAGCAAAATGTTGATAAAACAAAAGCCAACGCAGCAGGGCTAATTTTTTTTTTTTTTTTTTTTTTTTTTTGCGCAGGGAGTGGGCAAGGGGGACAGATGACTGGACAACTATGAAATGAAGGCTGGGTTTCTCAAAAAGCTGGGAACCTGTGGGTCGTTGTCGCCGTACTTACTGTATGGCTGGATTCCCCAAACCACGGAGAAAACCTCTGGCAAGTGAAGCCTTGTGGGGATTCACCTGCTGTAGCTGCAACGCGGTTACTAAAACGAGCAGGAAAGCGAGGCGGTGAAGAACAGCTAATGCAAAATAGCCAACTCTGTAAAAAAATCGGAGGGATGAACACATCGCATTTGGTAGTAGCTTTCCGATAGGAAAAATTGAATATTTTAAAGGGAGAGCAGGGTACTCACAGGAACGATTTCAGAATTATTTTGAACAACGCTAGAGCTTTTTCTTTGTGTCAGGGATTGTCTGTGTTTGTACAGCGCCTAAAGCTGCTTCTCTCTTCTGGACCCAGCCATTATGGTAATAACGAGAATAACAACAGCGGCCGCCGTGCTGTGTATGCTAATGACCGTGTACTCAAGCGAGAGCAGGTTACATATTGCTGGGGAAAGATGAAGAGAAAAAACCAGCAAGGTTCAGATATGACAGGAACATTTAATGATAACTATATAAACAGCAGAGAACTGACAGGACAGAACTTTGGTGAAGCAGCGTAATCCTGCTGGAGGGATGCATCAGAAAGACAAGTAAGGTACACAGTGAAGAACCGTTGGCAAAAGAGAATGTCATAAGGAAAATCTGTTGTTTCTTCTCTTTGCTTTTCTTTTTTTCTTTCATTCTTAAGAAGAAGGTGGAAAACCACAAATAACTTCTCAAAGGAAGGATGGAGGTTTTTCTTTTTCTATTGATACCACAAGAAACAGTCTGTGGACATGAGATTCTTTAGGGCAAAGATGATTGGCGGAGCGTGAGCTACGTGAGCAGGCCCTGCTGACAAAACCAATGTACTCAGGATGCTCTGCAAGGATTAAGGACCCAAAATGAAAGAGAAGCTCTAGGATCACAAGTAAATTAAATGAAAATAAAAGCCAAACGGTAAGATGGGATGCTTCATTTGTCACTGTCCATGAGGTGTATGTGAGGCTCTCACATAAAAGAAAGGTTTTGATAACAGGCAGGATGCTGCCTGATCCTGGGCTTTTCCGTGCCTTTTGAAGAACCTGCTCCATGGGGCACATGGGTTTGTAAGAAACGATGGGCAAATCTGAACCATTTTAGCAGGTGCAAAAATGTCCATTAAGGCAAGACTGCAGTGTCCTGGGATTTTTAGCTCCTGCGGAGTTAAAACATTGTGTAAATTGGAATTTGGCTTTATTGTAAGACGACAGGCCTTTCAAAATACAAGACTAAGGGACAGGGGGGACATCTGATGTTGAGGAAGGTACTAGCACTTTCAGCTCATTGTTGTCTTGGTGTAAGTTAGCTGTGTCTTAGCCATTGTGTTTCCTCTGAGGCTCTGGATGCTGATGAGAAGGGAGTTAGAAGTCAGCAGAAGACATTAGAACAGCAGGAGGAAGCAAAGCAATTTCTTCGTTAATTTTTGGTCCTTCTTTCTAATGCTCAAATTTTATCTCCTTCTTGGCTCAACTTCTCGAAACCTAGTGCCATTCAGTGTGCAGTCTTACGGACAAAATGTGTTTCTCAGGCTGGGTACCTCCCTTTTTGGAAAGGCTTCCCTTCATAAGTCACGGTTTAACCCCAGCTGGCAACTAGGGCTGCGCAACCACTCGCTCACCCGCCTTGGGCGGGAAGAAGAGTGAGAAAAGGAGGGAAAAGAGAAAAGGAAAACAACTTGTGGGTTGAAATAAAGACAGTTTAATAGAACAATAACAGAAAATGAAAATAAAAATAATAATGACAACAGTAATAATAATGACACAAGTCACTCTCACCACCTGGTGAACTGGCACCGTCCAGAGCAGTGATCATGGACTCCCCCTGAAGTCAATCCCCATTTACATACTGAGCATGATGACTATGGTACAGAATATACCATTGGCCATTCCCTTGTTCTCTTCTGTCTATATTCTTTCTCAGCTTCTGTGGGAAGCTGAAAAGAATCCTTGAAAAGCATAAACATCTCCTAGCAACAACTAAAACAGTACGCGTGGTTGGCATTCCTTTCACAGCAAGCACTAGAAAGAAAGTGGACTCTTTCCCGGCTGAAACCAGGACAATAACATATCAAAGATCAAGACAAGAACTTGTAGAACTAAAACATATGGGGTGACAGCGCAGGCTGAAGAGACCAAGACTCAGCAGTGCAAGGATGAGACAGCTTATATTCTCCGCACATTGATGCAGAAGACGGGTGTAGGGGACCTTCACCAGTGAAGAGCACAGGAACGGGACAGCTGATAAAATCCCTACTGAAAGTGGAGAGGCATAGAGAAGCAAGGCAGCAAAGCAGAGATGTGCAGTCTGATCCGCTGCTCTCAATATCTTCTCCCACAATAGACTGGGTTGGTTCTTCATCTTGGGTGGAAAAAAAAAAAAGCCAAACACCTGAGCAATAACTTGTACACCTCTCTCCCCAGCTGGAGCAGAGTGTGCAAGTTTAACTCACCACCCTGCTCCCAGACCCTGGTACAGAGCCCACCACCCACACTTGGAGCTGAAGCAGATTGAAGTACACTAATCCAGGTCATGGAGAAAGCAATGCACGTATCCATGTCTCTCTCCTGTATTTTCGATAACCGTACTATTCGGAGTAACTCCAAAACTGCATTGTGAGTGCTAATAGCCAGTGCAACATTAGTGCCAGTAAGCATATATTATGATTACCTTCCCATGTTATAATTTCTTTCCAGTTGACATCGAGTCTCCTTTGCCATTTTGCAAACCACTCACTCGAGAAACCCCCCTGCCGCTCTTCACTTAATGGCAATCGCCATCCTAGGTAATTCCGTATCATCTGCAGTCTTGGCAATTCCCCTACTCATGTTCTTCCTCACTTCCCTTGTGGATATGGCAGGTAGCACAGGGCAATGAGAAGAAGGGGAGACATCTTCAGTAATCTCCTTGCGCTGTGAAAACAGACCCTTACTCCCTGCCTTGAGCTGGTTGTGAGTCTGTAGCATGCTTGACCCAGTTTTTCCTTGACAGGTTTTATGAGGGATCTTTGTAGAGGGACCTTGCCTAATATATTTTTAAAGAAACATAGACTGGGTAAGACTCCCTGCTATCCAGAGTCCTCCCAAGAACATTAATAAATCTGAGAACACGATGTTGTGTCGACTTTCCTCTGACATATCCCACTTGTTCCCGTGTTTACTACTTCCACTCTGCACCATAGGAAACATATTTTGACCCTTCCATTCCTCTGGGATGAGGCTGGTTCTTGCATTCACAGTACCCTAGAGCGTTCAGCGCTTCTGGTACTTTTAGAACTTTTGGGTGGATTCCGAGTGGTTCTGGTGATATCATAAATAAATAATAAAAATAGAGTAATAAAATGATGTTTTCAATGCATTCAGAAATACCCTACACTGGCCTTTGATTTTGGCCGGGTTCTTTCTTTGGATATGAAAAATGGCTCTGGGTTTTCTTATTGTCTCTCAGGTGATGTCAGTGACCAGCTCAGCAGGGCTGATAGGGTTGGTTTATTCATGCAAGCAGCCTCTCAGCCAGGTCACCCCAGTCGCATCCCTCCAGGGTGGGCCACGTTGCTCCGCCAGGATAACCCTTGGTTGTCTTCCCGTGACTCAGGGCAGGCAGGGGAATCAATCAGATGCCGCAGCCACCGCATGAGTGAGTTGCCTCCATCAGGGACCTCAGGGTTTTGTTCCAGTTGGGCACACGTGTTTTCTCCTTCCATTAGTCATGTCGAGCACTCAGCCCAGTCACTCGTGTGCGCCGGTGGCCGGCTGATGTACGGGGTGGACTGGGTGTGTACCAGGAGCGTTGCCCACAGGCTACTTTTCCTTGCAGGTCTTTTGTCTAAAATACGAAAAAGAAAAAAAAAAAGGTAAATGACCTCTTTATACTCAATGAACATAATTAATCTATAAAAATGCGCAAGGACTATTTCAGAGGACACTGCTTACCCCAGGGCACTGGCTCGCTTCAGTCACCAGCTTTGTTCTCATGGGCTCCCTGCTCGGCCAAAGCCTTCAGTGGGCATCTGGTCAAACACTCATGTCAACCTCACCTACCACCTCCGTGTCTCACTAGCCACCATGCCGGTGGTCTGCTGCCACCTCGGCCGGTGGCTTGGCTCAGCTTGGTGTGCCGGGCGGGTGCCGTGGCAAGCCAGCGCCGGCAGTCGCAGCACCCTCTCCAGCTCTCCTGGTGCCTCCTGTCAGTCAGGTAGCTCTTGCTCCAGGCGTCTACCTGGGGCGGTTGCTGCTGCAGGCCATGGCCAGCCAGGTCCTACGGCTAAGTACAAACTCCACTGCCTTTATGGAACGCGTGCGAAAGACATCCTTTGCAGATGTTTTTTGTCCCAGATGCTTTCTTTTGTCTGAAAATACTGTTAATCCTTAATACTAAAATAACCGATAGTCAATCTAAAAAAGGTGAATGTGAAGGGAACAGTTCTAAGGTGTAAGCTAATGGTTTTCCTTCCTCCTCCTCCAAGTCTCTCCAAAGGCTAGAAGGACCAGGAGTCAGAGCACAGCTGGAAGAGCCTTCCTGGGCTGGTCCTGAGGGGAGCCAAGCCAAACCTACCTTGGTGCCTGCAGGATAATCCACAGCAGGTTTTGGGCTGCACAGAAGTTGCTGACCCCATGCCTGCAGGGCCTGAAGAGACATCCTGGTTTCTCCTCAGTGGACTACGACACAGAGACGGACATGGCTCAACCGGATCTCTAACGTAGTCCCTGGGGAGCAGCAGACATCACCAGATCTTCCTGTCAGTACAACCCAGTTGTTTTAAATATTAACTCTTTTTATGCTGGGGTCCCTGTTGCTTCTAAGCAACATTTTTTTGCACAGGGGTGGTCACCTCCTGAAGAAGTGCTGAAGGCTCTGCTGTCCCTTGACCCTCAGCCACAAGCTGGGGACCAAGAGAGCTGAAAGAATGAAGGCCACAAAAAGCAGATGTTACAAGGAACTGATTTGGAAAGAACTTCACTGAAAGTATGGATTGCTGAATATAGCATATGATGGGGAAAAAAAAAAGTAACGCAAATATGGGGAGGGGGGGAGTTTTCATCTTGTCAAAAAATGACTTTTCTGCCTTGTAAAAAGTTTCAACAGATACATTTTGCCCAGCCCTGCTTCCCATACTGAGACAACTCAGAAAATACTGCCTGACATGGGTAAGACTCCCTCCCAGTTCTCCTTATTCGGGGTGTTGCTTCTTCATCAGATTTATAACTGCAGTCCCATGAAGCTAACCTTTAATCTAATGGTGTACTGGAGAAAGAAACCCTTCATTGCTTAAGGAACACAGAGTGGGGATGAAAGAAAGAAGAAATAAAAGTTCCAACCTTGATCTCGCTCCCTTTTAGACCCTGAAGGGACCCACGTGGGCAGGTGGAGGCAGGCAGGAGGGAGTTTCCCTTGCTCTCCTGGAGACAGTAAGGCAGAAGAGACTCATCATCTGCCTCAAATCCTAATAGAGCAAGGCTGAAAGGGGACCCAGAAGCACTCTTTGGCTAGCTGCACTATTCATGAGAGGGTTGGGGCGTTCACGTCAACATACCTAGGTCACATCTAGTCATCAAGTCTTCCCATCGCACCCACAAGCCACGTCTCAGTATATGCAAGAAGCAGAAGCTCCCATTTTTGTTTCTAGGCAGATTCACTATTCCAACTTAGCCCATCTTCTCCCCTTTTGTAAGAGGTTTGATGGCATGCAGAGCTGAGATTGATCATCTGCTTAAGCATGCAGCCAGCACCAGTCTCAATTACTGAAATGAGCTAATGAGAAAAGTTTAAGAAGCCTCCTTATGCTCCACAGCACCTCCCAAACAGCCAAACGTCTCTCACCAAGAGAAAATGAGTTGGCCCTTCCTCTTCTCCCTGTGGATAGCGTCATCAGACTGCAACTTCCCAGTTAAGCTCCCCTTAGAGATAACAGCCAGTTACAAACGGAAAGTATGCCAGGGAACTTCAAACTCCAGCCCTGATACGTGACACAAATGAAAGGCAATCTCATGTCACCACCAGGAAACTTTTGTTGTTTGAATTGGCCCTCAGCATACGGGCAGACTAATAATGGCAAAAGGTAGACGGGCAGGTCAGCACCAAAACTTCCTCTGCCTTCAGTAGCTCCAGGTTTCTACCTACCACAAACGGGACTTCCCGGAGACAGAAACCTGAAAGATTCGCTCAGACAGGGCTGTAGGCTGCAGGGGCTGGGGAAGCGGCGGGTGTTTCCTCCTTGCGGCTGTGCAAGGGGCTGGAGCCTGCCAACACCTCTGTCTGGCCAGGACACTTCTCCTGGCAGGATGCTGAGAAGAGCAAACGTCTGTTCCCCGAGGCCTGACTGGTGGACTCCGCCATCCATCAGAGCTGAGAGGTTGGCACACGCTGTTGGGTGTAATGGTCGGTTGGTCCTTCACATTTCGAATGGACTGTAAAGAAGTACCCTAAAAAACACATTATTTTCTAGAAGTGAGCTCTTCCCATCTCACGCAACACAGCTGCTGTTTGCAACTCAGTCACGGCTGAACGGGGCTCGGAGCAACCTGATCTAGTGGGAGGTGTCCCTTCCCATGGCAGGGGGGTTGGAACTAGATGATCTTTAAGGTCCCTTCCAGCACTAACAATTCTATGATTCTATGATTCTTTGTTTACTATGCCATCCTTTCTCCTTTCTGAGCCTCCTCGGAGGTTGCTCCTGAAAATCTGGCAAGACAACTACCAATCTCATCATGGTTACATAGTTTTATTTCTCTCCATCCCTGTTTAATTAAAAAAAAGATGTGTAACCATTGTAGATAACTAAGCAAAATTTACTGCCAGTTGTGCGGTATTGACAAGGGATGTTTGTTTTTAGTTCTCCATGGGGAATTTTTTCCACAGGTTTTAAATACTCCTTAGCACATGTGAAGGTGATTTTGGAGACTCCTGCAACAGCGGGTCTCTTCCATCCCTAGAGGAGCCCTGCAATGCTTTTTCCCACCCAGTAACGGACCTGGCGGACTAGAGCAAGTGAGCACCGGCTCCCTGAGGTGGGGAAACACCTGAGAAGACGTTAAGAGGCCACTAACAAAACCACACATAACGTGGATGTCCCTTCCCCGTGCTTGGACCCAGCCTTGGAGGGGAAGGATGTCAGCCGAACAGTTGAGACGTGGCCACTGCACAGGGCAGTGATTTATTGCCGCGGAAGGTGCGTGCCACACCGCCGTCCCGCCACGGGCCGTGGGGACGGAGAGGCAGAGCTGGCAGCACGTGGGGCAAGCGCTGCCGCAGCTCCGGTTTTAAATACAGGCTCTTACGCTGCTCCCGGCAGGCAGCGGGTTCACAAAGCCATGGTGCCGCCTTAGGAAAAAAAAATAAATCTCTAATCTTACGTAACACGTCCCGGGAGGCGTGTTGCCAAGTAAGCACGGTTTAAAATCTATCAGGCAATTGCATAAAACATTTAGCACTTGGCTGCACGTTTCCGCTTGCCCCTGCTCGGCAGACCTCCCGGGATAGACACGGGATCTGTGGGAAGGGCGAGGGAGAGGGAGCCGCCACTTTGACGCAGCCTCACATCCTCAAGACGGGATTGTCCTGACTCCAGGGACCAATTGGACTCTCAGCCTCGGGATTCAGCTTGACTTCGTTCAGCAGTGAGGACAAGTCCGTATCCACGCTGAATTGCTGTGGCTGCGGTTACAAGGCTGTAACCGCTGCTCCTCTGTGTCCCTGTGCGCTTGCCGGGCCCGAATATAGGGTCCCCTGGGAGCTACAGCTCTCAGTGTCTGAGTGGAAACCACCTCTCAGCCTGGAGCAGACTGGTGTCGGCATCCTACGGCCTTCCCAGGGGCCAGATTAACTCCTGCTGTCCGTTGTCAGGATGCAGCAGCATCCATCTCAGCTGGACCTGGGTCTCCTGCAAAGCCCACCTGCACACGTCAGGTCTGTGTTAGCGCTGAGGTGGGTTTTACACTTCCTTACTGAGGAAATATAACACTCTGAAGAAATCTACCTTAAAAGAGGGTAGATTCAGACTAGATATAAGGAAGAAATTTTTTACGATCAGCGTGGTGAGACACTGGCACGGGTTGCCCAGAGAGGTGGTAGATGCCTCATCCCTGGAAACATTCAAGGTCAGGTTGGACGGGGCTCTGAACAACCTGATCTAGTTGAAGAGCGTGTCCAGAGAAGGGCTACAAAGCTGGTGAGGGGCCTGGAGGACAAACCTTATGAAGAACGACTGAGGGAGCTGGGGTTGTTTAGCCTGGAGAAGAGGAGGCTGAGGGGAGACCTTATCACCCTCTACAACTACCTGAAAGGAGGTTGTAGTGAGATGGGGGCTGACCTCTTCTCCCTGGTGACAAGTGACAGGTCGAGGGGAAACGGGTTCAAGTTACATCAGGGGAGGTTTAGGTTAGATATTAGGAGACATTTTTTCACTGAAAGGGTTATTAAACATTGGAATAGGCTGCCCAGGGAGGTGGTGGATTCACCGTCTCTGGAGGTGTTTAAAAAAAGGGTAGATGGGACACTGAGGGACATGGTTTAGAAGTGGCTCTTGTCAGGGTAGGCTAAAGGTTGGACTTGATGATCTTAAAGGTCCCTTCCAACCTCAACGATTCTATGATTCTATGATTCTAAGATGTCCCTGCTAATTGCAGGGGGGTTGGACTAGATGACCTTTAAAGGTCCCTTCCAACCTAAACTATGCTATGATTCTTGGAAATTCTGACTTCAGCCAAGACCTGGAAAGATCGAAATATACAGTTGTAAATTATCTTACCTCCCTTGGTGAAGGTTGCATTAACTTTTGCCCTTTAACCGGTGTGATTCACATTTACCTCCCGCACAGAGGTCCCATTATTGCAAATTCCACTAACACCTGTGGCAAGCTGCAGGCCAAAGAGGCGGCTCAGGTTTGCCATTGACTCCTGTTGGCTCCACGACTGAGGTATGGGGGGGGAATCAGAGGGGTCATGGAAAAGGCAAAGCGCCTGGCAAACAGGCAGGGTCGGTGGGATCAGATATTGCCTCTTACTTACACACTTATTCACTGTTGCACTCGGTGCCTAATGCACGTTCTCCTCACAGAACCAGTGGAAGCAAGTACGGCTTTTATAACCTCACAGAGGCCATGGCTCACCCCGGACACCCCTGCTCTGAGCTGCTTCCCAGGAGGTGGAATTTCTGGTCCATGTTTGCCCCGCTGTAAAAGCATTGGGCAAGAGCTTGAAGAAAGAGCATCAATTGCACAGAGCATCTGCTCTCCTTCTGCCTTTCCTGCACAGGTTTCTTACCACGTGTTCCTGCCTCAGAAAGGTAGACTTGCCCTGGTGGAGACAGCTGCTGAATTACAGCCCAATGGAGAAGGATCATGTGGGACAGTGATCACCAGTGGGACATCAACAAAACTTGTATCTTTCAAGGTCCTGAAAGATAGACGGATCTTTTTGAAGCAAACATTGATATAAATTCCTGGTCACGTTGAGGGCTCAGAAGGTGTAAGACCTATCTCATTCAGGTTCCCTTGTACTTCGTGCTGTGACATCCAAGAATGCAATGCTGTGTCCTAATGTTAACTTCTGCAGAGGAACTCATGAGGCTCCAAAACCCGATGAAATAGCTACGGTTGACCAATGCGTTAGAAGAAAAACCCACAGTGACAAATGACGAACTCAAGTTTCCACAAAGGCAAAAGCTAAGTGAAGCACAGAAGTTTTCTTCAAAAGGCTGCTTGATAGCATTCATGTTCATCATGCCTTTCGGCTGACTTGTAGACAATAGCTACCTCTGTCATTTGTTGGCAGTGGCTCCATATTAGTCCACAGGCCAGACGGTTATCTCCACTCTCATGTTGAAGTGGCACCTGCAGATGGGCTGGGTACATCTTGCACAGAACAGATCTCCTTCACTGCAGAAGTGACGGAGATGTATCCACTGGTGGGAAAGGTTATCTTACAGAAACTTCAGTCCTGTTGAACAACGGAGTGCGACTCTGTTTCAGCAGAGCCACAAGCCTACGCTGTTGAATCAGCCACAGTCACACAAGGCATCTGCATCTGGCAAGACCCCAGCGGAGTGGAAGGGGGGTGCTGTGAGATGACTGCCAAAGGCAAAGGTCTGCTCTCCGACTGCAGCAGCTGTCCTCCAATTGCAGCCATGTCTGCTCCCGGGAAAGCGATGCCCAGTTTCTCCTGGCCAAAATTCAGCTGCTGCTGACTCGTAAACCACCCAGAACAATCCAGTTTCACTGCCGGTTGACCAGCGATGGGTGCTGTGTGTCCTACAGCTATTGGCAGTGAGACACCAGCGACTCAGCTGCCCTTTACATGCTGCCTTCACAGATAGGAGACTTGCTTTTGATTCCACAGACACAGAGGCAGTGAACGCGGCAGCAGCAGCTTCAATAACCTGCTGCGTGTGATGTATGACCTTCACATGGATACAACAGCAAGATGGGAAGATTTCCCTCTGGGTTCATCATCACAGGAACACAAGCAGGGTGCGTCCTTGACTTGGGGACACTCTTTATGGCTGTGGCCTGGGTTTTAGGACAGGTATCAAGTAGCCCAAGAACATCAGTGTCAGTATGATCTCATAAAAGATGCAAATGATGTAGATTTCTCTGGCAAGTTGGCACAGCATTCTGGAATCCACACACAAATGCTTTGTGACCACAGCTGTGTCTCGTTTGGTCTTTTTCTTGAATTCAGACCAAGGTTCAAAAGTTGGCGTACAAGAAAAATTAATGCGGAACTTGCTGAGGTTCCCTTTGGGAAAATGCTTATATTAGCCTCAAGCAATGTTTCCTGGGCAAATGTCTGCCAGGCAGGCCCTGAACAATTGCTATGGCCACACTCCCAGTGGCAGCTATATAGAGCATACATTGCGGCTGAGCATCACACATGAAGATCTATCAGACGTTATCCTCCCAGTGTGATCATGTGGATCCAAGACATTAAAATGCCAGAGGAGAAACTGGATTAGGCTGGAGACACACCACGGAAGTTACTAATAACATTTGCCAGTTATAAAGCAGCGCGACTGTACTTAAACCCGCTTGCAAACCAGACAGCGCGACTTGAGGAGTTTGAAGTGTCGATCAGAGAGCAGCTCACGTTTCCGGATGACGCACACTGAGGTGCATCCAGCCCTGCTTTCAAATCTCTGAAGCTCACCCACAGCACCAGCCCAAAGAGATGCTCTAACCTGTGGCAGAGGCCTTGTGGTTACCTTTCTCTACCTTGGTTATATCAAGCAGCCAACAATTCGTCTCGCCCGATGATTCATTTGGAACCAAACTATACTCAAGGGTCTTTGCGGAGCAATCTGCAGACCCCCCAGGTCCATGGGAATTAAAGAAATTAATGATCCTGCTCTGCCACTGCCCTCAATGGGAGAAGGACAGTGGCCTTACCAGCATGGAGTGCTAGCGAGTGATTTTTGGAGAACACTCCAGCTGGTACTTGAGACACTTGGAAAATCTGTGTTTGAAGAAGCCAAGGCGTGACGTTCTTTAGCAGCAAAGGAGCAGAGGGAGGAGAAAGGCCCTCTCTCACACACCGAAGGCACACACTCCATCAAAGTGTGAACACCTTAGCATTTTTTAAATTTGCCTTTTTAGTGAACATCTTCCTTGAAGCTTCAGATGTTCACAGAGATGAAAAATAAGGATTTCCTCAGGATTTTTGCATGCCACCTTTTTAACCAGGCCTAAACCCGAGCCATTTTGATTTTCAGTGCGTCCCAGAAAATTATCCCACTGAAATTCTGCAGGTGCCTCCAAAAAGACATAAAGTCATGATAATGACTGGAGAAGACATGATCAGACAGAGAAGAAAGACAGACAGAAGATAAACCCCTACTGAACTCACCCGAAATCACAATCCCTGCAGTCTACATCCAAGTCTTTTGGCATATGGAACAAGGAGAATATAGTCATATACCTGATTTCTGTGTAAATATAAAGACAATTTTTCTTATGTTTTACGCTTTTCAGAAAGTAATGTTAGGTTTGGGTCATGGGCCATAGGGTATTGCATGATGACAATCCGCCTAATCTCGTCAGCCATGCCAGCTCACCCCAGCTGAAGCTGTTTTGCATGAAGCACAAATGTCTTCTTCCTTGACTTACCTGTAGGTGTGTTGTAGCTGGGAATTACAATAGCGTGCAGTGATAGCACTAGCACACCCCAGGAAGCTTCGACTGACCGGCTCTGAGATCAGCGCTGCGGTTGTAAGTACCAATTCCCTGACTCCGCTTCGTCAACCGTCTCGAGCAGACTGTGCTGATTTCTGCATTTTGTGCGCTCAGCGTAGTCAGCTGTAAGTTTTCCTCTTGCTGATCAGTAGAAGGTTTTCCTGTGGGACCCTGCTCTGCATTTCCCCAGAGCAAAGGAGATTTTTGGACTAAAAAACCATAAAAATCCGTGTTTGTGTATTATTATGATTCATTATTTATGAAGCAATGACTGCTGTAAATCCCCAAACTCTTTCTGCCTCCCTTCTGTTAAGTGTTAGACAGAAATGTAAGAAAGAGGAGTGCTACTGTCACAGTGATTCCCGTAATTAATAGAACAGGTAGATTACAAGAGGTGGATAAAGCTGGCAGATTGACTGCTTGCAGGCAAGAGGCATTTAATGGAGTTAAGTTATTTTGTAAGGAAGAATCTGCACTAATCAAGCAAAGAAAAATTTACAAAACATCCATAAAAACTGGTGTAATGTATTGGTATTTTGTCAGCAGAAGCAGCAGCGATATATAAGCAGTATACTAAGAAGCGATAAGGTTAAGAGACTTCTGGTGTTTTATTTAGGCCAAAATGCCCGGGGATGAATTTCAAAGCCGTCTACCAGATTTGGGCACCAGTGCCACTCAGATCAACAGGAAGCCTTGTGTAAACATCCAAGGCGGCTTCTTTTTTTCTTCTTCTTTTTTTTTTTTTTTTTTATTAAGAAAAAACCCTACCTGGAACGCATCTTTAAATTGAATAAAGTCTTTTTCATTTGCATCAATATCTCGTTGTACACAATATTCAGAACAGAAGAGCCCTGAAATATGGAAGGGTTCTTCATCAGAAGTTGTGATATTTCTTCCTAAAATATGCCCTGAACCTTGAACACTGCAGTTTTCCGTTAATGAAGAAGTGAAAAGTTGAAACAGCTAAACATTGTGGAGAAGGGTTCAATCTTCCTTTTAAAAGCAGAAGTTCTCAAGGAAAACCAACACCTGCTGAAAAGAAAAAACCAAAACAAATCAAACACAGAACCACAAAAAAACCCCAAACTCTCAAACAATTTCTGCTGAAAAGCCATTTTAATGGAAAATTTTACCATTTTTAATTAAGGGCCAGATGGTGCTTGTAAAACTCAGCCTCGACTAAAGATGGGTATATAGCCCTCAGAAAATCCTACCTTACAAATGCAAAAAAGCTAAAAAAAGTCATCTGGAAGAGGTGGCCGTTGAACACGCACACACGTTTTTTTGCACCCAGACAGTAAGATGATGCATGCTTAGTACCTCTGACGGTTTGGGATGCCACAGAATCTTAAGAAGAGCCGACCTGGATTAGACCAAAGTCTGTCTTTCTCCAAACGTGTCCAAAAGCAGATGCTGAGGGAAAGCTACAAGAACATGGCAAACGTGGTGATACTTCTCCTAAACCCTATGCTAGCCCTCAGCCCTTTGCAGCTCCAGGCTTTTCCAAACCAGACGTTATCTATTTAATATCCTTCACTGAACCTCTTCCATAAACCTATCCTATCTCCTCCTGCACCGTATATTCGCAGTGTTTTTCAGCGCGATGCTCCACAGATCTGCAACCTGTTGTACAGAAAACCCCTTCCCTCTGTTCGTTTGGAGACTTGGCGCTTCTTATCTTCCTTTGATGTCAGCTACGGTAGTTAGAAATTAGACTAATTAAATGCCAAAACCCACCTTCTTCTTCTCCCCCTTGCATTGGGGCTTAATCAGCGTACCCCCACTTTTCTTGCATGTGCCCACATAAAGGCATGTTTTATTCCCTTCATATACAACACGGGAAGGCATAGTCTGCATACGAGAGACGTGGTCCTTCTCCCAGTAAGCTCCTTCCTTTAGGTTCTGTGTTTTTTTCAAACAGACCTTAGGTTGCCCAGGTGAGATTTTCCCTTTTCCCAAATCTCTTGTGCTCTGCAAGGTGCCACCCCCCGAATTAATGATGTGTCTGGCATCCGGGCAGTCAGAACTCGAAAGGGCCGTGCCATCAGTGCACCCATCCCACTGACCGCTTCTCCCGTCCACAGGCCAGGCCTGTTATTTGGGGACGCGATGTGAAAGGTGCTGTGGATGCAGGTGGAGTCATCCCGCTGTCACGGAGGTACAAGCACATTGTGAGCCAGGCTGAAAGGTGGGCAAAAGGCAGCTGTGGCTAGAAGCCTTGGAAGGGGAGGACAGGGTGATCAACTCTGCATCAGCTCTTTTCCTGCACACGTAATATAGCATTTCTGTCAAAACACGTCTGTAAGCATTTCTCATGAATTTGGTTATGAAAGGAATATGATATAGCAGCGACTAAGTGCGCCCATTTGGAAGAAATCACTAGCATGTCATTAAATATTTAACCTTCCAAATTTAATTTATTGAATCTACTGGGAGGAGTTTCCAGATTGCTTGCAGTGCGCTTTGGGAGCGGTTCCAGGCCAGCAGGGACTTCAGCCCCACTTACCCTTACTCTGGGGCAGAAGGGACAGCATAGAGTGGTTTTGACTTCGTTTCCAGCTCTTCCTTTTTAGAAACAATGGCTCCGCTCCCCAACTGGTTGTAAATCCAAGTCTCCGCAGTGGAGCTATTCTGATTTACACCAGCTGAAGGCCTGGCCTCTAGCTCAGAAGAAATGGGCTGCCAGTTTAATTACTTCATCCCAGGTATAGCATTAATAATATGGGAATAAATTTGATGCTGCTAAGTAACAGCAATACAGAGGATTTTGTCACATGCATGACAATTAATGTGTGGTGCATGGTATTTCTGCTTCTCCCGAGTTCCTTTTTAAATGATGCTCCTTGTGATTTGAATTTCAAAGAGTACTTCTCCTAGCATTTCTCATTATTGATGGTGACTGTTCGCAGGAACAGCTCAGTGCTGCTTTGTTGGTTCATCACTTTTGATTCCATGCCCAGATGCTAAGGACAGAAGCATGCAATTAATTTGGAAGCACAACCCTTCATTGATTTCAGTTGGGAGATTTTCCTTGAACACCAAAGGCCTGATCTGTCCCTGACTACCTTGAATATTGTCTTTACATGGAAAATGTCTTCCTTTTCCACTATAGATCTTTTGTGAGCAAGGATCTCAAAACTCTGCTTGCCTATAAGAGTATACAAGGAGACCAGCAGAGAACCATAAGCTGTAGGTGATCCCCTCACTGTTGTGGGAAAAAAGACATCTGATTTTGGGGGACAGCGATGAGCAAAATGAAAAGGACAAGGAGTTTGGGATCCAGACCTCTTCCCATGGACAGGAAAGACAAGAGACAAAAAGTTGCCTTTTTTCAAGATCGTGCCTTTTTTCCCTGAAATGATAGAGGTCTTTAAGGCTCCAGGCTTCCTGAAGAGCTTCCCTGTCCATGTCCCTACCCACCCCCATGTGCCTTAAGCCTGAAAGCTCTGTCTAGGTTAGGACAAGTGGAGTATGCCCATCTCAGAAGCATCTCCATAGTCAGAGCAGGGTGCCACGTGAGCCTGGCGGTGAGCCACTGCGCTCTGAAAACAGCGTGTGGATGAGTCCCTCCGATGCTTCCTGCATTGCACAGGGCAAGCAGGGATTCACCAGAGCACCTCCAGGGTATTGGTTAAGACATTTCCTTTGTGGAAAACCCGTCCTCTCCCTTTAACAGCTACTCCAGGGGAGAAAAACCCCTCATAATATATAAAAGGTAGGTAAGCACAATGAAATTAATAAGAATGACAAACTTATGCTCCCCTCTGCATTTTAAGGTGGCATCAGTTAATTCAATGAGCATTCCTGGTAACTAGGTATTTATCAGCCAGATGGATTAATTCTCCCCATCTACACTACTTACTAACCATAATGTCCTATCATTTTGGCCTGTCTCCTCAAGTTTGCCCTTCTACAAGTTTTCAAATCAGTGTCTTTCTCCTCCCTGCCTGTGAAACCCGATGGTTTCTCATGGAGTTATCCGTAACTTCCCTCAGCTTCTCACTCCGTTATTTCTCATGTTCAGCATCTTCTCTTGTCTGTGCAGCGGCGTCCCATCATCCGTCCAGGTAGCCAAACCTGAGGCCAGGTCCTGTCGTCTGCCTGCACGCCTTAACAGGTCTCGTCCTCTGCGAGCTCTTGGCAGACATCCTGAGGAGCGCTGGGGCTGTGTCCTTGCCACGGGAGCTGCAGCAGGAGACTGGGGGTGGGAATCTGAACTTCTCTTTATTTTCATGGCCTGTTAGTGCAGAAAGGAAAATGCTTTTTCGTTTGTTTCTTGCCAGCTCCAAAGCACTTTCCTAATGTTACAGGACAGGCACTGACTAGTTTAAATCTGCAGGATGATGGAGAATTTGGAAGTCATCCTGTCCTTCATGCACAGCTGCTGTTGAGGCTTCTAAGCTATGAGGATTCACCCACACTCTGTAGGCTGCAGGCAGCAAGAAAAGGGCCTGGCATTCTCCTAAAATCTCAATTGCCGAGGTGGAAATCAGACCCGCAGGGCTCAGATCAGCTCCCTAACTATTGGGGCACCCTCCTGCCTTCAGCCACTGCTCCAGGGAGGTACAGCTCTCCCAGATGTCTCGTGCCGAGTCCATTGACACTGCCTGGATGACACAGGGCTTCTCCACAAGCCTGGGCATCTCTCTTTAAGGGGCTGAACCGACCCAGTGAGTTTAATTTAACTTGCAATCTGCCCAGTTAGGCGTCAACATGCCCATATAAATCAGGGTCCAAGACCTGCAGTGGGATTAGGTGCCTTCCTCCACCCCCAGCTTTTCCTGTCCTGCCCACTTAAAGTATCACATCTTTGGGGAACGGGCTGTTTCCCACCATGTTTATATACATGTCCCTACAAACCTGGAGCCTGAGCAATACCATAAGACAAATAATAGGTCAGTTTTCATGGTACTCTGCTCCAGAGAAGTGCCTGACTTAAACAAAGCAGTTATACTGGAGTTTCACAGTGGATGAAAAGGCATTTAATGTGAGATGCTTAACAACTCAGGAGATCATATCCAGGGGGAACCTTTATCATCTCAGATATCCGTCTGACTCTGTTCATGGTCTGTAGCACCTAAATATTGTCACCAACGACTGGTTCCTTCCCTTATAAAAAATCACCATGTGGCTTTGGCACGTTTCCTGTCTGACAGATGGCCGCATCCCAATTAGCATTAACCTATGCCTTTCCTGGCTACCTCGGCCAGCCGGCAGTGCAAGGCAGCACAGAAAGGATACGGTTCCCTCTCCCTCGGAGCCATCCGTACTGGTCAAGGGGCTGCCTTATGAATAGGGAAGCGTCAGTGCCAGCGCTTGCTGTAAGGCTTCCTGGAAGAATCCCCAAAAGTTCAAACATGAGAACTGCATGCAGTGAGACGAGGCACAGATGGCAAAATAAAAGCAACGCGAATTTTTTTCTGAGCTCCTGAGTCTCTCAGCTCCTGGACATATGAGAAACTGGGCCACTTCAGCTGAATTCATGTAGCTCGTCTAGAGCAAAGGAGATACAGACAACCCCTTCCAGGGACTGGGCTGAGGACTTGGGTATGTAAAAAGATGGTCCTTCCAAATTTAGTACCAGATGCAAAGTCCTACACCTGTTTACTTCATCCTCCTAGCAGATGATACCTAGGTTAGGCCAAGAATGGCAGTGGATTGCATTTAGATCCTTCCTCTGTTGCAAGTAAGCGTGCATATCCAGTTTATAAGAGTAAGGAAGAGTTCAAAGCAATGAAACATTTGATTTTGAGCTAAGCTACGTGGTTCCCTCAGCCAAAAAATCATATATTTTACTTTTCCTTTTGCCATAAATACAGAATGAGAAAAAAATGCTCAGCTTGGGTCAACCCAAGCTTTTATTTTTATTCCGGTTTCAGAACTACCAGCAAATAAATCAACACAAACTTCAGCACCCACGCAGATCAACCATCTCAGCTAACCCTTTTTTCTTTCTCAGAAAGTTAAAAGCACTCCTGGTTATGCCTTTGGGGTCTGATCCAATTAAATGGAAAGATTCTTCTTGCCTTTGGCAGGAAGAGATTACAGATTTTGGGCTACTTCCCGGTTGCTCTGTACCATCACTCTGAATTATAATCAAGAGAAATGTGGTTCAGACCACACCAGTACTTATGGTGCCAGGATTTTCGACAGACAGAACCCTTATGTGCTGACCTGCAAGCCAAAAGCCCTGCACACTTTGGAGCCCAGGGTCCCACAGCCCAGTTGTGTCTTCTAAACGATGATCAATTCTTGCAGTCTCGTAGACCTGTTTTGTTGGTTTTTTTTTCTGGCTCGTTATCACTGGAAATACCAGCTCTCAGCCCTTCTTTCCCCAAAGCTTCTCCTTTCCATCCTGTCCATCTCCCTCTGCTAGCTCTGCACCACAGCAAGATCACCCCACAACCACACTCCCAAGTTGTTAAGGCTGAGCACATTGACTGGGCTACCTCAGTTGAGTCAACAAGCGTTGCCACCTTAACTGGGTCCTGTTCCTGTTGAGCTTGAGGTGACCTTGGGGTAGACTGCCATCTACCACCCAGCTGTTGCTTTAGAGGCATTAAGCGACGTTTTATTTCCCCTGCAGTGAAGGACGCTAGCTCATAGACAAATAAGGAACCATCCACAGAGCCAGCAGGAGCCTTTAGCAGAAAGTTTGCTGGGAAAGATTTAAGCCAGATTCTTCCGCTGGAAGAACGAAGTTTCTCTTTGGTCATCGAGGAGGTCTGGGCTCCAATCTTGTACTGGCAACACAGAAGGAGCAGCAGTTTGTCTGTCCTCCCTCCTTCTTCCTTCTCTGGTGATAGGTGGTGCTGCTGCTCTTCCTAGAGCCCAGGGATGCACTTCTTTGTCTTTACACTTTCCTACTCAGGGTGTCCTGGGCCTGACAGAGCATACACCACACCAGAGACCCTCAGACTTTGTTTGGACAGCTGAGGACCGCAGCCTAACATTTCTCCCACCATGAGCATGTTAGCACATCAACAGATGTCCAGCTAATGATGCTCCCCGAGTCCTTGTGACCACCACAAAGCTCGCCCTCACTTACTGCAGCATTTGGCATGTGGTTTCCGGACAGGGACTCTCTCCTGCTCCCACTCTGTGATGCCTCCCAGGAGGTTTTGGCCAGGAGGCTTTCAGAGCAGCTCTGCCTCCAAGGGCTCTCACAGAGTCACTGCTAATGGTGGTGCAGAGCATCCAGAAGAGCAAAGAGCAGGCAGTCGATCAGGACCGCGTGCCTCTCCAGGCAGGTGCTGTTACTCAGAGGGCTTCCACTCAAGTCAGTGGTCAAATGCTTGGCCAGTATAAGTCCTTGTAACAGCCCTGATTAAAGCAACAAGTGGTGAAATGGTTTCCCTGAAGCTATAATGATATATACCTGTGAAGTCTCATCCCTCCTCACCTTCTGCAAAACCCCACGTTGTAGGAAAAGCTGTCTGTACATCTCTGGTAATTTCTGCTTCCAGGTGGCCTTTCCTCTTTACTTCCTGCCTTGATGGCTCCCAAATCCCTAGCTCCTCACAGACAGCAGGAGACCACAGGACCCACGGAGGCTCTCAGGCCACCCTGGGCTGCCCTGCATCCCTCCCATCTCTCCCTCTGCTCTAGGTGGCTTTGCCTTCCACCCTTCCTCTTTGCAAGGATTATTCTTGTTCTTTATTATTCATCAGGTCTTTGAATGGTAGCTTCTCAGGAGTTCAGGCCACAGCTGAGTCCCGCTCAGAGGCCCTGGGGAGCAATTACTCAGATCCCTGTTCTCAAAGCAAGACGGGGTCCCTGGCTGCTGCGTGGTTTGTCCTAGCAGGTTGCTGGCGTAAACTCTGAACAGCAAGCCGCTGCAGTAAGCCTCCAACAGTCATCAGACCCAAGGGAGGTGGACTTGCCCTTCCTCCCCTGCCTTGCCCCTTTCAAACATCTCTCCATGCTGCTCTCTGTCACCACAGAGCTTTGCGCTTCTGTCTACGCGCAAGCTTTCCTACTGAGGTGCATCTGCATCAGCCCCGGAGGGACGAAAAGTGCCTTTAGAAGCGGAAAGAAAAGGTTCTTTACCATTGCTAGACACATAGCATGAATCTCCCCAATTTCTTCCCACCCCCAGCTCTTACCAAGAAGCTGTGAGATGTGTTGGCACCATGCATTAAGGATGTATTGGGCATGTTTACCCGGTGTTGAAGGGGTCTCTCAGTGATGCCGCTATACCTGAAGAGGAACCCCCCAAATCACAAACTAGTCTGCTGCGATTCACCTCGCAAAAAAAAACAAGCAACCTTTCTATTGGTTTTTGAAAAACCTTCTCCAAAGGTGGCAAGGGCAATGCAAGACTCATTGGCAGCCTGCAGGGTACCGGCTGCACAGTGAGAGCTGCAAATACCGAAATCAGATCAGCCATTCGCTTCTCAGCATAAAGGATAGGCCAATTTATGGCAAGCTTCATGCAAATAGGGAAGTGGCATGATTAACGCTACTTAGAGCACTGGTAAACTCCTTCCTGGGTGTTTTTTGGCAAGAGAAGAGACAACAGAGGGCGAGTATGTCCTGGTCTGTAGCAAAATTACAACCAGTTGGGTTGTTGGATTGTGATTGCTCCGCTACTTAGATTTTCTTGGTTCTACTGCAAAACTCAAGTAAACCAAATTAGGCCTGACTTCCTGATGGACACAAAGGCCCATGGGCTTCCCCGACTGAATGAAGAATGTGCTTAATTTGGTGCTGGGAGAGTGGGAAAAGTGGAGGAACAGTGTTAGAGAAAATGATTACTTCCCTGATGTCACTGAACCTCACCTTGATAACAGCGTGGAAAACGCTTCATTTCGGAAGTGTCAGAAAGAAGCAAATAGGATCACAGAATGTGGCTGCCTGGAAGCCAGAAAAGTTGACTTGATGACCCAGAAATCCCTTCCTCGCTCCATTCTGTATAAATGCCATTTCTTTCTTCCAAGAAAAAATGCAACAAATCCTTTTGGAAATCTTGCCCCATTTCATCCTGTTTCACAAATACTTGTGGTCACTAAGAAACTGTATTTTGCCAGGAATTCACCAGCCATCCAAGCCAGCTGATATCTCCCCTCAGTAGCAGCAATGCCTGAAGATAAGAATTTGCGCTGTAGCAGCTAGAAGGCATTTGGTTGCAAGCCAGCCTCCCTACAGTTCCGTTCCTGTACAAGAAGAACAGAAAGAGAGTCTTTTTCCTAAAAGTCTTTACTCCATAAAGGCATAATGAATGTGTTTTACGGGCTTCCATTCCCAAAAAAGGAAAGGTGAAAAGCACTTTGGAGAATCAGGGTGATCATAATTTTGGGGCTATTTTTTTCTGTTGACTACGTATTTACTCTCTCCCAGTGCCTATTACATTAAGGAAGACATTGTTTTCTGTAAGACACAAAACCTCCCTGAAGTCTGAAGCAAGTCAGGAATGAACAACGGAACAGATATTTAGACGGAGAGAAAAATCTTCTGTGAGTATCGCTAAGATATACTGAAAAAAAAAAGTTAGAGTTTGAAAGAGAACTAAAATGTTGTGAAAGATGGGAAAAAATGGGGCTGGAGGGATTTTCTGCTGAAAATCCCCCAGACGGGCTCAAGTTGGTTAATGTGTGTTTTAAATCTTGAACATTCTCCTTCAGCAAAGGCCTGGCATGGGTTATTTTGGGAGTATGAATAACAACAAGCAGGAAGCAAGCAGGGAGAGAACATAGCCTGGACCCAAGTAGAGAGGTGGAGGCAACGAAAATGCGCTGGGGCTATGAGGCCTCGTGCCTCCCTCCCTCCCTGCAGTGGCGAAGGAAAACAGTGATCTAAACCGGGCGTGCGATCTTCCAACGGCATCTTGAGCCATCGATGTTGAAGCATCTAGAAAGAAGCGGTGACAGAGAAGCTTTTAGGCAAATGACTTGGCTAGCAGGCCTGCTGGGGGTGGGAAGAGGGATGAATGAACCCTGCTTACCCGTATTGTGCACAGTTATTAGGAAAGCAAGGAACACCCCCTCAACGCTGCAGCATGCAGCCCGGCGTGCCCGTTCACTACGCTAAAAAAATAAAGCACATACATAAATAAAATAAAGTTCTTCAGACCTGCTGGAGCTTCCCCATCGCCTCGGGGAGCTGGTGCATCAGGCTCCGTGCTGGCAGGTGCCGGTGTGGCCGGGGGAGCGGTACCGGGTGCCTCTGCGGCAGGGCACGGTGGGGGGGGCAGCCGGGGAGCCGGGGTTGGCGGGGGGAGAGGGGAGCCGGTGCCCCGGGGAGGGGCGCTGAGCTCCGGTGTGTGGGGAGCAGCGGAGAGACCCTGTCTGGGAGGAAGGCCCAGGGAGGAGGAGGAGGAGGAGGAGGAGGAGGAGATGGGGGGCAGAGAGGGGAGGGTTTTGCCGTGTCCCCCCCGCGGGGAGAGGGGGTACACGCCGGGGGATGTGAGGCTGCTCCTGCTGCAGGAGGAAAGTTGGCCGCGCCGCCACGCAGGGCTGGTTCTCCTGCCTCCCTCCGCCTGCCTCCCTCCCTCTCTCCCTCCTCCTCTTCCTCCTCCTCCTCCTCCCCGCGAGTTGAGCGCACAGTGCAGCCGGGCGGTGCAGGAGGCGCAGCCCCGCCGGCCCCTCGCCCTCCCCGGCCCCTCGCCCTCCCCGGTCCCCCGCCGCCGGGATGCTGCCGTGCGCCGCGGCCGGGCGCTGAGCCGCCGCCGGCCCGGGAGCCGCGCCGCCCCTCCTGCAGCCCCCGGCGGGAGCATCGCGCTGCGGGTCACCTTGCAAGGAGGTGAGTGACCCCCCCTCCCTCCCCCCTATCCCATCCCATCCCACCCCATCCCCTCATGGAGCGATGCACCAAATTCCCCCCGCAGCCTCCGGAGCGGGGCCGCCGGGCACGGAGCGGAGCGGGGCGGGGGGGGGGGGGGGGGGGGGCGCTGTACAGCGGCTCCCGCAGCCGCCGCGGCAAGAGGGTCTCCGGAGGGAGCCCGGGGAGCGCAGGGACTTGGGGCAGCCCCCGGGATGCTGCCCGCGCCAGGCAGCCGGGGAGAGGTGGCGGGAGGGGGGGCGTGGGGGACGCCCGCGGCGCAGCGGTGCTTCCCCGGTGCCCCGCCGAGAGCCGAAATTAGCACGCCCGGTCTTGCACGGCCCGCCTGGCGGGGGTCAGGGGAGGAATCAGGGTTTTCCAGTGCCGTGGCAAGGTTTGGATTGGGAGCGCTGGAAGAGAAACTGGACCGCGGGGTCCTGCTTTTCCTTTCCCTTCCCCAGGAGAAATCCCCTCCGGCTCACTGTGGCCGAGCATCTTTCCCTCCCCGCACCCTGCCATCCCGCCGGGATGGGGGGGAGCGGGGCTGTGCGGGGCTCCACGGCCACGGGCCGGCTCCGGGGCAGAGCCCGAGCCGGGCGAGAGGCGGCAGGGAGCCACAGCCGCCCTCTCTCCTCAGCAGCCTGCTCAAGAGGCGCCGGATTGAATTTCTTTTCCTTCCCATCCTTTAGTTTGCGGGCAGCGACAGCCAAGTTGGAGAGAGGGATGGTTAAGGCGAGGGGACAGGAGTGATCCCTGCTATTCAGTGGCAGAGAGGGGTGACCTTGGGTAAGCCCCCCATGCATGCCCCATCCTTCTGGGTCGGGTATCACTAAAGCATCCCGCAAGGCACCAAGGGGGAACCCTTCGGTAGGAAGAGGCTGGGGAATGCAGTGAGACCTTTCTGGAATTGGCACTGCAGGAGTTCTGGAACAGGACTGGCAGCGCTCGCTGGTCCAGAGCACGGCTGCAGAAGGAGAGGTGCAAAGGTCTATGGGGGACTGGCGTCGGTGGTGGTGGTGGTGGTGGTGGGTTTTGTCGCCCCGTAAGAACATGGAGCTACCTAGTGGCAGGAGTTGCTCTGGAGAGCAATCTGTTGAACTGTGTCTTCAAAATAACTGGAGGGGGAGGCTGCAGCCTCGGCGTGTAGTGAGAGAGAAAGAAGCCAAAAAAAGATCTAAACTTTCCAGGGAGATTAAATATTCAAATCACAAATAATTAGACATTAATCCCGCATAAACAGGGCATTAACAACAATTAAAAGATGCTTTGATATTCTTAAACCCAAGAAGATGAGTTAACTGGTACTTTCAGGGGGATTATTGTGTATTATAAAACGCAGTCAGAGCAGAGAATGCACTTTTCTACATTCATGTATTTAAATGACTTGCTCTTAATTATAGTTAATGAGCTATCATCTTCAAAGTAGCTGCATTTAGATGCTCTCATATTAGTTTCAAATTACCTCGCTCCAAAGAATAAGCCACTTCTGATTTTACTGGCCAAGGTGACATTTTATTGGCAGTTGGGTAACTACAGGTCGTGCCAGGGTGTACGTAGGATGAATACATTTGTAGGAATTAAATGAAGTTTCCTTTTATTAAGTGGGCAAGCAGACATCTCACACCACTGGTGCCATACGCTCTGGAATAAATCTCACACGCACAGGAAGGCTCTTCGTTATACAAATGCAGATGTAATGCAGTACTGGTGTATACAGGCACCACCACAACACATTTAACTTGATGAACACTGCTTTCTGGATTTAAAATGCTTTTGCTTCTAAGGATAGTATTAGAGAAAAGGTGTGACATAGCTGGATAAGTTTTTTTGTCTTTCTCTCTACTGTAAATTCATATCTGCAGAAAGCTATAAACGCTTCTGTCCAGGAGAGTTTTTAATACTGCCTATGTGGTCATTAAGATTGCAGATCACATAGTGGGACTTACAAATTTTGTTTTCTTCACTGTGAAGAGTCGACTTTGGACAGGTTATTGTTTGTACAGTGCCGTTGGGAAAAAACGGGATAGAACTGCGGAGACTTAAACAGGAGGAAAATACTCTGCGTGTTCGGGGACTTTGCTCTGACAAATGTGAATGACTAGTGTCTGTGTGTAAGTGTGTGAGTGTGTATCTGCTCATGGCTGAATACACATCCTCTGGCTACCAAAACGAATGTTTCTGAATACTCTTCCTCTAGTAAAAGTTGGGAAACTACTTTGAGCAATGAGATCACAGCAAAACGCTCCTCGGCAGATGTAAATGTCTGTGACCCTGAGGATTCATGTGGAGCTGGTCCAACCTGTGGCACCTAAGAATCAAAAGATTTTGTGCTTTGAATTTGGTGTCATAATATCGGAAGCGTGACAAACCCTGGTTATTTTCATTGCACCGGCAAAAACCGCATTTTAAAATAGTGGTGCAGCACAGGAGAGGTGTGAGTCCATGCATGCCTTTAGCACTCCCAGTTTTATACATGGCATCCCTGTAGGTATGTATCTGTGTGTATGTGACTAAATAAAACCTGAGTGTGTGAAGTTCCCTCATTAATCATCCATTCAAATCCGTGCTTTAAAGTATTTCTCTCCTTAAGCTCTGAAACTTTAGTTCACTGAGGCACGAGAAGAATGAACTGACTGTTCACATCCAGTTGGCATAATTTGAGCAGAGGTTTAATGGGGTTTATGTGCTTTGATTGAGTGTTCAGACCCCTTAAAAATCCCCAGGGAGAAGGAAGATCTCTGAAATGGTGCTTGCAACTGGGTGATTTGCTCGGAAGACAATCACGGCATAATCAAAGAATTCAGCTCCTTGAGGGGGGACCTGCCCATCCTAGGTCCCATGAGACATCCTGCCCGGTGCCAGGTCCTGCAGGACATCTGTGCTCAGCTTGCTTCTTCAGGACGTCTCCCGCGGCAGCTGCCCTCTGCGTGCAATGGCTGACCCAGTCCTCTCCCAGCGTCCCCACGCCACCCGCCCGCCTTCCAGCTCCTGTTCTTGTGCTCTCTGCAACAAAATCCTCTCCCTTCTCCCCACTGCATGTGGCGTGCAAGGTCACAGAGGCAATGCTGAGCTGCTGTGCTGCCAGCCAAATGCCCGTGCCTCCCCTGTAGAAACTTCTTAGCTTCTACATCCCTTCTCCTCCCAGAAGGAAGAGGATATAGGATTTTTCTTCTGGCTCTGGCAATGCTCTGAGTCTAATGGGCCCCATTATTCATTTCAACTCTGATTTCTACAGGGAGGGATGAACATCGGGTTAAGAAAGGTCTGTAAAGGTCAATCTACACCCACTGATGCTACTTTTCAGTGTTTCCCTGCCCACCCTATCTGCGTCCAGCTACCAGTCTCGCTATGTCGAAATCACTTATTCTGTGAAGCTTTTGTCCCACAGCGTATTCCTGGCTCTGCAATTCTTCTAGGGGCTGATGGAGCAAGGCTGATTTTATTGCCCCAGCAGTGGCTGCTTAATCTAATCATCCTCACCCTGATGAACTGGCACTAGAAATTTTACAGTAGCACAGAAGCATTTTTCTAGCAAAGTGACTTACGACCCTGGGGTGCTTTGCTTGGGGCAGGAGATAGGGAAACCTTCATTTTGCACCAGGTCTGCACCACTAGGCTGTTTTCCTGTTCTGTCCTGTCTTTATTTATCATTCCTGCCCTCAGGAATATCTCAAATCCCAGCCTAGAGCTTAGCGTTGGTGTATGACATGCAGAACAAGTGTGAGACGGGTGTCTTGTCCTGCCTTGCTTCCTGCATACAAGGTGGAAACACGAGTGGAGCCAGATGAGCGGGGTGTACGCAAGGACCAGGCTCTATGGAGGCTTGGCTGCCCATCGGGAATGAGACTTGAGGGAGTTAGTAGGACCAGTCCTGGAGCCACATCTGGGTGTTTCTGTCTCTTGGCCAGACTGGTTAGAAACACAGTTAACTGGGGATTTTAGGTCAAAGGGAAGCACTGGAGTCAGCCTGCAAGCAAACCAAGAGGACCAGGTGATGCTGTGATGTTGATATTCCAGGGTGAGCCTCCTGGGGTTCATTTAGATGCTCTGCTGTGCGCAGCAGGGACTTCGCTTTGCTGCAGGTTTCTACAGGGCAAAGCATCAGGTGGCTTCTTCTAGGCTGGAGAATTTTAATTCTGTTACAACATCAGGCATCACTAAAATCAGGGAGAGGTTTTTTCTGGTTGTAACACAGTCTTTTCCAGACCTTTGAATCTTAGATCGACTCTCCAGAACTATCCCGACTCTGTGGCGTAGGGACCAAGAGAACTGAGGCATCGCATCTTGTCACCTGAGGATGCAGCTAGTCTATCAAGTAAACAGACAAGCAGTTCAGCTGTGTGTAAGTTTTCACTCTGAAAAGCATGGGTCGTGGTTAAACCCACAAAAGCAACAGTTCTGGCCCCAAACCTGGCAATGATGAGTGTGGGGCTGAGTCAAGTTTTCCCCAGAAGCTGGAGCAGTGCTTGGGCAGAGGCTAGCAGTGCTCTTCGCTCCATGCAGGAACGTTGTGGGACTCACTTTGGATGAAGTTTTTTCTCAGTGAGGGCACTCAGAACAATTAAGGATGCAATTATACACCCCAGAGAACAGCTGTATTCGCTTACTTCGAAGGTGAACGGAAGCACAATTTTCTGCTCTTCGAGTTGGCAAACAGATCCTTCAGCCTGACCACACTGCTGAAGGTAGTGACCTGAGCTATTTCATTATGTGTCTCTCTATTTATTATGTCATGAGGGTTAGTTTTATCGCACTGGACATAATCAGAGTTTTACAGAACAGCTTTTTGGGATGGACGGAGGGAGAAGAAATGTCAGCTTGGCCTTCTCTTGGGAGAGACACGTCTTTTAAAGCAAGAATCACTCCTCATAGAATCATAGAGTTGGAAGGGACCTTGAAGATCATGTAGTTCCAACCCCCCTGCCATGGGCAGGGACACCTCCCACTAGACCAGGCTGCCCAAAGCCCCATCCAGCCTGGCCTTGAACACCTCCAGGGATGGGGCAGCCACAACTTCCCCCGGCAACCTGTTCCAGCGTCTCACCACCCTCACAGTAAAGAATTTCGTCCTAATATCTAATCTAGATCTCCCTTCCTCCAGTTTAAAACCGCTACCCCTCATCATATCACTACACTCCCTTACAAAGAGTCCCTCCCCATCCTTCCTGTAGGCCCCCTTTAGGTGCTGGAAGGCCGCTATAAGGTCTCCCCGGAGCCTTCTCTTCTCCAGGCTGAACAACCCCAACTCTCTCAGCCTGTCCTCATAGCAGAGGTGCTCCAGCCCTCGCATCATCTTCGTGGCCCTCCTCTGGACCCACTGCAACAGGTCCATGTCCTTCTTACGCTGGGGGCTCCAGAGCTGACTCAATCTCCCCAGTTTGAAATGGGGGCGGGGGGCTCAGAGGGCTGTGAAAAGGCTGGATACACTTGGGGTTGTCCAATGGTCCTGTTCTGAGGTATTGAGGACCCTCTGAACAGCAGTGCTGCAAAGAACCCGGTGATACAAGCTGGTGCGAAGGCATCCTTTGCTGCACGTGCTGCTGGATAGCCAGGCTCAGCGTGGAGGGCACGCATTTGCAGCCAGGAGAGGAGGAGAAGGCATGAGAGAAGCGTGTGTCGGGCACGTGCACCAAAGGCTTTGATCATGTGGAGATGCAGAGTTAGGACAGGATCCAGCTGTTTCATGGGTTGGCACTGAGCTCGTCAGCCACTTGGTCAAGGCTGATTCATAGCACTCATGCGTCCAGATGCAGTTAGGTAGCTGATAACAGCTTTCCAACACCGAGCTTTCCCCGGTTGCGTTGGTGAAATGAATTTCTCGCTTAAAAAGGCACGGAGCCTTATTTTTGACTGCTTTCACTTTGCAAAATAATTGCCGTAAGTTGTGCAAGGTGTTTTTATAGTGGCGCCTTCCACAACAGCCAGGGTTATTTACATTACAGCCAGGTGCTGTTATTCAGGTCAGATATTCAGTAGATGGAAAGTGAAATTTTGTTGTCAAATGAAAAAAAGTTGTGAACTCAACAAAAAGTCGAGGCTGCCAAAATTAGTCGGGAAGGAGGGTTGCTAGAAAAGCCTGAATGTGTCATTTTTTTTTATTGGAGGCAACTTGAGGCAAACTTAAAGCCAGTTCTTTCAATTAAAAATGAATAAACGAAACATTACTTTTCATTTTGGCTCAGGCAAGATGCTTCCATCTGCTCAAAAGCAAATATTTTGTTGCAGGGATAACATTTTATGTTTTAGGTCAACACAAGGTAATTCCTCCTTTCTCCCCCCACCCAGTTCTTGGTTCAGCTACTGAATCAAGTAATCAATTATTCAGGCAGATCTAATATGCATATGGTAATTGTTTCCACATTTAAATATACCTCTGGACAGGCAATCAAGAGACCTGGATTTTATTTCCAGCTCTGCTACTGTGTCTGACGTGACCTTGGGCATTTCACTGTACTCTGAGTCCCTCCTTTTCGAGGCAGGACGGGCCCACGTCTCACGGAGGATTTGCTGCATATTGGTAATACTAAAATAGCATGGAGGTCTTTTTCCTTCCACTGTTAGCAATGAAACATTTAACTATCACTAACGCATGCATTCCTAATTCTCCCAGCATGAGTTCGTTGCATTGCCTTACCAAACTCCCTGTAGTTTACTTAATAGGTCTAAAGGAATTTCAGCTGCTGAAATAGCAACGTTCCCTTAAAACAAAACCTATTTCAATGAGCCCAGCTAAATCAAAGAAGAAAAATACAAGCGGGAAATGTTTTTTCCTTCCTTTCCTTGAATATTTCACTTTGTAATCAGCTCTCCAGATGCGCACATTGCCTGTGCATTCTCTCAAGCAAAGGGTCCGTATGTGTTGTTGCAATTTCTAGATGTTTGAAATACCTTAAACTATGTCGAAGCCTACCGCATTATGGATTAAAAAGTCCCTCGTACCTGGAAGCTTGCGCCAGGGAAACCTGCAGCCTCCAAACCTCTCACAATGTGGTTTCTGTCAAGCTGCAGCTCTCACCATTTGTCTTGCCTGTTCTTCAAGAAAGCTTTCTCCCCCCTGCTTTCTGTGTGCTGGCAATGGGGGAACCAGAACCAAACCCAGCGACGCTTTGTTGAATCTGGTAGTCATGAGGCTGCTTCAGCTTCTGCTAGTGGAACAACCCTTCAAAGTGTGGTTATTGCCCTTTCTTGCGATGCTGGCATTGGGTTTAGGGTCACTGAGGGGTTGGCAGAAGAATGTGGGAGCAGTGGATGTCTTGTTGGGAGAATGGGAGACAGGTGGGAATCTGTTAGGAGCAGAGAGATTTGGATTATAGGGTAACTCAAGTTGAAGGAACCTCAGGAGGTCTCTAGCGCAATCCCATGCTCAAAGCAGGGTCAACTATGGGGTCACACCAGGTTGCACACCAGAAGCTTCATCCAGTTGGGTCTTAAAAACCTCCCAGGATGGAGACTGCACAACCTCCCTGGGCGACCTTTTCCAATGATTGACGGTCTTCATGGGGAAAAGATTCCCCCTTATATCCAAGACTCCCATGTAGATGCACATGAGCTCTTTGAGCCCTTTCTCCTGGCTGATCCTCTGCAAGATCTGTAGGGAATGACAATGGGTACGGCTGTAAGGCTTGACAGCAGATGAGGACTCTGCCTTCAGCCTCCCCATGGCTTGCCTTCATCTCCAAGTTTTCCTGACCACAAACCAGGCCTTTGGGGACGGGGATGTCTGGTCTGCCTGGATGAACGTCTTTCTGATCTGTTGTGAGGAAAGGGCTGGGGCTTTTCAACTGTAGCCTGGTATTTCAGAGGTAACGGAATTGCTTGTTCACATAGGGCTTTTGGTACCTGTCAAGCGCCTCCAGAAGGCTGAAACACCCTGAGGCTGTGCTAGAGCTGCGCAACGGGGAGAGCCCCATGGAGGGGCTTGCTGGGCCACGGAAGAGCGAAGGAGTTTCGGGACGGTGGGCAGTAGCAGAGCTGTATTCTGCTCCTTGTCTGCCAGAGCCCGGGGCACAGCGTTTAGCTCTCCTCTCCTTGCCCTCTCTACGGCTTGCCTATCTCCGTCTCACACCCTTCGCTTAATTAGCTTGTCAGCCACTGTCATCATAGCGGGAGTCTGCAGAACACCAGCAGAGCGTAGCTCTCATTGCAGCTACCGTAGCTGGGCTCTGCTGTAACGCAAGTGATAGCTTAATAAACCACAGCATTGCAGACTAAATATCTTGGCACTGGTTGCAGCTTCTTATTAAAATAAGAAAGAGAGAGAAAAGAAAAAAAAAAAAAAAGAAATGCAAGAAATTGGAAAGACTGAAGGTTGTAATAATTAATGGCTTCACTTTTAATACCAGAGACCTGGGTAAAAATGCCTAATCCCCAAGGTAAAAATTAGATTGAAGTTTGATCTACTATTTGTCAATAGCTTGAACTTGTTTTTCCCTTTTAGTTCCAGCCTCAAGTCTGAAAATGCAGAATTATTTCTGGTTAGCCTGAGTACCAGTGAGTGATTTGTGGGGAGAAATTCAAACTGTGCGAAGACAAATGAAACCTGAATCAAAGCAGTTAAATTAACTCTGCGTCTTGGAGCAGACTGAACAGCTCTCTTATTTAAAGGGCTCTGATGAGTTTCATTTTCCTGTCAGCATCATTCTGAAACCTCACTGCGCTCCCCGGTAATGAGAGTGGCTCTTTTTCGCTGTGAGTGTTGGCTCCCTGCAGAGAAGGCATCCTCCAGTTGCCTCAGGTGGTCTATCAGAGGTCATCTGCTCAGTCGTGCTGCCATCCGGGATCCTCTGGGCTGCAGTTTGACCTGGAAACTGGGGCAATCTTCAGTTTAGGACCTGCCCGCGAGTCACAGACACATGAGCCTGGCCCGGGTCAAGTCAGGGAAAGCCCTTAATGAAAAGATGGTGACTGAGTCCACCTCCGAGGAGTCCCTGCAGGCAGGATACAGGCTCTGAGCCACGGCATAAGCACTTGCTGCCTTTTAAGTGCCATAAGCACATCACATCCACAAGTGATGGCCCTAAGCATCACTCCTGGACACCTGACACTGTCCGTTGCTTCTCTGTCTGAACTGGGGGACTTGTTTCACCTGCTTCACTCATCTGTAGGTTAAGCTGAGAGGGTCTCCCCTGTATTTTACAGGTGTATTGTTACTCCAAAGAGAGACTGAGCCCACCAGTATCGCGCACTTTGCGTAACTGCAATTAATTTCCCCCAAGAAGCATCCTTGGGTGTCTGCAGTAGGTGAAATCAAGTCCAGCCTTTGCCTCTAATTCTCCTACCAACACTGGGGTAGCAGCAGGTTACAAAGGCCTTTGGAAATCTGATTTGACTTCCTTCAGCCGGTGGTTGGGAAGAGAAAAGCCCGGGGGAGGTTCTTTCTTATCCATGAGGATGTGAAATTTCATTTGTGGCTGCCGACACTCTTAATCCTGCCTTTTTATTGATGAAGAATCTCTGGGTACCTCAACTGTTTCTCAGTTTCCCTAGACAGCAATTGACCTTGTTTCAGCTACACATCAAAATGCACCAGCAATCAAGGTGCTATTGATTTAAACCTAATGGCCAGCCACTCAGGAATTTCACCTGGAAAAGAAAAATCAATGCCACCTTATTATTATTATTATTATTATTATTATTATAATTATTATTATTGTTTTTCCTGTTAAGATATTATAATGAAAAGGCATAAGAGTCTCACCAGCTCCTTACCACTAAACAATACGCTTGCACGGCCGAGAACATTGGGTCAGGCTCTGGTAAGGCTGCCAGCCAGCTACAGATTGAAATGACGCTAGGGTTAAACAATTTTCCTTGATTGCCTGCTGCCATCCGCGTCTCTCTCTGCTGACCTTCCCCGAGGCGCGCGAGCTGCACTGCTATGTGGGACTCCGGAGAGGATGTCTTGAGCAATGCATTAGCCCTATTTCTGGAGGAGCTCTGTGTGGGAAGGATGCTCCCTCTCTTGTCCTTGCCTCATTTCGGATGTTTTCTTTCCCCCGCCTCCCCCATCCCAAGGGGAAAGTGTCACTCAGAATCTGCAAGATTGGTTTACAAGGCTGGTTTAAATGCATGGCAGGTAAGCACCGGCCAGATAGATGCTGAGATCCACGGTAGGACTGAGCAGCACCACGGGCTCCCTCCTATCTAGTAAGTGAGACATGCCAGCATCCATCCTGTCGCGCGTAGGTTGAATGGTCCAACATCTACTGTGTCCATGCCACTAAGCTCTCTTACCTGACCAAGTGAAGTGATTTTCCCCTTTGGGCTTTTCAGGAGCATGCATGGCACGCACTTACTGCAGTGTAGGTGTTGTCTGGGAGAAGGCACAGGCTGAAGCCAGGCTATGGGGTCTGCTAACACTAGGCTAACCCTAAAAACTCAAATTTGGGGGTGATTAGGGAGGATGCTTGAGCCCGTAACATAGTTGTTCTCAGTTCCTTGCGATGATGGTGATATCAGCCATACCATACCCGAGCCATCATGAGCAGTTCCTGTTTAGGTCTTTTGCAGAACCTTACCTGTCGGCACTCCAGAGACTTTGGAACCAAATCACTTTCTCAAATGTTGTTGAGCCTTGGGCTCCCTTTTAATCAGCCTTTTGCAAAAGGGGCTTGTCTCCTGCATCACGTAGGCTGATGAACATTTAGGAGCAAGGGATGTCACTCTTGCCTGGGGCAGTCCTGACTCCTGACAACACCGACTTCCCAGTGACATTCTGAAGTGCTCCTGGGTTTCAGGTCACTTAAGCATACTAAAGCATTTTCCCCTGTGGCCTCTGCTTACTATTCTTCTCCTGTTCCTGAGGAGTGTGAGAGGAACTGAGGGACAGTTTTCATTTCCTATGATTTTGGAGAGTCCCCATGCACCTCAACTTTAAAGAGATGGGAGTCACCCTTCCTCATAATCCATACCTTTCAAGATGGCCACCTAAAATTGCATGAGGAACATGTAGCAGTCTGCAAACCACCTACGTCTGGTGTCACTATGCCCGTAGAGCCTCATTTGCACCCATTGCAAGCAGATGATAGGCGAGTGCAGAGACAACGTGAAGGGAATCTGACAGCATGGCTCGAAGGCATGAGGTAAAGCTGCCTTAAAATGGCATTTTCCTGAGTGCTGCTCAAGCCAGACAACACCCATTTGTTGGAATGAGGTGCCAGCATGGAGGTGGAAGGCCTAACCCAAGCTTTGCTGCAGCCATTGACGCAATGGCCAACTACTGACCTCTTCATCCATTCTTCTGAGAGGGGATCAGTTTGATTTGCACATCTTCTTCCAATTTCTACTACATCTGTGGCATATTTTTGCTGACCACCTCAGTTTGCTTGGACAAATGGCAGGGCTAAGAATGCTTCTGAGCCAGGTTACAGTTTTGCGTGAAGTCTCTCAGACTTCAGTGGGGTTGATGATTGGTGTCACATGTCAGGGAGCCTTGCACTTTTTTCAAGCCAGCTCAGGGGGAACTGACAACGTGCTCTGTAATTGCTGGGTTTTTCTCAGCTTTTGCCTGCGGTGATGTACTTTCGTTTAGTTTCTTTGGTAGGTGCGGGAGGAAGAAGGGGAAGGCTTGTGGGCAAGCTGGAGACATAGCAGAATAATCTCCTAAGCAAGTGGTCCCACCCAACCTGGGTAAAGCACCGGGTGTTCCCCAGCTGAGGTTGTGGCTGAGTCCCACCCAGCCTCTGAAGCTCCTAAACAGCCAAACTGGGACAGTTTAGCAGCTGTCAGGAGGTCCTGCAGGTTGCCAGTGCTCAGTGGGGAGCGGCAGATGGAAGCACTGGTCCTAAGGCAAATGTGCGACACGTTGGCCTCCCCACCCGCTCTCACCTGCTGAAGGTCGCTTGCTTCTCCAAAAGCATCTCCACCTCGCACCAATATGTCTGTGCTGAGACAGGCTGATGTTACCCGACCGGGAGCGGGAAGAGGGCATGGTCCTCTTCACTGAGCACAGGCTTAGCTGCATATGGAAATGAGTTTTCCTTGGAAAGGCAGGGCACCCGCTCTCAGTCTTATCTGCTGCAAAGGGGCTGGGGGCTTTGGGACTAATCCTGGGGTGAAACTGAGTCGGAGCTTCCAAGCTAATCTGCAGATTGGTTTAATTCTGCCAGCACGTTCCCCAGGTTTGGGGCTGAGAACTGTCTCATGTAAATTCCACAGGATCCCACGGTGGTGTATTTTGACTTGTGCAGCTTTCCTGACAGTTCACTTAGGACGAGCACTGAATGATTTGGTAACACAATAAACTGGGTTTTCTGCATGTTAAACCAAGTGCTGTGAATGCAAGCATTGCAGCGTACTTAGTTAAGCTCTCTTGTACGTTAAACAAGATTCTTGCTTCGTTTGTAGCATAAGAACAGACGACCAGCTCTTAGCAATGGTTTAAATGTTTCTTGCCAGCCAAAGGGCAGACCGCAGATGTCTGAGCAGTGGAGTTATTTAGAGGAAATAAAATCAGGCTTTTGCTAGCCATCGCTGCGTTAAGATGATCTCTGATATGAAAGGGAAATAGAAAGCATCAAGTAAAAACAACGCGTGTGTGTGTGTGTGGGTAATTCTTGTTTTCCTCCAGACCGCGCAGTGGGGACAGGTAATCTTACCTTCAGAATTTGGCCATAGAGGATCTACAGTGAAGCTGTTTGAAGCCAGGAGCATTTCTGTGGTTTCTATGGTCGGGCCCAGAAACAAACCCCTGAGCTCACTGTTGCTGAGGCGGATACACCGGTATTTCAAAAGGCATTTTTCTTTCTCTGCACCTGAGCAAAACTGGTGTCCTGGTGAGAACGTGTTTGGGCCAGAAAAAAAGTACTTTTAGCCTGCTGAACTGTCTCTTTGCTTCCCCACGCCGTAGTGCAGCCCACACAAAAGAGAACCAGGCTGGTGGGCTGGTGAGACAGGGGGCGGCTGTTGTTCCTCTGCAAAAGGAGACAACCGGCTCCTGGTCCTCAAGTGACTGTGCCTCCATGTCTTCCAGGTGAATCTGCATGGGGATGGTCACGCTGACAAGCCCCATCGCAGCCCTTCAATCTGTCGCCCCGGGGCAGCCTCGGAGGCATTGGGAGAGGTAGAGCACCCAGAGCAACGGAGGGGATTTGAGGCCCCGTCTAGACGAGTTATAATTCCTCTGGGTCAGATCTGATCTCGCCTTCAGGTGGTGGTTTTTCAGTCGATTTGAAGGGCGCTGCCTGCTTCTTTTCCTTCAGCTGGGTTTTCAAAGGGTAGTAAGGCACTCGCCAAGGTGAAGGGTGGCTGCAGAGACTGACAGCTGAATGTCCCAGCTGCCTGCCCTTCGCAATTGCAGGTTTCTGAGAACTGAAAATGGTACTTTTATCTTTTATCCTTGTTTTTCCCCCCCATCTCTCTTACCAGAGCATTTAGAGGAAAGGCACATTGTCCTCAGGATGACAGTGGCGTACCTGTGGGAGGATGAAGAAGGCATCACAGCCCTTCTTTGACAGGGCCCACCATTACCAAGACATCTCAGGAAGTCCTCTGTTCATCTGCTCCTGTTCAACCCATGGATTTGGGGTGGGGTTTTTTGCCTCTCCAAGTGGCTATGCATTTGGAGAGCTAAGGCAGGGTGTGTGCCTATGTAGGGCTGGATTTCGTCATGAGGTGATACCGAAGACAAGCGGATTTGTGTGCCCTGATATGTTATTCATTGCCTTTGTCCTCACCTTGGTATCTGTTTCCTTTCCTTATCAGGAAGATGGGAGCCACTGCCCCGGTGTGACCAGTCTCTAAGGTACAACAAAATAAAGACCGCTCGTCCCACTCCCTCAGACACCTCCCAGTATGGATGGCTTGGTTGAGCAGAACAGCGTGCTAATGCACAACAAGATCGCTGAAGCTGGGAAAAGGAATGGTTTAATTAATACAAGGAACTTAGTGGCAGAGAGCCGAGATGGTCTGGTCTCTGTGTACCCGACCCCCCAGTACCAGAGCCACCGAGCAGGCAGCCTTTCCTCTCCCAGCTGCCTGGAGAAGGGCAGGAACGACCCCGTGCAGCAGCTCCTGGACCCCAACATGCTGCAGCAGACGGTGGAGTCTCACTACCGGCCCAACATCATCCTCTACTCTGAGAACGTGCTGCGTTCGTGGGGCGAGAGCATCGGCTCGGAATGCTGTGAAACCACCTTCATCGAGGACCGTTCTCCCACCAAAGACAGCCTGGAGTACCCGGACAGCAAGTTCATCGATCTCTCAGCAGATGACATCAAGATTCACACCCTCTCCTATGATGTGGAGGAAGAGGAGGATTTCCAGGAGCTAGAGGTCAGATGTCATTTGGGATATGTGGGGAAGGCTGGGAGGAGGAGGGCATATTTGGGGTTAAGTGTACAGCCTCCAAGAGCTGGCCTGCAGGGGATCAGCTGCGTGGGAGGCTGGTCTGCATGGGATCAGCTGTATCGCTTTCTTCTCCATCCGGGACAGTGAGCGATCGCTCATCTTTATTTGTTGGTCAAAGTCCCAACTCTGTGGATACTAATGGCAAAATTCCCACTGGCCCTAATGGAGACCAGCATTTCCCTCCTGCCTCTGAACGGGCTGGTCAGAAACCGAAGACCCATGTGCTTAAATGCTCTGTGAGGTCGGGGCCAGGACCATCTGCCCATGAACATGGAGCTTGTCTTACTCAGCAGGCCAACGTCATCTCTTACTTCCTCCCGACTTGCACTGGGCATAAAGCACATTGTTTTGCATACTGGCTTAAACACAAAACATTTCTGTCTCCAAATGAACGTAAAATCAGAAGTCTTTGGGTTTCAAGCTGCAATGAATCCCATGTCTCTGAAATAAAAGATATTTTTTTTTTCCTCATGGAGCGAAACACTTCATTAGATCCCAAATGCAATGTTTTCTTTTAGATTCCCGTGCTTCACTGATTGCTCACAGTAAAGTAAGATACATTTTGTTCTCCAAATCGGGAAGACTATGGAAAGCAACCTCATTCTTTCTCAAATAATGCATTTTTTACTTTCAAAAATCTTTTTGGTTTTGGCTGAAACCAGCCGCCCAAATGCCGCACAGTTTGCCAGTGCGTGTGGAAATGGAGGGGGTGCGTAATGCTGCTGATCCCAAAACTGTCTCCAGTGTTGGACGCAGACTCCTAACCTGGCAAAGACCGTGTGGCTGTCCGGAGCAAAGGCATAGCTTCAACTCCGATCTCCAAAATGAGATCAAGAGACTGTTTTCTTTTGTTTCTCTGTTGCAGGAGTTTTCTCCACTGAGACCTAACAAGTCCTTAAACTTCTATTTTCGCTTCCTCTAATACCCGTGTCTCACCCTGTGATCAGCACAGGGGCAGCCCAAGCTCTCTTTTCTTCTCTTTTCTCTCTGTATTGATAAGGCAGGGAGAGAGAGGTGTTTTTCCCAGTGTGTGCCAGTAATGCTGTATCGAATGCCTCTGCAGGGAGACAAAAAGTTTCTCTCCGAGGCATGTGAGTGTGTTAGCTCAAATCACACCCTTCTACAGCATTTCAAAATTGGCTGTGGGAAGGTCTCGTTTTCTTAATCAAAACAAAATCCCCGGTTGCTGCCTTTTTGCCCTAGTTTCTCTCATGCAGTAGCGACGCAAGTGACTGCAGCAGGCATGCAATTGCCTAACGGCGTTATTGACACATCTGCCCTCATATTTAGGCAGCACAAAAAAAAAAAAAAAGTCTCCCTCTTGTCAATCCAAATCCAGCAAGACCTTCTTTAGCCAACAGTTGGAGGATAGATTTAAAAAGGCCAAGAAATTATGCAGGACAAGGGAAAATGTTTTATACCAAAAACATTTTCCCTTTCCTTGGTGGGCTTTTTAAGGTGGCTTTGCAATATTGGGCCCTGGATCAGGATGTCTCTTCAAAGTGGTAGCACAGGAGCTTGATCAATTTTTCATAGGGAACCTGTGTTTCTAGAAAACCACCTGTAAAACTGAAGGTCTGGAACAATGACTTCATCCTTCCCCTTCCCAGACCTCAAGGGGAGAAAAGAGAGAGTCTTCACAACTTTTGGTACCATGGTGTGACAGTGCTGTGCATCGTTTTCCGTGGCTCCTCCTTCTTTCTCTCCTGTTTCTCTGGACTGTAGCCTCCTAAGGTCATACGTGTCGTTTTTTAAATGGGTGTACCGCATCTGGCGCCACGGATTCCCAGCCTCGCCTCGACCCGCCGGGTGCTGCTGCGCCAATAAACAGAGAGGTGTATGGAGAAAGGGAGGAGACCATGAGGCAAGGTCTGGGGAAGGGCCGGCCTGCCTGGAAACACATGCATTGCCAGAATTGCTAGGAGCCTCTGCTTCTAGACCAGTATCAGTCTCCATCGTTGCGCTACTTGGCCAGCCCTTTGCAGCGCTGTGATTTTCACGCTCCTCCACGAACCAGACCCAAAGAACCAACCCGCTGAGCAACTGCAGTTAGCACAAGGAATGTCAGCATAGGGAGTAACTGGCAGCATCCCAGAAGGTCCAGACTCTGTGGGTGCATCTGGTAGCGCGCAGAAAAACGGGGAGGAGAGGAGGGGAGAGATGCGTTTGACGGCACAAGACCAGCAAAAAAAGGTGACTGCTGCCTTGTGCTCTTCTGGTTCCCATCTGAACAGATGCTGTATCTATGTGGCCAGACGCATGAGGGCCTCCTGGGCTTGGCTAGAACAGTTCACTGGAGACATAGCTTCACGTGTTGAGACTCTGGGAATGGAAGAAAAGTAGTTGAGGACAGCAGGCACTGAGTAGGGGAATGAACCACGCCAGATTATTAACTACACAAAAACCTGCCTATCTGTCCAAATGAGAACAACAGCACCTGAATCACACAGCACGAGTCTGGCCCGCTGGAAAGCTTTTTTTTTTTCCCCCCACTGGTTACTGACAAGAAGCAAATGCTTTTTTTAAATTACTAATAGACCCGAAGTGGGGTGGAAAGGGAGCAGAAGTTAAAAGGAGAACAGTGAGAGAGGATGACGCAGCAGAGGTGCAAGGTTTTGCTTCCCCACTGTGAGAACCGTGAAGGATTTGCTTCTGCCATCGAGGGTGCACGGCACGTTGCTGAGTACGTTGCCACATTGACTGTCATGCCACAGCTCATCAAGGGATGGGAGCTGCATAGTATGAGAGCAGATCAGGGCTCAGTTCTTGTAAGGGGGTTTTGTCGGAACGTTATCTGCTTTGGCACTTCTTTCTGGGAGAAAAACTCTAAAAATAGCCCCTTTTTGCAAACATCAGCAAAGAGGGGAGCTCTGCGCAGAAGAGCTGTTGTCTCTTGAAAACTGGGGGCTACCGCCTGTTCTCCACAGGGCAAAGCAAGAGGATTCCCAACTGGGGCATCTCTGTAAAAAGCCCTCTGGGAGACAGAACAACCTCGGGGTTGTGAGTTGTTTCCTTTCTGGCCTCTCCCACATCGCCCTGGTACTGCCTGTGTCATTGCAAAGCACCTGCCTAGGGGGGTTTCATGGCTGGATATTTAGTTTCTTAGAAATGCAGAAAAATCTAACGCACCCCTTTGTAGCAGTCCTCTCCATGCAGTGCTTGCGGAAGTCCAGGGACACACTCAGAGAGAAGCAGCTTTTATGGACCCTGCTGGTCAGTGTGTTTCTGCCAGGGTTTCGTTTTTGAAGAGAATTTGGCTCTTGATAGCCAGAAAGGTGGTTGTTTTCCTGCAGAAAACTTTGCCGTGGATAGAGTTTCTGAAGAACACCATCTATTTTGACTGACAGCAATTTGGGTTTGGTTTGAAGAGCTGACCCAGCCAAGCTGTAGGGGCTGCTGCTCTCCTCCCCTTCAGGATGGGTCTATCCAACTCACCAATGTCTAGAAGGAGGCACCTTCTTCCCTCCCCAAGCCCAGGGACTCTGAAGAACCTGGAAGATCTAGCAGAGGAGCAGGAGACATCCTAAGCGAGGGTCCTGCACATCGCTGTAACTACGTGGCCATGTTTAACTTCTTTATTTTTTATTTTTTACTAGTGGTTTGGTTTTTTTTCAGGTCCTGATGCAATGTTATTCAGACTGCCTATGAAAATCATAATTGTCTGGAGGCGAAAACATTTCCGAAACAGCTCTCATTAGCATATACAGCCCCACTTTGCTCCAGCAATTACCAGGCACGAAAGCAGAAGGCTGTACGTTCTGTCAAAGCTTTAAACTTCTCTTTTCGGTGCCCATCCCTGAAATGAAATGATTCCCTATTTAGGTATCTCTGGAATGCTTATAAATATCATATGAGTTCTTTACGCCAGAACTAATGGACAGACGACTTGTCAAATGCGGCGGCAGTGAAATATTACATGAGGCGCTAGCTGCAACACCCTCCTGTTAGAGTTCATGTGTAAATGCAGTGCCATCTTTTATCCAGAAACATCATTTGTCATATTACACTCCTGCTAGTTTTCCTCCTAACCCCTAGATAGATGGCTTATTTACAGAAACGCAAGCTATTGATGGCAGCAAATTAAATTATTCATATGTGTCGCATAAAAGAATACATCTGAGCTCTCTCTTAAACCCCTTTTTCTCTTTCCCAGCCATGTCTGAAACAGTCTCTGAAAATGAAATAAACAGAATGTTCTGGGGAGTGAAAGAAAAAAGGAAATGTAGTGCTTTCAAGCTAAACCTTCCTTCTTTTTTTTTCCCTACCAATTGCTGGATGCTGCTGTGAAAGTCATCCCTTTGACGCGAGCATAAAAGTGTGGAGACAGAAGGTGGATCCTAAGCCATGTCCTGTTCCACCTAATTCCTCTTCTCAACATTCCCAAGCACCTCCAGGCCATGTCTTTTCTGCAATGTAAAGAGAAGTTCTGGAGGGGGTTTGTGCACGTCGAGCCCCACAACATGCGTGCTTTTTCTCCATGTGCCCAGCTTGCACACGCTCGGACTGTCCTGCCTTGTGCTGAGAATCACAGGATGGGTAAAATTGGAAGAGACCTTAAAGATCCTCTAGTTGCAACCCCCCTGCCATGGGCAGGGACACCTCCCACTAGACCAGGCTGCTCAAAGCCCCATCCAGCCTGGCCTTGAACACTTCCAGGGATGGGGCAGCCACAGCTTCCCTGGGCAACCTCTTCCAGTGCCTCACCACCCTCACAGTAAAGAATTTCTTCCTGATATCTAATCTAAATCTCCTCTCTTTCAGTTTAAAACTCATCCTATCACCGCATGCCCTTGCAAACAGCCCCTCCCCATCTTTCCTGTAGCCCCCTTTTAGGTAGCGGAAGGCCACTATAAAGTCTCCCCGGAGTCTTCTCTTCTCCAGGCTGAACAACCCCAACTCTCTCAGCCTGAAGAGCCGAGCTGCTCTGTCCAGAGCTTCCCCTGGAAGTAGTATCCTGAAAGCATGTTTGGACACCTCCTGAGGAGCTGAACATGGTGGGGTTCCCCTTCCAGAGAGCTCTGTGGCATCAGCAAAGAGGCAATCTAGCACAGACAGGGGCGGCTGTAGCATGGATGACATCTGAGGCAGGTCTTGCATGGTATTTGCTTTTATGGCCATTTCCCTTCAGGGTCTCACACCTTGTTTTCACTAATGAATTCAATGGTCGTTGCAGTGCTCTTGTGAGATGGGAAAACGGTATTTTCTCCATTCTGCACCTGAGGAACTGAAGAAAATGGAGCAATAAATGTCTTGCCCAAGCTCTCCTGGGGATGTGTTGTGGATCTGGCAATGCCATTTTGGTTTCTTGTGTCCTGTGGCACATGCTCAGAAGAATACAGGGACATGGGATAAGGTCACAGGGAGAGATCGAGGCATTTGGGCACCTGTGTCTGGAAACTTAGACTCGTCCAAATTTGTGTATTGTTAATTTCTCTTGGGTACTCAGATGGCATGCCAGTGGAAAACAACTCTGGAAAGACTGCACAAAACTGACTGGCAGAATGGTGTCAGATGCGTTTCGATGTAAATAAATGGAAACTAGTACATTTATGGAAAAATAATCTAATCCACGTAAACTCAATGCTGAGCTTGTAACTGAGCTACAACTCAGGAAAGAGACTGCAGAGAAATCATTGTCAGTGCTGTGAAGTCCCACAGACCAGCGTGCAGGGCAAGCCAATCAGTCACAAAAATGTTGCGTATCTTGAAGAACAGTTTTGAGAACAAGACAGAGCACCGGCAGCATTTTGCCGCTGTATTGAAGCTCAGTGCAACCCACTTTCTCAAACAGGTTGGACGATTGTGGTCCCCACTTCTTGAGGACCTAGTGGAGATAGAAAAGGGCAAAGAAAATGATCAAGAGGAAGTAGCAGCCTCCTTACGAGGAACGGTGAAGAAGGTTGTGACTCTCTGTTTTGTAGAGAAGGTGGCCAAGGGGTGGTGTACGAGCCAGTTGCACAAGACTGTGAAGGTAAAGGGCGAGCTGAATGCAGACCTGCTGTTTGCCAAACCTGAAATGTTAGAAGCAAGGGACACTTGAGGGAGCTAGCAAGAGATTGGCTTGACACAGATAACAGAAAATCGTTCTTCACACACGGAGTGGTGAACGCTTGGTGACTTGCTGCCACAAGAGGTTGTGGTGGATCAGCAAGCTCGAAAGGGATTAGGCAGATTCATGGATGAGGAATCCGTAAGCAGACATTAAAAGGAACTGGCAAAGCTTTTCTTTCTAATATGTCTTACAAACCCGTTGTGGGTGCTGGGGGAGCACAGGGGGTGGGCTGCAAAGCGTCCAGGTTTATGTCGTGTCCTGCTGCTGCTGTCAAAGGCAGAGCACAGAGCTCAATGGACTACTGGACCTATGGACCCCAGAGGACACGCTTTATGTCCCTGGATTCCTTCACAGGCACATTATTAACAGGTTTAAAGAGCGATTACACTTCATTTGCATTTGATTTATTTTCCCCCCTTAAAGGAGAAGCCACTGGAGTCTGGAGACACTGAGCCCTGCCAAGGGATATTAACCTTTATTAGCCAGCCCTAGGTGAAGGGCGCATGGCTGGGAAATCACCTTCAGCAGCCTCCAAGCGTCCTTCTATGAATCTTGTTAATAGCAGCCAGGGCCCAGAGCGATTCCCTTTCTCATCATCACCTCCCTGGGTTGTCAGACTGACACTACGCAGGGAGGTCCCGGGGCTCCAGCCCGTCAGCGGCGTGAGCTCTGGATGAGCTCCATGCTGTCGTTTGCGGAAGGTGGGGATGGGGCACACTTTGAGGACTGGACCACAAAGGAAGCTGTGTCGGCTCTAATGCCAAAAGAGGACAATCATGAAGGGTCACCCCCTCCCCAGTTTTGGCTGTGTACTGCTACTCTTCCTGCTGAAGTGACTCATTGAAGAGGGGCCTCTCCCTAGTCTTCCTCAACAGGCAGTGCTGAGACCATCTGCTCTGCAGGGACCACCTGCTCTCCTCCTGGCAGGCACCTGTGTCTGCAGACTGTGGAGATCTTCCTCTACCTGAGTGGAGGCCCTAAAGTGGTGCCCCCGTGCCACGAAGAATAACATCGATGAAGTGCACTGCATTCACCGCAGCATCGCCCATCTCACCAGCTGACAGCGTAAGCTGCCGCGAGCCGCTTCTCTGTGGTGGCCGCTGGCCCACCTGCAAAGGCACGAGCGTGCCGCGACCCACATGTGCCTTCCCCATGACTGCCCAGGGTTGTTGGGAGCCCCTGTCGCTCACACAGAGATTAGGGATATTTACTTTATGGCTGTGATTACTGCTCTCCCAGAGAAAGAGCGTGATTTAGGAGACTGTGGCAGCTGGCCCGTTTTACTATGGATGTGTTAATTGCTGTCTGCAGTAATCCCCTTCCAGTGACAAGGTGTTGAATGCGAGTTACTGATGAGTAACTGGGGCTGAAAACGTCACAAGGGAGGTGATCAAAATTCAGGGGGACAGGGGGGAAGAATGGGCTTGGACAGCTGCATCCAGGGTTTTTTTCCCCTGGTACGTTTTGATTTTGCAAGGTTATATATGAAAAGCTTCCCAAGCAAGGAGAGACCTCTGTGAGCCCATTCTAGAAGGCTGGCTGCTCGACTGACAAGGCAATTTAGCCTGGGAGTTGGGGAAACAAGAGGAGCTTGGTCCAGGTCAGGGTTAGTGGATTATGGATCATTTAAATACCTTTAAAACTGAAGGGGAGCGATTGCAAAACTCAAAATGGTAAAAAGAAATGAATAGGCCAAAAAATTAATTAAATAAATAATACGTCGCCAGGGCAAAGAATCCGTGGGAGCAACAGGTTTTAGAGACATCACCTCTTAAGTAAGCATCAGCCAGATGCGGCGCAGTGAGGAGTAAGTGTGTCGAGGCAGAGCGGTGATGAACTACAGCCCTTGGCGGGAGAGCGACCATCCGGCGCGCTGCCCTCGCCATCTGCTGCGTTTTGGGGGAACTCAGGCTGCTGGCAGAAGAGGAAAGGGCTGCAGAGTGCTCGGTCAGAATAGGGCATCGTGTTTAACTGCATTACTGAAACAGGCACTGTGTGGAGGGAAGCAGAGCACGTATTATCTGACAGCTGCACCATGCGTCCGTCTTTGTCAAAAACAGACCACTGGAGCATCTGGATTTGAAGCAGGTCCCACAGGGCCACACCAGAAATTAGGTTCGTGTGCAGCGCCTGCGTGTTGCTGGATTGGTTGCTTTGAAGGAAAAAAAAAAAGGAGTAATGCCAAAAGGGCTGTTTCCTGAATATCCATCAGAGGTTGCTGGCAGCTGTGGTTCACGGCAGACGTTGTCTGACTTCTCCAGTGTGCCTACCGTTTTGATACTGGAAGGGACGATGTGACCATCAAGTCCAGCCTCCGGTATGTCACAGGCAGCCCGCGGCAGGCTGTCTGCAGAGCCTCTGTTCACTCATAATGCGGTAAAGCACATAGCTTTTAGGGATAGCAAGCCTCAATTTAAGAAAGGGCTTTGTGCAATAGAAAATCCATTACAACTGCAGAAAAGTGTCATCACCATCGCTGTTAAAAATCTGCACCTTGTGTCTGCTCTTCATCTGTTCTGCTTTCAGTTGCTGGGGTCTCTTCTGCTTTTCTGCCAAATGAAAGAGCCTGTCTCTGATCGGAAATTATCTACTCATGCAGGCACTTACGGACTGTGATGAAATTGCATCTTAAATTTATCTTACAAGTGAAGTTGGATTCTCTGCTTTCTTCCCGTGGAGCTGATTTTTTGTGGCGTGACGTATGTACCTGCCTTTTGATTCCTGATTTCACCACCATACTCGGGAAGTAGCAGTACCAGAACTGGACCCAGTACGTACATGTCTGTAGTACCGTACCCTTCCTTCCCTCTCTGTGGATCATGTTCTCTCCTCCTGTGGTCTATCACGGAAGAGGTTTATTTTCAGCTTGCTCTCGACTGGACACTCTGGCCCGGTGGTTTTCTCAGGGTCGCTGCCTCGTGAAACACCGTCCAGGGCACGCACCCTGCATGCAGCTCTGTCTACAGCCAGCCTTGCTCTGTGCCAGGTGATTCCTTCTCCCAAGCCATGGTCCTTTCAGGAATGAGGTGTCTATGTGATGCAGTATCCCTTCTTAAATATCCTCTTGTCTCTCCCCTCCCCTCTGCACCCATTTGCTGAGGAAGCATTACTATTGACTGAAGCAGCTAGTTGAATTTCACGGACTGAAATTCATCGACGTTTCAGCTTCACCCTGTCTGTCTCCAGGGTGGCCACGTTTGTGGTTACAATCAAGGCTGACTGCTTGTGGAGGTCATTTGGTTAGTGTCAGAAGCAGCCCCCTTGAACACCGAGGTCAAGGTTTCCTGTTCAATTGTCCAGCACTCAAATTCCAGCTGCTGCAAAATCCCACGCGCTCTGTGTCTGGGAAGTAGACACCTCCTTTCTCCCAACAAAGTTAATTTCTCCTCTTCATCCCTTGTCACGTCCACAGTTTCTGCAGAAATCCAGTTTATGTCCTGCCCACATCGCTTGTGCCTAATGCATTTTAGGGCTGCGGAGACGTGCGCCGTTGAAAAAACATGCGTAAATAAGACAAAGAGCTTGTGGGGGGGTGTCCCAGATGGTTCACCCAGTGAAAGCCTTCCCTCTGATGGTGTCACCTAGTCCTCTGGGGAAACAGGCCGTTGTCTTCATGTCCTTTTCCCATATTAACAGGGGGGAAGGGGAGGGAAGGGGAAGGGGAAGGGGAAGGGGAAGGGAAGGGAAGGGAAGGGAAGGGAAGGGAAGGGAAGGGAAGGGAAGGGAAGGGAAGGGAAGGGAAGGGAAGGGAAGGGAAGGGAAGGGAAGGGAAGGGAAGGGAAGGGAAGGGAAGGGAAGGGAAGGGAAGGGAAGGGAAGGGAAGGGAAGGGAAGGGAAGGGAAGGGAAGGGAAGGGAAGGGAAGGGAAGGGAGGGGAAGGGAAGGGAGGGGAAGGGAAGGGAAGGGCTGCTTGCTCTCTTTGTCATTCACTGTAATCAACATTCATCTGGGCAGGGCACTGTGCTTTCTGTAGGAATTCACGCTCTGGTGAGGTGTCCTCTGGGGCCTGATCTCCTGGTAACTCCAGTCTTGCCTGTGCTCCTGAGGTCACCTCTTCCTCATAAAAGGTTGCGGATGAACTGAGACTGAGATTGCTTTATCCTGCGCTGCCTTCTCAGCCGACCTCCAAGTGTGTCGGCAAGGGGCACACCGCAGTAGTCAGTGAGGATGTGGAGGGTTGTTGCCATTGTAATAACCACTTTTGCGACAAAGGACCCATTCGAGGCAGGAAATCCCCACTGTGTGCCCAACAGTTTCAGAGATGTGTCAGTTCTGCTGCAGGGCCATTCGCACAGGTATCTGTTCTCGCAGCAGCACCTCACACGGGCTGCAGAGAGCGCAGCTCACTCGGCAAGGGGAAGGACTGTGGAGCTTGCTGAGATTCCATATCTTTCACGTTAAAGCTCAGAGATGCGTCTCCAAGACAGAGCCTGACTTGCAGTGGAAAGGCGCTGCTTTCTGTAAATATTGGCTGTGCATTGTGGTTAGGAGTGGCTGTGCAATTGCAGTGGAAACCTCTGGAACCAGATGCCATGTCTGACGAGGAGTGAATCCCCCAGCGTCCTGAAGAGACTGTCAGCTGCTGCTGTTCCTTGGGAACCCATGATCCTCCTGTCTCTTGTCACTTAGGTGGTTGCAGCTGCATCAGGATGTATTTTGCCTTATTTCATCCTAAGATTTTCCTAGCATCATGAAGACAGTGATGTTGTCTGACTGGCAGAAGAGCTGTTTTCAAAGAGGGTAACTCCTCAATTGTGTCTTTACCAACTCAACAAAAAGCCTGGAGTAACTGGATTCGGGATCTTTGCTCTGCTGATGAACAGAGTATCATAGAATCATAGAATCATAGAATGGCTTGGGTTGAATGGTTTTGGTCTGACCTTGGACACTTTGAGGGATGGGGCACCCACAACTTCCCTGGGCAACTTGTTCCAGTGTCTCACCACCCTCACAGTAAAGAATTTCTTCCTAATATCTGACCTAAATCTACCTTCTTTCAGTTTCAGGTGCTTCTGCCTACACACTGTAAATCTGGCAGCATCCCATTGCTGCTGGAGCAACTCATACTTTTTTTCTCTCTCAGCTTTTGCTGCCTTTGTTCCTTGGTTTGCACATTTGTCACCTTATCCCCATTGGGTAGTGTCTGGCTGACATTCTCCTGGCCACCTGCGCAGTGACCTTCCAGAAGACTGGCATTTGAGTTGGGAGATGCAGAGCACCTAATGTTTACAGGTCCTTCTGCATAGATGTGTGACATTACGTTTCCAAGTGCCAGCTCACTCAGGTTGACCCTGGTTCATCTGGCTGGAGAGTCACTTTCTTTCATTCATGAAAGATGAACGTGTAAAATGGGCCCTTTGCAGCTCCCTGCAGTGATTTCCAAAATCTCTTGTCATTTCTCATTTCTCACTTTCAAGTTCCCGCAAAAGTGATGGAGTCTGTGACATAGTCAGTGGATGGAGATTCTCCTGGTGTTTGTATGGAGGACACCTGATAGCCAGAGCTGAGCATGCAGTAGGAGAGAAAGAGTGCTGAGTTTGTGACATTGGCTAGAGTGGCTTCCCCAGGCGTTGGTTGCAGTCCCAACCTGCGACTTGCAGAGATAACCCTGCCTCTGAGCTGTGCTCCCACTGCTCTCCTGTTTGATTTCGGTGCAGACATAAGGTCTCAGCCTCCCCTCGGGGTGCTGCTAAAACAGGGGGTTAGTGCCCTGGTGAGCCTTTCAGCGGGGCAGAGATGGAGATGTGCCATGGCCACAGTCCCAATCCTGAAGTCCTCCTGGAGGACACCACTGGCTGGTGTGGACGCTGCAGGAGGGCAGGCTAACTCCTGTGTTCCCGTCGCTGTGGGGCCACATCATATCAGAACGGGTGCACGGGTCCTGATGAATAGGGTACAAGTGCCCTCAGAGCTAGTCCCAAATAGAGACCTCTGCATGGTAGAGACCCCAGGGTGGGTCACCAGAAGCCTTCTACCATGAGTGCTGGAGTATTGATGTTGAGGGATTGCCCTGGCGTGACTGGGTGGAGTTTTATGGGTGGACGATCACCACCTTGGCCCATGGCAGAGGAGAAAGAGTGATATCATTAACCAGCACCTCTACATTTCTCTCTCTCCCTTGCTATTCCAGAGCGATTACTCAAGTGACACCGAAAGTGAAGACAATTTCCTGATGATGCCACCAAGAGATCATCTCGGCCTCACTGTGTTCTCCATGCTCTGTTGCTTCTGGCCTTTGGGAATTGCTGCCTTTTACCTGTCTCATGAGGTAATGTTAAAACATCTCCTGCTAATTCAGAGCTTTGCATCCACGGACCAGCCATCACCCCACACTGGCAAGGAAAGTTCACCAAGACCCAAATGTGTGCAAGATGCTCTCCAGGGTAGTGGGAGGTGGTTAAACAGGGTAGTGTGTTGCCCACTTTGATATGTCTCTGTGATAGTGGTGGTTGTCTTGTGAGACACTTTGCTGAGGGAGGAGTCTTACAAACTCTTTTAGGTTTTAGTTGACACTGGTCAGGTTCCATACCAGTTTACGGAATGTCCAGCTAGGGGTTTTCAGTGGACATGACTTTTGAGTGGAAAACACCCCTGCTATCTCAAACATTTGGATTTCCCACTGGGAAAAACTGATCTATTGATTCCTAAGCTGATCATCCATAAAAGCAGACCAATAACCTTCCAGGAGCAGAAAAATCATTTCTGTTCTGCAGAAGCAACTCTGCTTTCCAGGAACCATTTCCTTTCCCCCTGAAAAATTGCTTAGTCTGTTCTTCCTGTCCAATTTCAATATGGAAATATTTCTTACCAGAAAAGTGACAGTGCTTTGGTTTGTTTCCTTCATGAGACGGGTTTTCTGGTTTCCAGCCTGTGCCTAACAATTACCTCGTGCCCTATCATTTGTTTCGACAAGTATGCCTTCGTAAGTGCCTGCAGAGTAATTATTGAGTTTCCCAGCATGACAGATAGAGTAATGTGACAGAAAAGGAGTCACACTGGAAGTCTCATCAGCGACTGCAAGGAAAAGTTCACTTATATTTCTATATACTGGTGGTAGCAATCCCTATTGCAAACTACAGTCTGTATTCCACAGCACCAGAATCATTCACCCTCTCGCCTGTCTTTCTAATCTGCCTGCTCTGAACGCCTGCCAGCGCTGGCTATTTGTCAAGCCAGAGCAGGCACTTCGGATCTGAAGAATCCTAGTCTTCAATATGAAAGAAAGAGGTACAGCACTACTATTTTTTGCCTTAAATGAAGTGTCTGTCATTGAACTCGGAAGCCTCTGAGACAATTAAAGTCCGTCCAGTGGCAAATCACAGGTTTCCTTGTTAGAGTGCTGTTGATTTCTCAAGTTTGGGTCAAGGGATTTGCCTGATGATGACAGCAAAAAGTAAAGCACTGGGTGGGAGCTGCGTGCGCTTTAGTATCCTGCCATTGGGTCCTTCCGGCAGAGCTATTCATCAGCAGGTTCAATGGCCACGTGTCTTCCTACACACGGACCAGGCAGGACTTTTCACCAGTGCTGCAGCCAAGGAGGGGTTGAAGTTTGTCACCATTAGCAGCGTGTTTCCTCTGTGCTGGGGAAAACAGTGCGTTCATTAATTTCCCGTGGGGTAGCGTTCCTTCAGGAGGCCTGGGGTTTGCTGGCCGGTTTTATCTACGCAATGAAAGCACAGCACAGTCCAATAAAGGCAAAACAAACAACATAATTAAGTAGTAAAAAGCAGCACAGCTGAGAAGCTAAGTGTGCTGGGAGCCAGCGTAGGAAGGACAGGGCATCCACAGTAGCTGCGAACTGATCCGAGGGACCGGCATGAATCCGTAAGACCCTACTGCCTTGACAGGAGCCTAAGGAAGGTGGAAAAGGTGACACAAAGGCAGCAAAAGATGATGATATTTTGCTGAAGGCTTTAGGCCCTGGAAAATGGAAACTCAGGTGTTGGTTTGGTTTAGCATAACGATGGGGAACTGCTGAACGTGCTGCCTAAAAGTGGGAGCCGCCAGCAAGGAAGGTCAGGCAGGTGCTTCGCTTTTATTAGGTTGAGAGGGAGTAAATTAATCTTTGTTAATTGACCTCTTGGGTTCACCAAGGCAAGCTGTGGCTAAATCCAGCTGGAGTAAGGACTGCGTTTCTGAGGAATTTTGAATTCTGCTTTTCTTTTTCGCATTGGAAGCAGAATTTTTTTCTTCCCCTCCCCCCCCCACTAAAAAATGGTACTAATAATGCCACCCCTGCACGCTCCTTTCCTCCCGTCTCTCCTCTTAACTCTCTCCAGCAGCTGACTCAGCTGAGAACTCCTTTCCCAAGTCTCTTACAGAAAGATGTTCAAGTCCCTGCTCATCCCAGTCCAGCACAGGCGCGTCAGTCTGTCCGCTCCCCAACTTCCCGGGCAGGTACCTTCGCCGCCCGCCTTCCCCTCCAGCAGGTCCACCACTGCCCCGAGAAACCACCAGCCTTCACTGAAACTGGCACTTCTACGAAACTCCACGTCCAACAAATTGGCATTTTCCAGTAGAGAAATTAAGCTCAAATTGAGGCCAAAACCTTCTCTGGCTGGGAACTGGCTAAAATAACTGATATGAACCACCGAAATCCGCGCCTAGCTAATACCGACAGTGGTGTCGACTCATACTTTGGAGCATAAACCATTTAGAATTACGTTTTATATGTGAGGTAGTAAAACATTGCGTCCTATTAGCATGTGATTTCTATTTATATAGGTTTTCTATCTTAAACTCCTGATTAAAACCTGAGATATGTTAATACAAAAAGGTACTCTAACATTCTAACCTTCCCCGTTCCCCCTTCCCTAACAGTCTAACATTCCCCATCCTTCATCAAAAGTCAGAACTCCAACTAAATATCAAAACTCGGCACTTGGTATTCAAAACTTTTTTTGCAGTTAGTTGAGCTCTTGAAAATGTCACGTTTCCAAAAGTCTCCTGTGTAGTTCTACTAAAAAGGCCCAGTCTGGGAAAAAATTGTACCACGTAGGAACTTCAAAGGTGGTGGAGTGCTTCTTTGTGCCATAATTTAGCACTGGTGGTGAACTTTTTAAAAAAAAAAAACCCAACTGGTCTCCTTTATGTGTGCAATGCATTTACAGAGGAAGGCCAGATTTGCAGGAGATATATTTTCAGTGCAGCTCGGCGCGAAGGGACAGGCGCCCTCAGTTTATTCCTGCAGCACCTGGCAGCGCGTTTGCGCTGCGTATGTCTATGTCATGGTGCAAAAAGAATTATACAAGGATCAAGGTTGTAAGGTTTCAGAGATGCTCTTTACAAATAGAAAGATTATTTTTTTCCGTCAAAGCAGCGTGCTTCCTTGCAGGGGCCGCTTCTGCTCTGTGTGGGACTTGGTTTTTCCACCAAAGCTCTTGCCAATGTGCTGCTGACTTAGGGCTTCTTGGAGGCCATCTGTATCGAACGATGCAGCTGTGCAGGGTCCGCCGGCGTGGTGGAAACGAAGATGTGCATCAGGTTCAGCTGAGCCAGCAGGGAGGGGCAGTGGATTCAGAAATTCACTCCGTGAGAGCAGAAGCAGCTCCTTCCCATTGAGATACCCGATTTTCACGAGCAAGTCATCGCCCGGTGATCTTCCCATCCTGCCAGGGACGGGGCCGTGTTCTCCCGCCACGTATACCCCATCTCCCATCGCGCCTGCTTCTTCGCACCGCGAGATCGGGATGCGACTCCCGTTTGCCTCACAGGCACAAAGCGTCCTCCTGGTCACGCTGGCGTCACTCCAAGTCGTGTCCAGGTCCCCGTCTCACCTGAGGCGTCACAGATGAGCTGCAGGGGGCTTTGCGGGCATGAGCCATTCAGGTGACATGTCCGGAGGCCACTGCTTTAGGGTAACTTCTCAGGAGGGGTAACATCTCTGAGTACGCTGATTTTTTAACAACAGACAGTGTTCGTTGGCTAATTTTGCACTTTTCTACACACAGGGCAAGTTTTTACGCTGGCAATTTTGGGGATTAATTGCTTTCGTAACAGCTTATAGCCGAGTCCGAAGGGCTCAGTCAGAGGGGGTTTTCTACAGTTTGCAGGGAAGCCTTTGCAGAGGAAAATGTAAATGTTGTATGCCTTTCACCATAAAACTCTCCTCCACAAACGGGGTCTGATCAAAAAAAACCCTCATTGTGTTTATTTACTTGTAAATCTCCACCCTCTGGAGTCGTGCAGGTACTTCAGTTTACATTTTTACAGAAGCTTTTAGCTTTGCAGGTTGCAGGCAAGTCCGAAGCTTCCTAAGTCAGAGAAATAAGTTAAAAAAAATAATCTCTTTGTCTTGTCAAAACTGTTAAACCTATCAGACAATTTATCAGGGCCTGTCAGGATTTCTGCTTGGTGGGGGTTGATTATCCTGCAAGGTCTTTCTGTCTGAATCCTCTTTTTCTCCCTGCATTTATTTTTAGGAAGGAGAGCAATACCGCGGCACACATTTCTTTCCCTCACGTAAAAAGAAATTAATTTTCAGACACCTAAGTCTGTGCTGGTGTGAAGGAGCTTCACTTTGTACCCGCTCTCCCGTGGGACGCGGGTGGTCTTGTGGAGCCCTTCACCCCCGGGTAAGTCCCCACCAAAGCGTCCGAGAGACGCGAGCTGGGTCGGAAAGAAACGGGAGTATTTACAGCACCTTTATCCATCTTCTGTGCAACCTCCACGGACCTGTGTCAGGCTGGCATAGACGTGCACCTGAAAAATCCCACTGGACACTTCTCGGCATGCTTAGGTGCTTAAAAAAGCCTCCGAACCCGCTTTCCTCCCCGCCAGGAGCAATCGCATCCCGTCCTCTGCGCTCGCTCCGCGCCCTAATTACCTCTCACGGCGATCGAGGCACGGGCACCTCTGTCATTATTTCCCCGGCCCGTGGATTGCCTGAGTGGGCGCAGCTCCAAATACCATCGCTCGGATTATCTTTGAAGAAAAGTAGGGACTGCGCGCCGGGTAGAAGGATTTTCTCCAGTTTTTCATACAGACGCCAGGCATACGCGGCCAGGCGAAGGGGTAGCTTGTCCTTCCTCGTGATAACTTCCCAACCGTTTGGTTGCTTTCTATCCAGGTTTCAGAGGTAGGGGCTTTGAAAAAGAAGTGTATTTTGGCACGTTTCAGTGGTCGCTGGGTTGAAGAGAGAGATAAAGTTTGTGTCCCCGCTGGGAGGGAGAAGACAGCATGAACTTAACCTTTATCAGAGACCAGAGATCAGGTGCTCAGCACACGCGAACGTATTTCACTTTCTTTGTTTCACTTTCTTTGTTCACTTTCCGCGCCAGATTTTGACATCTAGACGCTGCTGAAAAGGACAGGGAAATAAGAGCCAGGTGTTATCTGTTGTTTATTCCTTAGAAATGTGGCTCATAGTCCCCACGTCAACTGGGAAAACCGTGAGACGGGACAGCGGCGTGACGTGCCACACTCCGCCAAACTGGCTGGTGGGGCTGGTAAGATCTTTCCCCGCTCTACCAGCCCACCCTGGTTTTTTCCTCCCTGCCCCACATTTCTCCATCAGAAAACAGAATATGATAGGCTATATAAGGGTTGACACCCACAGCCATGAGCGCAGGTTTGCATGGGTGATGCTGCAATCCTTTGTGTTTGAGATGAAAAGGCACAAGCGAAAACAAAAACCTGGACTATCTTTTTGTACTTGTTATATGTGCAGTAACAGGCCAAGCTGTATGCTTGCAGGATGTGCTGGTCAGCCTTGCTAAAGCAATGCCACCAGAGCAGACAGGGGGCTTTTGCATTTTCAAGAGAGGTTTTTGATTTTTCAGCATTGCATTGTTTCTTGGACTAAGTAGCACTTGGACAGAAGGCTTGACTGTCAAAAGAAGATAAGCTTTAACCTCCTTAAATATAATATGAATAAGTCCTTTTTTTTTTTTTTTTTTGGTGTCTGGGACCAGGATACCAAATCACACAATCCCTGAGTTGAAGCTGGGCTGGTGCTTCGGGTCACGCAGCTGGGCTGCAGGGTACCGGCTGTGTCCTGGGGCTACGCAAAGCCTTGAGCATTCTGGGCTGATCACTTAAAAAGCAAACCTCTGCGGTCTTGGTCTGGCTCTGTGAGAGCAGGCACATACAGGCACCCTTCTGATGATGTTTCATAGGCTCTGAGCTGTAAAAGGTTATGAACAAAACCTCCAGACAATTAAACTCCCTGGTGTCAGGAATGAGTCAAGATAAGTCAAAATTGGTTCCTCCTCACGTGGAGCTGCTAAGGAACTTCTATGGCAGAACTCATCCCAGCAGAGCTCTGCGCCAATGTCTTGCTGAGGTGGCCAAGGGCTGACGGTATGGCCGCTGTCCTTGCGTGAGAACCCCGGCCCTGGGAGGTCCGTCGCTCATCAGCCTGTGTCCCGGTTGCAAGGTAGATGGCGGACACCATGACTTCTGGGTTCCTCTGAGTCTGTTTCAGTCTTAATAGCTGATGAATATAGATTCTGTTTAGTTAATATATACTATTTCTTGGCATGCCAGCTCTTCAGCTGGTGGGAATTGTTCCCCCTTTACTCACTTCTGTGTGGAAGATCTGGTTAGCCAACTCTGTCTTACCAAGGAGAGGACCAAGCCAGGGACTCACACAGAGGGACAGGTCCTCTGACCGATGCTGTGGCAGTCCATGACTTCACCCCTACGTGCCTATGGCTCTCAGACCCTTGTGTCACAGGACTTAACTTCTCGCCGGGATGAGCTGTACGCTCTGGGACTTTCCCTCAGGGATCACCTTAAGAAAGAGCTGAGTTCTTCCAGCCACATTCATAACACAAGAATAGCTGTGGAGGACTGGCTTGTTAGATTTCAGGCCTGAAACTTGGCAAGAGGTTGAAACCACTGAAAACAAGGTTTTGTATGCGGAAACGTGGGGCGAACGTTTGCTTGCAAACTGCTCGTACAGCTCTGCTTGCAAACTGTCTCTCTGTATGAGTGCGTATGTGTGCACTCCTGTTAAAACACAGCGCTTGCAAGGATAAGCACTTCAAGATCATCGAATGACACCATAATTTTAGCTACCACAAGACAGCTGTCTTGTACTTGCATATGGCTCTTCAGACGTACATATCTTGTGCTTTGACTTGCATCGGTACTCGAGCCTAGGTCTGAGGAGCATGGCCTGCACTGATTGCTTTTAGCTGGTGGCTTTCACCCCTTTGTCCACGTTGGGGTTGGGGCAGGGGCTGCCTGTGTGTGCCCCTGGCATCCTGCCCTTGGCAGGTCTGTAGACACGGCTGACGCTAACCTGGAGGTGGGTCTGCGCCAGGGCAGGGAGCAGTGCTGGGCACACTGGTCCCCCTGGGCTAAGCAGCATGAGTCGGTCCATCATCAACAGACACAAGCCCAGTAAACTGCTGACCATGCGCTTTCATTAGACACAGAGGTAGAGTATGTTACAGGAAAATATGTCATGGCAGATCCAGCAGCCTGAGAGGGGCGAAGCTGCTGCCACTCCGTGCCCCCAGGTCCAACCAGCAGCAAGGCTGAAGGTGCCCTCCCGGCAGGCACACACAGACAGAGCACACGCATACACCACGTGTATCACACATTTACATACATGCATGGCTGGCCACACAGGTCACAGAAAGAGCATGCAACAAATGTAGACATCACCAGCAGCCTCATCCTCCTCCTCTCTCTCTCTCTGGGCAGGATGGATGTCCCCTTGAATACCTGTCCGTCCATCCATCCATCCATCCATCCATCCATCCATCCATCCATCTACCTCCCTCCCTCCCTACCTGTCTATGCACACATAAGCACATATATAGACATCTGTGCAACGTCGATCCCTCCAATACCTGGGCTCAGGCACCCAGTCTGCCCAGTAGCGAGACTGAGGATCCCTCAGCCTTTATGAGGAGGAATAAAGTGCATCGAGGATGGGGAAACTGAGACCGGGAGAGAGGCTGTGATGACCAGAGTTAATTTGGGAGCGCAGCATGGCATGCGATTGCTAGGGTAGGGCCAGCTGACTCCTCCTCCAGGCAGGTCTTGCTTGAAGAAAGGCGTGTTAGAGATTTCCCCTGTTAAGAAGGATTAAATGTAAGATTGCATGAATACCGCAAGGGACTTCCTCTGCCACTGTGGCTCACGTGAACGTGTCCATGAGGCAGGTGGTTCCAGCTATGGGCACCGAATAGGTTGGTATGATAACCTCTGTCCTAACTCGGGCAGCTTTGTGTGGGGCTGGAGCTCTCCCTTGACAGCGAGTGTCTCTGTGTGGGCTCAGAGTGAAAGGCAAAAGCCGGGAGGAGAATGCCCCAGGCCAGCTGACCCCATGGGGCGTGCGGAGCACGGGCACGGCCAGGGCACGGCCAGGGCTGCACTCACGAGGGCTGGTCTGCGGAAGGTGGCTGCTGGCTGCCTGTCCACACTCCTCCCCTTGCTCCCGTCAGGCAGATGGCAGATTTGCCGGGCAGAGGATGGAGGCAAATGCTGAACAGCACAGCCTGTGCCGGCATAAAATAACATGGCTGCTGTTCTCAACGTGGTACAGAGAGAAACTACCTGCTGAGATAGCCAGGAACACACGTCGCTGTGTGAGAGCGCTGGGTCTCTTGTTCTTGGAAGAGCATCTCCGAAATGGATGTCCCTGGCCCCCGGTTAGGGACATTTGGGTGATATCCCTTGACTTTGCAATAAGCTTGTCACGTGGTTTGGTGTATTTAGGGCCTGCAACTTCTGCTGCTTTCAGAGGAGAGGGAAAGCCCAGTCCCGGAGGAGTGGCAGAGGATGTCTCACGGCCCTTTGATTCCTCAGGGTCTGCCTCAGGCCATGAGAGCTGCTCTGAAGGGGGGGTTCATTACCTACCAGCACCTCTAATTCTCTGCTTCCCAGGCGGGAGCTGGCTCCCAGCCGGCGGTTGGAGCGCCTGTAGGCTTTCCTCCTGCCGACTTTTCCCTTCAGGGTAGACACCTCCTGAGAACAGAGGTGTTTGTGCATGCAAGAAAACGGACATTTAGAGTACGTTGTGTGTCAGCAGCTGCTGAGTTCATGGGTGAGGTCTTGGGCCAGGGGACTTTATAAGTGTCTTGTATAATTTCCTCTTCATTCCTCCTTGTCTTTTTGATCTTGTGGTCGCATTTCCAATTCACGAACTACAGCTACAGAAAGGGATTAGATTAATGAATGGCCTGATTGCTTTAGTCCTTAAGCTAATTTTAAATAATTGGAAAGGTAGCTCGCAAATAACATTCCCTGGAGGGTTTAATACATTATGCAGGTGTTTCATTACAAGGAAGTTTTAGGACGGAAGAGAGACCAATTCAAAATGTTTGAGGAGGTGAGGGGTCTCTTTTATTAGCAAGAACATCCTGAACAATGGCAAACTTTGTACATGAATCGTTCTGTGCCAGACATTTATGCCTTGCATATCATGCTGAGCCAGCCAGAGCCCAGGGACGTATCGATACTGCCATGCTCCAAGGGTATAAAACGTTATTCCTTCCTGGCCTCCTCTTTTCATCCTGCTGTTACTTTTTGTTGCTCATCTATTGGCTCATTATTTCACAGGTTTACGAAACAGCGAGGATTGTTTCAGCGCAGAATGATGGGCCTTCAACAGGTTATTTGCGCGGCTGCCACTAAGCTTGGTGTGTCTGCAGTAGTCACAAAATCACCCGGAGGCCAGTCTGGTGTGGGCATCTGAAGGGCAGGATACCTTCCACATCAATTGATCAGGGGGCTCGGGCCCCCTGACATTTTGGCGGTTCTCACTAAGTTTAAACAATTTTTTAGTCTTAGGCAGTGGTTTTTTTGGTGTTTTTTAGCTTAGACGGCAAGGATGCACGGAGTTAGAATTGTTAGCAGGCATATGGAGGGGCTTTTGTCAGAAATCCTCACGTGCCCCAGCTAAGTACTTGATTTTTCAGATCTGCAAAGGTGGAATGTCCAGGCGGTATTATATTCCAGGAGAGGACACAGAAGGAGCATGCTCCCAGTCCAAGGGCAAAACCAGGGCACATGATTTTGCACCTCCCTAGCAGGTCGCCTTGCTGAGAGAGGCATGAAAAAAGAAGAGGCCCATTGCAGATCTGGGAATGGCACGTGGTGCCCCCGACCTGGCCATCCCGGTGTCTGCTGCAGTTGTCAGAAAAGCCGAAAAGCTTTGGATGCTGCCTCAGTGTCTGATTCAAAAGCCTGGCTCCTCACATCCAAGGTGGTAAATGACCTCCCTTGAATTCCCCTGTGGCAAGGAGAACAGCGTGTCTCTAGAGTAGTTCCTTGGGTGCTGTTTATGTACCAGACCTTTCTTTCATCTCACGCTGCGACAGCAACCGAAACAAAAACAAATGAGAGGCGGCACACACATCTGAAGTTTAATGTATGCAGCAGCAAATGAATGGATGTTTTCAACAGCAGAGACTTAAGGTTAACCTTTTATCGGCCTGCAGAATACCCAGGTATTTTTTTTTTTCTTCATCTCAGCGATCAACATCATGCACCAGAGACCCAGGGCTATATTCGAATCGTGAATATACGGCGTGCTATCTCTCAGCAGCTGTTCTGGTGAGGGCTACTCAATTACTGCTTTGTTTGGATGCACAACAAAAAGTGAATTGATCACTTCTGATTACAATCTACAGATCTCTTTCAAACGGGCTGCAGAAAAATACTTTGAAGTGAAGGCTTGAGTCTAGTGATATAGGCACCCAAAGATGCCTGCCAAACGATTGCAACTCCTCATTGAATTGTCTGACTTCCCAGCAGCAGAAAAGAAATGAAGTTTTTACGTATTTGGGATGAACGACAAGAACCAGCTGAAAAGGAAGGGACTGGGACCTACCTGCAGCTGTGCAGCTTGCGCCTAGAACGGGGCACTGCATTTTCTCCAGCAATGACGATACCCTTCAGCCTAAAATAAATACCGGATTACCCGCTGTATCAAAACAGATGCGTCTCAGGACCCACTGCAAGGCAGAACCTGGGAAAGGAACGCAGCTGTAGTGTAAACGGGTGCGATATCTGAGATCGGAAGGGAGAAGGCTCTCTGTTTTCCGCCGTTGTGCCTGAGCAGCGTGCACCCCCCCTGGGCGGTTACGTGCTGAGCTTTTCCTCCGGAGCAAACGGCTGCTAGGGCTGTCCCGGCAGTGAGCCGACAGACTTCCCCACTGAGCGCAAGGGTCTCGTGGAGCGAAAACTAAAACATATAAAGAAGGCATACCGTGGGACCCCTGGAAGGCAGCGTGGTAAAAGATAGGTTTTCTGTTGGTAGTGGCAGCGCCCAGGGGGACCTCTGTAAAGCTAAGCTCTGTGCTGGCCAAAAAGCTTGAGAGGCGGCAAGACCGACAAGAAACAAGCCTGTCCCATTAAAGCAGATGGAGAGATTGCACTTTGTTCCCATGACTCGGGACAAAATATTGAGCCCAGCAGGAACAGTCTCCCTGAGGCAGCCACTAGAAATTGGGGCTGCCGAGGGCATACAGACATACAGGTACTCTCCTCCTCCAATAGCTCTGGCCTCCATCTGTAGCAGTCTCAACCCTACCTCTTACCAGTGGCACACTGTTTGCAGCCCTTGTTTCACTTATGCCTGAAATGGTTGAAATCTTTCTCTAAGAAGTGAAAGATTAGTTAATTATCTAATATTATTGCATTGTTCCCAAACGCTGTTTTCTAATCTGAACAATAGCGTTTGCCGGATGCTTTGCCTCCAGCTGTATCCACAGAGGTAGGCAGGGCATTAAAATGTACCTATCAAGACACATAATCTTAATGTACTGTTGGTAATAAAACTAATGCAGTATTTTATGTGCTTGGGGGGAAAAAACCCACTCACTTTTTCATATAGTGAAAATCTTTCTTCTCCCTTCCCCCTTGCCAGTTTAGTATTAAAATACACTCATTATGGGGCACGATGAGCAATGAATTATGAATGACATTTCTTGTATTATTTCCAAGAAGCGTGAAAGAGTCAGGGTTGCTTGGGTGAATCCAAGTCCATGCATGTTCACAGAGGGACTCGGCTTCCTCCAAGAGGATGGGCAAGGCCAGAGATGAAAGAAGAGGGGTTACAGCACCAGAAAGCAGAGATGGATTTGGCAATCCCTGCTCAACCCTGTTCTTCATCCTGCCTTCCTTGGAGTGAGTACTTTGCCATCAAGTCCAGCAGAAAGGATGCAATTCAAACCAGCTCTTGCCCAGAATCTTCAGGCCCCAGAGCCGAAGACGGCCAGTGGATGTTAGTGTCCACCCCAGCATCGTGAGGTCTGTCACCATGAGGGACCTCTCCTTACAGCTACTCTCTCTTGCAAGAGGCGTAGAAATGTGATGGTGGGAGCAGGAAAGACCAAATCTTTTCTTCCCAGGTCTGTTCAGGGTGCCACCTTTCACTGGGATTTGGACTTTTTGTTGCTCAGTCATCTGATGGGGGATCTCTGGAAGGAATCATGTCCTCTCTTCGCAATGGGGACCAAAAGTTGGTGGAGAATTCCCTGTCCACAGTTCAGAGCCTGGTAGCTGCCCCCAGCGCTTCGCTACGGCGAGGACATGCTACAAAAACTGAAGGTGCTCCTTGGCCTGATAATGGCAGACAGAGTAACTTCCAAATCCTCCCAGGTGTGATACCCCAGGAAATGGGATTTGATGTCCAGAGACATGTGGGCCTTTGAACTAATTTAAATAGTAATTGTCCCAGCCTGGGATTTCTGGATTCCATTCAAGACACCACACTCAGTAATTGTGTCAAATGTGTCCTCATTCCTTGACCTTGTCGCACAGATGGCATTGTTCTAAGCAGGTTTCTACAGACTACAACTAATTAAGCAATTAATTAGGAGCTTGCACTTACACAGAAGCTATTGTAAAGCAATAACTTCAGTGACCTTATGGGACCTTGCCACAGCATTGGTCCAAAGACTGTCCAAATTTTATTTGCTAAAGTTGTAGTGCATCCACCCGGTCTCAGTTTGAACCACAGCTGCAACAGGCTCGTGCAGCTTGAGCTGAACTCACCCTGAGCATCATCTGGGTCTTTCCTGATGTGTCTTCCAGATGCCTCACTTCTATTTGAAAGCTTTCCTTCCTTCCAGGTGAAGATCGCCTTGTTCTGCGACAGTCAGTGGATATTCCTAAATTGTGGTGAAAGCAAATTTCTTCGTTTCCCAGGGCTTTCAGTATTCCCATAATGAAAACGAATATTTAAATCACATGGCCATTGGCTCCTATTCCGTATCTCACTCTGTTCTGTGATGCTAAAACACTAAAGCACTTTAGCATTTTTTCCCCCTTTCAACCTTGTTTCAAGCCTTCAGATATTCTGATTCTAATTGTGTCACAGAAGTGATGCCTTATGACTCCCTCCCCCATTTCTAATAACTTCTGTGTTGTGTAATAACAACAAAACCATAATACACACTTTATATATCTGCTGATTGGAAAACAGATCATTATGGAGGTTTCCAGCGCCATGTAAGCACTCTGGAAAAGGAATGAGCAACATTAGTTCCCCTTCATTTCTTTATTAACAGCAAGGAATCTCAAAGTATTTCAGGGTGTTGGATTCAGCCTGGGGAGCTGGTAACATTGTTTGCCTGGTTTTTCATCATGAACTGCCATGTTCTCTGTACATTTCTTCAAGTTGCTTAGCAGAAATGTTGAAAACAGAGAAGAACAAAGTGGCATTTAAGCAAAATCCAAGGTAAACTCAAGGAGTAACTTTGCGTTGTGGCATGGGATGAGTGTCTCAGTTCGGGGTTCCTGTACTCCTGTGTGAACACACGACCCAACTCAGCCCTTGCTCCATCCACACCATGTCTAACCGGGGCTTTACAGTAGCTCCCCTTCATTGAGGAGACTGGGGTCTCAGGAGCAGAAAGGCCTTCGTTTTGGAAAGGTTATAAGAGCATTCCTGCACCTCCTGATGATGCAGGTCTCTGCGGATGATGCCTTTCTCTAGCGTCGCTTGACTCCATAACCACTGAGTACCCAGGACTCCTCATGCTTGGTCAGATGACCACTTCCAGCCTTCAAGAAAAGGGAGCTGAGTAAAATTTCTCCAATGTTCATTACTGCTGTAGGTTCCTTACCTCATCAAGCAGTTGTGCCAACAGGCTGAGAGGGAACATCGGTCTTTCTGGTAGCGGGAACAAGCTGTGGTAGGAATACCACAACAACAGCACCTGCTCACTCTTGGAAGTACCTGTACTCTCCTGAAATTTGTATGGTGATCCGACCTCTAATGCATTTAATAATGGCACAGGTTTCAGTTGTGTTTCTTTATGTGTCAGTACGTAAAGCAGCAGTAAGTACCTTTGAAGGCTGCCTGTGCCTCTGCTAGATTTGGCAACGGAGGCGGCTTGTGGTACAGCTTTGCCTCAAAAAGGGTCGAGCCTCCATCTTGCTTCCTCTTCATTTGCAGAAGAAAAAAGGAGGGGCATCTACAGGACGGCTTTGGAAGTGGACCGTGCCTAAAACACTCTGGCCATGCTACGGTTGGTCTCTCTGCTGCTATCCTTGCCAGCAGGCTCTGCACACTTTGGTGTTGCCCTCTCTGCCCCTTGGGTCCGACGCTCCTTGAATTGGAAATTTCCCATTTATTGTGGCCCGGGATAAATGAACGATCCAATCTCCAAAACCCATTAGGGATTAATTACAAGCAGAAGTTATACTGTTTTCATTAAAGCAGCACACTTCAGGCAGCCCTATCCCTGGAATGCAGGCTTAGTATCAATGTCCTTTGTACCAGGAAAGATCTTCCCAGATATAACAGAATGCGTAGAAGGGAGTAATCTGTCCTGCAGGAAGCACAAATATATTGGCACGCTCTGCTACAATTAGCTTGAAAGAGAAAACTGTGTCCTGCTGGGCGTAGTTATACCCCTGCCAATCTGTAGCTTGAACTTAACTTTCCTCTTGTGCCATCCCGAATGCCGCTGGGGTTGGTGGGTGAGAACTGTATAAATGACAGCGCTGGAAGAGCTGGAAGGGGAACACCAGAGTGTGGCTGTGTCAGAGGGGAAATAAATCCGCCTTTCGCCATGTACTGCACACAGGAAGGCAAATGAGCAGACCAAGCCGGTGGAGCTGAGGAGCCCTCTGAGGAGTAGGCATGGCAGGGCACATCGATGGCAGCGTGCCGCTTTGCAGTGCTGAGACCAGCACGTGTCCTTTGGTGCCAGGGACCTCCCTGCTTATCTTTAAACCCCACAGAAACACGGCAACACAGATCCCATTGAAAGCCAGTGGGATTCAAGCTGCCGAGTTACTCATCAGCGTTGAAAAAGCAACCTTGTATTCATTAGCCGCTTCGCGGGCAAAAAGCGGCGAAAGCAAACCCACTGAAGATGAAAATTTTTGTTGTCTTTGGTGACCTGGCACATCAGAGAGGGCCCTCTAGAAAAGAGGGAGGAAAGAGTCAGTCTGGTGTTCGGCAGGGATTCAGGAAGGTTCCTGCACAGCAAAGGCAATGAAGGCATTCGAACCGGTCTTTCGTGGGAGCGCAACAACCACAAGTCCAAGCCAGTTCTTAAAAAAGCCAAGAGGGTGAACAGTGGGAAGGAAGAGAAACGTCCGTCTCCTCTGTAGAGGCCAGGCTTGCTGATGCAGCCACCAGAGTCATATCTGAGGTTTCTGGCTTTAGATGTTAAAGGCTTGGCATCAAGCCTATAAATTCAGGATGCCTTTAGGAAAAAAAGGGTCAAGCGGTGGGAATCTGAACTTCTCTCAATGTCGCAGATCAGACGTGCATTCCCGGTTGGAGCTGGGGAGGCTCCGTTTTGGTTTTGAAATAGGATATGTGTGAAGATTATGTTGACTTACTGTTTGCCATAATGTGATTTGTGGGAAATAGCTGATTCCACTCATTTTGGGAAGTCAGCCAGATCTAGACCATCTCCCAGTGAGCAACGTCACAGTGAAACCTGGAGCAGCAGAGGTTCCTCTTGCCCTGCATTCACTCTTTTGTTACAGAGCCCTGCTATTATCACAAAAACTTTCCCCCCTCTCTGTAACAGCTCCCTTGCGGATTTGAGGCTGTAATATTTTTGTGACCACAAAGGAAACAGCATGTTGGAAATGATTTGATAAGGCCAAAATAATTTACCTCCTACCAAGTGTGACATATTTTGGCAATTGCTAATTAAGCTGAGAGGTTGCTGTCATAGCTGTGTGCAAAGGAAAACCACAACCTCTGTGAAATCTCTTTGGCAGAATGCGCATCATCTGCCATCTCCAGTAGGAGCACAGGGTGGTGACAGTGTTGTCGGCATTAAATCACCCTTCCAGTATGTTCAGCTTCTCTTTTAATCTACCAGCCCGTACCTCACCAACCTGGAATCTTCACCGTATGTGCTCGCAGCTGTTAGCAAAGCAAGTAAGATTATTCTTCCTACCAATTGCCATGTTGAGGGTCAGGGGTAAAATGTAGAAATGCCACCATGCGTAAACCCTGGCAAATACGCGAGCTGCTTGTCCTATTAGGTGTCCGGTCTGGGGACGTTTGTTGTAACGGTCAGGAGGACGCGTGGTTTCCCCGCTCCCGCAGGGGACGTGGCTCTGTACCGCTGCGTGGTTTGCTGGGGACAACCGCTTTTGCACTGGGTGACTGTGTGATTACTCGGGAGAGAACCAGGAGATGGAAGGCAGTGGTGCTACTACAAGCGGTGACGACTAGATACCCTGCCGGGTATTTATTTTGCAGAACAGAGACGGAAATGTTGTCTGGTTCGTATCTTTCCCAGGTATCCAAGTTAGGGATCCCAGAGCTTCCATTTTAGGGTGAGCAGATGGAGCAGGGAATTATACTAGGCTCGGTACAGAGAATAACCTCAAACTGACACCGTAGGCGTAAACGAATGTCAGGATAAAACTTCAGTAGTCTATATAACACCCTTTTTTCCACACAAATTTCCATTCATCCCATGAAAATAGTTTCTCAGTGTCTGCCTTGCTCAGAGGCATCAGGGAGCAGCAAGATCAGGGCCACTCCACAAGGGAAGGGGTAGAGGGAGCCAGGGGTGACAAATAAGGCAGGGCAACGTCCTTGTCATCACAGGGACCGGTCCCACAGCACCCGATTGCAGAGCCCGTTGCTGCACTCAAAGCCCCGACAACAGGTACTCACACTTCCACATTTGCAGAGACTGAAGAAATTATATATGGAGCTTGAGGTCTCCTGGAGACATGGACCACTGATTTGGGAAGGCATTCCTGTGTGTAGAGGGTACAGGTAAGGTGAGTTGTAATGTCTGGGCTTGTACAAGATGATACACATCATAAGACCTGAAACCTGCTTGGCCATGAATAGTTCGGAAGAGTTATTCAGCAACAGGAGCAAATGGCCATCACTCCTTGTAGGCAAGAGATCTGCTTGCTCTATTGCCATTTTGGCATATCCTCATACTTGATCTCGGTCACAGAGGTAGATTAACATGATGCCTTGCAGAGTTTGGTGTCTCGGTGTCTGCTTTTTTACCTTTAGCCTGAGCTTGTGAACACCCGAGAACAAACTGCCCTTTTAGCTTGAGTGGGAGAGTTTGTGGTAGGAAACCTGGAGGAGATGGGGCCAGGCTGTGCAACAACTAATGGACAAGGGGCAGCGCTGGAAGGGAGTGAATGGCGTTGGTGTGAGTGCTGCAAAGCAGCAAGGACAAAGGGAGACTTCTCTTAAGGAGAAAAAGGGAAATCTGGCCATGCGTGGGGAAAGGATTTCTGTCCAATTTGATGAGGAAGCTCTGACAACGTAAGGTAGACAAGAAGTCTAGGCAAGAGGTAATGCTTAGGTATGACATCTCTGGGGTTGGTTTATCAGCCCTGCAGCTACAGAAGCAAATATTGTGTTTATATATAGTAACTATTTATATTTATTCTCTGCACCACGTGTGTAGCAGAACCACGGAGCCTGTTTTGGGAGACAAGCAGAGAGGAAAAATCAAAGCAGCAACCTTGACACGATCTGCAAAGCTCTTTCCTCATTGCCAGCATTTTAATCACTGCAAAAGGGGCAAATCAACTAACGCAACCTGTGCTTATGGTGGAAGGCTCCATCGCCCCTCTCCTCATGTAAAGTTTCAAGGGTCACTGAGCTGTCAGGAGTGAAGGGGTAGGCTTTCAAGAGGAGGTGAATTGTTCTCCAGTATCCCTGTAGTGTCACAGCAAGCATTTCCAGGTGAAACCGCAGGTCACAGCTGGTTGCCATCGCCTGCTGCTGTGTCTTTGTCTCAAAGCCCTTCTTGTAACCCAGGCAGTGCTCCAACCAGCGTCAGAGCGTGGGAGAAGCAGAAGATGGTCAACGCTCCTCCTTCCACCACTCTTGGCAGGTTGTGATCCTCCCTTTCTGCAGCGAAGACCTGGAGCAGGGCTGAGGTTTGGAGGTGTCTGGAGGGAGCAGGCTGTGCTGGGAGGAAGGGCTCCTGTGCTCCAAGGAGGTGGAGAAAGGAGGGGCACGTGCTGGGAGCGGGGTGAGCCCCTGTCCCTGAAAGGCTCCTGAATGATGTGAATTCATTGAACCAGCTCAGGCCCCTTTGCGGGTGAATACCACTTCATGTGAAATTATGTTTCACTGTGCCATAAAGTCCGCTGAGGAAAATCCTGACTTCTCACCTTAAAATGAAATAAGGTAGCGAGAGCAGCACTCTGAAAGGCATAAATAGCCATGCCAAGCGGATCTCACCAGGGCATTTTCGCCAGCCCAGCAGGACAGGATGTTCAACTAAGCAGCCAGAACAGAAAGTGCTGCTAAAGGCCGCAGTTAAATATTTCAGTTGCTGTTTGGGTGTACATATGGCTGAGACATTGCTGATTCGTTTGTGATGCCTGAAATCCTATTACTTGCTCAAAGACCAAATTGTTCTGCTTTGCGTATACAAGAGCAAGCCTCTTGCTTTTCTCCGGTGAATTGATTTAGGAGAGAGGGGAAACATATTTTGGAGAAAGCAAGTTAAAGATTTTTTGTTAATGATAAGTGGCTGAGCATAATTCAGTTTATTACTAATTCCAAAGGAAGGAAACAGAACCATGATGTCATGTCTTTTCAGCTCCATTCAAACATTTCATCTCCTCTTTTTCTGACTGAAATGACTCATAAAATCATAGACATTAGGCATGGCAAAGACCTTTAAGTTCATCTTGCCCATCTGTCTGCCACCACCGGGTTGTTATTTAGAATGGTAAATAAGAAAACCACGTTAGAGACAGACACAATGTTCCCTTAAAGAATGGGGAGTATGAAGATATTCTTTAGTCAGTTGTGTGTATCACCCTGGGTCTGAGACCACAGACCGTGATGTCAATGCGAACAAAGTCAATGCCATGTGGCGTCAAACGGGGCCGAAACTGGTTTCACCTTTCTGGGGTGGAAGACCCTTTCCACAGGGAAAGAGCTTGTTTCCACCCCTACCCATTCCCCCTCCGTGTCTTCTTGTTTACATCGCTTCCCACAAATGTTTTGTCATGTGTTGCTTTTGGTGACTTCCTTTTAGATTTAGTGGTTTAATTTTCGGAGCTACTGGTTTTCATGAGCTACCGGTTCGACTCACCGGGAACAAGAAAGCTCCAGAGCATCCCGGAACAGGGGGAATCTGTGACTGGAAAGGCCTCAGGTTGAAGAGTCAAAAATACAGCTGCTAGAAAGAAAGGCGATCTGCTGGAAATCCAGCGTGCGAGAGGCAGGCCTTGAAACTAAAGCTGGTGGAGGAGAAAGGGTCTGTTATCACACCTTTGTACAGAACCTGGCATACCTGGACCCTGATGCCCCAGAGACAAGGCTGAGAGGCGCACGTCAAATCACTGCCTTCCTGTGGGGCAGGGACCATCCTTCAGGGCTACGGGGTTGTGGCATACCGGTTCACGTCTGGGCCTCCTAAGCGCGGTACGGGCGAGGGGTGTATTTATTCAGCAGATGCATCGCACCAGTGCCTCGGGGGTAGGAGCTGAAATCACACACAAGCCAGCCGCACTCCCTGCCTCTCCTCCTCACGCACTCATTACGGCTGTCCTGACATCTCTGCTGTCCCTACTGACTGCAAGCCTAGGTCTTCTGGCCCCGAGAGCATTTTTGCAGAAGCTGTCAATACAGCATCTGTACATCAGAATACACCGGCAACTGCCAGTGTGTCCATTTGGGCAGTTGCCTTTTCAACTCCCTTGTTGTCGGGCCACGCGTGTCCTCTAATGTCATGAGAACCCACTGGAAACCATTACCCACAGGACAGCACGCGAAAGCCTAATACATCTCGGAAGAGCTGCATCTATTCTGCTCTCGGGACGCTTGACGAGTTCATCCCCCCAGCTCCCAGGATCACTTCTGCTGTGGCCCCAGCAGCAGGTGGGCATGGCCTAAGCCTTCCCTCTGTAACACGAGCGAGCGGCGGGGACAGCCACCCTGCCGCTGCGCCTGCCCCGCAGGGACGCCCTGGCTTCTCCCGTTAGCTCTCCGTGGCAGGGATATCTGTGAGAGCTGGCTGCCTCTGAGCCCCTGCGGGGGAGGATCATTAGCATGCAGCCTGCCTGCCGGTGGAAAATGATCTCTGTATACCTAGCCGCGAAGGATAACCAAATCAACACCCAGTCGGACTCCATTAACACGGTCCCCAGGAGGCAAATGCCTCTTAACGTGAAATTATGTGCCACTGATCATTTTGGCAGCCAGGGCTGCCGATGGGTTCGCAAGCCGGTTTTCCTCTAGTGAAACGCGTTCAAACAGCATCCTTCGCAGTAAGTGAATCCTCTTCCTCAGAGGCGAGCGTGAAACGGAAGCTTGTCTGCGGGCAGCTTCCCTGCAGGCGCTGCAAGAGGCACAAACACCCCTAACATTGGAAAAATGCCACCTGTGTCCTGGATTGCAAGCATTCCCATGCAATGGTTACGTGTACCGCTGTTTTGCCTCCTTCATACCTTCTTTCAAGCCCCAGGTGGGAAAGTGGGCAAGAAATGGGCTGAAGGTCAGCTTAGGGTCCCCCTCCCTCAAACTCAAGATTAGGTTATGATGATCTACCACCTCAGAGGGAAAGCCAGTGGCGCAGTGAAAAGCTCCACCGTCTGCTGCTCCATGGTGGTGTTGACATAGGAGCGCTGGTCAGTTTGTGCACAGGTTAGGAGCAGGGAACTCATTTCTGGTGCAAAACTCCAGGTAGGAGGAAAGGCATGTCCTCTGGGGTCGTTAAACCCATTTCGCCATGATTCTCCCTCAAGTCAAGGGTAACACTTGGCTTGGCGCTTCCTTTGTTCGCCATGTAAAATTTCTCGAGTAGGTCTCCTTCGATTGGGAATGGCTGTGCCCAGAGGTATCCCTGGTCCCTTCCACTGGCTATGTCCCATCCCATCCCATCCCATCCCATCCCATCCCAGAAAATCCCTTTCACTGAATACCTTCCATTTTCTCCTGACCACGTGGAAATTTCCAAGCAGTAGCCACTGACCAGCTGTTATGAAAGCATTTGGGGTCCCCACTCTCCAGGGCTCGGCTCAGCTCGGCCTCCAGCTCCCAGGTACCTCCAGCAGGAGACAACAGAGGAACTTCTCGGGATGACTTTGCAGGGATTTGTTTGCACAGCCCCTGTGGGTTAGCTGTGGCTTTCATGCCAGCATCTCTGTGACAAAATGAGCTGCTGGTCCCTTAGCCAACAGTGGCTGTCTGGGCCACTTGGGTTGCGGCGTGCAACCACAGCAAGGGAGAAGTCCTTTCTGTTATCTCTGCTAGCAAAGACATGCCAGTAGAGGCAATAATGGGTCCCCTTTGGCCTCGACAGTGCTGATGATGCTGATGTTGGATCACCATGAGGGAACATTACATGGCTTTATATTTGTGATTTACATAGATTGCATTGTAGAGGTTTACAGTCTAATATACGCATTTGCTGCTCTGTTGGGAGCTGTAAAGAAGAAAATCATGTAATAAAGAGCCTTCTGGTCCTGACATAAAATTCAGCATAGTACATATTATTATCTCTGCCTGTGCCAGCCCTTCCTTCTTGCTGTTGCCGACATTTTCAGTGTGTGGCAGTATTACCAGCTCCTGAATGCCAGCTAAGACTCCTTGCTGCTGTAGATCAGAGCGGAGAAAAAGTCTGGAGAAGGAGTGAACAGGGAGAAATGCAGGAACGCTCTCCAAGTGTGTGAAAGGCAGGTGCAAACAAGGAGGAAACAAACTCTTCTCCACATCCAGTCCAGGATGGCTAAAAACCCTCAGTCCTAGGTTGCAGCCAGGTGGGTCTGGGTTCAGCTTCAGGAAAAGCTTTCTAGAGGTAAAGAGGGGGAACTGCAGTATCACTTTTCCTGGGCAGAGGATGGAGAAGAGTTTAGACGAACAGTCAAGAAGGCAGAGCTTAAGATTTCTACAAGCTTATCAGTGGTTTTGCTAAAATCCTCTCCGATGCTGGTTTGCTATACAGTGGAACTGATTTATTAACACGCCTCTGCTCTGTGCTCTGTAACTAATTTCAGAAAAAAGAAAAAAAAAAGCGTAATAATGTTTAATTTCACACAGCAGCAATCTCTCTCAGTCTTGAATTAGTTTACTGGCTACTTGATAACTGGTGCACTTGCAGCCTTTTCCAAACTGGCCTATTTACAAATCCTGGGGCGGGCTGCTACTCCTGTCAAGATTGGCACGCAACTTTGTTAGAAAGCATAATGCCAGCACTCTTTCAAGCCACAGAGGCAGGGGGGTGGGACTGAAAAGCAGCCCGTTTCTTCAAGGACCAGGGGAGAGTTTGCAGTAAAGACCTGGTGCCCGCCTCCTCCCACCAGTAGTGGGAGGAGTTTCTCCATCAACTGGAGCAAAATAGTAATTTTCCATCCTGACAGGTATTCCCGGACTTCAAAAGTGTTCCTTAGGACGAAATTCCAGTTCTGAACTTCTGACGCTTTTCATGAAGAGACGGAAAAGAGGTGGGTCTGATTATTAAAAATCAACTTGCAGTTCTGGAGACCCTGCCTTGCCGGGTGACAGTTCTCCATCTGCCATAAAAAAAAGTGCATTTAAGACTACAGGGTTTAGTTTTCAACTTAAGGCGTACACTCTGTTTCTGATCAGGACTCCGGGCTGGTTCCCCCTGAATTATTCTTGTTATCTGTGAGCTGCTCTTTGTGCCATCTACACAGTCAGACTTTCTTTGATTCCCTTGCTTTCGAGTACAGTGTTCATCTTCGCCTGGGACTCTGTGTCTCGCTTCTTCCTGCAGGTTTTGTGTCCCTTGATTGGTGAAGGTAATCTCACCAAATTGGCCAGAGAGCTCTGTCGCATTTCTAACTTGCTCGTGTTCGCTTGGTCTGATGTCATATGGAAACTGTACATAATGTACTATTTTGGTGACTTTCCTAGAGGGTGAGCTAACCGCTTTTGTAGGATTGCTGAGTTCAAGACTGTGTATTTTTGGAGCAGCGTTTACTCATTTGGTGCTTTATTATATTAGCCCCCTATACTCTGAAAATAAAAAGTAGTTTCCTCCAGCAGGAGGAAAACTGTTTGTTGTGTGGGTTTCTTAATATTCAGTAAACCCATGCTGAATGACTAAGAATAGTTATCAATTCATACCAGCAGGCTGTGTTGATATATTTACAGCCATCAAAAAGGGTTGGACAGCTCGTCCAAAAGCAGAGATTTTTTTTCTTTTTTTTTTTTTTTTTTTTTTTGTTTCTTCTAGCTCCCTGCAAAAAAAGAGTTCAACAACAAGAAAAATCGCTTCGGTGAGAATGCACGAGGCAAAAGCAAAATAAAAGAAAACCCACGTTTGCAGCTAAACAGCTACATGTCTCCATACGGAATTACTCTCCTGCCTTATATTCATGTTCTTGAGTGTTGACAGGATTCCCTGCGGGAGCATCCCGGGGCTTCCTGGCCATGGTGCATCATGGTGGAGAGGCAGACCCAGTGGGGACGCTGGTCCTCAGATGAGAGGGAGACATTCGGCAGGCAAACTGCAGCTGTCTTGGAGCAGCACTGCAGCAGAGTATCGGAACTGAAGCATTTTCCTTTTTCTCGGCACTTTTTTACACGTCCTCAGGAAAATCTTCACAGACAGCAGTCGTGCTCTGTCAAATTCCATATACAGGCAAACAAACATAAAACACGTTGAGAGAAAATTCCCAGCCGGGCCCTGCTGTTTGCTTCTGTAAATCTAAGCTTCTGCCTTGCAAGTTTACTGGTGAAGAAAGGGCTATGACGAATTCCCCCTCAGGGCTCTGTATTTCTGGGCTGTTGGGGCTATAGATCTATGCCAGCTGACAGCTATTTCCTCCATTGCAACTTATCCACTTACAACAGGAGCACTTTTAGCGCGAGCTCCGCTAGCAGCCACAGCTATTTTCATCCTCCTCTTTTGCAAATCCTGCATTCTGCACGTCCCCCTTTTGACATGCGCGTCCTCTTCAACCAGATCACGCAAGCGAACAGCTGCTGGTGCAGCACCCCTATCTGGAACGCTGCTTCAAATTACAGAAGGCAGATATGTTTATTAATATTTAAGATCCGTCAGTGACTATATTGGCCAGGCTGGTCGTTCTGTTGAGATCTTCCCTGCAGAAAGAAATGAACAAAGGAACAAAATGAACGAAGGGATCTGAGATCTCTAAATCACTCCTGTTCCGTGGCAACCTCCCTTGAAGGCTAGAGGACTGTTTAAGGGAAATAGCACGATGTCTTTGCCCTGCCCTTTTACACTTCCCAGGGGGCATCAGTTGTTTCCCACTGCTGGAGACCAGGTATCGGGGAGCCTTGCCTCACTTGTTGTCTCTGTTCTTTCATGTTATGCAGGCTCTTAGTTTTTCCTGGTTCAGACCAGCTGAGGGACAGCAGTACTGCTGATGGAGAAAGCAGTGGTCTCCAGCTTCTTTGTATCTCAAAGCGTGGTCTCTCCTCCAAGCCTGGCAGCGTTAGAGATGGGATTTCCAAGGGTTCAGATCAACACGTATGAAATGAGAGCACTACATTCCTCACTCGGGTTATTGGGTACCGAAAAAGCAGCCTGAACACCATTTGGGCTTTGTTTCATAAGATGGAACCACAGAATCAAACTTACCTGGAGGTGTCTTGTCCTTGGGACGCTTCAGGTCTCTGTTTGTAGCAGTGGGGAAGCTAGGGGAGCACCAGCAGAGGTCATGGGGAGCTGCAGCTTGGAAGAGGCAGGCACTCACCCCGCCAGCTGTACAGACTGGGGGAGGGGATGCCAGAGGAGAGCCTGGGGAAAGTGCGAGGTTTGTCATGGTTGGTGCACCGGCAAAGTCTGCCTGCCTGTTCTGCCTCTCTCGTCCCTAAACCTCTCGTAGCTTTTCTGCTATCCCACAAGGACTTACCTATTGCTTTCCCTTAGCAGGAACCATGATAGGGACCTCTCACATATGTGGCTGCCAATGTTGCTTAAGCTCACAGGGGACCCTTGGCTTTTTGAGTCACATTTTGCCAAACCTCTTGAAAGACTGGAGGCACACTGGCCCTCCATCTCCCTTCACCTCCTGCAGAAGCATCTCCTAATCTCTGTGTGTATGAAAGGAGCTCAAGAAACCCTCCACCATCCCCTGCAGCAAGCAGAGGTAGCATTGCGCACCAAAGACATGGACAAACTCCAGTGCAGTTTGGGCTGGTCCTTTACCACATTTGTATCCTCTCCCAGCTGTAGCTGTGCCTTGTCACCAAGTACCCTGGCTCTGAGGAGCTGCCATTTCCACCCATTTGTGTCCAAACACCAACCAGAGCAAGAGCAGGCCACCCATCTCAAGGCTGGGACCCAAGGTTCTACTGTGCAACCTGAGATTTTGCTCCCTCTGTGCGCTGCGTACAGGATAGGTCCTGGGTTTTGAGGCAAGACCCCTGACAAGGCGCGTTATCATCCTTGCAGTTGTCTCAGGGAAGTTTGCGGGAAGAGCTGGTGCAGGCATCAAGAGGTGTCCCCCATCAGGCTGCTGCCGCCTGTGTGGCTTCCCAGCAAAAGTGTGTTGCTAAGTTCCCCAAACAGCCCTGGGAGTGTGTCATTCTCTGTGTGGGTGGGTGTAAAAAAACTGTTTCAGAAAGTTTCAAAGGCAGCTTAACAGCAGTGAGAAGAGCTGCAGCTCCATGCAAATAGCCCAGGCCTGTTTGCGAAACACGAATGCCACCCCCACGCTCAGCACAGAGATCAGCTGACAATGGCAGGAAAACTGTAATTTCTTCCCTAAAAACAAGAGTGATCCTCACTCAAAACTTGTTCAAAGGGTTTTGAACTCTTTCCAGTCCTGACGTCTGATTTACAGTGATTTTATTTACGTCAGATATTTTACATATATACATATGTGCGTGTGTCCAAGTGCACGTAGGTTTGCATGCACCCAAGGTGTCCCCTAGCAGTCAATTCAAGCAAGGGTTGGACGTGTCCCTTGGCACAGCCTCAAGAGTCAAGTGCAGGAAGAGCTGAAGGGAGTTAGGCTTAAAACTGTGAAGTGGTTGCTGAAGCTGAGTGCAAACCGCGTCCTGGGTCTCCCAGGTCACTCTGCCCACAAGGCCAAACTGATGACCAAACTGATGAGTCTGGCGTGACGTTTTCTCAGAAACTCTGGCCCATGATCCAGTGAAGTGGGAAGCAGTGGATTAGACCGCACTGACTACATCCTTGCTAATAGATTGGATGTGCCCAGGGCTGTTCTCTGGCGCTGAAGTCTGTGGGCAGGAATTGTCTATGCCTGTTCTGCTCTCTTACCTGCCGTCAAGGTCAGTGTGTCAAAGATGAACATTGTGAGGGGTCTCGTTCTGCTCTAACTCCTTCACCATGCAGAGGCGTCATCTGGGACAATGATATCTGGCACAACCAAAACCACACCAAGGACTTTTCTATCTTCAACTGTGAGCAGCCAAGTTGCACTGCCAGAGTATTAACAAGGACTTTCTAATACTAATACGGGTGCAGACCACTGGGGTTCTGGCCCCTGTTGCCCTTATTTGATGGTGCCTGAGTCTCTTGCCGGTCAGTGGAAGGTTCTTAGAGCAGTTTGTCATCACTGCATTTTCCCTCTTCTTGCCTGTGTGCTCTTACCCAGCTCCACACGTGACTCTGCTTTTCTGTCCTCTGTCTTCAGATGCCTTCGAGGCAAGGGGAGAATGACACCCCCTGCCACGGGGGCTGGTGAGACAGACTCAGTGGTAGCACTCCCATGGGTTTGAGAAGGTTGCTGTAGGGCAGGGTAGAAGTCAGAGTTGATCAAATGCTCAGTGCTTTTCTGGATCAAAGCACCCTTGCTAGTCCACTGTGTGATGTGAAGACCTTCCCATACTGTTGAATTGGCTGGTAGGAGATTTTTGGATATGACATAAAAATGACAATACATTTCAAATTCCAGAGAAGTTAAGGGGTGCCAAAAAGAGCTGCTTGTGTTCTCCTGCTATTTATTCTGGGCCCTTAATTGCAGCAGGCCTTTTTTATTTTTTTCAGTCTCCTGCAATTACAGAGTACTTCCCCAATGCTACGGTTTGTAAACTGATTTGTTTCTCCCTCTCTCTCACCCCCCTTCTCTTTCACTTTCTCTCTCCTTTGCTAAAATATTGACTGGCATAAGCAATTAGCACCTCTGTCCTCTCTGCATTTGACACTGTTCAACTCCCAGATAAGCAGCTACGTGTAAAATGAAAATATCAATGCTATCCTAACCATCTGCGAGTGAAGGGGAAGTGTCACTGACCTCCTGAATGATTGCTATAAATGCATGCTCCGTCTTCAGGGAACATCCTTGACTTCTCCTTCTTGGTGGCTCTTCTCCTCCCGGAGGCTCCGCTTCAGTGCCTGTTTGTCCCAGAAGAGTGGAGTCAACAGCACGAGACAACCAACAAGTTAGCGGGATGTCTGTCGGCAAGATTCCCAATCTCTCCTTTCCACTCTCTACTTGCAGGGAGTGATATCCAGGTTTGGCGTATGGTGACAGATAAACCCGGGTCTGCTCAGGGAAGAGATCTCAGTCTAACAGATTTTCCACACTGACGTGAATAGGCTGCTCTTCAGTCACCCACCTTTCTACTATTGCTAGACAGGTATCCCGGTGCGGCAGAAAAAACGTCTTTGGGTTCAAGCCCATTATCCAACGCATTAACTGCCAGCCATCCACCATATTGACTCGTCCATCCGATTTCAGAAGCAGAACCGCTGGTAACAGAAAAAGACTCTGCTTCTCACATCAGCATATCAGCCTTGATTTCTAGCCTATGCATCCCTGAATTTCCTTGGAGGGCCTTCACGTGATTTTGGTTTGCAGGCATATGTCCCAGCTGCTCAGGCTGGCTCCCCTTGGGTAGGCTGTGCTGCCGACGCACGACTTCGTAGCCGTCATGCGGCCCCACGCTCAGAAGCTGATGAAAAGCCTGACTCGGTGAGAGAGGAGGAGGGCGTGCATCTTCCCAAAATGCCACTTCCTTTATATTCCTCAGCAATCTTGCAGCACCCGGCATGCAAAAAATACGTTATTACTGTGGTTATTTAGCATTATTTTTAATGGCAGGAACATTGAAAGCTGGCAGATTATGTATGCTTCGACCCTGGGGAACCCTTCCAAGAGCTTTCTTGCTTCTTGCACCTGTGCTCCTGTAGCATGTAAAGAAAAGTACGTGTTGTGCTCTGGCCCTTCATAAGCTAGAAAAGAACTTGCCCGGAATTAATAAGCCAATTAGAATAATGAAAAATTTTAGCAGCGGTTGCAACTTGAATAACTATATCCTTTTCAAGAAGGAAACCAATACGTATTATTAAGCAGCCGTATTACTAAAGCTATTGCCCAGTATTTACGGTGACACTGTTTTATGCTGCTGATACATCTGTCACGCATCCACTCACTTCAAGACACTTAGAGGGATCTAAACTGTTCTTTCTTTCCATAGATACATTATTCATTTCAGTGTGGTGCCAGTAAATATAAAAACTGAGACCCTTAATTAAGACACAGACCCTGGGAATATTCCTAGCATTACTCTGGTGTGTAGCTGGCCTGAATTCAGTACTCTATGAGACGCAGTTATTCTGCCGCTGGAAGCTCAGCGCTGGTTAAAAATGCCTTCTACCCTTGAAAGCCACAACTATACAAATGCACATATTTTGTAAAAACTGGGGGGAAAGAAAAGATAAAATAAATTATTGACATTCCATCCACTCGCCATAATTTGAATCGTGAGCTCTCTTCTCTTCTTAAAAAATTGCTGCTTTTAAAACTGGTGTTTCTACGCGGTGGTCAGTCTATACGTCCAAGCTGCAGAAACGGTCCTCACTTTCAGCCAGCCACAGAATGGTGGTAACAGTCAGTTAATAAAACATATGAACAAGTCCTGATTTTGCGAACATTCGGCGTAGCTGCTGGCTGGGGTTAAACCACAACATATATGTAAATATTGCCAGGTATTAGTGGCCATACTTTGGCTGTTCAGTAGGTTTCAATAAACAGTCCATCCCCATCCTCCAACGCGTGGCAAATGATGTTTTTCCATTCAGCTTTAGGATGGCAGCCCTGAGAGAATAGCTTCTTTTCTTATACAACAAGTTTCCCTGTTTAACTTAAATCTCGTTATAAGCTCACAGACTTGCATCGGTGCAGAATGTGACTACGGATGTTTTATCCAACGTCAAGAGTGGCACATTTCAGTGCACATTGTTTGAAAATTAGCTTCTCTAATTATCTTACTAAACCTGGGTCACCTTTCATCTGCCATCAGGCCACGTTGGGTGCGCTAGCATCCCAAAGAAAAAAAGGTTTGCAACAGATCTGGATAACCCCAGAGCCTTCTTCCAAATGTGAATGGCTCCTGCCCTCGGAAGTTCAGGCATGAGCTCCCTCCGGGCTTTACTGCAGCAAAATTAAACTGATGGCTGTTGATAGGGAGGGCTCCAAGGAAGGAGAATCTCTCTGCTCTGCGGAGTACCTAGTGCAAGAGGGACAGGGATGCCAGTGGGGGGGACCCTGGGCCATAAATGTCACTACTGTCACCTACCTCTTTTGGGTTTACACACATCTTCATACCCTTGTTTGCTTGGATTTCAGTCATTTCAGCAGTGCCCATGTCCAATTTTCTATAGCTATTACATTCCCTTTTAAATATATATTTGTTTTCTAAGTGCTAACAGGACCTTGTGGCACATAGTCCATGATGCATGTGGACTATGCATTTCAGCTTTTGTGCTGCATTGCTGCAGGCATCGCTCCGCCTTGCTTCCTATCCGTGGCAATACCACGTGCATGTCCTACCTCGTATGCCCGTACGCTACAGAAAAAAGAGCTCTCTGGGGCTCAGTAAGAGATTTCGTTGTGAATGAACCCTTCCAGCCCGGTAGAGGTGTTCATGTGAATGTGTCAGGTGTTCTCCCTAGCCCCCCCCAGCCGTGTTCTCCCAGACATCTCTGTTCTTTCGGCAAGGCATTTGAAAACTTCAGAATTTTTATTGGAAATTGGAAACACAACAATAAATCACAGTATAACATCAATGGAAGTAAAGAAAGAAGTTGGGTATGAGAAATGCTACCCCTAGGTGAATATCCTTGTGACATGAAGTGGTATATCCTGTTGGAATAATCAGCAAGGCTCAATCATGGATAAGCTTCACACTGCTCTTGCTACCTTGAAAGGAAAGCGCTTCTTTTGCAGAAAGGGGAATATTGAGCGATACTCTTGTCTGCAATGGACTTAGTCAGTCTGCCTTTGCAGTTGCTGAAGTAGGAAATCCAGTGATAGAAAGGACCAGCTGAACTGAAGATGGAAGAAATTGCCATTAGAGCTGAAGAGCAAAGGCACTCTCATCAACATATAATCCCAGGCTGTAAGAAGTCACACGTGGACAGATTCAAGAGGATTATCATTTGTATGATATGAGCATACATGGCTGAGCTATGTATGCTCAGCCAGCTCCTTTCTGCCACCCCAGCCAGATTAAACAGTGATTTTCCAGACCAAAGCTGGGAGATATCAAAAGAGCTGGCCCCCAAACGGGCACAAACCTACAAAGGAATTCAGATCTAAAGGGTTTCTCTAAGGATTCAGATTTGAAGAGCTTCTCCAAGGCACCTGTTCCAAGTTTCTCAAGCTACTGGGAAGTGTCCCATCCATTTCACCTAGCTTCATATCAGACCCCAGGAAAGCCAGAACTGAACAGGACTTCTTGGCGAAAGGGCCTGAGCTCAGGACCCCGCTTGGAGACACTCAGTAGACCTCACAAGCCCTGTTGCTGGCAAGTATCAAAAAGCAACCATCCCTCCAAGGCTGTGAGACTGGTGATGTAAATTCACCCCTCCATCCGACTTGTGTGCAGGGCCATGATGCCATAGGGCTGCCAGTTGCTGCTGCATGAAAAGCAGGGAGGCAACGCAATGGTGGATGTAAATCAGCCCTGCTCCACTCAAATAAGCACAGCTCCCTTGCTTTACCCTCCCAATGGCATTTCTGCAAAATCGAAACCTTTCGGGACCAAAGAGAGAGGGAGAAACAAAGCAAAGAACTGTCTGAGAAGATATGCCCTTGCACTAGCACTCCAGTGTTTCAGAAAGACAGTGTTTTACTCTGGAAATAATTTAAGGCTCTCCAAAAGCACTGGGAATCTGAAAGCAGAGAGTAAGGTAGGCTCAAATTGCTGTAGATATCCCTTTCATTACTTTCCTCACTGTGGGCAAGGGCCAGAACCTTAGATCTCCCTCACATGAAGTTAAAGAGAAAGCAAGACGATTTTTAAAGAGCACTGAAGTGACTCAGCCTAATTGCTCCAACAGCAGTGATGGCAACTGAAACACACCGGAGATTGCTGTCGTGACCTGGTGCTTTACTTCAAGCCATAAGCTTGCAAATAATAAAACCACTCTTTCTCCCTAGCGAAGGGCTCATTTGAAAGGGGACTCATTCCAGCCTGGTGATATAGCTTCTCCTATTTTCAATACTGATGTTTTTCTTTCTGTGGAGCGATATAACTGCCTGTGTCTCAGCTGGTTCACAGTTCACACGCTGTCCAGCCCAAAAGTGGTGATGGCCAGGGAAGTGCCCACCTCCATGTGCCAGAAAACAGCTCCGCTGCTTTGGTACATATGTGGGGTTAAAAGTGCCCTGGTCATCACTCATCACTCAGTGAACACCTCAGCAATGTACCTGTGCTGCCTGCCTGATCCACAAACCCATGCGTGTGTTCTCTCATTCCCTGTGAAGGTCCTGCACGCCCCATATCTCCTCCAGTTTTTCATCCACCAGAACATATTATTGTACGAACCTTGATCGCTACATCCCTGGCCTTGTCTGGGGCCAAGTCTCCTATCCAGGAGCCTGAAGAGCACTTCCTCCAGTCCTTTGTGCTCCACTTAGGTGAACCTCCAGGTGTGTCTTTCCCACCCGGGGAACATATTGTCCCCCCCGGGCCTTCTCAGGAGAAGAAACAATAGCAATGTTGTTAGCAGCCTCCCATGGATAGTTCGGCAGCTCCAGCAGCCAGCCTGAGTTAAAAGCACCAAAGAACTTGAGCGACGGATTTTGGTGGCTCTGACTGAGGACACAGCGCTGGGAGACAGACCAAATTTCCTTCCTTGCAAAGATGTGCCCCGAAGCACAATGCTGTGCTCCATTATCCAGTTCTTCCTGCACTGTGCAGGGAAGCCACATTCGCAGACACGTGTCTCCCTCCTCGGGAGCGAGCAGGGCAGCCCCTGCTTGACTGTGAGTGTTCATTTCCCGTCAAATCAGCTGGTGGCCCCTCATCATCCTTGTGTACCTGGGCCAAGGACGGGCACATGAAAGTCATCTGCTGGCAGTGAGGACCTGACCTCACTGATATCTCGCCACTGGGCTTAGGACCCCTTTGTGTTAGGCACTGAAGAGACAGCTCTGCAGAATATTTTTTTCTGCAGGTTGCTGTCACCGGTCTCCTTTCCTGGAGAAGAGAAGGCTCCGGGGAGACCTTATAGCGGCCTTCCAGTACCTAAAGGGGGTCTACAGGAAGGATGGGGAGGGACTCTTTATCAGGGAGTGTAATGATAGGACACGGGGTAACGGTTTCAAGCTGAAAGAGGGGAGATTTAGATTGGATATCAGGAAGAAGTTCTTTCCTGTGAGGGTGGTGAGGCACTGGAACAGGTTGCCCAGAGAAGCTGTGGCTGCCCCATCCCTGGAGGTGTTCAAGGCCAGGCTGGATGGGGCTTTGAGCAGCCTGGTCTAGTGGGAGGTGTCCCTGCCCATGGCAGGGGGGTTGGAACTAGATGATCTTTAACCTTCCAACCCAACCATTCTATGATTCCCCTGCCCAGGGCTCTTTGCCAGGTTACCTAACACTGAACTGCAGAAGGGAAATTTTAATCTGCCATCCTGCCCAAGAGGGGAAGCAGCACAGTGGAGAGGTAGGAGTCACGTCCAGCCCACTCCAGAGTCCAACACAGACCAAGGCATCTCTAGTGGTGTGCACACCACTAGCAATCTGTCCTGCTGCCAAAATTGCAAACAGTCGTGGCTGTTCCACAACCACTTCCAGAGATGTTAGGAGGCCTTATGGCTTCAAAATCTCCTGTTTCCTGGTACTCCAGTCCTTCCTCATCACCGCAGATGTCCCTGGACACTTAAGTCCCTCATTTTACCCAGTACCAGCCTGTGGGACATATTTGCCCGCATCCCCTGAAAGGGTTCCTTCAAGTGGAAACTTCTCTCAACTGCTGTTCACCCTCCAGCATGCAGACACCACAGAGCACGTCTTAAATCTGTCTCAGCTGGAGTTTTGAAATGTCACAGAGACATTTGCTGAGGGAGGCAGGGACGAAGCGATGCAGCACCCACTCCCATCAGGAGCGGTGGAGCTGCGCCCTGTGAGAGTGATTTCCCATCTCTGGAAGTTTTGCATATGGTGCTGCTGTTTGCACCAGGAACCACAAGGTAACTCCACTGAGCAGGACTAGCTCTACCTGCAATTACACTAGAAAGAAATATTTCCTCCATCTGCAGGCAGCTTTTCTGTACCGGGAGAGCGAAATGTAAGCAAAAGCGCAATGTATCTTACCTCATACTCAGAGCGTTTTTGCGGTTAGCATCCTTGCTACTGTGAGAACCTCGTCTCTGAACTGAAAGGGAACAAAGGCTTGGAAAGCACCCTGTAATAACATTTGTATCCTGCTCCAAAAAGGGTTGGAGCTTGGCCTTGTCCTGTTTTCTAGTGGAGGAGAAAAGTGTGGGCAACTAATTTAGCGTGGCCAGGATGCTCTTGATAACATCAGTATCTTTTTTACTGCCACCAGCACTTGTCCAGGACAAGGATCCCTATTGTGCTAGGTGCTCTACAAATCAAAGCTAACACCTTGGAAATTATAAGAAAAATGCATGAGCCCGTTCCCAAGGGTTTACAGCTTAGAAAAAGCGAGACAGACACAGAGAGGGAGCAAAAGGAGACAGTGGGGGAGCACCGGTCACCTTGGTAGACAGTTGCTTTAGACCTCTGACTGCACAGCTATCATGAAGTCATTTAGCACTGAGCAAATAACGGTTGTTCATGAATATTTTATTGGAATGTTTTCGAAAAGGATGTACTTCCATCAAGAAGCATGTATTAGCCCAGCGGGGCAGAGAGATGAAAGAGAGAGAGAAGAGAGAAGGAGAGGGAGGAGAGGAGAGCGAGCAAGCTCTGAAATAATTAATTACCAAACCCCTTCCCCGTGTGAATGACTTCCTGCTGAAATCTTCTGAGATTGAGATTCTTCTGAGATTGAGATTCTGAATCAGATTCTTCTGAGATTCTTCTCTGGCAACAGAGATACCGGCCCAGGATAGCGCAGCCCTCCTTTTGCAGCTCCGCTGTTGCAGTGTAGAAGATGTTTAACCATCCACCCGGTCTGTATCTGCATCCAGACTTTCACCCTGCTCGCTTGCTCCCACCTCTGGAGCTGGCCCATCCTCTCCCGTATCCTTTCGGGTAAAACTGCTGCTGCGTGAACGAGACGGGTCTGTTGCTCCTCACCTCCCCTCACCAGATGGGTGATATCGCTCTGAGCAAGTTCTGAAGACTTGGTCCCCAGGGGCAGACGACATCTTTTTCACTCTTCCTCAGGGACCCACCTAGGAGGCAGGTTTTAACAACAGCCTGGCTTTGGCCGCACTGTCCCTCTGTCCCCGGCTGGCTGAGCTCTTGGGAAAACCCTGGTGCGAGTCAATTTGAGCCATGTGGCTGTCAGATGCCGAGGCCCACTGGTCCCTAGCCCACCCCAGGCCCAGGCAGAGCCCATTGGCTCACTGCTGTCCCTCGGCATTCCCTACTGCAAGCTGGGACAGGCAAAGGGCGCCAGCTCGTGTGCCATCAGCAGCTTAGCTGGCAGATGGCATCTCACGCTGCAGCAGTGTGGCACCCTCATCCCTCCCACGAAAAGTGGCGCATTTAACAGGCGCGATGGGTTTTCAACTGGGTTTTGCAGGAAAAGCAAAGGCAGGCTTACAACATTCCCCTGCCCACCTGTATGGCATGGAGTAGTCCTGGACACGAGATGGCCAAACTAAAAGGACTTACGTGTGAAAGGGGTTTTCTCCATTGTGGCTGTCATCCTGACAGATGCCCAGAGTGGCACACTCTGCTCCCAGCGCCTTCAAGGGAAGGGACTGGAGAGCAAGAAGAAAAAAATCCTTTCCAATCAAAGGGAGCCCGCCCTGACTCCCGAGGTTTGCATTTCACAGAACGACTCCTCTGTTCAACCAGGGCGTCCTGCCGAGGCTTTTAATCCTCTTCACAGAAAGCGCGTGGCGTACGGGTCACGTCCTCCCGCGGCGAATGTGCTTGTGCACTCCCTGCCCCTCCGCAGCGGTCCCGCTGGGCGCAGGAGGGGCGGATGGGGACAGGCACACACGTGCACCCCCCTCCCGCTGACGGGGACCTGCCCTCTGCAGCAGCCGCTGGTCGAGCTCGACCCGCCTGCTGCTGGCCAAGCCAACTGGCTTTTGGTTTTCGTTTTTCATTACTTTTGGCAGACACAGCAATGCCAATTAAATCGCGCGGAGCGGAGGTATTCGTTGTAGGTAGGCAACAGAATGGAGGAGAAGGAAAGAGAAAAGAAGCAGACTTCGCGTTCATGTTTGTACACTCTGGAACAATTTGATATTAGAAAACTTGGCCAGGTTGTTGATGACCCCTCAGAGCCGCTAAGAAGTATCCTTATTAGCAATCTGTGCTCTCCCTGTTGGACAATCAGGACTTATGTTTGTATGCTTACGGGTTTCCACTGAGGAAGAACCCTACCCCCATGGAGCAGTTTGTTAAAGGGAGAAGAGACCTTTGAGATGGCCTCTTCCTTCCACCCGTTATCATCAAAGCAGCACATATTCTGACTGGGGGCCCAATGAATCAAAAATAAAATGGTCCCAGCACGCCAATGTAAGAATTGCTGCAGCACTCCTCCAGCCTGCTCCTTTCTCTTGATATGGCACTAGGAGATTCAGGGAGCAAGCCTGCAGCGAGAAAACAATATTATGGGGTGGTTATTGCAGGCGTTAGTAAGATGCTGGAAGAATGGAGAGTACCAAAGCTAGAGAATCCTTGGGGATACACATCTCAAGGCTCTTTGCTTTCTTCCTGAGGGCAGGAACAAGAACTGACTCAGACACAATGAAGGCACATTAGCAGGATGTTCTTGTCATCACAGAGGTGAAACCAGCAGCTCTGTGCTTCAAGACCTGCAGGGCTTCTTTACTTACTCTTCTGCTTAAGACACTGCAGGTCTGGGGTCTCGCTGGTCTGTTTGTGTCGCCAGCAGACCAGTTGGGTTGGGAGAGGCTGCTGTCAGTGCTCAGGCAGGTGAGTCACTCCTCAGCAGCAGCTCTTCTGGAAAGCTCCCCTGATCTCTCACCAATGTTCTGCCCTGCTCACCGTGCAGCAGAAGGATGAGCAAAGCCTTTCCAGCTCACTCTGGCTGCTGCTGGGCTCCTTCCAGCTGTCCGCCCCTGGGAAGGTAGTGCTGCTGCCTGGATGTCTTCTCTACACCCACGCCCCAGCTCTTGCAGAGAGCTCTTTTCCTGCTGAAACACTGAGCATAAGAGTGCAACAAACCGCACCTTCCACCCTTCAGACAGCTTGCGCACATTTTAAAGGGTGGAGATAATGTCCACAAAATGCAAAAGCAGGGTGGCTGTTTGGGTAGAAGAAAGAGACAGTGAACCGGGAGCAGAGGAGCAACAAGCGAAGCAGAACTGAGTTACAGGAGATCAAAGGGGAAGAAGTCTACAGGGGAAGAGCAAGGGCTGAGATAAAGCCCTTTGATAGACTCCCCACACATGCAAGCCATTGCACAATTAAAACAGAGGACCGTGTGCCTGGGAGTACTGTAGTTGCAGGAGAGAGGACTTCTATACACAAGAAATTAGGGACTGGTATCTGCTGGCATGGCAACACCGCGATGTGTTATTGCTGGAGAACATGGAGTTCTTGTCTTGCAGACGCTGAGTCATAGGAAAGACAGAATAGTCATTTCAGGGTGTTGACAGCTTAATACAAGGTTAGACCTTCCATTTCCATGCCAACAGAAATGGTGACAAATACAAATGAATTGTTTCAGATCAGGCGATGAACTTGCCCTGTAGTAAAAAATGAGATCTTGTTGAGTGCTCCTCTGCTGGGTATGGAGTTGATTCAAGAGATGGGCATGCCCTACAGTTTCTTTGGCCTGTGCAGAGGTGTTGCTGGCATTAGTAGATGCTGGTGGGTGTCTGGGTAGGATGTCTGTCTTACAGCACATTTTTTTCTCCTTATTCATTCTTTCCCCATCCAAGGACGGTTTTGGGGGCCAGGCATGAGGGATGGAGAATATCTTCTCTATCCAATAGAAGATGGAACATCTTCTACCCTTTCCCCTGCTGTGTGACTCATGTTGGAGGGAAGAGAGACCAGGGCCACTACAGTGAATGTAAAGTACTTACCAACGTGGCCTTCTTCCCACCGCAAATGAGGAACAGGACCAGAGGTAGACAGAAGCAACCAAAGCAAAAAAAAGACAGGTCACCACAAATGTCACAGAGCTGGTGCATCACAATGTCCCTCTCGATTAGTACTATGGACATTCTGAATTGGAAAGATACTGGATAATGGCCTGTTCATACCTCCCAAGGCATAGAAAATTGAGCCAAAATGATGAGCCCCCAGCTTGGAGCTGGGGATTGATGCCACTGCTCCACATGAGACACATACCCACATGGCTTGGTGTGGAGTCATGTGGCCATCCTCATGGACGGAAAAGGTCCCAAAGGTAAGGTCTGAGATCCACTACTACCCAGGTTGGGACCACTCACTGCACCTTGATACAAATGGAGCTGGAGGGTCAAGGAGCAGTGGGGTTGAAAGTGGACAGAGGGAATCCACTCTGTACACCAACCTTATATAACAAGACAGAGGTAGAAAGGCGTGAATGCAGCTTTTTCCAAATTCAGGAACCTATCTCCAGCAGGTCCTTCAGCGGAGCCCTAACGAAGTCATCACAGGGCTTTAAAAGCCCTGCTTTTGCCTGTGAAACAGAGAGGAACTTCTCCAGGCGTATTTGTGTATAAGGAAATTGACAGCTGAATAACACATCGCACAACTTTGTACAACTGTGAAGTCTTCACAAAATCATAGCATCACAGAATGGTTGAGGTTGGAAGTGACCTCTGGAGATCATTTAGACCATCCTCCCTGCTCAAACGGTGTCAGGTAGAGCAGGTTGCTCAGGACCATGTCCAGTGGGGTTTTGAATACGTCCAAGAACTGAGACTCTACAGCCTCTTGGTGACCTCTGTTGCTGACCACGCACCAGATGCCATATCAGGAGACTCTGACACTCTCGAAATACAAACTCATCTGTGGCACTGTCCAGTCAGTCCCAATCCAGATCTTGGGACAGGGGTAGGGGCACTACGGGCAAAAAGTACCTTGTGATGTCCCCTGAGCTGAGGGCAACTGCTCGCCGCTCACAAAATGGAACCTGAAAACTAGGAATCACTTCCAGATTTCCCTTCCTGAGTAATGCTCACATTTTAAACTCTGTGTCTTCAAACAAAGAATAAACAAACGGCCACCTAAACAGGAAAAATAAAGGAAGGACTGAATTGGTCACTAAAAATCGGTTGATGAACTTAAGCGGTATGTAGGTAGCTGCATGCAGCCTCTACGCAGATCATGTATATGTCTGTGTGTGTGGACACAAAGACACATCGGCCGTGTATAAGTCTGTGTGGGCTCATGTCCGTGTGTGTGTAAACAAGGCTTCACCGCATGTCACCTTTCCCAAATTTTCTTCCCTTTCATCACAAAATGGCAACATCTGCTTCAGGGCTAGAAGCAAAGCAGAAGGGGGGGAAATCATCTTCTTTACCATAAACATCCAAATTCCTGTATATGCCAGGAAAACAGAATTGCCCTCGTATCACAGGCTGAGGTCTCATTCTCTCAAGCGCAATCGAATGAACTGCTGTTGCTGTGGAGCTTGTCTAAAAACATCTCTCTGCGTTCTGCTCATTCAGGCCTTTTACGCCTGCTGTTCTCATTATTATGCTCTTGTTTTTCCAAGTGCCGAAATCTCACACGGACATTTATAGTTTTATCTGCACTTGAATACACAATCAAACGCCACAGGCAGCACCAGCCAGGGGCTGCATCATGTCCTCGCCTACATCATATTTTCAAATTCCAGCAGAAAACATTGATACCAAAATGATCCGATGGCTCAAACCCAGTTGTTATGAAAATCGATGGCGCAGAAGAGGCAGACTCGTGCTGGTCTCCATTTACACCCTCTTCTCCCCATTCACATTCTCTTCTCCTGAGCCTTTCATGGGTTCCCAGGAACAAATATTGTTCCCAGTATATCTCCGTCCACGAACACAGCATCATTTAATTTGGTGGCAGTAGAAATCCCTTTACTCGGGCCACTTGTTTTCATCTGACACATCCCCATTCAGGAGTTTGGTGGGATTTTGGACAGGCTGGAAGCTCCTATACTGTGGCAGAGCGAAGAAGGTGATGCTCTCAAAGAAGGAAACGCCACTTGAAGGGCTTGCTGGAGGAACGTTTGGTTAAACTACGCTTGTCCTTGAAGTGCGATGCAAGATACTACTTCAGACACAGGATGGTCAGCAGGCTGTCCTTGTCACCGCCCGCATGCAGGTGGCCGTTCTTGTCTCCATTGCAACGAGCCTGTTGTTTGTTCCATTGCCTTGCTGAGCAGTCATGGCAAAGGAGGGGGTGAGGCAGGTCAGGGGGGCTGCTAACGGGAAGCAGCAAGTGTCCGCTGTCGTGCACTCACATTGCACGGTGTTGTGCTCTGGCCGCTGAGGGCAACAGCCTAGTTACTAGAATGAGGATTCATTCTTGAGGGAAATCCTTCAGGGGCAAGTTTTCACCCCGGATTTTGTTTTGTCACTCTGAGGCACAGCACAGCACTTAGGACATCTGGCAAAGCCTGGAGAAAAGCTGCAGCAGCAGCTGCGTATGTCAGTTTATCCCCTTCCCGTGTGCTAATGAAACTCTGGTGACATCCCTGGATCATCCTTTTGTCACTGCTACCCAAGTACTCAGAGTATCTCAGCATTGCCACAGGCGAAGTTCCATGTGAGCCAGGCGTTTGCTGTTTCGAGGTCCTTCTCAGCCATCCCAACTGGATCTCAGTGCTACCAGACAGTGAGAGAGCAGGATATGGTCAAGATCTTACACATTTTATCTTCTAAATGCTCAGGGTGGGGTTGACGGTGTTGATCCCTCACTGAAGGAAAGACACCAATCCCAAGCAAGTTATCTAGTCTCTAGCTATCAACGCTGGACTGTGGACGGGAATTTCCTGAAGATGATCCAGCAATTGGTTTTGGACACTGCAGTCAGAAGGCTAGTTTAGACTAGGTTGGATGCCTGCCTTTGAAGAGGAAAAGAAACTTCAGCATCAGCAGAGATTAAGTGCAGCACTGAGCGCCGGAGATTTGTGTATCTGTTTAGGAGTGCCTGCCTTTCAGGTGATGCCTGCTCCCCACTGCTTCCACAGCAAGTTCCAAACAGGGAATGGTTGGTTGAGCTTCGTGTCCATTTCCTGGGCCAAAATGATGGAAACCTCCAGAGGAGCTCTTCAGTATCTGAAAGGCAAGTTGCCACAGGCTGAAGTTTTTATTACAGTATGGGCACAATGGAATTTGCAAATGCTGACAGAGAAAAACACAATTTGTCACTTATTTAGATCACCATTTCTGCCTGTGGAGCTGTTTGATGGGACTCCATAGTCCCTTTGATGCTCTCCTCAGGACTGAAAAATCTCCTCCCACATCCCAGCCCCTGCGCTGGATGTCTACCAGCCCCATGCTTTCCCCTGCCAACTGGCACCTCCCTGCTGTCATTCATGGTTCAGAGACAAATCCTGACTTCACTCTTTTCCCATCTTTATCTTTAGCAAAGACTTTGGAGTCTTTTTCTCACCGTCAGTGAAAATAAGTGGTGTAAGCCTGAAGGTGGAAGATATTGCCCAGAAATTTGAGATCACCAGAAGTGCAAGTTGGGCAAGTTAAAAAGAGTAGCCAGAGCCTTCGACTAGAAGAAATATAGGAGAAGATATGGGAGCAAAAGCATTTTCTTTATGAGTTGCTCCTCATTCTGTAGCGTTTTTTTGCATGGCACTAGAAGAAGTAAGACTCAGGGTCTGGCCAGTGGCTGCATGGAGCCTGTGCATCCCTGTTCCCTGCTGGCCATTTCTTCCCATGAAGTGAAAAGAAATCCTCCCATCACCCGACCAAAGGGGTCAGGACACCCTCTTCTCCTCCTACATGGAGCCGTTCCTGCTCTCCAGCCTCAGAGAGATGAGACAGGATTAATAATTGTGATCAATGTGTTTCCTGTTTCCAGCTACAGCGTACCAGAAAGTATTTTGTCCATATGATATATGAGTCACTATGGGATGTAGCAGAATTCTTTGGCCTTGCAGCTGTGGAGGTACAGTATTCATCTTCTCTCAGCCTATAAAACATGCAGCCCAGAGACATGATGAATATGTTTTGCAGAAGCTCAAATGGAAACTCCAGGGAAGTTCCTCGAAAATGTTTCTAAACAACAGGACATTCATTTTGTTAGTTAAACAAAGTAAGATAAACCTTCCAGATCTCCTTACCCCTTCTTGCCCTGACCCTCCCCACTCCCCTGGCTTACTTCCAAAGCCTCTACAGAGAGGACTGGTGGGGGCTGGTATTAGCTCGAGCCCCTGTTTTCATTTTGGACTACCCAGCCTTCGTCACAACCTGCGCCAGTGGCTGGCAAGTTGATAGTCATACCTGGGCATCCAGAAGACACAGACCAAGGGGGAAACAAGAGGTAGGGGCAGTCCAGGGATACAAACCCTTTGCAAGAAAAGTCTCTCATCTGGCTGTGCAGTGAGGGAACTTGCCTGGTGCTGTGTGATGAATTATCCCCCACTCATCATTCATCCCATGTCTTGCACTTGTCCCCCGCTCTGTTTATCGGACCTGTTGGTCCCGCTGCTGCCCAAAGACTGCATTAAATTGGTTCATCAATCATCTGGCTGCCAGTCACAGTCTTGCCAGGGAAGGGAAGAAGCGAATGGATAGAGGTACCGTAAAACTCCACGGATATAATATAATTTTGATTAGGGAGAGTGCTTACTACCGCAGCCACTTTTAAGCCCGTTAGAATAGCTGTTTGTATTACTTACTACTTAGAATCATAGAATCATAGAATTGTTGAGGTTGGAAGGGACCTTTAAGATCATCGAGTCCAACCTTTAGCCTACCCTGACAAGAGCCACTTCTAAACCATGTCCCTCAGTGCCCCATCTACCCTTTTTTTAAACACCTCCAGAGATGGTGAATCCACCACCTCCCTGGGCAGCCTATTCCAATGTTTAATAACCCTTTCAGTGAAAAAATGTCTCCTAATATCTAATCTAAACCTCCCCTGACGTAACTTGAACCCGTTTCCCCTCGTCCTATCACTTGTCACCAGGGAGAAGAGGTCAGCCGCCATCTCTCTACACCCTCCTTTCAGGTAGTTGTAGAGGGTGATAAGGTCTCCCCTCAGCCTCCTCTTCTCCAGGCTAAACAACCCCAGCTCCCTCAGTCGTTCTTCATAAGGTTTGTCCTCCAGGCCCCTCACCAGCTTTGTAGCCCTTCTCTGGACACGCTCCAACACCTCAATGTCCCTCTTGTAGCGAGGGGCCCAAAACTGAACGCAGTACTCGAGGTGGGGCCTCACCAGTGCCGAGTACAGGGGGATGATCACTTCCCTAGTCCGGCTCACCACACTATTCCTGATACAGGCTAGGATGCTGTTGGCCTTCTTGGCCACCTGGGCACACTGCTGGCTCATATTCAGCCGGCTGTCAACCAACACTCCCAAGTCCTTTTCTGTCGAGCTGCTTTCAAGCCATTCTGCCCCAATCCTGTAGCGCTGCATGGGGTTGTTGTGACCCAAGTGCAGGACCCGGCATTTGGCCTTGTTGAACCTCATACCATTGGTCTCAGCCCATCGGTCCAGCCTGTCCAGATCCCTCTGCAGAGCCAACCTACCCTCAAGCAGATCAACACGCCCGCCCAGTTTAGTGTCATCTGCGAACTTACTGAGGGTGCATTCAATCCCTTCATCCAGATCATTGATAAAGATATTAAAGAGAACTGGCCCCAGCACCGAACCCTGGGGGACACCACTTGTGACTGGACACCAACTGGATTTAACTCCATTTACCACCACTCTCTGGGCACGGCCATCCAGCCAGTTTTTTACCCAGCGAAGAGTACACCTGTCCAGGCCATGAGCAGCCAGTTTCTCCAGGAGAATGCTGTGGGAAACAGTGTCAAAAGCTTTGCAAAAATCCAAGTAGATAACATCCACAGCTTTTCCCTCATCCACTAAGTGGGTCACCTTATCATAGAAGGATATTAGGCTTGATAGGCATGACCTGCCCTTCACAAACCCATGCTGACTGGGCCTGATCACCCTGTTCTCCTGCATGTGCCGTGTAATGGCACTGAGGAGGATCTGTTCCATGACCTTCCCAGGCACCGAGGTCAGACTGACTGGCCTGTAGTTCCCCGGATCCTCCTTCCAGCCCTTCTTGTGGATGGGTGTCACATTTGCTAACCTCCAGTCAGCTGGGACCTCCCCGGTTGTCCAGGACTGCTCATAAATGATACCAAGTGGCCTGGCGAGCACCTCCGCCAGCTCTTTCAATACCCTTGGGTGGATCCCATCCGGCCCCATAGATTTGTGCACCTCCAGGTGCTGAAGCAGGTCCCTCACCATTTCCCTTTGGATTAGAGGGGCTTCATTCTGCTCCCCATCCCTGTCTTCTAGTTCAGGGGTCTGGGTGCTCAGGGAACAACCGGTCCTACTGCTGAAGACTGAGGCAAAGACTTCATTAAGTACCTCAGCCTTTTCCTCATCCTTGGTCACTATGTTGCCGGCCCCATCTACTAGAGGACAGAGATAATCCTTAGTCCTCTTCCTATTGCTAATATATTTATAGAAGCTTTTTTTGTTGTCCTTGACAACAGAAGCCAGGTTTAGCTCCAGCTGGGCTTTGGCCCTCCTGATTTTTTCCCTACATAGCTTAACTACCTCTTTGTAGTCGTCTTGAGTGGCCTGCCCTTCCTTCCAAAGGCCATAGATCCTCTTTTTTTCCCTAAGTTGCAACACTAGCTCCCTGTTTAGCCAGGCCGGTCTTTTTCCCCGACGGCTTGTCTTCTGGCACACAGGGACAGCCTGCTCCTGCGCCTTTAAGACTTCCTTCTTGAAAATCACCCAGGCTTCCTGGGCTCCTTTGCCCTGGAGGACTGCCTCCCAGGGGACTTTGTCAACCAGGCTCCTGAAAAGCCCAAAGTCTGCCCTCCGGAAGTCCAAGGTAGCAGTTCTGCTGACCCCTCTCCTTGCTTCTCGCAGAATTGAAAACTCTATCATTTCATGGTCACTGTTCCCAAGACAGCCTCCAACCTTCACATCCCCCACAAGACCTTCCCTATTTACAAACAACAGATCCAGCAGGGCACCTTCCCTAGTTGGCTCTCTCACTAGCTGTGTCAGGAAGTTATCCCCAGCACATTCCAGGAACCTTCTAGACTGTTCCCTCCCTGCTGTATTGTATTCCCAGCAGATGTCCGGCAAATTGAAGTCCCCCACGAGGACAAGAGCTCGCGGTCTTGAGACTTCTCCCAGCCGTTTATAGAATATTTCATCTAACTTAAGTTAAGGCACTTAGCTTGAAGAGGCTGTAGTGAATTAAGCCCTTTGTTAGTAGGGCCTTTGGATCTTCATTCTTGCCCCAGTCCTGGCTGCATTACCCTCCAGAGTCAAGCACGACGGGCTAGTCAATACCAGCTAAGTATTCAGCCCAGTGACATTCATAGCTGGGGCTTTGCTTTTCAGGGCAAAGAAGTAACACAAGCAAATATCGCTTCAGTGAGTCCAGAGCCGAGTCTGCGAAGAGGAGCTCACCAAAATCCGTTTCCAGGCTGGGTATGAACGGCTGGACAAGCGGTGTCTTTGTACCATTTGTCACATCAGCCCCAGGGGCTTGGCCGGGGCCCTGGTGGCGCACGTTACCCCATCCCCACCTCTGACTGAGCAGAAACAACCTGGATGGATGCAGAGGTTTGTCGTCGCAGGCGAGGCTTCTGCGTAGATGGGGGCGCCTGTGGCACCCAGGGCTGCACAGAGCACGTCCACCGCAGGCACTGTGGCCACCCAGGATGGGGCTGTTTAGGGAAAGTGGAGACAGCACCAGCCTTGCACTAGTGTGCAGACCAGCACAACATAAATCTGACCTCATTTTTAGCCAAAATTCGATGGGGTGTTTTCCTTACTCAATATTTTTACCTGAAATACATTATTAAAAAAAAATAGCTAAAATGGATTTTTTTTTTCTTTTTTCTGAGGAACAGGTTGCCCAGGGAAGTTGTGGATGCCCCATCCCTGGAGGTGTTCAAGGCCAGGCTGGATGGGGCTTTGAGCAGCCTGGTCTGGTGGGAGGTGTCCCTGCCCATGGCAGGGGGCTTGGAACTAGATGATCTTTAAGGTGCCTTCCAACCCGAACCATTCTGCGATTCTATGATTAATTTTAACGACAGCGGAATTGTGAAAGCATTTATCATTTGACCCAAAAACATGTATTGAAAAGGAAGACTCAGTTTGTTTCGATGCCTGAGGTGCCAGTGTTGTGGCTGGCAGCAATTCCCAAGAGGGGTCCACAACAGATATCGTTTTCTGTACTTGCACCGATTTGGGCTCCAGAAACTTGAATCGCTGCATCTGCTTGTCTGTCTGCAGTGTTCGATTGTATGCTTAGGTGGCCAGTCCTTCTAAGTAGACAAGTTTTGTCGTTCAGCTAACAGTACATGAGGTACAGACGCTGTGAAGGCAAGTGAACAGCCTGACCACTGTCTGCATTTAGATGTCTTGGTTTCTTTTTAGGTTTAAGGACCGTTATTTTCACCTTTTCTACAACATCAAGGAAAAGCTGGTGAGACTGGGTCCGACTGGGCTCTCTGAACTACACAAGACATTCCTTGTCCTCATTTCCCACATGGAGTTTGCTAGAACACAGGCGTCCCTAGCATGGAAGCCCCCAAACAGGTTGTCACTTCTCCGTGGTCAGGTGTCAAGTGGGCTGGGTCATAAGCTGTTGGATGGGTACCAAAACCAAGGGACTCCCTCAAACTTCACAGAGATACCAAAGATCTGCTCCCCGTTTTAAAAAAAAAATAAATTAAAGGAAAACTGCTTGTTAGTTGCCAGATGCTAACCTTTTAAAATTGGCCTCAACTGCATTTTGTGCAGTAACAATTTTCGAGATCTGTTTAGCTTAAACCTGCAGAAATGCTGTAATTTGCATACAGTGACATTGGGGAGTAATGGGATGGTTTTGCTAATTGGGGAAGGGCAACAAAGAATTTTCCTAGTGATAAGCAAATCCTTTCAGACTAGTCTTACACTGATGGAGGATGGTTCCTGTGTTGATGATTTCTCCGTCCCAATGGAAACCTTTCTGAATGGAATAAAGGAGGAATATAGGATTGTCCTTCCTATGTGCTCTTACCAATGCATTCTACATTCAGAATTTGATAGAGGAGGGATTTGATTTTGCCAGATCACAAAATATGCATTAGGTTAAAAAAAAAAAAAAAAAGCAAACCACACTCAGGTTAGGTAATTTGTTGGAAACTAGAACTTCTGTGACAGCGGAGGCCTGTTCCCCAAGCAAAATCAAGCTATATCATATCATATATCATAATACTGCAAAATTCAGCAACTCTATGTCAGAACGTGACTAATACAAGACACCTGGTTTGGGCTGGGCTGAACATTTTAGTGAGAAGCTGGATTTTCACCATAGGTTCCAATCCCTTCACAAAGATCAGGGCTGTCGTCGAAGAGCTCATCAAGAAAAAAAGCTGGTCTTTGTGAGCACATTTTTCACTAGGTTGAAGATCCTATCAGAAAAAAGCCTATTAGTGCTTGACAGATCAGCCTTCTGAATCCCTTTGGGTCACTCAACACATCATTTTGGGTAGATCCGACTTCTTTTATTGAATCCAATCAAGACATGCTGTCAAGTTTTCAGATCATTTGACATTTTGGTTAATGGTTTCTTTTCCCTTTGAGTTTCCATCTATTTTTCAGTGAAAAAAAAACTGGTTTGAAGCTGTGCAAAGTTTCACTTAAAAGAGGTCAACCCAGAATGTTGCAGGATTTTCCATAACATAACACGACATTTCAGAAATGTCAAATTGAAATGCTCCAGCATTTTCAAACTTTCCCTCCATTTTGGGGTTGAAACTGTTTACCTCAGTTTATCCAAAAGCTCAGATGATAGCTTCAGTGCTGTGCATTTACCTTTGCTTGCCAAGTCCGACTTAACTTCGGTGAACAGGAGCCTCTCAGCTCAAGCCTTTTATTAACGCTGTGATGGGTAGCGGATGCTTAAAGAAAATCTTTGAAGAGCGCTGAACGACCAACTCTTTCTAAAGCTTTCTCCGCTTTCCATGCCAAGACTTTCAAGCGACCCCAACAAATATGTCCACGATGCACAAAGCCCCTGGCATTTTTCTGGAAAGGGCTTTTCTTTTGAGTGTTTGGAGGTCCCAGACAAGAAGCTCATTAAATCCCTGGTCACTCTGGTGAGAGGTCTGGCTGAACATCCTTTGCAACGTGAGTCGGATGCCTTTCCCCTCTAAACTAAAGGGCATGACAGTAGATGTAAACCTGGGAGTTGTTTATATATTGCTGCTTTGAAATGATCATTTTCCTCCTGCCTGCAGCCTAGTCTCTCTCTCTTCTAATATGTATTGTTTGACATTGTTTCTGCCTGAAACATTTAGAAGGCATTATGCTTAAAAAATTAGGTTGATGAATGAGAAGAGACGGTTCTCCTAATAAAGTCATTGACAGAAAGGCCAGAAGCCTTTTTTTCAGCATGGAAGCTTGTCATTTGGCTTCTGTAAATTGCTCTGAGTAGCAAGACAGTAAAAAAAAAAAAAAGACAAAAATAGAGCAATAGATGACACTGAAGCAAAAGTGTCCCAGCAAATTGAGCATTTGTGGAGAAATACAATTAAAGCATTACGAATTCCTCGCTCGCAACGAGGGAACAAAGGCTGTCTCAGAACTTATGGAGCTCATATGCCTCTACGAGAAGCATATACCTTTCTTGTAGGTGACAAATCTGTTACTGGCTGCCAGGTGACCCTGCTGATATCACACCACGGTCTATAACAATGATGTCCTCCTTTCATCACGCTGCAAGACTGAGATCCACTGTAATGGCATTGAGTGGTCTTGTCAATGGGGACATCAGTCCTGTCCAATTTTAGCTCTCCTTGGCCTGTTTTGAACAGGCATTTTGTTTTGTCTTGCCTCCTGGGAGCAAAGGTGCCTGGAAGGTGTGTTAGAAGAACTGATATTTGAATACGTCTCAAACTCCAGGTACAGCTTTCTGCAGTGGCCATCCTGCTGATGCCAGTGTGACTGTGTGATCATCACAGGAGACAATCCCCACTCAGCTGTGAATCTGCTTTCTGTGTTCATCATTGACAGCTGTACTAACAAGCTGTAACTTCAGGAGGTTCATTGTGCTCAAGCCTAAATGCCTTGTATATAACGTTGGGAACTCCAGGTGATCATGTTGAATTCAAGGCACCTGCTTGGGTACTCAAAACTATGTAGAAGATGTGATACAATTACCAGAGCTTTGGATTAGTCTTTTGAGCTACTAAGAACCATAGCAAGAGACACAAAAGCCATTGTTAACACCATCAAAATGGAAGCTCCTCCTTCAGCTGACACATCCATCTGAATGCACCACCCCGCAAGAGAGAAGACCATGGGTCCAACACCAGGGGCCTCACTAAGCATGTGGGTCACCCCTCTGATAATCAAGGGAACTGCCCTACTCGTATGCATAAGTGTTCATCTGAATCAAGGCTGAGAGAGTTTCTACTAGCTCTGGTTTCCTAGGTGTTTGTCCTGCACTAAAGCTTGGGCCTGAGGTGGGTGCAAGGTCACTGGTGGTGTCTGGCCTCTCTGAGGTGGTGAACCTGGACCAGTCATTCCACCTAGCTAGTATGCTCAAAAGGACCGCAATGGAAGGGAAAATTCAGCGTCTCTTGTCCTTGTCCAGGTAAGAGCAGATCGAACATTTCACCTGACTTGGAAGAACATTTTTGTGCAAGTGGGACATTTAAAGGGCTTTTCCCTTGTTACCTTTCCCAGCCAGGTTGGAATCCAGCCACCTCACAGAAGCGGGGCTGTAGCTGTGTCTGGAGGGGACACTGCAGACCCTTGTCTCGCAGCCCATCTGTCCGCCTTCTCAGGGGAGGCTGAGCCATCTCAGAAGTCATCACGATGCATAGCATTAAATCCTAGGATATGTATAGGCTTAAAGGCACTTAAAAGTACCACTTGACATACCGCTGGTTTCATCTTCATCCTAATTGTGCAAATAACCTCATTCAACTAAAAAATTATCTGATTTCCAATTTACTGTCATATCCCAGGATCATGTTTCAGCCAAGAAATGAGCATCACATCTTCATTTCCAGGTGAAACAAATAAACCTGTTGTGTTGTTGTTATTGTTGTGTATCTTGCAGACAAACAAAGCAGTAGCCAAGGGGGACTTCCACCATGCAAGCTCCAGCTCCCGGCGAGCACTCTTCCTGGCTGTCCTGTCCATCACAATCGGAACTGGCATCTACGTTGGGGTGGCTGTGGCTCTCATTGCCTATCTGTCCAAAAACAATCACTTATGAGCCTCAGGAAAGGGGGAGAACCAGCCACCCGGCGCCTGCACTGCAGAACTCCCCAGCAGATCAGACTGCATGATTTTCCAAAAAGATCAAGAGACAAACAAACACCTTCTGGGGGCAGGTACAGGATAAGATGGGCTTGTGCGTTATCGTAGGGTGGGAAGCTGGCTGGGGTGGGGATAGTTCCATCGTTTGTGATGCACAAGTCTTGCTTCTCTTCATGAACCCCCGTACAAGAAAGAAAGAAGGAGAGAAAGAGTGAAAGAGAGAAAGAAAAAGGAAAGTGAGAGAGAGAGAAAAAAAACAAAACCAAAACCACAAGGAAGGCAGCTGGGGGAGGTGTGGAGAGGGGTGTTTTGCCTTTGCCTTCTTTGCAATACGGTGTTTACAAGGAGCTGGCAAACTGAGCTGTTCTCTTAATACTTTCTTGGTCACCTGAATTTTTCAGCCAGCATGAGCTTGTGCTTAGTTTGCTCGTTAAGCACGGCACTGAGATCTGGGAAAGCACGGACAGTGGCTGGTTCTCTGAAAGAGCAATATAACAACAGGAGGAAGAATATGTTTTCTTTTTTTCGAATGCAGGACTCATTTGCCTGAGAGTGAAACAGAGACCTCAGCGCAGAATGGTATTGCCTACTCTTCTTGTGTGGGCAGGTTTCCATGGAAGGAGAAAAGGAAATAAAAAATATTTTTTCTTTCCTATCCTTGTTTTTGGATTAAGATGTGACCCACAGGCCCACCCAGTGCAGAACAGCTGAGGTTACTGCATGACTTGGCTCCGCAGACTGAGTGTGAGGTCGAAGTAGCATGGGATCCGCTGTAAAAAGAATTCCTCCATCCAGTCACATCGTGACAATGGCACATTCCTGTGGCGTTTTGCTCATCGGCGTTGCTCCGCCTTACCGTGGAGACCCGCGTAGCAGTCAATGCAAGAAACCTGGGGGGAAAAAAAAAAAAACGCAAACTGAAATACTAATCAATTTTAAATTAAAAATCGTGGGAAAGCATGGGAATTAACCAGGGGAAGGAATGCTTCATACATTTCTGAGGTACTGCTCATACACGGAGCAGTGAAGGAGACCACTCGGATTACAAGCTCACAGTTCATCCGTGGAGCAGGGACACAGCATAGCCATGGAGAGACAAGCGTGTCCCTCGATGAGCAGTGCAATGGTACGTTGTAAGGGAACGGAGCATTGTCCTTACTTCGCTGACTGAAACAATACATTTATTTTCTTCTTTACTCCTTCCCCACCGTCACGCTTTCATTTTTTTTGCCTTACAGATGTACCATTTCATCCCACCCAGGGTGTATCAGCATAGATATATATGTATCTACATATATATACACAGAGAGAGAGAAACTGATCAAAACAATAAGCATTTTATTATTCACCACCTTGTGTTTTACAAACACAATTTCTTTAGCCACGAATGTCATCAAAGACCTTTTTTTCCAACTCTGTATTGTGTGTCAGCTTTGCTCTGGGACATTTTTTTTTCTTCTGTTTTGGGGTTGGCATTATTTTGGTTATAACTTGCTTTTTTTTTTATTTTGGCGGGGGTGAGGCGGGGAGGAGGACAAACACATCCAAAACTATTTTTCTGCTAGTTATATGGTTTATTAAAACATGTGGTATACAGCTGCTGATGCTCCGTGTGACACTTTCTTTGGACAGATGTGAAGCGTTAGACTGACGGAAAATTGCCCCAGGACCCTGAGTTCAGCTGCCTGGAGAAGGACCCACATGGACCATCCCATACTGTAGCTGGACCCCAAAACCTGTTGCAGTCACTGACAATTTTTTTTTTTTTGCATTGATTTGTTGGGCTTCAAAGCAAGCCTAGAGACCCGCAACCCATAGTCATCTTCATCAGTTCTCAGCCACCGCTAAAGCTGAGGGCCCAGTAAATACAGGTCTTTGGCCAGGTTACCCTGTTAAGGTAAAGTCGACTCTGTAGTTCTTCCCCTTCAACTTTTTTCCTAGCAGCTGCTATGGAGGCCCCTTCCCTTTGAAGCAAGGCAGCAGTGAGTGGGCAAGTTAGAGTCCCCACTCTGTATTTGCCCCAGTGGGCAGTATCTGGATTTGGACAGGTGAGGGACAAGGGCACAATTTGCTGCCTCCTTATTCTTCCAGGAGGATGCACAGGGTTTCCAGCTACGGTGCTTACAGCGGGCTCTCCAAAGCAGTGCGTCATGTCTTTATAAACCAACCTGGGATGCGTGTTGCAGTTCTTGCCTCGCTTCCCCCTGGAAATCAGGTGGCTGTGTCCACTTTCGTTCACGTTTGTCCCAGTTCAAACTATTCTTCCCTTTCAGGAAGAACGGGAAGTTTCTTTCTTGGCTGTTTTTAAGGGTGAAGTGTTGCTAGACTTGGATGACAACAATGTCGTGTACACTAAGCCTGGACTAATGTCAAACGCATACCTCAGTCCAGTGCTTATTTTGCCTCAGTTCACAACGTAGTAACACCTTGTCTCAGAGAAAACCTTGCCTGAGGCTAGGAAAGCCTGTACCTAAGGCTAGGAAAGCCCCAAGCAAAGACAAGAAGTGGAAACACTGATTATTCGTTTAAGTTAAATTAAGATATTTCCATCTGGGCCTTTCCCCATTTGTATTTATTCTAAAATAAGCACAAAGACTGGGGGTGAAAGGAGGTGCAGCAGCATGGGACACATTGCCCTCAGCTGCACTCCCAGCAGCACCGCCGTGGCTGTCTCATCTGAGGTGCCGCACAGGAGCCCTTCAGGGTCCTGAGAGCTTCAGGAGAGCTGGCTGGTCCTCTGCGTTCACACGCGGGTATCTCCCTCTGCCTCGTGCTCCTCAGCAGCCAGGCCAAGGTCTCCCACTGTTAGGGGGCAGAGACGTAGCCCTTCCACGTGGTGACTCCTGTGCTAGTCAGGTGGCTCGGCGATATCCATGGCTGGAGGTCCTTGGGAGCTAGGTGTCAACGGGATGGATCAACTCGCAGCAAAGGCCCCATGCTTTGCCAGCAGAGCTTGTGTCACTCAGCCCATGGGTGACATCCAGACTGGGAAAAACGCGCTCCTGTTATCCATCGCCACCTCGGGAGTCTTTAGGGGCCGAGACCCCAAAGCTGAGCACCACACGTGAACAATCCATTTGCTAAATAACGCAGATTTAAGTGTGTTTGGGTGAGTTTCATCACAAGAAAGGAGAACGATGGTTGGGATTCAAGTTAGCACTCCGAGGACACCACCACCCTACCCCTGTGTGAAGGCCCTCGCAGCACGCGAGATGTGCAGCGAGCACACCCACTCACTTTTGCAACACTCAGGTGCTCCATGAGCTCAAATCTGGGCAAGGTAAGGCATTCCACTTAGGACCTGGCTTTCACCACGGGCTCTTGTGCTTTGTCGCTGGCACACAGATCAACCCAAAGAATCACGCAGTCAAGGAAGCGGGCTGCCATGCATAACATGCTCTTCCCTTACGTCAGCATGATTTGCGGGTAATTAGCACTCTCTCTTAAAGCCTGAGCTTTGGTATTGAATAATAAACTCAGATTTTTCATTTAAAAAAAAAAAAAAAAAGACCTAATATTTCCCAGCCCGGCTCTGAATTTAACCTGCAGTTCAAAAAGTTAGAAAGCAAATACAGAGACTAAGGTCCTTATACATGCCCAACAATAATAATAATGTCATTTTAAAACCAATCTTGTGGTTCAGGGGTCTGCCTTATGATTTTTGATGATGGCTCTGCAGGCTGAATATTGACCTGAGAGGTAAAAGCCATCTCTGGAGCTAGAAGAAACTTTCCCAGATGGGCAGCCTTAAAAATGCCACAGAGGCTGTTGCACCTACACTTAAAAACAGCATCCCAAACTGGGGAATGGAGGCTTGCATGTCTCCAGGGACCCCCAAGGGACAGTAAACAGGAGCAGCGCTGTGGGAAACACCTGCCTAGCAAGAGCACCTCTGAGAGCATCACCTGGCGGAAAATTGAGGATGTACCTCTGTGCTACGCACGCTGGAGCAACCCACCACGCGACATGGGGCTGGCACTTGGCGTGGCAGGACAGGGAGGTGAGCAGGGGACCTAAAGGGGGCTTGCATCCTGGGCAGGTAGACCTGGGCCTCACTGCAGCCCAAAGTGGGGATAAAGTTCCCGTTGATAGCTTTCATGCCTTAGTATGTGTCCAGTTTGCTGAATATCTGCCACATGGGTATTTACCCAGCACTGTGGGTCAGCCAGGAGCTGGACAAGGACCTGCCTCTTCCATCACTCTTAAGTGATGTTGGCATGGCCCGCTGCAGCATCTCTGGCAGCATAACAGCTATAATCCTCTAAAGAAAAGTCTATGTCATGAAGACTACTAGAAAGCGCCACCAACACCAGTGCTAGAGTCTGAGCTTCTGCTGAGCAAGGACCTCTGAAGCCAGATGAGACGGGTTTGCTCCTCAATGTCAGGAAGGTTCTGATGAAGGAAGGAGAAATTTGAAGGAAATGCTGCAGAGGTAGCATTTGACTCGGAGTTTGGGGTTGCCACATGCTGTGACGTGCCTGAAGCAGAGGAACTGCCTCTGAGCAGGGGCAGCTAGTGGAAGAGCAAGAAGAACCATGTGAGAAGGACCACATGGGCTGCGCTGGTGCTGTCTAAAGGCTTGCAGGAGGATGCATTTGCCTCGAAGGATTCCCCTCCTGCAGGAGTATCTTCTTCTGCTCAGTCTATAGCGCACATGAGGAGCTGATACAGCAGCTGATACAGCATTGGAACACCTCTCTTATGAAGAAAGGCTGAGGGATTTGGGTCTCTTTAGTCTGGAAAAAAAATGGCTGAGGGGGGATCTTATCAACACTTATAAATACTTAAAGGGTGGGTGTCAGGAGGATGGGGCCAGGCTCTTTTCAGTGGTGCCCGGGGACAGGACAAGAGGTAACGGGCACAAACTTGAGCATAGGAAGTTCCACCTAAACATGAGGAGGAACTTCTTTCCTTTGAGGGTGGCAGAGCCCTGGCACAGGCTGCCCAGAGAGGTGGTGGAGTTTCCGTCTCTGGAGACATTCAAAACCCACCTGGACGCGTTCCTGTGCCACCTGCTCTAGATGACCCTGCTCTGGCAGGGGGTTGGACTAGATGATCTCCAGAGGTCCCTTCCAACCCTCCCATTCTGTGATTTCATCTGCTGCCTTTCTAAATATTGGCTTTCAAAACACTGTCCATGTCACCTCAACGCACCAGACTAAGGAGGCAGCTATAAACTACCAACCCTCTGAGACACTGAAGCAGCCTGTTGCAGAGGCATATTTTAGTATCTATCTTTGCTTTACCCGCGCACCTGAAACAAACTTTCTTGTAGGTCTGTGGTGTGTCCTGGGCCAGCAGCCTCAGGCCAGCACACCAGTGGGCCCGTCCTGGAAGAGAGGGGCTTGACCCTCACAGAGATGGAGAAGCAGAGTGGATAACTGGGGGGACCTTGCAAAGATGTATGGTTTCATCAAGAAATCAGTGCACATTCACACACACACAAGGAACATCAGACACTTTCAGGTTTGCATGTGTACACGGCGTCTCTGAAGACAGAGAGGCTCACCCCGATTTTGGGTGTGCTATATACCTCACCACCTGCAGTGATACTCCTGGAAGATGCCAGCTACAGAATAAATTTTTCTACTGCATACCAATACCTCTTTCTGCATCAACTTGAGAGGTGTGTAAAGTCCTGCCATCCTGATGGGCCCAGCTAGGAAGCTGAGAGAAAAGTTGTTTGAGCTTTTATAAGGTACCTGACAGCAAGAGCAAAAGCAAGAACCAAAGGTAAAAGTGATGCCTTGGGCTGCCTATGACCTTGTTTGATGTTGATGAAAACTTTAGGCTGGCAAAGTCAGGACTCAGCTTTTCATGCACATATTGGGGGGGGGGGCATTTCTAGCCTTTTTCAGCAGCAGAAGGAAGGAGAAGTGTAAAAAATATAATCACAAGTCCCTGTTGCTTAAGCTGGAAACACAGCTCTGATACTGGGTGGCCACATGAGATTCGTGTCCTTTTATACACAGAGAACAGCCTGTGTGACCCACACGGCAACTGAAACCACACCACCAGCGTTTGCTTCCTGAGGACCAGCTCCAAACCGCTACAGGCCACGGGCTGGCAAGCGCTCCACTGGTTCCAGATGTATCAAGAGATAAGCTGTCCTGTTATCTTTCCATATATATGCTCTGTGTCAGAGCAGGTCCCACCTGTCCTCCCCCAGCCAGAATAAATCTGGCATGAACTTCCTATTGTGGGCTCAGGCAAATTTGGCAGAAAGACCAGGGTACGCATCTGCCTTTCCCAGATGACGCTGGTATTTCTGAGTGACGCTACAGTATCCAAACCTGTATGAGCTAGGACATCACAGTCAGATAGAGGAATATCTTAATAAATTGCTATACCATTTACTCCTGCTGTTTAGAGCCATACCATTCGAGACTGGCTATGAAGTGCTGTCAGCAATTGTTGAACTAAGCAAGCACTCTGCAGATGATAATTATTCATTGTTGGCTGCCTGTTGCTGATGGTTATTCTCTGTTTGTAACCCCCCTCCTTCGGGAAAGGAAGGGTTGTGTGACCAGGGAGGAGACAGGGATCTTAGGTCTGCTGTGAACGATGAATTGGAAGAAGTCAGGAGGAAGTACTGACAGGTGAAGATAGACCCTTGAAAGCTTACTTATGTATAGAGGGACACCAAGAAAATTACTCTGGGTGCTTTCGTTTTTCAATGCAGCTTTTTGAAACTGAGTTAAAGTACCTGTCATTCAGTTCAGCTTGAACTTGCCCCTTAAACTTACCTGTTATGCAGAAGCCATTGCTCCTTTTATGCTCTCTCCAGGCTTAAAGGCAAGTTTATTTTTAATAAACATCACTTTTGGGGTAGTACAGGAGGACTCTGCCCTCCTGTATTTAGATGCAGGGAGATCCTGTTCAGTTTACAAAAGGCCTCTGCCATCCCAGAGAGAAATGAGAGAAGCCAGTCACCCAAAGACTACAGTTGCCGCATTGCTTCCCTCCCTTTCTGAAGTGAAACCTTCATCCCCTATTGGCTCAACCAGGAGGTGTCAAAGAAGTGGCACTGATATCTTTACCAGATGACAAGCTGTAGCGATAGCTGAGATTTACTACAAGGAAAAATATCAAGCTGTAAAGTCCAGGGTCAGAAGGCTCCAACTTAATCATATAATGTAGGATGTCATTGTGGATTAACCTCAAAAGATGCATGGTGAGCGCTGGAGACTCACGGAGAGGGAAGAAAAAACCCCTCTTTGTGAAAGTCTCAGAGCTCAAGGGAACACAGAGACTCTCAGCAAATATGTGCTGGGTCAGAGACTAATTACACATTACATCTGCCATCTGACGGGATTTCATAACCCCCTGCTACCTCCATTGATTCTCGATGCCTTCAATTTGGGCAACTCCCTGTCCTTGAGCGTTTTTTTATTGCTCTGTCAGTCTGAAATGAATTTCTCCCATCTTCCACGCAACACCCACCATACGGCCAGCTTGCAAGAGCTCCCTGTGGAGGCAAAAAGGGGGCACAGTGAGGCTGCTTGGGAGCATCACTGTACACTAAGGCTGGAACAGACCTGGGGCAGGCACCAGCCTGCCTGCACGCCCGCGGCGGTGGCAACCGCCTTCTCTGGGCTGGCTGCCATGCACCCTTCACAGCTTGGGAAATGCCACCTGGTGAGCTGCAAAGGAAATTCACAGGCAGCCAACGACCAGCGGCTCCTCTGTAATCTCCCCTTAATTTCTTCCTGCATCACTGCATGCAACGATGGCTCGCCGGAGGGCGTTTCTAACCTGAGGGAGTTCTTAATTTAGTCAGCATTTTCAACAGAACTTGACAGAGGGTGTGGACATCTTTGATACAATTAAAGGAGTAAGTAAAGGAGCGGTGCAACAGAAGAGATGTCCCCAGTCACTGCCCCCAGAGAAAGGGCGCAAGGAGGGAGTGCACCGTGTATTAGACATCAGAGAACACACGCTCAGGCTGCTAAGAACCCGGACCGGTGGTGGAGCCTCTGTCAGACTGCACAACAGGCACATACATCACATAAATCATGCACACAGTCTGCGGGAGAACGGGTTTCAATAGTCTCAGGGTTTGTTACACTTGCCTGTTATCAACACAAGACCGCAGGGTGAATACTCGCAGAAGGGCTGCGCCTAGGAGAGACCTTGTTATGTGCCTGGTTTCTTTGGAGCAAGATGCCATCCAAGTAGCTAGTCCTGAGCTCAGATGACTTCAAATCCAAGAAAAGAAGCAGAGATGGACAACAAGAACAGTGTCGGTTTTCTTGACTAAACCAATCCAGCCCTTTTCAGCATCCTGCACCAACTCTGCTTTCTGTACCGGGCTATCGCAAAGGATGCTCTTTCCTGGCTGCAGGGCTTTGCTCACAGCTGCTGCATTACCAACACGGTGGGGTTCTTCAGGCAGCCTGGTCACCGCAGACCATCGTCCCGCTTCTCTTGTGCGACACAGAACATTGGGTTTTACTTCAGACTTCATGGGCAGGACACAGTGTTGTGGACACCAGGATCACAGCTGTGTGAAAGGAATGAAAGCAGGAGCCACCCACCCTGTTGCAGCTCATGGTGATATGGTGAAGACAACAGATGCCTCTTATTTCTTGATGATGAGGCAGCTCTGGTGACCCTGCTGCATGCAATGGTCAAAAGGCAGGTGCTACTCCTTCATGCCATCACATTTCCTCTTTGAACATGTCCAGGTGTACTTACGACAGGCTGCTCTAGGCATTTCAGGGTATAGCTGTCTGCGGAAGGAAGCAGAGAGGTGGTAAAGAGCTCTGGGAGACAGATTTTACGAGGAGGGAGGTAGGAGAGAATCCATAAGTTACCACATCCAATCCACAACAGCACACAACCAGTGCCGTGCACCTGGGAAGGAAGCCACCTTCTCTTGGCCGATAACTCTACGGTGGGCTATTTCGACGTGGTCAAACACACCCCCTACAGCCTTTCCTGACAAGTAACAGACTGTGCTTGTGCAAAGGTAAAGCACCTGAAGTGATGCACCAGGTGGGTCACAGTAGCCTTCCCTTCCCAACACAAGGTCAGGTATTGCATACCTCTCAGAGTCAATTCGTCCTTACAGAAAACTCGGAGGTGTTCCCCCTTTTTGTCAGACTCATTCCATTTCTTGGTGCAATATATGTACATGTACACGTGCGTACATACACTACATGTTCATACATACATATACATACATATATACATGTACACATACACATAGATACCGCACATAAATGTACATGTGAGATACTGAACAGAAAGACACAGAGAAACCAATTGACTTGCTCTCCATCAAGGAGAATGCTGCAGTGGATTTCAACAGGAAAAAAGCCCAACGATACGGATCAATAATCATCTACAAAATGGACAACAGCTCACGAGAGCTGGGCTTTGCTGCTTCCCTGCTACATGCTTTTGAGTCAGCTGTTGGCTGCTTTTTTTCTCCCTGCCACCTTTTCCCAATGCATCATTTGCTAGCGTTGGGTGGGGGCAAGCTGATGGTCGTGCATGGAAGTGGTACGGACACATCCTTAGCTGCCAAATCTTTTGCAGCAGAAAGGACCCAGCTTCTAGGAAGGCAGGTCTTGATCCAGCTTGGCCATGGATTTTCTCTATGTGTTTAGATAAGCCTTAATAGAGTCTGTGCTGCTCTCCAGGGACTGGCAGCTCATCTGAGCTGTCTACCAACTGTCTGGAGCCACCCTGTCACCCGAAATCTCTAGGAATAAGAGGTGGTGGTCTGCATATAGGACCATAGAATAAATCAGGTTCCCAGAGACTTCTGAAGGTCTCCACTCCGGCCTCCTCCCCACTGCCCTGTGCTTCAGCCCCTAACCAGCTTGGTGGCCTCCACTGGACTCGCTCCAGTTTGTTCCTCTGTCTCTTCACCGGGGATCCCCAGACTGGGCGGGATCTCACCAGTCCCAGGTAGAGGCAACTATAATCACTCTAATTGCTCTAATCACTCCTCCCACACTGCTGGCTGCACTCTTTGCTGATACAGCCAGTGGGCCACCTGTGTCGCAGGGGCACCTGCTGACTCCTGGTTAAATATGCACACTTCACAAGACCAGGTCATTATGTCCCAGAGGTGGGACTTCACGTTTGCTTTCACAGACCTTCATGATGTTCCTATCAATCCATTTCTCCAGCCTGCCCAGTTCTCTTTGAAAGACAACTTTGCCCTCCAGCGTACTGCCTCCTCCCCCAACCTCTTATCTTCCACAAACCTGCTGCATCGCCCACAGAAATGATGTTTTCCCTGTGCAAATCATAGCAAAAAGAGAAAACGCATGTGGGCTGGCCACCATTTTTGCAGGCGTTCTTCCAGAGTAAGTCGCAACTCTTCTCTTTGAATTTCCCCAAAGCCGGAGGACAATTTGGGCACCCAGGGTATTGTGATCGACTCACATTTAGAACTGGGGCCACATTTCTTCATTCTGTCCTAGAACTGGTTTGTCCATTGTATTTTAAGAACACCTACTATAGTCCTGGCATATTCATTATTTTCTACTCATTTGAGACGTACCGAAGAGGCAAGACCAACGACAATAAATAAATGTTCAAATGACACAATATGCAGACTAAGTAATATAGATTTTCTTTCAAAAACAAGTTCATGAAGCAACAGCTTGTATTATTACTAAACTGCTTTGATTCTGAGTAACTAAACAGCCATGGCAGAATAACAGCCTCATCCAGGAAATGTGCCATCTTGGAGACGAGAAATAACATAGGTACAACTGCTGCATGGACATAAAGGAAGGAGCATGTACACAAAAATACTGCAGCACAGTCACCAAGCAACTGGAGCTCAAAGAGGCTCTCTCAGAGGTCTCTAAAGCATGGACAAGGTCACATGGCATGGTGCTCAACCACCTCCTTGGAGCACAATAAGTGTCTTTTGGGGGTGTCCCCAGTTTTGACTAGCAGAGATGGACTAGTCAAACAAGAAAATCTCACATGAGAGGGTAAAATAAAGTGACCTGTAGAAAAATCAGCCCCATTCCCAATGTCTAGGGAGGGCAGGACCTTCCTCTTGGCCTCCATCCAACAGCTTTCTGTGTTGCAGCAAGGTCTATAGCATCCCTTGGGGTTGGAAGAAAATTCTCGTCGTCTCCAACAGTGAAGCTCTGGCTCTGCATGTCACTCCCTCCTTTAGCTGTGTCCTCATTTGGGTTGGCTGCAGATGGCAGGCTGTTCTCCAGCTGTGCAATGCTCTGTTGCTCTCATCAAAGGTGCAAATTCCTTGGTCCATGGCGCAGTAAAAAGGGCATTTCTCTCCTGCTCCCGAGCCCTTTTGAGGAACAGGGAATATTATCAGGTATGGATGCTAACCTGCCAATCTAGGTGTGATGAGAAGCATCCCAGAGCCAGTGCCCTGTCACCTGGATCACACGTAGCCAAACCCCATGGCATGTCTCTGGGACCCCACCAGCTCCTGTGTGCCTCACTCCATCCCTTGGGTGACAGATAAAACCCCTTTGTAGATTAGGGACAGGAGAAAAACTTTTATTCCAGTGCTTGGTGGTCCATCCCTGAGGAAAAGACGAGTATGAACCACTGCACCGTTCTCTTTCCTCAGGATCTTCTGGCACACGTGGTTAAGGCAAAAGTCTATAGCGTTCCTGTGGGAAGGGTGATCCCAGGAATTTTCTGTCACTACTGTTGATTTGTACTCCTCTATTGAAACACTGGAAAGCCAGAAGGGGTTGACCTGTTGGATTTCAGTCAGAAGGCTGGGAATCCCAAGCCCCGGTTCCCTGTGCCCCTGAGGACTGGTCCCAGGGACTATGGGCTCCAGTAGCCCCAAGAAACTCCCATGAAACTCCCCACACCATACAGGTGCGCAAGGAACAAATATTGTCGGTAGCCAAAGGCAACTCACAAAACTGCGCCATGAAACAAGTAACCCAAAACATCCCGTGAAGGCTGAACACTTGCTTGTTTGCAAGAGGAAAAGAATTTTTAAGATGACATCTAACAGTGGCACTTCCGGAACAGTCGATTAAGTAGAAGAAGCTGCAGAAAAAGGTCATGTCTGAAAGTAATTAGGTGACCTGAGCCTTGAGAACGATGGTTGGCATTGGATCTGGTAGCAGACTGGGGTACCGCAAATCCTTGTTATGCCAACTTCCCTCATCACATCAGAGCGGTGGACACCCTCTCTAACCAAGAAAGGAGACATATGAAAATGCAGGCAGTCCTCGGTTGAGCAAATTGCGACCTGTCCTCCCCTTCCTTTATTATTTCATGTGATTAATTAATTCATTTGACCACTTCTGGAGCTTTGCCTGTGAACTCTTACCAGGGACTTTCGAGCAGCCAGTGACTTGTTGAATCACCAAATAAAAAAAAGCCCACGCAACCTCCCTTTTCCTGCTGCCCTCCAAAAAAGGGACCTGTTGGCATACTCTTGGCACATAGCAGCAATTAGAGCTGGTCACATTTTCTAATCATTTTATGTTTGCTTAGAACATTTTCCATTAGAAAAATGTCATTTAATCAAAAGGAAAGCTTGGCTGCAGGAAGATGATTGTTTCAAGGACATTTTATAATTAAGAAAATAACAAGCGAAACCCTTTCAGAATGGCAGAATATTTCACACTGACCTTTTTGAGATGTAACACAGACTATTTTATTTTGAAATTATTTGTCTCCAAAACATTTGATACTGATCAGACTGCAGTCCAGCTGGCAAGAGCACATCTTGGATTTTCTTTTAATTAAAACTTTGTTTGACATATCCAAACTGAAAATGTTGAAAATATTTTGTTTATTTTTTTTTTTGAGAGAGAGAACTGCCAAAATGCAATATTTTGCTCTGTTTCAAGCCAGAAACAGATGTTCAGATTGAAATATTACCTATCACACAGGATGTCCCATTCCTAGATTTTTATATTCCATTGTTCTGCAGAGAAATTCTCCCTGGCCCCTTGAAGAATAGCTGCCCGAAGCCCTCTCCATTGAGTAATCTATCCTTGGAAGCACATATTTCTTTTTTTCTGCAGTGAAGACCATGATCCTGGAGTTGAAGGGTGAGACAGTCTAGTAGACTGATGCACAGATGCCCTCCTGATACAGTCAGGCAGAAAGAGGACAGGTGAAAAATGTTGAACCAACACAGACACGGTTGCATCAAGAGGCAGCAGAGCGTGTCCCGAGCCACCTATATCAGATCCTGCGTGTGCTGTGTGTCCCTATCAGCAGGGACGTGGAGCTGGGTTTCTGTTATGGCTCCTTTTACCCTCCTTGTGCCACCGTGGTGCAGACCATGGGATGGTCTCCTAACACCTTGGATTGTGCATTAAACTGTGGAAGGGAAGCAAAGACAGCACATCTGGCCACGTTACCCAGGCTCAGCCTGCACCTGGTGGAGAGACAGGCAGGGGCTCGGAAGGGAAAGAAAGAGCAATGGAGTGAGCTTCTCGGTCCGTGGAAGATGTAAAGGGGAAATCAGGCTACTTCCAACCCAAAACGCATCTTGAGGCAGCATCAGCTGGCCCCATTCAGCAGCAGTGTGAAAGAAGGACTGAGAAGCCTGCCCGTGCCAAGATTTGGCCTCTGTTACCTATGTCTGCAGGAGTATTTGCTTCTGCCTGGGAAAGATGTCCCAGTTGTGTGATAGCAGAACCTCTTTGCGTGCTATCATATACCTCAGACACTTTCCCCTACCCTAAAGACTCCCCAGGTTTGAAGGGGAGGACCTAGCCCTGCCAGCAGGGGCTTGAGCACCATCTGTATGGGGAAAAGTCTCTAAGCTGAACCCTTTGCTTATGTCCTTCTTCTCATCTGGTCTTCTCATCCCCTGGTCTCCCCTCACAGAAGCTGCTCCCACACAACTGGAGTGAAAACAGAAGCTCAGAGAAACAAAACCTCAGTGCTGGTTGATGGGGCTCGTGATGGACAGAGCCTCATGGCACTGAGGACACGGTGGACCTGCTCCACGCTGGTGCTCTCAGAACAGACACCAGGACACACACTCCCTCTGTGCAGCCCACGCTGCCCAAGCCCCTGGCTCCCATTCAGTCCTGACATCAGTCTTCTTTTGAAGGTTAGACACGATGCCCTCAGCTGATCTGGCTCTGCAAGGTCATAGAATCATAGAATCATTGAATGGTTTGGGTTAGAAGGGACCTTAAAGATCATCTAGTTCCAACTCCCCTGCCATGGGCAGGGACACTTCCCACTAGACCAGGCTGCCTAAAGCCCCATCCAGCCTGGCCTTGAACACTTCCAGGGATGGCGCATCCACAACTTCTCTGGGTCAACAGGCAGAAGCCTTTTTCCTGCCTTTGGGATCTCGCCAGACCCTGAATTCCAAAGACTTGCAACTATATCAGGAACTAGTTCAGCATCCTTAGAGCTGAGATGAAGATCATGCCTGTGTCTCCGGCACCTGTACTGCAGCAGAACGTTGAACTCCTGTTGGACTCAATCAGGGAAAGGGATTCCTGACAACTAGCTTCAGCCCGGGAGGGGTAGTCTCTGCTGACTTCTGCATTAGGTAACAGATAGAAACCAGTGCCTCCTGAAGGAAATTCAGAGCAAGAGATTAATGCTCTGAATTACGTGTTGGAGGGCTGTGATTCTCTGCTGGCTAGAGAGGAAGCCTTGGGAGACGTGCCCTAGTGTGCTCAAGTTGGGCTCTGTGCATCTGCAGCACCATCGAGATACTTCCTCTCATTTCCTGTGACCTGTGCTGTAGTCCTTCCCGAGCCCCATGCCCAGGTGTGTTTTCAGACTGTTCTTTCCACCACATATGCCTGTGCCTTCCTATTCCAGCCATTTCTGCAGCTCAAAGTTGCCCCTGCAACACTGCAGTTACCTGGGGACTATTGGGTGCAACTGGTTAGGAACCCATTCCCAAATTCCCGTGCCAAGGTGCCGTTGGCATGCGGAGGAAGGCACTGAAGTGCCATCATTGCCTGTCATCGTCAAGGGATTGTCAGCTGGGAGGCAGCTTAGGGAGGTCCCTTTGGGCATAGTAAGAGGCATGAGCATTTGGGAGGGACTCAGGGCAGGGTGTGACAGGTCAGAGTGGAGTATCCTCCAAGAACTGAGCTGCGGAGCGATGACTATCGCTTAGAGGATCTTTTAAAATTGCATTCTTGTTTTCTTTGGCAAGGGAGTTCTCTTGAAAATCAATTTCCTGTTATTTTCACTTCTTCCCTTATCCATCAGCACAAATTAGCTTTTCTTCTTTCTTCCTTGGCTTTCCTCACCACACACACTGTTGGCCAGCTTATTCATCTGGAATCTGCCATTTGCTAACTGATCTGATTAGAGTTAATTACTAATTATTTGTATTACTACAACCCTGATGTTATACGCACCATGGGAATATAATTTAATTACAGCATAATATCAATCAGATGCATAAATTAAAATGTTCACATTTTAATATAAGCCCATTTTCTACTTTCAGCCGTACGAGCTGCCAAGCTTGGAGGGGAAAAAAAGCTGTTGCTCCAGGCTGTTGCGCAGTGAGAGATGGGCAGTTCTCCCAAACCACGTGGAGGAGTGGGGCTCACAGTTCCCAGGTGTGGTCACCTTTAAGAAGAAGTCTTTCTGGAAGGATTTTTAACAAGAAAAGCTGTGATTGTACACCATTTAAGTTCTACAGTGTCCAGGAGCAAATAGTTTAACTACATGGTCTATGAAGAACCACCTCTTTGTGTTCACTCTGACCTAGACAACAGCTGGGTCTTTCGCTGGAAGTAGAAATGCAGGTCGGTCCCTTCATGGCCTCTCCTTGACATTCATCATTCTTCAGATCCCTGGCATGTCTTCCCTCAGCCATTTTTTTTCCCAGCTGAAGGGATCTAGGCAAGTTAGCTTATTCTTTGTGCACGAGCTGGTCTGTGGCTTTGTTCCCCTTTCTGAGCCGTTTCCAGAGAGAGGAGCAGCACTGCAGGCACTTTGTAAGACAGTGGACACATCACCCACCCACACCTTACACAAAAACCAACAAGCCTCAAGGAAGCCAAATTTTTCCTGGTGCTTTTAAACTGTCACGCTTGAGCAGGGAGAAGAGAAAACCTGGGAGGCGTCTGTGTGTTGGAGGGGGGGTGGTATCTTGTCTATATGGATATATATAAACCTGATGGGAGGGAGGGAATGAAGATGAGGGCACCAGGCCCTTCTCAAGAATGTGAACCAAGAGGACCAGAGGAAACGGGCACAAATTAACACACATGATATTCCAGCTGCATATGAGAAAACAACTTTTTCCTGTCGGGATGGTTAAACCCTGGTACAGGTTGCCCAGGGAGGTTGCCTTGGAGATGTTCAAAACCCAAGGGGAGATGGTCCTGGGCAACCTGCTGTAGGTGACCCTGCTTGAGCAGGCAGGTTGGACCAGATGAACTGCGCAGGCCCCTCCCAACCTCAGCCGTTCTGTGTGATTCTATGCTTTGGTTTGGCTCCTAAAGCTTCTGAACTCAGTCCTGATGCCTGCTGGAAAGGATTCTGGGACGAGGGATGATCCCAAAGCCCTCCCTGAGGATTCATCGCAAAACAGCAGCTCTTGACTCCAGAATAGTCTACGGCAGACACAGTCAGAAGAGAGAAAACATCATTTTACTGGGAACAGCAAGCACGGGAGCCCAAGAGTCACGGGGGTTCAGCCACTAAGAGGCAACTGGCACCTACAATGACAGAGTCAGAAAGCACTGATAAACCCACAAAGGCAGGAAGAGGCATGACTTGGTTCCCCTTTCTTTGGGAAGCACAGTTGACAAGCTGTTTTCCCTGGAAATACGCACCGTGGCTAAAGACGGAGTCCTCTCAGTGGACACCAGCCAAGCTGGGGGAATGTCTCTAGCACGCATGCTGTGCCAGCTTTCCATCCCCAAGGCGCTGGAAGTAAGGCAAGTCCAACAGGAAGACAATTTGCTGGTTTTCCTGAAAGAGGGAAGGAACCTCCAGCACTGAAGAGCCGTTCGTATCCTGCCAAGAGCCTCATGGGAACAGAATGAGTGACGGGCTTAGGCAGGAATGCTCAAGAGCAACACAATTGGGTGTTAAAGCTTTATCATGCTCAGGTGTTAAGGCTTTATCGTTGGCATACACAGCTGGAGGAGCACCAGAAAGGAGTCCTGCCCTGTTACCTATGACCTTCACCCACCGAGCGTCCAACGCAGCCGGGGACACGTTTGTGCGCACGGCCCTCCCCGTGGCAAAAAAAAAAAAAAAAAGGATCCAAAGCCAGCTTTTGATGTCATGTGCTGGGTTTAATTGTTGACACTGAGCAATGCCTTGATTAAAATAGAAGCGATTAAGGGCATTAAAAACCTGCCCTTTTCAGGAAAAACGCAGGAAATCAGAGACGTTTACAAAAGTATTTTTTTGGTATTTCACACCCCAGCGAGAAACAGCATGGGGTCTGGCGGTGAATGCTCTAAAGGAAATTCAACACTTTGGGAAAAGGGGTGTAAAACCACTCTCCTGGGCAGCAAGTCACACACACACGGGGCCAGGCTGGGACTGGAGAGCCTTGGAGGGTCTCCAGGGTCCCAGCTTTCCCGCAGTGCTGACTGCTGTGGCCGCTGCCTGTTCTTTCTACAACGCTGACTGCAGCCACCTGGTGGGGCCGTCCTTGGGGAGGGCAGCAGAGCTGAGAAAGCCCCTGCGAGAGGTGGGGAGACAAGCTCTTCTCCAGAGATTTGCCAGAAACTCTCCAGAGCACCCCTTGTCCAGCCTGTGAGATGCTTTGTGTGACAAGGGGAGGTGCCCAGTGGTCCAATGTATGACACTCTGCAGGGCTTCCATCAGGGTCCTTTGACCTACCCATCCTCCAGCCGCCACTTCAGGGGCTGGGGGTCTCATGCAGGTCCCCTGACACATTCCATAGCTCCACTCAAGGTCTCACGCCTCACAATGTGCTAGCAGGGCATGTTTCCTTCCCGCTGGCAAGGGCTGAATTCCAACTAAATGCCCCTGGGCAATCTGGAGCTAAGCGAACCTTTTTTCTACGGGTCACATTGCTTTGCAATCCATGTACATGATTCCTCTCCTGCATGGGAGCCGAGGACACGAGCTGACCTAGTTTGGAAACTGGCCTTTCTCCGGGCAACTCCAGTCCCCTGCTTTTCCCGTTGGCTTCTCCGTCTTTGTGATTTCCATCGTCATCTTCTACCTATCCTACGTTAAGTGTCTCTATCACAGCTATTACTATAGTGACGCAGCACTAAAAATTGCACCAAAATTCAAATCACTGGTAAAGAGGAAGGAGGACACAGGAAAATAAAAGTTCTATTTTTCGAAATAGAAAAATCCCTTTTTTCTACCAGTGGATGAGGAAAAGGGGGAAAAAAATCAGGTCAGCAACAATGCTTGGTTTTAACTCTGAGCTTGTAATTTTGTGGCTGTTCTGGAATGTCTTACAGTGAAAGAAAGTTTTTAAATTAAAACTGGCTTCCAACTTCCCTAGAAATGACTTTTGATTTATTTTGATGCCCTCAAACCTAGAATGGTTTCGGATGCCTTGATTAATTTTCCTCTAACACAGCAAAAGAAGAAAAAAGTGACGGAGTCACAAAAGCCTTTAGAGTCACTAAAAATGTATTCTCCTCCTCAACACGGGCAGCAAGAAAGACAAGGTTTGCCTGGCTTTTCTGGTTATGTCAGCCCTTGAAGAGCTGAGCACTGCACTGTTTCCTTTCTGGTTTGTGCCAGTAGGGAACCAAAAGATCAGACAGGAAAGCCAAGGGACTGCTAAGCGACCTGGCTGGGATGAGAGGAGGAACCTGCAGCTGAATTCACAATTAGGCACGGGCTTTCTAAATGTGAGCCCAGGAGAGAGCCGGAGCACTGGCCTTTCTCTTCTAACTGACAACTTTGACGAGCCGTTACGTCTCGCTATAACGGTTACCACAGCTCAATACCAAGTGGTGTTAGCATCCCAGATAGCAGACCACAAGTTATTTATGGAACAGATGGTCAACGGGTTGTTTCCTGCTCAGGTTCTCCCAGTAGCCACGGTTTTACAGGGCTCCACCATGTTTTCCAGCCCTGGGTGCTGCCGGGACAGCTGAGAATCCATCTCTGAAGACCACCCCATCTCAGCACTGCAGTGATTCAGAGCAGCACTGGGCCCCCACAGTTGCTCCAGTACAACCAAATTATTTAAGAGTAAGCCCCACTGGGGGAAGAGAGAAAGATCCTGTCTTCCAGGGCTGGGGACAGCCCCAAGTTAGGCTCAAATGAACCATCACCCCGGTGTCACATCTTTAACACCATCTCCACTCATCGGCTCCATCTGGCTCCTTTCTCTTCTCAGCGAGGCAACTGAAGGCGGTCAGTGGCCAGGCAAGTTACAGACCACCTCAAATAGGGGTCCCCAGCCACTCCACTATCTCTTCGCAGGATACACGATGGGTTAAAAACTTATTATTCTGAGAAAGATTGCAATGAGAACAGAAAATGGCATTGCATGGATCCATTCTTTTGATAAAGGTTGCAATGAGAAAGACAGGAGCGTTCAGGGTTGCTGTGTTAGTGCTGCAGATCTGTCCTCCTTGTCCTTGTCAGCATTAAGAAAGAAAATAACAGTTGCAACTTCTTTGGAGCAAAACAGATTTCTGGTTAGTTTCGCCATGAAGGAAATGTAAATATCTACAGATTTCTTTCCACAGAACTGTGGAAACACTCCTGCAGTACAGCGGAAAGCCACCGATGTACTGGCAAAGCCAAAGGAAATACAAACTCCAAAGAGAAGCTATGCAGCAGGCATCAAGCCTACCTAAGCAGCACCGTTTGCCAGACACCCACTTTTCTGCCTCCTCTGTGACGTCATGTAATTATATGACTCGGTGAATGACATCATCTTTCCCTGTTGTTTCCCTGCTTGGAGTGTGGAGCTGGCACCTCTCGCGCTTTCTGCAGCTCTCTTCCCCCCACCACGGCCCACTACAGACCGCCAGGTACAACTGCGGCCGCGTTCTCAGCCAGCTCCTCTGCCCCTGCCCGTCCCCTTCCACCGCACAAGCTGCAGGCACAATGCCTGCCTGTGACGTCCTCCAAGCTGTGGCGGACCCAGTTCGTGGCAGGGTGGACTGTAACCCTCTTACCACAGCGGTCGCGGGAGCTGAGACTAGGAACGGCACGCCAGGGTGTAGTGAGAAGACTAGATACAGGAGAAAATAAATACAGAAAGCGCGATGACGAGATGTGAATCCAGAACGAGAAGGAAAGCTGGTAGAGGTCCATTCCTTTCCCCCATCTCTATGCCCCCAGTGAAACACAGCCAGTTTTAGATGGCGCCCAAGACATATTGCACGGTATATTGTAGAAATAGTGTCACGCACTTGATGGTACAGGCTCCTACTCTTTAGTGGCAGTTTTCCAAAAAAAGGCAGCTGGTTTTGCTAGCTATCAGACTGCTGGAAAGGCTTGTAAAAAATCTCTCTGCGCCTGCCTGAACACACCCGGAAGCCCTGACTCTTAAATTTTAAGGAAAAACTGGAAAACACAGCCGAAGTCAGTACAACTTTTCCTTAAGTACGGACAGATTTCAGAGAACCCGGATCCTGCTGTTGTACAAATACCTCCTGCAGGCTGAAGAGATATCAAGACAGGACTCTGGGCTGTAATCCAGAAGCGTGGGGAGCGGAGTGATGCTGGTATAAGGGCTGTGGGTGGGAGTCTCTTGCACGCTCTTGCACTTGCCTGGGGCAAGGTTTGCATTGAAACCCACGCCTGGGGCAAGCTGGGTGAACAGCCACGGGTCAGGGAATGGGCCAGTTCAGTGGCCCCCTTTCCAACCACGCTTTTTGCACCCAAAAGCCAGTGCAACAGCTAAAGCAGGTTCCCAGCTTCTCCTGGGAACGGGGCAGCCTTTGCAATGCTCTGACCCCATCTGCACTCCCAGTCTTTTCGGAAATGCGGAAACCCGTCCTTCCAGATGACTTCCACTGACAGTTTGCTTAGGGAGTTAGCAAATCTACATAACCACGTGAACACCAATTTACCTTTATTGTATATTGCGCTGTTCGTGTCTATTGACGAAAGGGGCTATGGAACAATACCAGGTAATGAATATATTGAACCCAGCAGTAGATATATCTGGAATGTATAACTAGATTCTGCTTTGACTATTCAATTTTTCTGCACAAGCGTGGGAGTGCGGTGTGCATTCATCATGTACAATAGAACTAATACCAAGAACTGTCTGTTTGCAACATTTGTTACCTCTGGAGAATTTAAAAATTGAGTGAACGGAAATGTACTTTTGTTTGTAGAGTGTCAGCTGAGTCCTTCTGAATTTCAAAAGCTCAGACACAGGCAGGACCCGAAACATCAGCAACTCCTGCCTCTTTCTATACCTTGTTCCTTTCTTCAGAATTCAGATTTTTCTTTCTTCCTTTGTGGCTGTTGATTTCCTCCGCTGTTGCTGATGTGGGTTTCATCAGCAAGAAAGCTTTGAAAGCACCAGCATGGAGCTTGGATAGCCAAACACTCCAACCAGGATACCTGTAGGATACGAGTGCCTGGCAAGAAATAGATTGTTCCACGCAAGTACGCATCAACCGTGATACCTTGTTTTCTCTGGGTTTCAGAGGGCTGGGTTTTTTTTTTTAAATAACAAGTTTTTTGTCCTTTGGGCAAAAAAATAACCTTCCTCTGTTACGAAAACAGAGTATTTCCTGAGCAGCTTCCACTTAGCTGGAAAGCCATTTGCCACTGAGCAGTATTTAGATGGTCATCTGTCCTGCTCTGCCAGAGAGCTCATGGCCTGGGTTCTTCCTGCTGTTCCTGGCTTACATGAGCCACTCAAGCACAGCAGTACAGAAAGGGATCCGTTTGCTGCCATCCCTCGCTGGCCCCGGGAAGGAGGACAAACAGGTTCCACTTGCTGTGCCTTCCCTCCTGCGAGCCAGAGATGAGGAGAAGCACATCTGGGGAGGAAGCCAAAGCCGTGCTTCCCACCCCCAGCCTGCGGAAGGGATGAAGAGGAGGCTTTGTGGGTCATGCTCACAGGAGGATAAGGAGAAAAGGGAGAGAGGATGAGTAGGAGCAAGGGCACGGCCTGCACTTTATCCCTAGGACAAGTACATCAGTGCCTTTAAAGGCTCCAGAAAGCCTCAGTGGGGCTTGTATCAGTTTCACACCCCCACCATCAACCTGAAATACTAGAAAGGGGCTCTTTGGCAGCTGTCTCGATTTGGATGAGGCGCTAACCCATGTCAGACAGTGCTGGGCATGGCCAAAGTAAGCTCAGGCCCGCTGCTAAAAGCCCTGCGCAGCAATCACTGCTCTCCGGTTCCTGCTCTCTTCCCCGCCTTTTGTCTCTCGCCTTCATAGTGCCAACCCCAGACCCACAGGATGGGTGCTCTGCTGCACGCCCCGCTGTCAGCAACACTTGCCAAGCTAATAGAAATAAGAAACGTCTCTTTGCCTGGGGGTTTGGATCTGGTCACTCAAGAACCCAAGTTATCATTATTTAGGAAAAACAAACAAAGCAAACAAGGAAGCAGAAAGAGAGTCAAGCAATAGCAAGGCTCTGGGAATTTTGAGTAAACCACCTGGTATCAGACACGGGGAGAGCTGTCTTCCTCTCCAGCCATCAGCTCTGTGGCGAAAACCTCAGGGAGCTTCTGAGCATCCTTATATCCTGCACGCTGCAAATTCCAAAGCTAAAACAGCCCACGCTTGCAGAGGACTTTGAAACGCTCAGGTTTATTTCCATGCACTTGTGCTAAGTGTTTTTACTCTTGAAGATAATGGCTATTCATCCCAATGCAATTTTGTAAAAATCCAGTCATGGGAGGCAATCTTATCTCCAAGGATACATAGGTTTTTGTTTGAATACGATAAAACTACAGAGAAATTGATTTATTCTCTTGAAATAGTCTCTCTTTCTGTGTATATATGTACAGATATATATATATACGTATGTATGTATTTTTAGCTAATGAAACAAAAAGTACAAAGTTAGTTTAAAAATTCAGCTAACAGCATTATATGGTTTTATGCAGAGACAGAGCTTTTCAGCTCCTGCTGATTAGCATATCTCTGACTCTGATGGAGCAGTTTCAACTGGCTGAAAAACTAGCCCAAAAAAAGTAGCATTTAATTTTCTAACTTAATTTCAAGCTACAAATAGGACTCTCTGTTAGATTATTTACTTTTATTTTTAAATGATAAAGGAGTATTAAGGACTCGCGTTTTCCAAAATTTGTGGCTGCAGACGTTCCTGAGACAAGGAGGCTTGGTTTTATCCTGATTCCTTCATGCGTTGCTTCTTGAAGGAAAAAAAAAGACACAGGGAAATGAAGTTATTGAGGATAAAGCTTGAAGTGAAGATGAACACGCAACAAATGCCAAACAAAATAAGCAGAGTACGGCAAAGGAACTGCCAAGGTTGCCTTCTACAGGTTCTTAACATAAATAAAAAAGAGAAGTTTTTGCATCCTTACCTATTTCTTCTCCATGCTCTCTGTGGTGTTCCTTTGTGCCCAAAAGTTATACTTCTCAAACATCTTCCAAAATAACTTATTTCCCTAAGTTTCTCCAACTTTGGAGCTGCCAAGTAATCTTGTTCTCAGTATTAGATAAATTTTCAAAGTTTAGATATTTGAAGTCATAGAGTTCACCATGATTTTGTTGCAAAACTTCAAACTGCATGAAAATCTGCAAAACCCTCTGGTAACTCAGACCAGTAGAGGGGAGCGTGGACAGAAGCGCCCACCAAGATCTGAGCGCTTGGTGCTGTGTATGTGTTTAGGAGAGACCGTATCTTCCTCCAAATAGACAGGAAAAGCAAAATAGTGATGGATCCAAGGACGTAATACCGCAGCTTTGTAGACAGGGCTTAGAGACACCAGTCACAAATAGGCTTCTCAGAAATATGAAGTTTGAAACCAAAGCCTCAGTCTCAGGAGTCTGGAAAACAGAGACTCCAAAATCACCCAGATTCTGCTGTAAAATGTCACCCCAAAGTGGTCCTCCTTTGCTTTACTACTCAGATGCAACACAAGCAAACAGGCTGTGAAGGCTTCCAGTCAAACCAATTCCACTTTCCAAAACAATAAAATACATTATGAACACACTCATATGCCCCCACCTTTCTTTCATGAAAGGTCATAAAGGTCTGGCTGTGCAAAGTCGGTTGAGGACCTGCTCCACCACCCAGTTTCTGAGGATCGCTGCCAAGAAAACAAGCAGAACTGCAGTTGTTTTGGTTAAACCATGCCTTTCTGATGCCAAGAGACACTGCAAATTAGCTAAGCCTCATTCAGAGGAAATTTGTATCAATTTTCCATCTCCAATGAGACCTGCGTGAGCAATTCCGGCTACATGAAAAGGATGTTTGGCTGACAAATATCGTGGGAAGACAAGGGCCAAATGGAGCTGGCTCAGGCACCAGGTGAGGTGGTGAGAATATCTTCCCATAACACGGGCTAGCTGGAGTCCCACCAGGCTTTCCCCCTGGTTCTACAGCTGCCACGCGTGAACACAGCAAGGAGCAGACCCTGTGTCAGTGCCACTAAAGCAGACAAAACGCTTACGAGATATTAGCTAATGTGCATGGGCAGCAGTGTGAAGAGCTGGGGCAGAAGTGTGCAAGGAAAGAGGGACGTTCCCAAGCAAGGACAGTCTCCAGATTTCCTCACACAAGGTGGTAGATAGGGTATAAATACCACAGACGTCTAGATATCTGTATAGACGTGGATATCAACACAAAACACACAGCATGGATGCTGCAGGCCTCCCCCCACTGCCTGAGGGATAAGGAGAAAAGCTGTGTCCCCTGTGGCGGTGACACCCAGCTCTGATGTATTTGGCCACCAAGGCTGGGCTGAAGACAGGCACGAAGCATTTAACAACAGAGACAATTAGTGATTTGGGGGGAGATATAAAAAAAAAAGGTCATTCGAGGAATTTGAAGTCACCTGCAGCTCCGTTTCCTAAATTGGTCTTGGGAAAGGTGGCTGAAGTTATAGTTACTGCATCCAAAAAATGAACAAACGGGATTTCTGAGGTTGAAGGGAGGTGGTCTCCGAGGTGTTACCCACAAACATCAGCCTGTTCCTCTCCCTCCAGCTCCGCTATTCCCATGGGGCAGACTTCTGCTGAGTGAGAGATCACAAGCCCTCCAACCAGGCCAGGGAAGAAACCTGGATGTAGATGGGTACATGACAACAGGGTTAACTGGCTGGAGGCACTGCTGACCCATGGTTTTCAGTAATATCCACAAACAAGAAGGAAAATGGGTTTTAAAGTCCTGAGCTAAGGTAGCAGCCTCAAATTGTAGCCCTGCAGCTCCTGCAGGAAGAGGGGCTCATAGCTGGTCAAAACCCCTGTGTCTCGGGGGCAGCTGCCCCAGTTCCAGCTGTTCTTGGTGGCATGTTTTCCTCCCATATGTCCTCTAGCTCTGGTGTTTGCGGCTGCTGCCCAAGTTAGGACGTACAGGTCATTAAAACTGAGCTCAGCATCATCAATATAAACCATCTGACAGTAATTTAGGCCATGTTCATCAGCAGTGGAGAACAATCGGTCATAGTCAGGTTATGTCTCACCCTGCAGACAGGGTGTCCTCTGCAGTCAAGTGCCTTTCCTCTTTCCCAGGCTCTCCCTACGCCCTGTGGGAAGCTCTGCTCCTTCTCAACTCCATGTGACATCTCCTGTTTGCCGAACAGGTGAAAGTGGGGAGAACTCTGTGCTGACCTCCACGACACCACATTCAGCTGCCTCTGACTGATGCAGGATAAGCCACCTCCTCACCTGTGAGAAGAGGCAGCTGTGGGGCACAAATTCCTCTCATCCCTCCAAGTGGCATGGCTGAGGCCACCTACACAAGACAGACCCTCTCCATCTAACGTGTTTCCACCTCTGTAAGTTGGCTGAACCTCTTAGAAGGGGACCCCGTCAACATTCAGGTCCGACCCAGCCCACCTGATCAAGCTACGGGGGAGGCTGAATAGCAAAAGCCTTTGACTCCAGCATGAACACCAGCTCCAGCCTCCAGCGCAGCACTGCTACAAGACATTTCCCTCTAATGTCTCCTCTACTGTGAGCCTTTCTCCTTCCCTAAGCTGCGTGTCTGGAAATTTTGACAGTCCACTGGCAATGAGAGAAGGTTATAACATACGAGACCGTTCCAGTAAATAAGATGGGCAAAACCTGACCTCCTTTGGGCAAAAAAAAAAATAAAATCCACAAAGTTCTTCTATGGGAGACAGCCATCCCTGGTTAGCCTCCTGAGTGAATTTCCACCTTTCCCATAGCATCTTTTCCTCTCCCCTTCTTGAAAGGTGAAGGTATCTACCTGCCCTGCAGCCATTACCTCTGGTCAGAGGAGACTGCAGGCAGCGACACTAAGGAGGGTGAGAAGCTGCTCCGCTGAAGCAGCCGTGCCATGCGTCAGTATCTCAGCTGCCGCGTTAGAGCACATCAGCCTTCCTCATCTTTTTAACCACTGACACTGTGTACAGTGAGGAAGGCAACCTCTCTGCTCAGCCCTAGGAGGCATTATCCCAACGCTGGCATGTTTATGTAGCTTAGGGAGTAATCCAAAAGGATAATAGCACAAGTGGACAAAATAGCAGATTGGAAGAGGTCAGGTTAACAAGGGATTTCCAGGGAAAGCTGGGGAAAAAAAAGACATGGTCACAGGTGAACTTAGGGAAGTCTACACAGTAATAGAGGGGTGTGTAAACTCACCAAGCCTCCCTATACTGCTTATCAAAGCTGTCTTGCATCAGACAGCTGGGCAGTCTGCATCGATCGGGGTATTACTTTTGAACACACTGTGATCTTCCCTGTGCTGACTTATCATCCGGCAGGCAGGCAGAGAGCACATTATCCGTGAGGCATTACAACAGGTAATCTTTATTGACAGCTTTTAGAAGAAGGTCTCCTTAAGGCTGGCTTCCTACTGTCACTGCTAATGTGTTGGGCTTGGCTTGATTCTGGGCAGGTAATAAAGGTAAAGATGATGAGAAACTGCATTTAACGCCTTGGTTCCCATCAAAGTGAGCACCTTCATCTGGGTTTTTCTGGTTCACGCACTCCAAGAGACTAAGGACAGCTACAAATTGAAGAGCAGTCACATGAGTTGTCGATAATGCAGTAACCACCCATCATCCCCATCCCACCCCAAAGCCCCCGGGTTCTCAGTGCTATAAAAACACATCTCTGAATTTCTATTCCCTGCAAAACAACTGGCTTCAGTTTGGTTCCTTTCCATTCTCGGTGAGCATGAAACAGGTCAGATCACGATTCCACCCCCGAACTAAGCCAGTCTCCTGATGCGTCTGTTTGTCTTTCTAAGCGTCAGTTCATAGGTTACGTGACAAAGTCTTACCTCCAGCTCACAGAGGAAGAATGGCAATAGGAAACACCAAAAGATACCCTTCCCCAGTTCCTCCCAGGGCTGTCGCAGGAGAGCCATCAGCTGGGGGGCAACCATCTCTGGGAGTCATAAGGGGGCTTACTGCCCAGGGGTACGGGACTCATTCGGGGTTGCAGAGAAAGAGCATTACCTGCTCTGTGAGGAGCCACCTGGCTCCTAGTGCCTTGGTGGGAGGTGCCCTGTGGGTCCCTAATATCAGGATGGCCCATTCTTGCACCTGGAGGACGCTGTACTTCAAGACGTGTCACCTTTCCTAAGCTCCTTTGCTCTTCAAACTGCCTCCCATGGCATCCCTTGTTCCGCTGCTCCGAGGCACTTCAGGGAGTCTGGTTTCTGCGAAATTACTTCTTCTGTCATCTCAGAGCAGCCCAGCCCGCCCAGCAGCCTCGGAGGGAAGTAATGTCTTGCCAATGTTGCAAAAACGCGAGCAGAGTGAAAGGGGTATGTAACATCAATCCAGGACAATGTTGTAGAAATCTCCACACAGGAGCCATTCTCTGAAGAATTAAAGAAGGGAATACAAGAAGGCAAATCAATCTGTTTTCATGGAAAATAGGGCTTGTCAAACAAACCCGATTTCACTCTGTGATGAGATTACAAATTTGGTTGATAAAGGGAACTGTCCAGATGTAATAGGCTTACATATTCTGAGGGCCTTTGACTTAGCATCAAATGACATTTGGTTTTAAAAAAATTTGTACTATATAGCATCAATAAAGCATGAACTAAACAGATTAAGAACTGCCTACCTGACAGATATCAAGGAGCAACCAGCCAGGGGAAACCAGCATTAAAGAGGAACGGCTCTAGTGAGGTGGCACGAGGAGCAAGACTATGCCCGGAATGATTTGCTGCTTTCAGCTGTGCTCGGGGTGTCGATGCAGATAAAATTGGCCGGTGATGCAAATGCCAGCAGCTCAGCTGCTGATGATGACAACAAGGCTGCCATGCCAAGCCACCTGGGTCACTGGGGGAGCAGGGACCACTCACACAGAGGTGGTTTGAATACGCAAAGTCATGTGTCTAGCAAGCAGACACACTTAGGACTGGGACCGTACCCCAAAAGAGGGATTGCCATGACACGGGACTGAATGTGACCTCCCAGTGTGAGGATTTGGCAAAGAGACAGAATCCTTGTCTACCGATAGACCACATGTGACTTTTCATGCTGTGATGAGGAGACCAGTCCTGGGACACTATGCAGCCTTCTGGCATCTGGAGATCAAGACAGCACAGAAAAGTCAAAGACAAGGTGGAAAAGAAGTCCAGGGGCTGGGGGACAGGGAGAGGAGTGCACTAGCAGAGAGCACATACAGCTCGAGCTGCCAAGACCTTTGTGGCAGGCCCTCACCCTCACCGTACGCATCCTCATTTCTTCTGAGCATTGCCCTTCAGCTTCAAGGACTCCTCTTTCTTCCTGATGGACAGCCAAGACGGTGACCAAAGGCCGTGTCCACCCACAGCCCTGTGACCATATGGAGTCTGCAGACCAGACCCAGCCTGTCACACACAGCTCCTTGCTGCAGGTAGGGGAGATCTACGGACGTCACTCAGAGCGCCTTGGTGATATTCAAGCATCAGCAGTGCCCAGTGTCACACAAGCAGGACTGGGAATAATGGGCTGTGCTACGTCTCTCTAATTTGCAGCATCGTAGCCGTTCTAATTTGCAATTTTCCCCAAATGAGACACTTGCATGTCAATTGTCTGCTACCAATTACAAGATGGGCAGTGTCTGCCTTGAAAATGTAGCATCAGCCTCTACTGGGATCGTTAAAAGACAGCGTTGTAATCTCACCCAGGCATTTTAGGTGCTTAACAAACCAAAAAGGGCAGACTTTCCTGAAGAAAAGCAGCAAGAAGCTGCCAAATGTGTCTTTTAACCGAGTGGAGCTTGCCAAGGTGAGTTTAGCAGTGCTGTCTTGAGACCGCCAGACTGAATTACTTTGAAGGTTTCGTTGTTCCTTTGCTTTTGTTGCTTTTCTAAGGAAAAGGAAAAAAAAAAAGATTAAGATAAAAGAGGAAATACAGTAAGAAAAGAGAAGGAGAATAGCAACCTACAGCCCTTCACTAAGAGAGCTGCAGCTCTTTGTTAAAAATACAAGCAGGAGGCTTTCTGGAGGACGCACAACAGCATCACAAGCTTGGACCCTGCAAATCGTTGTGTCCCTTATGTCATTCCATCCTTGCCATCCAGCTTCTTTACTTCACTTCTCCCACACACTCGTCATATCTATGTGCCCTTCAGGAAGAGTTTTCCCTGCCTCAAGGCCATGAGGAGAGTGGAAAAGCCACCCTCTTGCTGCAGGTAGCAGAACAGGCTGCGGGGCAGGCAGGATGGTGTGCGCTTGGGTCACCTTCCAACACAGAGCCTGCTCGCTTTGGTTGTTTGGGATGTCATTGCCCCTTTCTGCTAGACGAAAACTCAGCTGTGAGGAGGCATCCCTCTTCCCACGTGGATGGCCCTACCTGGGGAGCAGCGTTCTCTCCTTCTCCAGCTGCTGCAGGGAACAAGCCTTTAAGGTCCCCATGTGCGACGTGAGTCTTCCACTCCACTGGGCAGACCTCATGGATGCAATACGAAGCTCCTGGACCCTTGTTCTGCCAGAGAAGATGACATAAGGGAAATTAGGACCTCTGTGCTCCTCTTTACAGGAGTAGAACACTTCATGGATAGGGAGGCTGGTAATCAGCACATTTAAAAGGACAAGATGATTTTTCAGAGCATCACCCATGCATGGCTGGAGCTCATAGAATCATAGAATGGTTCAGGTTGGAAGCGACCTTAAAGGTCATCTAGTTCCAACCCCCTGCCCTGGGCAGGGACACCTCCCACTAGACCAGGCTGCTCAAAGCCCCATCCAGCCTGGCCTTGAACACCTCCAGGGATGGGGCAGCCACAGCTTCTCTGGGCAACCTCTTCCAGCGCCCCACCACCCTCACAGTAAAGAATTTCTTCCTGATATCTAATCTAAATCTCCCCTCTTCCAGTTTGAGGCTGTTCCCCCTTGTCCTATCGCTCCACTCCCTGATAAAGAGTCCCTACCCATCCTTCCTGTAGACCCCCTTTAGGTACTCACCAAAGTCCTGGGCTGTGAGTCATTCCTGCTGGGCCAGCTGCTCCCCCAAGAGTCTGCGGGTCAGCGTGGCAATAACACTACAGTTCTTCTCCTTCTGGGCACAAAACATGCAACTCATGCACAGCAAACAAAGCTGAATGAGGTCTCCAGCAGCTCAAGCAATCACTGCTGCAAACTGTCCCCAACAACCAAAATGACTTGGAGCAACCCAAAGGAGGCTGAAATAAAACAATTGCAAGTGAAGGAAAAATGGGCACTATAAAGCCAAGTGGCTGCTTCTTCAAATATTTGAGAATTAACCTCCTTGTCACAGAGTCGGACAACAGAAGAGGTGAAACAGCAGAGGAACTTTGCTACCAAGCAGACCATGCCCAAATTTTGGCAGCTCTTCTTAACTGCACAACCAGGGACGAGGTCCTTCAGGAAGCTTTCATGTTTGGCCCTTCCTCATCAGCTCTCTGTTAGGTACCAAGCTGTCTGCCGTCCACATCTTTCTCTCATTTCCCCCTCCAGCACCCAGGCTGCAGTCAGCATTACTTATGCAGGCCATGTTTTCCAGCAGACACCGACAACAGTTACTGTCTCAGGGAAGGCTAAATTGCAGTGGGATCTGCGGAAACAAACACACTTGCTGCCCCGCAGTAATTATCAGGCATCACATCTTCATTATAATCAGGCCTTCATTGTTGGTGAACAATGAACTCATCACACTAGGGCACGTGTAGAAAATATCTCTGTTATGTCGGAGATCAAGTAAGAGGCTTTATTAAAAAAAAAAAAAAAAAAAAAACAACATTAGAAATCCGACAGTTGCATTATCCCTGTCCGCGTGATTCAGGAGGGAATCGCATCAGGACTGGGCAGGTCACAGGACTGTCCATCAGGAGGAGTCTGGGTGGGATCTGCCAGAATTCAAATTCTAAATCACACAGTGGGGAAAAGCTGTCTATGGAGATGGCCAGGATGTTCTTCCTGCATATGGGTCAGCAGGGTTGAAATGGCAGCTGTATGGGATGATGCGGCAAGCTACGTCTGCATGCTCATAACCCGAAGCATCGCTTGGATGAAATCTTTTTTTTAATCATACTTCTCATGAGAACAAACAGCTGCCCTATCGCCAGCCCTTGGACTTCCAAAACACGTGGTGCAGATCTTCCCTCAGGAACCTAAAGTGTAGAGCGCACAACACTGAAACTAGATGTTGGCCTGTACTTTCAAAATTCTGATTACAAATCCACCAAAATGTTTACAGAGGAAATTCTGAACATAATTATCACTGTAACCCAGGTCTCTTCTTGTTTCACTCATTTCTTGCTCAGTTTTAAATCTAGCCAACAATATTCACATTAGAAAAACCATTTAGAGCCATATTGGAAGTAAAAATATTACATTTTAATAGGGGACAAACAGGAGGAAACTTATTTTTCTTTACTTAATTCAGCGTGTGAAATCTGTCATGCATGAAAGTCAAACCACTGTATGGTTTCGTATACTTAATAGGCAGCAACAGTAGACACTCCTGCAGGCTGGGACGGGTTTTTTTGACACCTCAAAGAAAAAGAACCTGAAAATATGAAAAATAGCTCTGAATTACAATAGCTTTTTAATGCACACTTCTCTCGCAAGTAGATGGCATTTATGAAACATGAGTAAATACACACATCAAAAAAGCCTGCCTACTTCAGACGTCGAGACTGAGCACGATTGCTTGTGAAAAGACCCTGCAAATCTTCCTCAGATGTTTGGCGGCCGATCGGCCTGAGAGTCAGCCCAGATTTCCAGTTTGAAAGCGATTTATAGGATGCTCGTAGAAGCTAAAGAAAGCGGAGTGCTAATTAAGTGCCTTTAACTGTCTGAACGACAGGTAGAACCCAAAGCGACTGCACTGCAGACTTTTTCCCTGCAATGGCCCACTGACACCTCCTGAAGGCTCCGGATGCAGCCAAGCTGAAAAACATATTTCTGCCTTTTGTGTTGTTCTTCGCTGGCTGAAGTGGCGGGGGCTGTGCAAAGCTGCGGCGTGCGTAAAACTGACTGATGCTCACCTACAAGCACAAAGGGCGGCAATTGCTCCTGAGCCATCGCGGATGGATTTCCCCTGCCAGAAACAAACAGCATCTCTATAGGTCTGAATTGCTATTAATAATGCGGAGAAGTCTCATTGTACATCATAAGGGCTCATTTGATCATGATAAAGACAGTGATGAAAGGAAGCACAGAGGCTTCTGAGCTCAGTGTGAATGCTGCGCTTTAAATCACTAGAACAAATTAAATTCTAAGGGAAAAATGCTATAAGGCACTTGGCCAGGGTGCCTGAGCTGGAGGGTTATTTACACAGTTTCTTTCTTTCAACAAGTAAGTTTTCTGAGTGAAGCTAAGGCAAATATTCCCTGGAGAAACTAATTTGTAGTAGATCTTGAACACTAAAAAAAAAAGGAAGGCAAAGGAGATCAGACCTGCCAGAAAGAGATACCTTCATCCATGTTTAAATTATTGAACCACTTTCTTCTGAATAAGCTCTCAAGAACAAGGCACAAAAGTTCAAACCAGGAAATCCAGACATGGGGGACACATGCCCCTCACACCGTACTCTATCCACAACCAACACGCTGCATTAGTGTATAGGAACTGAAGAAAGCGGGTGGCACTCTTATCTTCAAGAAAGAAAAGAAGGGGGCTCCAGGGAACAACAGGTCAGCCTCACCTCAGGGGTGTTCCAGCCACCAGAGTGGATGTTTCCTTGTAGCCTGTGGAGAGGACCTCCGTGGAGCAGGTATTTTCCCTGCACCCCGTGAAGAGGGCCACGCTGGAGCAGATATCCACACCGCATCCCATGGAGGACCCCACATTGGAGCAGATGGATATCCCCTGAAGGAACTGCAGCCTGTGGAGGCCCCATGCTGGAAAAGGTTCTCCTGACAGGAACTGTGGCCCGTGGAGGAGCCCACACTACAGCAGATTTTTCCCGAAGGATTGCAGCCCATGAAGAGGGCTCATGCAGGAGCAGCAGGAAAGCGTGAGGCGGAATGAGGGGCAGAGAGGAGCTGTTATGACCACCACAACCCCATTCTCCATCCCCCCTGCACTGCTCTGGGAGACGGGGGAGGCAGACGAGTCAGAAGCTGCAGTAAATTAGTTTTCATAAATTTGAGTCTATTTTGCCCGAAATGGTAACTGGTAAGCAATCGTCCTGTCTTTATCTCGACACACAAGCTTTCTTTCTAGTTCCTGGGGGTTTTGTTCTATTTTCTCCCTCATCCTGTTGGGGTTGGTGGGGGGCGAGCGCTGGGTGGGAGTTAGTCTGGGAGATCTGAAAGAGCAAAACTACCATCCCCTTCCCCACTTTAGAAAGAAGAGGATTATGACAAAAACACAACCTAAAACAGGGCCGCTTGAAGGCTGCCTCTGAGGAACAAAAAGTCAGGGGCAAATAAACATGGTCTTCACAGGAGATCGAATAAGAAAGACCAAGGGCTGGACCAGTACACACACGTAAAGCAGATTGTCTCTGGATTTGAGCGATCCACGTTGAAGAAAAGGGAGACCCAACCTGGATCTCAAAGGTTCCCTCTGTTTCAGTGTTTCAGACAGCATTGGTTCAGGTCACACAGCATTGAGCACCTTGATCATTTTATCATTTGGCACGGGGCAGGGCTCCGTTCTGTAAGTTATCTGTTTGGGTTTTTTAAAATCGGTCTTCATCGGTTTGCTAAGGCACTTGAAAAAAATAAGTTGAAACTATTAAAAAATGTCAAGCCAGCTGCTTAAGTGAATCCAGCAACTACAACTGTCAGCCTCAGAATAAAAACATGCTAACATGTTAAAACAACAACACAGCCTCAAATGACTCATATTCATAGAATTTTAGAACAGTTTAGGTTGGAAGGGACCTCCAGAGGTCAGCTAGCCCATCCATCTGCTCAAAACATGTCTAATCAGATCAAGGAATGCTTGTCAGCTCCTCATGCATATGCATTAGAGTCTATGTTTTCTAAAGTCTTTTCCACCCTCTAACTTCTAAGTTCATTACCGAGGAGAAGTCAGATACTATCCCTGCTATTTACAAGAGGAAACTGAGGAAATTTGGAAGAAACACAGTTTGTCTCATCAGAGCTGTAAACTAAACACAGGCTCTCCCCACGGTTTTATGTATCATCTCAATATCTGGTTGTTCTGGGTCATCCTTCCAAGATGACTGCTCAACATAAGATGGAGCTCAACATGGGGTGGATGCAATGACACTGGAGATGCTCTCCGGTCCTGCACCTTCTACATGCCTATCATCAGGCCGTGACATGACACCCAATGCAAGGCCTAGCACTCTTTGTGACCAGAGAAGATGACAGAGAAGAAAATCCAGACGTCAGCCTTTCATTTGATCAGAGCATCTCTCTTAGGTGCTGGTAACCACTAAGTGGGGTCCCAGAGCACAAAGGACTGAGACAAGAACTAGTGCTGTGATCACATGCAGCAATTCAATCTCCATCTTCTCCAGAAGAACTCAAGGTCATTAGCTAGTGTTGTCAAGGTTGTTAATGAGCTATTTACTTTCTTTGGTAATATGCCTCCCCACCTCAAAGACAGACTGGCAAAATGAATGGATCAAGAGAGGGAAAACAATGACCCAGTTATTTCACTTTTCTAATAGACAATGTCTTGCAAACCATGAGAGAAACAGAAAGGAGATAGAGAAGAGCAAAGAGCTCACCAAAAATAACCCTGTCTTCACAGAATGACAGTTTTCAGCAAAAACTTTGGCTGCCCTCAGATGAATTTTTGACTACAGAAGAAATAAATTCAAATCCAAACAAACAAACAAAAAAAAAAAAAACCCACAAAACCCCAAACAATTTCCTGCTACTTCAGGCAAAATGGTTCTTGTCCAGCCGTAGGGAATACCAGATAGGAACAAAGCAGTTCTTCTAAATTATAACATATCCTGTATCTGTGTTTCCAGATGGAGGTTAAAGAAGAAAGAATTATTCACAAAAGAGCAAAAAAGCTCGTCAGACTTCTGGAAAAGATGCCGTATAAAGAAAAATGTAGACCAAAGCTCTTGCCTGTATTAAATTATTTCGATGTGGATTATAAAAGTTACTGAGAAGTATGGATTCTTCCCTCTCCAAAAAAAAACCAACCCCAAAATACAGGTCAATACTGAAAGCTGAACACATCTAACAGTGAGGTAAATTGCTCCCTTGGCTGCTTCCCTCGGGACACAGCAGAATCACCATCACCTGAGGTCTACAGCCCGCTGGCTAAAGGATGCGTCCTAACTAAACCAGGAGCTATGGGCTGGATAGAGAAATTCCTGGGTAAAGTTTCAAGGCTTGAATCACTGTAGAAGGGCAGGATACAGACTCACAATGACCCCGTCCAGCCTTGAGATCTACGAACAATGCAATTACTTCTGCTTTCATTTTAGCAGCTGCCATTGTCTTGGATGCAAGTCCCCAGCGCTCCACTGCGTAGACTGGATCTAAGCTGCGCAAGTGAGGATACCAGCTGAGGATACAGCTCACGGGATGGAAATTTACAGAAACGAAACAAATTAACAGCTTCCCAAGCTCAGCAGTATTCATCTGACTCTTCTGCTCTGAGTGCGCCGAGAAACACTTGCACTTTTATGGCTGTAATTATGCAGCCCTGCTCGTTGCTTCACTGCCTAGCCCAAGGTTTATAGAGCAACACGACATTTTTAGTTGTTAATCCTGGCTGTTAGTTACTGCTTTCATTTCATCTTACCACAATCACAACTGACGTTTATATTTACTGCGTGCTTTATGAGGGTTTCGCAGTACTTTTTTAGGCACGGTTTCGATCTGGCAGCATTGCAGGCAAACCATCGTCCTTCTCACTTGGTCGGACCCTTTGACTCAAAGACAGGTTTGGAACCGCAAGTTGGGGAGATCAGCACAGATACCCCATTCCTCAGGCCAACCTTGCTGGGCAAGGGAAGGTAATTCACCCTCTTTCCCAAAGTCCAGTGTCTCTGACACTTCCTTTGGACCTTCTCCTTTCACCTAGCAGTTCCACAAGGTGATCTCCAAGGCACCCAGGACTGCTTCATCATTGCTTTGTAAATGGACACTTATCTTTTAATATCATGTGGTGATTGTACTGCAAACATGCATTACTCTTACATTATCAGCTGCCTCTGATTTATCAGCACGTTTATTGCAGATCCATAACGGGCTCAGATTTATGCTTTCATCTATTTTTATGGCTTAAAGAGACCAGTGCAGGTTTCGTTTTGCTCCGCTCCTGCTCTTCAACTGAGAGGCACTTCTTTCCTGCCTTCCAACCAGAGTTCTCTTCCAACCAAAATTTCCCTTGCTGCACAGGTAGTATACGCCACCGAAAGCAGTGCTTTTCTACACTGAGCAAATACTTTTGCCAAGAGACAAAAAAAAAAAAAAAGGAAAAAAAGGGAAAGAAAAAAGAGTCAAATGAGGAAAAATCCCAGTCACCACCACCCTACAGGCTAATGCGCCTAAGATCAGATTTGGGAGCCACCTTAATTAACCACATCCGTAACAGTATTAATACCTCTAATTCAGCAGCTATTTTTTCACACATAAACCCCTACCCCTCTAAACTTGGCAAGAGAAACCCAACATGAAGCCAGGGAGGGTTTTCACAACACATCTTCGTCCATCGTCTCACATAGCTCCTCAGTGTGAATTGCATCGGGAACCTCTGCTTGTTCCCATTTCCCCCCAGTCTCATCTGAAACCTCATTTCAGCTGGGAATGGAAAAGAGAGCATAAAGCAACGGAGACACAAGCCCCTTCCTGGATGTTCCTGGATGAAGCCAAGAGCTGCCAGGAAAGGAATGTCTTAGTGCTGCATCTAACAAGACTGTACAATATCAATGCCGGGAGAGACTGCAAAGTTATCCATCTCACACCGCTAGAGCACAACTGACTGCCCTTGGTAAGCTTAGGTTATGGTTAATAGACTCCTCTTTATTAAAGTATTGGAAATTTGTCTTCATTGCACTTCCAAAATGGAGAACGCCTTGATCGGAGTTTCTCCTCTGGCTTTAAACACTTCAGCATCTATTTCCAAGCACAGTTTGCTTCTCTTTCCCTAGTGATTTCTCACTTGAGAAACACTAAATGCCTCCCCATGCTGCTCCCTCCATCAGCTGAATCTTTTTTATATGAGCATCCATCATTTCTCCCGTTTGCTAGATGGGTTCAAAGTCAAAAGGCTCACTGCCTGCCTGACAACGGAAGGCACTTGGGTTTTTTGAGAAGAAGCACCAGGGCAGCCGCACTGGGGCCCCATTTCAGCCCCGGATCCTGCTTGTCCTGGGTGCTGCCCACACGGTCCCCTTGCCCCGTTGGGCAGCGACTCTGAACATCACCACCGAGCTCCCCACGTACGTGCGGATTTTTGTGCACCCGTGGCTGCTGAACATGGAGAGGAGACGGCAGCGTGTTGGGCCCATTCCTGGGCACCAGCAGGAGATGTCCTGATCTTTGCTGGGCAATGCCAGATCACAAAGACTGCTTTTAGCATAGAAAGCACCTCCAAATTCAATACCATTGGGCACGGCTGTGCTCCAGGACCCGTGAGCATTGCAATGAAATTAAGTTTACTCTTGCACAAGAAGGCTCACCACCGCTGCAGGCTCAGCAGTAATACCCGGCCCTGAAAGGGAGTTTGGAAAATGCATTTACGCAGGGTCCCAGATGGGCCACGAGCCTCACCTCTGCGACGTCCCTGCTCTAGCAAAACTGACGTATTCCAAACCCACAAACCCTCCTGGCCCCTGCAAGGGACTGCCAGACCATTGCCACATCTACCAGCTGGTTCATACCGTTCCCTACCACTCAAACTGATACCATTAACCCCCAGCTGGACACTATGGGCCACAGCAATCAGGACAACCCTTCCGATTCAGCTGACAGTGGTCCACCAGGCCATACACAACACCATGGCCACAGGTCTCTTGCCTGGTCTCCATTAGCTAGCAGCTGGCCCACTTTCCTGGAGCATGGGGTATTTATGAGTCTGAGAAGGGAAGACTTCAGTGGCCTATCATTTTACACATCTGGGGCTTCGTAAAATTCTAGGCTGAAGGCTGATTGCCTCCAATCACCCTAGACATCTATTATTGGTCCATAAAAACACACAGTGCACCGCCCCGGAGTTGCTAATAGCAGCTCAATTATGAAGGAATTTGCACTGGAAGCAGAGAATCAGTCTCATTCTTGTGCGTGCCTCCACCCCAAAATTAAAGCACTTACTCGTGGCGCCCAGAATACATTTCCAGAGGCAGTCTATTCATTGGCATCTTACGGAAAGATTAAGAAGCTGCCTCTTTTGGGTCTTTCACTTGAACAAAGCATTCCCTCACTCTTGCTTAAAGCAAGCTGCGATGTGGGGAGCTGTCGCTTGAAATAGGACAGGTTCTAAGTACAAGAGACGAGGTAGGGTGTTTTGTCCACCCTCTGAGTCCCAGCTGCAATGCGCCGGGTGGAGGAAGCACATAACCAACCTGACAATAATCTCTGCAGCCGCCACCCTGAGACACAACCAATTGCACCCCATTGGGCTTCTGCTCTTCACCACCACTGCTGGCACCGGTGACAGACAGAAGTGTGAGGAGCAGGCAGCAGGCAACCACAAAGGAAAGGAAAACTAGCCAGAAATACCAATGTGGCAAGGAAGGAGAAAACAGTGACAACGAAGAGCACAACAAAGAAGTTTCTCCTGGGAGCACAGCAATGCAATACACTTTTTAGGTGGACATCCGTAAGGCACATTGACCAGGTCCCTCTCTGAGGTCTCTCTCCACCAGAACAACAATAAGAGATAGGCAGGACATTATTTTCATACTCTTCCCTCCACCAAAAAAAAATTAGAGTTTATAACAAACCAAAAGTATTCTTAGGGAAAGAGGCTGTTTTGATAACACAACTGCCATGTGCTATACCCACTCCTCCCCTTCCATCCTTTGCTTTCCGGTTTGGGATTGTTTCGAAATCAAAATGGATTAAGCTTCCTTTTTTAATCAAAGGGCGGGGGGGGGAGGAATCAATGGCCAATTCCATAGCTAATTGATTTGGGGTGATTCAGACAACAGCTGCAAAAATCCTCCACATTTCATACACAGAAATACAGATACTTCGGGTATTTTCAGAAAACCTTTTCTCACCTTGTTTTATTTCCTACTTCTAAATAGAGGTTAGATCAGTTAAAATCAATAACACAGAACAAATATGAAGCGTTATCACCTTTCTTCAGCTGGCCTGAGCGATCCCTTGCCCTATTTCAAGGTGACAGGGAGTCCCCAAATAGCCCAGAGGGGGAGTGAAGATTGCTTCACCTTCTGAAGGGCTCACGCGTATACCTAACAGTGTGTATAACAAACTGTTGGATTTTATAGATGTTTGCATGCCGTACTGCGGCAGACACACAGAAGCTGTGCTTTCACAGGTGAGGATGCTGAAGCATGCAAAAACGCGTTTTCTTTCAACTATCTTTCCCTGCTGCACAAAACTCAGAGCAGAGTCATGGCACCCATGCAGGGCTTAATAGCTTCAAACAAAGCAGCTCCGGTGGCGGTCCCTTGCAGTGTCAATTCATTTACGGCGTGACGACACAGGTTCTGGGAGGTATGCGCTCCGCAGCCCAGGAAACGTAACCCGTCTCTCAACACCCCTGCGTTCCCGCTCCCCTCTGGCCCTCGAGCACGTGCACCCTCACGTCTGTTCGCCTGTACAAGCTGCCACCAGGCTGTTCAGCCCCCTCTCCTGCTCCAGAAATCCTTAGCACAGTTCTTCCTTATTGCTGTTTTGGGGTCAGGGGAGAAAATTTTTGCCTGCCCCCCCCCCCCCCCCCCCTTATTTTTTCTTTTCTTATGCTTTGGTGTGTGTTTGTTTCAGTGTGTTTTGCTCACTGCTCAATCGAGCCCAGAGAAGCATCGTGACAAGCCATGGCAGAACTGGAAAAGAATTGCCCGTTGCACACGAATGCTCTCGGCAGCCTGTATTTTACAGTGGCTGCGATCCTCGACAGGCACAATTAAATCCTGGGGAAGCATAAGGCTTCCCTGGCTTCATGAGAAACTGGGAAATACTGAGTTTACTACCACAGGTTAATAGGAAGCTGGATTCTGATGAGACTACAGCCTTCCCTGAAACAAAAACAGGGGATGATACAATACAACCCCATTTACGGAAACCAGATAACACCCAAGTCAAGTCAGAAGTCACGAAACGGAGACACTGCTGACAAGGGTAATACCCAGCACTGCTGTTAGTGTGCAGCAACTTGATGCTTTTGGAGCCCAGAAAAGCAAAGGGCCTGGGACATGGCCGTTTCCCAGAGCTCCCTTGAAGTCAGGCTGTTCCTCAGAACCTGTCAGCTACAGGAGCTACCAGAGGCTTTCCATTTTCAATCCTGCAGTCTGCCTTTCTCTCCCAGATCTTCAACCCCTCACCAAAACTCCCACAGCGGTGTTGTCCAGAGCCCCTGGGGCAAAATTTTCCACCTGATTTTTCTATCCTGTTGTTCCCATGGTTTTGCATGCTCCAATGTTATGAAGGGTTCCTCCTTACAAGCAATTGCCACTGGTGTGAGAATTACTCCCTCTGCCCCCCCTTTTTATTTGCCCCTTGTTTTGTTGCTTTTAGCTTACATTACATTAACACAAAAAATAAATCTTCGTCAGTAATAGTCATTTAAATCAGAGAGTCACAGAATGGTTTGAGTTGGAAGGGACCTTAAAGACCACCTAGTTCCAACCCCCCTGCCCTGGGCAGGGACACCTCCCACTAGACCAGGCTGCTCAAAGCCCCATCCAGCCTGGCCTTGAACACCTCCAGGGATGGGGCAGCCACAGCTTCCCTGGGCAACCTCTTCCAGTGCCTCAGCACCCTCAGACTAAAAAATTTCTTCCTAAAATCCAATCTAAATCTACCCTCTTTCAGTTTAAAGCTGTTACCCCTCATCCTATTGCTCCACTCCCTGATGAAGAGTGTCCCCCCATCTTTCCTGTTGGCCCCTAAAGGTCAGTACCTATAGGTCCTAGAAGGCTGCTATAACTCTGTCAGCCTGTCATCACAGAAGAGGTGCTCCAACCCTTTGATCACCTTCATGGCCCTCCTCTGGACTTGCTCCAACAGGTCCGTGTCCTTCTTCTGTTGGGGGCTCCAGAGCGGGACGCAGGACTGCAGGTGGGGTCTCACAAGAGCAGAGTAGAGGGGGAGAATCGCCTCCCTTGACCTGCTGGCCACGCTTCTTTCGATGCGGCACAGGATACGGCTGGCTTTCTCTGCTGCAAAAATATCAAATGTTTATGTTGCCAGCTTTTCCTGCAGGGTCACCCACACTTGCCCCTGTCTCCTGCCGCACGCTATGGCTAACGGGGAGTCAGCACCGGGATGAGAGTGGGATGAGACTTGGGGGCTGCAGTCCATAGCTTGGCTGTCATTGCTAAAAGCTGACAACACTCAGTTTAGCACTTGGCCAGCAGGTAAGTGTCAGCGTCCATTGACTTTCACGGGCTAATTCCCTGCCACAAGCCAACGCAAGAATTAAAATTCAGCAGCGGATCTGAGCTTTGCCTTTCCTTTTTCACCATGTGAATAGCCTTTCAATAGCCTGTGAAAGGAGAGGCTGAGAAAGCCTCACTGCGATCTGAGGGGCAGCACGGAGGCAGCAAGAGGAAATCAGAGACAACAAACAACAAAGAAAAAGCCAGTAATGACCAAGGAGCGCAGGGGTTGGAAAGGAACTGCTGGTTTGCTGAGGGAACGGGGGTTGTTTAGCCTGGAGAAAAGGAGGCTGAGGGGAGACCTTATCGCTCCCTACAACGACCTGAAAGGAGGGTGTAGAGAGGTGGTGGTTGGTCTCTTCTCCCGAGTAACAGGCGATAGGACAAGAGGAAATGGCCTCAAGTTGCGCCAGGAGAGGTTTAGACTGGGTGTTAGGAAAAATTTTTACACTGAAAGGGTTATCGAGCATTGGAACAGGCTGCCCAGGGAAGTCATTGAGTCACCATCCCTGGCGGTATTTAAAAGACATTTAGATGTAGTGCTGAGCGACACGGTTTAGTGGTAACTTGCCATCGCTATGTTAACGGTTGGACACAATGATCTTAAAGGTCTCTTCCAACCAAAACGATTCTATGGTCCTGGGTACCAACTTGACTGACATCCAGGCCACGCTGTGTCAAGCCCAGAGAGGTGAAAGTCAATGAGCAAAGGGAGGCTGAAAGCCAGTTTAGCCAACAGATACAGAACATTGATCCCCAGTTCACCCCAGGCCTAAGAAAGCACCCTGCTTTGCTGAGACCACGGCTGCCTGGAGCACCTCTATGAGGAAGCGAGCCCTCATCTCAAAATGTCTGCTAACAGGGAGGAGGATCAAAAGGCCATACAGACAGCAGGGAACAACACTAATAGGGAGGAGGATGGTTCAAATCCTCCTCGGCCATCAGCGGATGCAAAGCACTGCAGGATTATTGGTGAAATACAGCAGCCGGGAAAGGGCAGGAGGGCCCATCAGGCAAAAGGGAAACACCGCTGGGTTGGGCAGAGGGCTGGAGTTGTGCCTGGCCCCATCTGATGGGACACACTGCTTGGAGAGGATGAAGGCCTTCCATCTTCTGCACCTTCTCCTCCCTCCCCTACCTGCAAAACCTTGCCCCAGGCAATGGCTGATTAAACACCGCATACTGCATTATTTAAGACACTGTTGCCGTGATACAAACCTAACTTCTTTCAGAGGCAACACTTGACAAAAACAAGCATACAGAGATACTTAGAGCTCCTGGAGAAGGAATTTAAATTGGCCAGAAAGAGCCTCTGAAAAATAAAAATCAATGACAAAATCCATTTTGAAAAGCAACCCCATGGAGAACTCTGTTTTTACTCACACGATCCTCTCCATTGGCCTAAAATACACCCAAATATATTTTTTGTTATTGATAACAAAAGCTAACTCAAAAAAGCCCATTTGCTTATGATTTTCTGGGTTTTCTGTAACTACCTAGAAATGAGGGAGGATACCCAAAAAAGGGACATACACCAATTTTATTTTTTTTTTTTTTTTACTATGTCCACTTCATAATGCCAGTATTTTGGGAAAAAAAAAACAAACTTCAAGGTGAACCGACTAAATAAACTGCAAAGATTGCTGCAGGAATTATGATCCAAAACCCTTGGGGTAATTGCCAGGCGTGAAGGATGAATTCTTCCCTGATGTTAGGACAGGTCTGTTTGTTTCTGTGTGACCCACAGTCAAAGGGCAAAGGAAAGCTTATAAGGGCCAGGGTCTGCGCAGGACAGGATGAAGACGGGAAGCTGATATGGAGAAAAGGAGGGTAAGAGGGAAGGTGGTCTCCCATTTTTGTTGTGGGTATATTCTGAAAATCAAGCTGTCTAAAGGTTTACTGCCCACCAGAAACAGCATGAGTAGCTTAAACTTCAGTTCTGCTTTCCTGCCATTTCCCCGTTACTAGTGGGCTAGCAGTCTCGCTGGAGGGGTAATCCCAGGAGACCAGCTCCTCAGGAACGGGGAATGCCAGCTGCACTTTTCCTCACCAGAAGTTAAGAAAATACATCAGACTATTTCTTTAAATCATAAGCTTTCCTTGGGTCACGACTGTCCCATCCTGAGCCTGCACAGCACTTATCACCCAGCTGCTAATTGCTAGTTTTGATTTGGGTCCAATAGAGACAGTTTGGAGGAAAAAAAAAAAAAGCATTGAGAAGACAGTCACATTAAATTAGTTAGGTCAGCCTCTGAGAAGGGGCTGTAGCACGCTCTGCACGGGTAATCGTGCTTCCCTCTCTCTTCTCCCTTTAACAGTTTTATTTTGTGGAGCTACAAGCCTTTTTTTCTCCCGCTGAGTGCTGGGTTAACAAATGCAGGAGGCATATATTAACAGTATTCTTTGGAGACCACCTACAGCACTGGGATGAACAATGGGCTTCGAACCGTTACTAATTTATAGCCCAGAAATATGGTGTATGAATATTTTTTAAATGTAAAACCATTAGTCACACTTAATAGTTTATTTGAACTAAAACCGTATTATTATCCCCTCATTATTTTACCTGGTATATTTTAGACCACTTATCTCAGGGGTTGCCATAGCTACCTGCTGAGTGCCTTTGACTGGAGTGTTTGCAGTAATCAAAATTAAAGACTTCTTACAAAAAGAAGTACGCTCTGACTAAAGAGGAACCTGGGCAAGGTTGCCCATAACGGCATTCTTTCACTCAGTGCTGCAGCTGTTGGGTGAGCGGTAGCTTGGTCCCCTCATTAGTCTCTGAAGAAGTATCCCTAAGGTACCGTCCTTAGGCACTGCCATAAAAATCACATGAAAATGAAAGTTCGGAAGGGCCTCTGGAAGTCTCTGGTCCAACCTCCAGCTCAAAGTGCGTCCAGCCAGGATCATGGCCTTGTCCAGACAGGTGTTGGAGATCTCCAAGGACAGAGAGGGTGCAAAGAAGATAGAGCCAGGCTCTTCTCAATGATGCCCAATGACAGGAAAAGAGGCAATGGGCACAAACTGAAACACAGAAGGTTATGACCGAACATCAGTAAACACTTTTTCACTATGAGGGTGACCAAGCCCTGGCACAGTTTGCCCTGAGAGGTTGTGGAGTCTCCATCCTTGGGGATATTCAAAAGCCACCTGGATGTGGTCCTATGCAACCAGCTCTAGGTGACCCTACTTAAGCAAGGGAGTTGGACCAGATGGCTCCAGAGGTCCCTTCCAACCTCAAGCACTCTAAAATTCTGTGAGACTTCTAGAAACCCAAGAAGTCTATGTGAAGCTCTGCTCTGCTTTCTGAACTGACACAAAAAACACAGACATCTGATTTCCAGGAACACCTGCAAAGCAGCCTACACTCTCCAAACCACATTCAGCCTCTCCCCGCGCCACCCACCACATATGCAAGGACACAGTGCAGGCCAGTTCCCAGCAAGACCCTCTCCAAACATCATATTCCTGTCCCCTAACGCTAGAACTGAGCATCTGGGAACCTTTGTCTCTGCAGGAGCCGAGCGAGGTAACTACACCAGCAGAGGTGGTGGCCTCACCAACAAGGATGCAGTCCCACATCTCCTAGTAAGGCTGGTAGGACAGACCCGGTGAGACCTTCAGCTTAAAAGCCAAATCCAACCAAAGGCATGGGGAGTCCCCACTGAGCTTCTTAGCAGCACCTGCTCCAACAGCTCTCTTCAAAGCCGAATGCCTGCACCTTACCTAAGATGACCCTGAACCAGGTAGCCGAACCCCGAGGAAGAGGGGGATGGACTCAAGCCCTGCCACTGCCCTCTGACACAGGGTAGGTCCCGGCCCTCCTCTCTCCTTCCGTTTCCTCATCTGGCTAGCAGAGTGGACACCTCCCTGAGCCCTGATCAGTCAGCAAGCACTTGTGGGCATAGTGGGCAACTGCTTTTTTAGGCAGGGATTCCTGATGGTGTCCTGCCGTCTGCCAGCTGAAACCAGCACCCTTCTTCAGGTTTGGAGCAGAGGGTCAGAAGTTCAACCCCCATCACTTGATGTCTTCCCCTGTCCCTTGGAGCGCTGGCTCTAGGACAGCCCAGCCCAGGGGAAGTGCACCACTCGCTTTGCTGAAGTGCCATCCCCTCTTCCTGCTCCCTTTGCTTCAGCCACCCCTGCCCAGAGCATTCCCCGTGCAACGTGAGCTGGGAAGTGCTGGAGCCCAGTATCACAGGTCAGGGACCTGGAGATAGCAACAACCAACCTCAAGTCCCCCAAGGCAGTAAGAAGTGAGGTGCCTCAGCTCTTCAATCCATCCCATAGCAGCGTTTCAGGATACCCCAGCATTTCACTCATGCAAAGAAGCGAGAGGAAGAAACTTAACACTTTTGGAAAGAAACCAGTCTTAATCAGAGCTAGCAGGCACTACTGGAATCATCCAAAGCAATTAGACAATCAAAGTGAAGGTCACTAGAAGTACACACTAAGCAGACATCCTGACAGAGCATTTAAATACAGAAGAGCTGGATACGGCAATTAAAACACTTTGCACAAACACAGCTCTGTTGGATTAGGGACTGGCTTCTCTAAACCCTACAGGAACGAATCAACAAGGCAACAGGATTCACACTGGTCGTACGCAGAAGACAGACTCCTTCCCTGCTGTGGCTAACAGCAGGTCTAGGATTTAGTGGATTTGAATGCCAGCAGCTTCTCCCTCCTTTACACACCCGGTTCCTGCACTGCTGGAACATCGTTTCCTTAGACAGAGTCATACGAGAAACCTGCCAGAGCGAAAGGCATTTGTCCCTTCACAGTTAACCAGTCCTATTCTACCACGCGGAAGAGCAGGGTGGCCTTTCAAAAAAAGGGAAGATCGGGGCGTGGGACGCCAATGTTAAAGAGACGCTTTATCTCAAGTTTCACAGCAGACACCACTCCCCTGTTTGACCAGAGCACTTTTTCCCTTTTGGCTGGGGGGAAGTGGCTTTGCCCCCCCCACCCCCCGGTTTATCAGGAGTGGGTAAGTTCCCAGAATAACATGTAGGAAGACATGGAGAAGGAAAACTCTGTAAAATCACAGTCACTCTCTTCTGGAGGTGCCCTAACTTGGGATTGCCGACCCTGGATCCAGGCATCCGAGTAGCAAAAGAAACCACCATCTACAAATTCTCTTCATCCTGCCCTGCAAAGATGTGACTAAACACCCAATCACTGTGACAAAGGGCAGTGAAAGGACACCCCAGCTCCTGATTTTGTTCAGCCACCCTGCTTGGAGCTGTGATATACTCCATGGAGACAACAAAGCTCCCAAGAACAGGCAGACTTGACAAAGAGGAAATAATGTCAACACTTTTATAATTTTCCTTTGCAACATGGTTGCTTTGCACTATAAAAGTCCAGTTTTCACCATCATAGGTTATCAGAGGAAACACCAGTCAGGCACCAGGATGCTGTTGTGCTAAACACCACACGCATGCACCCCGAAACAAGACACATGGCTTGCTATGATTCCCCTTGGACAAACACAACTGATATCCTCAGGAATACTTCCACCGACAGTGCCTGGATCCATTCACCCAGCAAGATGTGGGGCTGGATTCCGCCCTTTCCCGTCCAAACCAGCTTGCACTTGTCAGAACCGACGTGCTCCCAAAGCACCTCTGAAATTCTCCCGCGGAAGCTGCAGAGCGCTGCTGTTTCCCCCTCTCAACTTGAAACCTCTCCGCACATCCTCGCTTGCGTCAAGGAAGCCGGGAGCAGATTCTCAGCTGGCAGATTCTCATTGCAAGAAACAAAATCTTCATTGCCGTCTGTCTCCTTTCCATCCCACAGGATTTAGAGCAGTCAGTGACACAGGGTTCAGATTGGGTATATATGTGAAGCCATGCCTGCTACCTGCGCCTATAGCACTGTCTGGGCAGCTGGCGCTCTGGCACGGGAAAGAGAAGACAATCCGTGTTTCTCCCCAGGAACTTCAAGGTGCATCTTAAATGGAGACCGAGCAAGAACCCAGGGGTCTTGGCTGGCCCCTCCAGAGGGAGCCTGTCTGCCAGCGGTCAGGACATCCAGTCCCAGTTAATGGTGTACATCGAGAAACTGTTAATCTCAGAGGCTGAAGAGTTCAGGCAAAGCTCCTGCTCACCAGTGTGACCCATTCAAGGAACCCCTCCTTGTTGCTGGAAGTCCCGCTTGTTCGTAGGTGCTAGGTGACCTATTGATTTTAGCACATCTGAATGTATCAGAGAGCCCACACTCCTGGAGAAGTGTCAGAACCCTTTTGTATGCCCACCACGCACCAGGCAGCACAGTGAAGGGAAGCCTGCATGGAGAGCTAACGTTGATAGGCGACCCTGCATGGCGTTCACCTCGGGGAGCCCTGGCCAGTACCGAGGAGAAAGCAGCCTCCGGAAACATACCCTTACCCAGAGCAGGAGACATTAAAAGTTTCCTTAATTTTACCAGATAAAACGCTTCACGCAAACCATGACAAAGCAGCCAGCTGGCAATGTGGGCAAGCAGGGGATTGTGACTCCCTTGGGGGAGAGCAGTCCCAGCTTGGAATACTCGACAGGTCCCTTGGCAGAGAACCGGACCCAGGACTACACAGCGCTGCCTCTCTCTGCCTTGTTCTGGAAGGAGCCACTTGTTCTTTACCTCCATTCAGCCTTTTGGAAATTTAAAAAAAAAAAAAACAAAAACAAAAAAAACCAAACCACAAAACAAAACCCAACACCTCTGCAGATTGTGTAGTTATGGGGCCTGACACATTAATAAGGCAGAAAAACATTTTCTGCTCTAAAAAGCCGGAGCACATTTGTCTCCCGCCCACGTTAACAACCATTGTACCAGAAACAAACTATCTCCTGAAAGTCCTCTCCTCTGTGTGGAGTTTAGCAGCCCCAGCCACCTCTCCAGACTTGCAATCCCCAGCCGGCCTGGTCTCTAGACTGCCTGAAATTCCACTTTCCTCAGGCTTCTTAGATTACTTGCTTTAAAATTAATCTGAAGAGCACTACTGTGAATTACTCCTTGAAATGAGCTTTTTTGGAAAGTTAAATGTCAGCCTTTCCCAGTGCCCACTTCAGCACAGACTTTAAAAAGAGTTATCGCCTCCCCATACCAACGTAAAAAGCTAATAATCCTCATTCGGTTAACCCCTGCCATGTTGCCAAAGAGCCTGTTTGAGGGATTGTCCCAGTGAGGAAACCCTGGCACGTTCCCCAGGTCCTGTAGAGATCTATGTCCAAGGTACAGCTTGGTCCCAACAGCCGGGCGGAGGTTGTCACCCTGGCTGCCACACAAGTGCAAGCCAAGCGTGCAGCCCAAGCAGGAGTTCCAGCACCCTCCCGTGTCCCCTTGGTCCGGGTGACCGAGGCAGAAGCAGCCAAAGGCCCAACCCTGCACATGTCCAGATTTACTAAAAGAACCCACTGACCTGGTTCTTTATTTCACAGCCTGTTTGCAAGAAGCTCGTATACCCTTTGCACAGAGCAGAAGAGGACTCATTCATGAGTCTTTCTGCTCCCTGGTTGGTCAAAGAGCCCAGGGCCAGACGCTCATTAATTTGTCCTCTGCAGAGTCACGTCTAGACTTGCAAACCAGCTGTGCTTTGCCTGCGACACACCAACTTCAACAATCTTGCTGGAAAGCTCAACCCATTTGGCTCACTCATGCCCCTTGAAGCAAAGGAACTTGCGCTTCTACCTTCTGACAGATCCCATTGACTAGGTGACCGACAGGAACTCCTGCCGAGCCTCCCAACGTGCGCGGTGGCGCTGTCGAAACCATCCTGCTCTGTAACGTAACAGCAACCCCGTGCTCAGCAAAGGAAACTGGGGTGCAGACTGCTACAGGGCATTTCAACAACGAAAGCAAGGCAGGGAAACCACAGCCAGCTGCTCCCTGTCTGGCATCCCTGAACCTCCCAGACCCACCTCTGCTTGCTTGTGCCAAATCGTGCACGGCTGCGCAACACAAACAGCCAGTGAACCATCAGCACGGAGCTGCCTGCTCTTTGCAAACAGCATCAACACACATGCAGCCAGTAAGACTTCAAACGGTGCCTGAAAATCCAGCCCAGGACGTAGCAGTGCTAGGGATGCCTTCTCATCCTACTTCTTCGTGAAAGCAAGGCACTGTCCCAAGCACAAGACCGATCTAGAAAGGTTTCTCTTCTCATCGTGCTCCAAAGCGTATTTCTTTGCTCGCTCACTGCGAAGAGCACAGCCCACTTGCTTCACATAATGGGATTATATGGAAAGACTGACACGTCGCAGGAGATGGATTTTCGGCACGTGCTCAGAGACGCAATTTGTCCTGTCGTAATCAGGAGCTGCTCTACCACATCTCTCAGCCCCGCCACTGAAATGCTGTTGTGCACCGTGCAAAATCCAATTAGCCACAGCAGAAAGTGAACTGCAACAGGCGCTGAAAGGGCTTCATCCTGATGAAGGGGGATGAGCAAAGGAGACTTGAGAACTCATTTGCCGGTGGAAAGGTGCCTAATTAGTGTGCAGTACCAACGCAGGGAAGGGAGGCCGGACTGCATTTTCTAGCCTTGTGTACCAGGACTGCATGATAATCCCGATGGCTCATCCAGCTGCTGGCCAAAACCCGCTCCATGCAGGAGCTGGTGGGTCAGTACTTCTGCTCGCCACGCTTAATGGCTGTGGGGCATAAGGATATTACTTGAGGGGTAGAAAACATCCCATTGCTATCCCATGCTTTTACCTCCCTAGACTATTGGAGCCACTGCTGAGGGAGCAGGAAAGCAACATTTTGAGAGCACTGCTGTCACTGTGGGATGGTAGGAAGAGCGTATTTCCACAGCTCCCACCAACTTCTGAGCCCTGCCCTGTCCACCTCAGCTGGACTTGCCCAAATTACTAGAAAAAAGTAATTCATTCATCTTCTCCACCATGGAGAAATGCACTTCCAGCCGCCAGTTCAGCTGGTACCAGCCGGACCCTGAACCACTGCAGGGGATTTCCATCTGTAAGGGCAAAGCTTGGGGCTGCATGCAGGAGATTCAGCTTTTGTCACTTTTGTCCCAGGCCTGGGTCTCACCAGCAGAAACAAGCATCTTCTAACTCACTCTCCGTCACGGGTGTCAGGAGCTACCAGTGTCCAAAAGGAAAAGAAAGGACACTGAAAGAAAGGGCATCAGGAAGATTAGGGAAGTTTTCCTTCCAGCACAACCTCAGTGAGTGAATCAAAGAGGCAGTGAGGAAAAGACCCCAGGAGCCTTGAGCTGAATTTTTCAGCCTCCACATCCTAGAGAAATTGTTCATGACCACAGCGCAGGCTCAGAGGACAACCCCAGGCCACTGAAGTGGCTACAGAACTGATTGCTATCACTGAGAGTGCGAGGCTGGGTCAAAAGTATGGTCAAAAACTTCAGAACAGAAAAAAAACCCAACACTGCAGCTTAAGTATTGATGGCCTTGCTTTTCCTCAAGTTGTCTTCCCCCTTCAGCCCAAGAGAGATTTGGAGATTACATTTTGTTAGGGCAGGAAGGTTGATCTATTCTGGTCAAGCCTGGGACCCACGACACCTGGGTGGGGGGGGTGTTTGATCCTGCTGCTGAGAAGATGAACTCAGATGCTCACGGGTGCTCGGAGGCTAGCCCTTGCTAACAGAGGGATCTCCAAAAGAAACCAACAAGGCTGGTCCCTTTTGGCTTGCCCCAAGAGAGCTTTGGATGGAAATCTCCAAGAAGGGTCTTAATCCCTACAACACATAAGGAAAACAACAACAGCAAAACCCAGTCTGAGTTTTCACCTGAATATAAGGGAAAGGAGGTAACGCTCAGGCCCTAAAGCAATAGTCATTCAGCGGTCCATGCACACGACAAGAGTATTTCATGAAGATAAATGAAACGAGCCAGTGAGAAAAACTATAAATTTGTTCCTCTCAAAAATATATACCTTGGATTCCCAAAGAAAAGTTCTCTTCACAGTTCAGAAATCACCCAGGCTAGCCTCAGGCACTGAGAGCATAAATCAAGATTTCTCCACTTCCAGGGCTTACACTCTTGAAACAGTTGGATCTAATGGCTAATCCCTAAAGCAACCTTATGTATTTCTCTTAGGACACATCATCACAAGTACTGAAAAAAATCACTTCGGAGTGAAACAGAGAGCAACTGAAATAAGCAAAAACTGAGTTTGGTAAACTGCCAAGTGACATTACCATTACACCGATCTAGAGAACATTAGTTTCCAGCAGTACCACCACTGTAACCTCATCTTCAGCTGTTAGTTTTGTTCCACTTCTTGGCTCCCAAGGACAGACACACATCAAAGTAACTCGCAAAAACAGCGACGGAGGAAGAAATACTGAGCTACAAATAGATGGTAAACAAGCACATTTTTCTGGGGTGCTTTCCCAGGAGCTAAGGGTGTTCAGGCTTGGGATCTGACCCCAGCAAGCCCATGATCTGCAGTCCACATACCATGCAGTTGAGTTTCAGCCTTGCTTATCCATTCCCACACTTTCGAAACTGCCCCTTGCGCTACACTGGCCACCAATCTCTCCTTAGCCCTTGTACCTTACACAGACACAACTGTGCGTTTAGGCACCGTGGAAATCAGCCCCTTCTTACCCCCAACACAGCAAGGCAGCCACCCCCTGCACTCCATGGAGGCCCATGGCTTCCAACGCACACCCACCCTGAGCCCCAGCTTTGAGACTGCTGCAAAAGTCTTTTACCCTTGACTTCTAGAGAACGGTGGCCATGAATTGTCCCTGCAGGAATCATGAAGGAACAGATGCAGATGAAGAAGGATGAGTCCAGGCTTTGGCATACGTTTGGTCTCACTCTTAGGTGTCGTAAGGTAGAGATAATAAAGCTGGTCTCCAACTCTGGAAAAGATCAGAGGAGAGGAAGAGTGTGAGCATAGGCTCACAGAAGCATTGGTGGGAAGGACATCTGCCAGGTCTCTAGTCCATTGTCTCTCTCAAAGCAGCACTAGCACCAAAACTAGATTGGATCAGTTGCAGCTTTGCCCAACAGAGTCCTGAAAACCTCCAAGGAAGGAGATCCCACCCCCTTACTCCCAGTCACCTGCCCCCAGGCTGATCCTGAAACCGACGCAACCTCTCACATCTCAACTTGTGGACGCTGTGGACATTTTCACGTTGTCCGGCACTGCCTAAACAATTTAGCCCCATCATCCATGTAACTGCCCTTCAAGTAGCTGGTGGGGAAAATAAGACAGCAATCAGAAACTGATGTATATCAACAATCCTTATTATGAATAAACTATTCTTCACCTGTCACGGGTGAAAGTAGGACAGGGGTTCAGGAGAAAAAAATTAGTCTTTAGTGAGCAATAATTTAAAGTAGCTAATAATTGTGACAGGCAATCCGCATATACACAAAGTATTTTGTATGTATTCAAGCATCAGCTGTTGGAAAACAGTGTTTTGTTTTCCACACAGGAGGAGGAAAAGATAAACCTGCGCAGTCTGTTAAGCGCCTCCATTATAGCATGAAAACAGCACGGCAAGAGAGATTGTTTATTTAAAACAGCTTAACTGTAACATAACACCCAAATCTTTTTAGCTGATAATGGAAATGGCTTGGGCATGAATATCCATTTTAAACATGTTTATGTCACACTTCACAGAAAGGTCAAAATTAATGTTATACCAAAAGAATTTTTCAAAGTACAATTATCTTGACTCTTGGAGCAAAGAACATTCCTATTAGGTTTACCACCTGGGGTTTAAATTTCACATTTTTTATATTTTTTTTTTTTTTAAACTAGATACCTCACAGATTATATTGGGAGCTGCATTAAAGAGATTTTATAGCTTCTAGCTATAAATGCCCACTAGCTGCTTTTCCCCACTAACCCACCAACCCTAATTCTCTGGGCGTTCACAAAATGATGTCTCCAAAGACCATGTGGAAGTTATTTTTTTTGTCTGATTAGTCTGCCAGTCTCATTGCCACATTTCTTTTAGTTTAACTCAAAGACTCACGTCTCTCCTCTTGTAGGCATCTCCCCAGAAACAGTGGGAAGGGAGCAGATTGAAAAACCAGACGAACCAATCTCACGAACGCAACAGCCACACAGAAAAATCGTCATTTTTTCCTACACCCTGGAGCTTGCTGTTTCCCTCCTCATTTTCACAAGCTTCTCAAGACTATTTGTTGACATTCTTACAGCGATCCAATGCTCTCTGTGAGCAGATGGCATCAAGCTCAGAAATCTTACACATGCCATGTTACATTAAGCCCTGGCTGACTCGAAGCTAATCCCAGCGCGATATTATTGACTTTCTTGGAGGAAGCAGTAAACCCATCTTCGGAGTTTTTCAGGCTGTTGTATTAGCAAGAGCAAGCAAACTCATAAGCCAGATTTTTCTTGGATGCTGATCTGTTTACAAAGAGCGTATCTCAACATCTTCCTTCTTCAAAGCATGGTTCAGAGAGAAAACAGTTTGTCTGCTAATTCCAAGCCTGCTTTTCCATCCCGTCCTCTGCCCAAAGAGTACGGTTGTCTTTCTCCGCTCGTTACTGCCAGAAGGACTCTTCCTTGCCTGTCCTCCACCTCTCTCTCCAGACGAGTTGTCTCTTCTTTCCCTCCTCACCCAAACAGACATAAAGATCATTGTGACCCGCTCAGTCCTCAGCTCCCACACCTTCATCCAGCCTAGCCTCTGGGTAGTAGCTTTCACTCATTCGGCCGTCACTGTGCGGAAAAGAATTTCATTGCTCCTTGCTGTCTGTGAAAGATACCCACAGGGACACATCAATATCAGCAAGGTCTACATTTGCAGATGGAAGAGAGCTGTTCTAGTTGGGACCCCACCACGACAGAGATACGTCTAAAACAGGCCAAACAAGTAGTTGAGATACTTCAGCACACCCCAGCCAGGAATGAGCCCGAATATAGCACAGAAACATCTCCTTCTTTATCACAGCTCTGGATGCGACTGCTTCTTAACCCATCAAACGCCATCTCAGATGTTGCACTTGCCTGCATTTTGGCACAGGAGCCATCAGTGTAATGCTCTCAGGAGCTAGGCATAGCGGAAGAAGAAAACTACTCCAGGCCTCTGCCCTACTGCAGTTAGTGCCTTACCAGTAAAGCAGCTACAACCATGCCGTGTTTGACCCGAGGAGGCCTGGCCAAGGTTTTGTGTGCCAGATGAGCGTCTAGGCCTGGGCTTTTATCAGCTGCCTTGAAATGCAAGTAATGAAAAGGTGGTGAAGTTCCACATAGAGGCATCTACGCAGCCAGGAGGAGGTTGGAGGAGAACAAACCTGTGTTTGAGTCTTCCGCCTGCTCCATGATTTCCCTGCTCACAAACTTGGAAAAAGAAAGGCTTTCCATCTCCACCACTTGGAGTTTACATAATACCAAAAAAATCAGTCCCAGCTGCTGTAACAGAAGGTGCAAACAGATGTTCCAGTTTGCACAGAAGAGCACACAGAAGGGAGCCAGAAATTCTGCTGAGGACAGCGTATGTGTGCTCAGCAGTGGTGGTGATGCACCCCAGGGCACAGCCCAACACCAACAACTACTCCTGGCACATCAGAGGCCTCAACACAGGCTGAGCTCCCAAGGAAGGATGCAGCACTACAGCACGTGCCTGGGGCCCCTCAACGAGGCTGAGGCAGGGGAAATTGTCGTCTTGCCTGCAGAAAGTGAGCGTTTGTTGAGGAGCTGCAGGAGGAGGTGGGAAGTCTGCACAGCATCAGAGATTATGAAAGAGGACAGGATCTTCTCAAAGATCCTGCAAGGGCCTGAACACCCAACTGTACAGATGGAGGAGCATTCAGAGTCTGTATTCATTGGGTTGGGAAAAGGAGACTCCCGTGATGGAAAAGGATGGAAGCTGGTGATTTCTGATACCAGGAGGGAGGCTGCTGCTCCACCTGCAGATCAGCAACTACAGAGTAGATTTGATGCCATGGTAGCAGGTGAGGGGCTGGGAGCTCTGTTCAGAGCAGCATTGGAGCCACCTGAGCCCAAATCACATGGCAGCACCAGGAGAAAGTGGTGAGTAATAGCAATAGGAGACTCCCTGCTGTGCAGGATGGAGGCCTCCATCTGCCAGCCTGACGCTACCTAGGGAGATTTGGTAGGATCCAGGACTTTGAGGATATTCGGAAGGCCAGAAAAGGCTCAGAAATCTATTATCCCCTGCTGCTTATCCATGTGGGCGGCGACAAAATTGCCTCTGGAGACCTGGAAAGTATCACGCAATACTACATGGATCTGTGAGTGATGGCCAAGGACATGGGTGCTGAAGTGGCGTTCTCCTCGATCTTGCCTCTAAAAGGGAATGAGGAGAGGGGGGAAAAGCTTGAGGAAGAATGGATTGATACTGCAAATCAACAGCTTGCTGCAAAGCTGGAGATGACAACAGGGATTTGGCTTTTATGATCATGGACCCTATCTGAGGATAAAGGGCTGCTAGAGAGAGGTTGAACCCCCCTAAGTGGAACAAAAGCATCTGTGCCAACAGGTTGGTCAACCTGCTGATGAGAGCTTTAAACTAGGAAGGATCGGGGGAAGGGGGGAATGACAACCTGCAGCTAAGAAAGTGGTGTAGTGGGTTGACCCCAAAGTCTGCAGGGTCATACAGACAAGAAAGACCTTATAATTAACAGTGCAGGGCTGAAGAGGGCTCAGTCCCAGAGTATGCACACAGTGAAGGAAGTTTCTACAGGACAGTATCATGGAGAAAACTCTTACACGTTCTCCCTTGAAATCAGCATGATGGGGTTCTTCTCTGAAGTGCCTGAACACTAATCCATGCAGCGTAAGGAATTAGAAGTCTGTGTGCAGTTACAGGGCTACAATCTCATTGGATCATGGAGAGACGGTGCCTCATGTGGTGCCTCAAGGCTCACGTGCCTGGAGGACCGTGATGGATGGATACAGCTCTTTAGCCTGATCTGGCCAGAACAGCAAGAATGAGGAGATGCCTTTCCATAGAATGTGTTGAGTTGGAAGGTACCTTTAAAGGTTATCTAGTCCAACCCCCCTGCAGTGAGCAGGGACATCTTTAACTAGATCAGGTTGCTCAGAGCCTCATCAGGCCTGGCCTTGAATGTCTCCAGGGATGGGGCTTCCACCACCTCTCTGGGCAACCTGTGCCAGTGCCTCACCACCCTCATTGTAAAGAACTTCTTCCGAATGTCTAATCTAAACCTACCCCGCTCTAGCTTAAAACTATTGCCCCTCATCCTATTGCTACGTGCCCTTGCAAACAGCCCCTCCCCGTCTCTCCTGTAGGCCTCCTTTAAGTACTGGAAGGCTGCTATAACATCTCCCCGGCGTCTTCTCTTCTCCAGGCTGAACAACCCCAACTCTCTCAGCCTGTCTTCGTAGGAGAGGTGCTCCAGCCCTCTGATCATCCTCGTGGCCCTTTTATACAAGAGGAAAGCAGGAATGTATGAAGTTGTGCTTTGGGATGGATGATGAGCCAGCTGAGAGCTAATGGGTCAGGCCCTGAGCGACCTGATCTAGTTGATCCTGTTTTGGGACTTGGACTGGATAGTCTTCAGAGGTGCCTTCTGTGACTCTCTGATCTGTCAGCACATACTCCTGCATATTTGTCTAGGAGAAAGGCCATACACAGAAAATGAGACTTAGCTTCTCCCTACATACAGCATACGTGAGCCTTAACCTCCTTTTCTCCCCTCGTTCATAGGCTTTTTTTCTCTTTGGCTCCTTTCTGCTCAGAAAGGGAGAAAATTAAAGAACATGCCGTACCTGCTGAAAGAGAGGACTCCAGGGGACTCATTAACCATCCAAACCTGGGCATATCACACAGAGTTCTGCAAATGACGAAGGACAGTAGGTGTTCAATTAATTTGATCACAGGCTCAGAGAGTGTTCCCTACACAATACAAAGGTGAGGCCGAACACGTCATTTTAATGACCATGCCATGTGCGAACAATACTGTCTATTAGTTACACAAATCACAAACACGCCTACAATTTTACAGAGAGTTTTCAGAAGTCATTTTTTTGCGGGGTTTTCTGAGAGGTCTCTGTAACTGTATTCTTTACCCACCAGGTGCTACTGTCTGGCTAATGGACCATAAGAGTTATTTAAAGGCTGCTCTTTGTTACTTTGGCCTTGGCTTTTACACGTACAGTATGTACCTATTTCCCATCGCGCACGAAGCGTGTTACAGTAAAGCTAATGCTCCTTGTCAATAACGAAGCAGAGGAGCCAGCTAAGAAATCCTAATTCTCCAGGGACATTCATGTAAAAGTCTTCCACCTAATGGCTTTTGGATAAAATAGACCAAAAAGAACAAAATCACCAACCCCCCAGTTCAGGTCCAGGAGCTTAGCACAGGTGGATATTTTAAGGAAAGGTTTTTAAGATCTGGGGTTCAGTGAAAAACAATGAATGATGCAATACTTGCTGGTTGGAAGGTTTGAACTGCTAGCCCAAGACACACAAAATGGTAGTAATTTCACCTCATGTATATTGTCAGGGAATCTGCTCCTGGAGAAACAAACCAAGATGGACAGATGACCTTTGAATTCACGAGACATGCAAGAAAGGGAAGTTATTCAGAGTTATTTGGCACACAAAGGCCTACAGTAATCACTACACTGAGAGAAGACAGGCTAACGAACGCCTACCTGGTACAGCCATACCATCTGTCTCAACAGGTCCTACCCTAACTGCCAGAAACTGGGAAGAACCTTCAAAGAGAAATGACTGTTTGTGCACCTCGTTTCTTCTAGCCACTTCTGGTCAGAAAGAGAAGGTCCGGTCCACAAGAGCTCCCTTTCCTCAATATCCTTTTTTAACAAGGACAGTCCCACAATACCTGACGAAGGAGAGCAGAGCACATCCAATGAGAGCAACCAGGGACACCAGTGATTACCAGACACATCTGTAGCGATGAGAGAGGTTCAAGGTCAAGCAGGGAAGTCAAGTCAACATGGTGAGGTCAGGATCAGCAAGGTACAGGACCAGGCATAGGCACACCTACAGCACAGCTCAAGGAACGGCCAAGGCAAAGAGCCCGAGCTTAAATATAACCCCTAGACAAAGGAGTGGTCTTTCCTACTCAGCTGTTTTCCCAACGGCATGATCCCTGGTGGCAGCTGCAGCGTATTGGAGCTGCTCTTGAGAACAAGCAGTCACACTCCCAGGAGGAGGTGCAGAGTTTGCAGAGCCCATTTCTGTTTGCTCAGGGCAGCACTAGAAGCAAGAGAGAGTAACGATACAGACGGCATTATGCAGTGCCCAGGTAGGAGATATTCTGCAGAGGTGAGAGTGACCCCAGATCTCCCGAATCCTGATTTTGCCCCTCTACCAGGGCCTCTGCCACAGTACTATCTTAGCCAACTGGTACTGGTTAGAAAGAACAAAATAATGGTTCTTAAGATAAGGAAGTACAGGGAAAAAATTCACCTCACTTTTCTTGTCCCACCCCTTCACAGAGGGTGAAGTTATATGGCTTTGCATAGGGAGAATGGTACTTTGAGAGTACTTTGAAGTTCCTTTTATTATTAATGTATCAAAAAAGAAGTGTGAGAACTTCAAAGAGAGAAGACTGCAGGGCTGAAAGGACTAATTGGAGACAGATGGTCAGACATAGGCTCTTAAAAGCATGAAGACCAGCTAAGAACATCAGTCAGTCATCTGAAAATAGCCTGAAATACTGAAAGAGGGAAATCACATCTTTCACCATCAGTGCCTTGAATCCAGCTGCAGCCTCCAGTTGTAAAACCCAACGCAGCCCAGTAGATACGAATTTGGTCCTAACTGGCAAAGGACCACAGACTTTATGCTGACCTGCCAGTACAGGGTCTCAGCAAGAAACCCATGAAAGAGCCAGCTGCTGTTGTTATTCCCTACTTCACCCCACCATTACCATTTTTAGCTGTATGTTTATATACCCGCCTAAAACGTCTTTCACTTTTCTTTCACAGTTAGCTTTTGGTTCAGATCTGTTCAGAATGACTTTAAAAGGACCAAAAGCTGTCACCTCTCGCCTTCTCTGAGCCAAGTCGCAGGGTGGGGGGAGCAAGGGACGGGGGGAGTCACCTGAAAAAGCAGCCAGCCGTGAAGTAAGCCCCAGATGCCTCCCTCGGTGCATGGCAGCATGGCTGTCTCCAGCATGCCTCACAATAGCCTTTGCACCGAATTTGGGTCTCCTCCAACTTGAAGTTAACTTAAGGGCACTGCTTCAGGCCTCACATTTTTCATTTGCTGTCACATGAGCTCGCCCTCTCCCATGGAGCCAAAAAAATTTCCCACTTAAATAAAGGCAGGCACAGCCTAAGGACATTGTGTGGCTTTTTGGGTCTCAGAAAACGGTTAGACACAACTCTGCACACTGGCTTTTCATTTAGCTATAAATTCTCCATGCTCTTTTGTTCCCCTGCACATAACCTTTCTTATTCTGGGGCCGAGTTAGTAGAAATACTTCAAGAGCATTTGGCACGAGCCCAGGAGCCTTATGTGCGATGTCTGTGTGAAGCATTCAGCCACCGGGACTGCGGTGCTGAGACTTTCAACCCCTGATGCTCTGTGCTTTCCCAGAGAGCCCTAAACCCGCAGCAGGTCACAGTTGTCTCTCGCGGTCTGTACCTCCTCCTCAGCAAAGCTGCACCCTGCTATCCACCACTGCCACCGCAGCCTGATTCGAAAGGTCCACCCAACTTTTACACATCTGCTCACTGGAGAAGGGGTGACAGCAGGCCAGTGTGGACTGACCATCCACCAGCCAAGGGAAGCACTTCCCAAGTGGATTAAGACCCAGCCTCATGGGCAATACAGTGCGTGTGGAGACTGTGATAGCCCCCATCAGTAACCCCATAACCTCCTGGTCCCAGTCACCCTTCTGGTCCCAACCACGAGCACAAGGCTAGCTCTGCATTGAGACAACCACACGGTCTGGGACAGATGATATGGACTCACTCCTCCAGAGGAAGGTCAGATCCGCCCTCTCCGCTCCCAGTCTTGCTGCTGCTCCGCTGTCCTGGTTTGAGGTAAAACAGAACCAACTTTCTGTTCAGTAATTTCACTTCTTAGCTAGGCCTCTTCTAACGCTCCGAAATTAAGAGCATATTGTGTCAAAAATGGTCCGTTCTCAGAGTAATGAGACCAATGTTTACAGTTTGTGCCAGGGAACGGCACGCAGAGAGGCTCTTGCTTACACTTATTGCTATAACAACCAAGGTCAGCTAATTTCGTTATTTGCCCCATTGGAGGGTCGGAAATGGAAAAGCGTAGAGGGGTCCCACCTGCCAGGAGGAGCAGACAGGACAGGGGACCCAAAATTGACCAACAGGGGTATTGCATCCCATCTGCCCCATGCTCAGTATAAAAGCTGAGGGACAAAGGGTCAGCTCTCTCTTCAATGGCTGACACCCGAGGAGGACCCTGTCTGTTCATCTGCCTTTGATCCCAGTCTGTGGGTTCCTGACTCCAGCTCTGGAACCCAGTTCCCACCCGTCGCTGAGTCCAGCCCAGGACTTCCCCAGTGCCTGCCGGTGACATCATCCTGGGAGCTTAATACGGTTTTGTATATACTGTATCTATTTCATTATTTTCCTTTTTATTTTATTATTAATATTTCATTAGTTTAGCTTCTTCTAAACTCGTAAATCTCTTTATCTCTCCACCTCCCCTATGCGTACAACAGATTGGGGGGGAGCATCTGTCGACAGCCACTGGCCAATTTCGCCAAAGCCACAACATCCCTGCAGACAACACCCGTACGGGACTGGGATTGCACAGCCAAGCACAAGGGATCCCAAAATGAAGGATCCCCACAGGCACTCAGTCACTGGACCAGTGGAGGAGAGAGCTGCAAGCGTCCCCACAAGCAGCACAGGACGTCTGAGGCTGCCCACGTCCCCAGCACGATGCCCAGCTACGGGAGAGCAGGCTCCCCCCCAGCACTGCCGCGCAGGCAGCTGCCTGACGCCTCCACAGCAGCCATAACCCCAGAGACGGGAGACCTTCGCGGCTGCAAATGGCACGGATCTTTCATGCTGCGAATGGGACAATCAATCTTGGGCTAACGTGGCTTGTTAAACCAGCAGCCATCGCTGGTGAAGCAGCACAGCTTGCGTCCCGAAAGACTCCCAAGCGAGAATGTAGTTTCCTAGCTGCCACGTTGCGGGGGATGAGCCCAGAGGTCCCAGATAATTAGGCTACTATACAAATCCTAAAACACAGCAGACAAGCCTTACCCCAGCATCCCTGCCTACTCCCAAGGCTTTTTTTCCTCCTCCTTGTATTTCTTTGGCTATGAGCACACGCTATACTCCCTCCTTCCTGCTCCTGTGTTTAGTACAATTTCAGAAGCAGCATCTGTCAAGTTCACAAGTCAAATCCATCCTGGCAGAAATCTATAGCTCTTTGTAGCACATAAGACACACTGGAAAATCCTGTGTATTAGATTACCCCAGTTATCCCATACTACACTGAGCTTAGGGAAGTGATGCTGATCCTTTGGAGCCAGGCGGCCAAAGACCCAAATATGAGAAAGAAATATTACCAGGGAAATATGACCACAGCACAGGCAGGGGATGAAGCCAGAGCAAAAGGTATTCGGACATATAGACAGATCTGCTCTTTCTTGGTAGGGACACTGTGCCTGCCTGCCTGATGCTAATGCCTCTGCCATCCAAGATTTCTCTCCCCCCTCACTCCTCCTTCAGTGTTTTCCTTTTGTTTGAGACTCCGTGCCATCAGACTTCCAATAGCATGAGTTTCTTCGCAAACACACTGCTTGTCATGCTTCTTTTTGAAGCTCCTGTTAAGGATGTGACACAGCTCTGAACTTCTTCTTTTCTTTTGGGGGTGGGGGTTAATCATCAGATTTCAGATCTTTGCTGTTAAAATCCATCAAACAACAAATGAATCTAGGTAATGAGACAAGACTGTCACTTTGTTGGAAATCAATGTCATGGTGTTTTAGAAGCGAAATCCATTTACAATTACATTCCAAGAAAGAATATATCTGGGCCACTTATTTCAGCGTTGGTAATGCAAAACATTACCTTCCCAAGACACGCACCGTCAAACACCAGGTATACAGCACGTGCAGAAGATGAATATGAGCACACCATTTTCCAAACCATTTAGGTTTGGAAAATACAGTGCTAGACTGCCCTCCCCAAGATTTTCGGATGTGGACTTCCTGGGTTTTGTAGCTTACCAGTCAAGCTCAAAATTTTAACTGCAAATGGTCCGTGTTTAGTCTGGTTCCACAGGTCAGCTGGACTTGTTACCTTGTCCCGTAGCTGCAGCAAGTTGCTGACTCCACCTTGGAAATGCCTGTTCTGCAGAAGTCTGCAGTTCTTGCAACAAATCCTCCGTGAAAGCCACTACGGTACCAGGCTGAAATACATTCCCCAAGTGAGGAACTGGATTTTCCAAAGCTGATTCTAACAAGCATCACCTTAGGAGAAGCTGAACGCAGCGGGCTTGAAGACCCAAGGAGTTCCTCCTCACCAGTCTGCTTGCCACTTCACCAATTGGTGAGTGTCTCCACACAGCAAAGCACGTGGTGTCCCAAAGAGGCAGATGCACACAAACCACACACAACGGGGCACACCGACCAAGAGGGACAAAGAAGAGTGCCTTTACTGGCCCCCACCAAACCATCAGCAGTACTCACATGAGCACAAACACGAGCAGCCCCACCTGTTCCTCCCTTCCCCGGTCCCCCAGTCGGGACTGAAGGTCACCAGTGGACACGCACGGTTCCTCACTCTCCTGATCCACAGGCACTCGTGCATCAGCAGAAACCTCCGACCCCAGACACTTACTCCATCCAGACTCCATACCAGGATCACGAGTCTCACTTTCCCTATGTCCAGCCTTGGGCTTTCACATTCTGCTCTTTACTCACCAATTAGTCGAGCTTGAAGTCTGCCAGTGAAACGTACACATATTCACACGTACTGAGACAGAGAGAGAAAGGAAAAAAACTATGATTCAGGTTTAATATGAGGCCAGGCCAGGCTGAAGTGCAGACACAGGGCTCAGCCAGAAAGGCACACGGATCAGCAGCCTGCTTACACACAGTTGGACCTTTTTATCCCCTCTACTACCCATTCTCCCATGCTCGTTCCCCCCCAGTTTGCTTTGACCCCTCCTTTCCCCATCTCTGACCCTTCCCTTAAACATCCCATAATGTTCTGTACATTCTTACAATCCCCTTTAAGCATCCAATAATAAGCTTTACGCGATCCCGCTCGCCTCCTGAAACGGCCCATCACAGGTTTACTCTTTCCATGAGACCCACGATAATCTTCTTCCCCCTTTTTTTCAGTTACCAGGCTCGTGACTGAGAATTAAGCGCTAGGTTGGCCTTGGTCAAAAACCACATTGGGAATGTTAAAAATGTAACAGTAAGAGTGCCGGGAGAGTGCCTGGGAGCGTTGCCTTGCGCCGTTCCATTTATTAGTCTGCCCACGTGGCCTCTGTGCCTACGGCAGCCTGGGCGTTTCGCCTCTCAGTCGAGCTGGGAGACGGCGCGTGCGGACGGCCACCAGCGAACTTCCCAGCACCGCCGAGGGCAGCAGGCGTGTTCCTGCGTCACTGTAAATCCGTGTAGCCCCACTGAAATCATGGAGCAAGCTCTGGAGCGAACTGATGCGTCTTCAATAACCTCGACAGCATCTGGGCACCAAGCCCTGAGCTGCTCTGTGGACAGGCTTGCCTTTTCACCGAAACCGCAGGGAAGTAGCACCCCAGGCAGGGACTGACACCCACAGCCACCCACAGCCACCCACCCACCTCGCCTTGTCCCTGCAGAAGGCCAAACAATGTTTTCCTGTGTCAGCAGGCACCACGAGCAGAGTTTCACAATCCCACAGTCAGTGAAAGTCAGCTCGTTATTCCTAGGACACTCCACTTCTTCCCTGCAGCACCATCTTTGGGTCTAGTAGCATGATTTTGGCTGGAGTCCTCCATCCCAGGGGCTGGTGCAAGATGTTGTGCAATCTGGGATTCAAGAGGTGGTTGCAGACAGGCTGAGCAAAGGCAGGAGCGGTGGCTCTCGACCTGCTGGGCACCAGCTGCCTCCGTCACCCAAACAAACACAGTGCGCCAAGCGGAAAAAAGAGCTTCTCTCCTTCCTGCCTTCATTCCCAAAAGCGACAACCATTTCAGGACAACCCCGGCTTCACAGGGAACGTCCGTGGGTCAGCAGGCACACTCCTCCAGCAAAGCTGCCTTGACCTCAGTACAGACCGTGGAGAACGTGAGCCCCGGAGACACGCTTGGGGCAGGCAAACAGCCCAAATGCTGAAGCCAAATCTCAGTCCTGACGATAAACCGCCGTTCATTCGCCAGCAGCCTGCCTTGCTTTTCCAGCCTCCCGGTACAGCCTGCAGTTTTCCCACATCCATCAAATTTAACGGCTTGAAATTCAGCCGCGTCTGACAGGAGGAGATGCTGTGCACATGGATCCCAGGGTCCCAGTTAACGGCATAAATTGTTGCCACCTCTCCGGCTTGCCGAGCAATCACAGTCGGAAAGCTATGAAAGGGACATAACTCTCAGCAGGCGCGCCCTTTGCAGAGCCCGGCGTTTGGGTTGTCCTGGTCTCCTCCTAGCAACGGCAAAACAGTAGTAGATGGCTTAGTTCAAGGCCACGTGAGTTCCCCACTGTTTGCTTTACCTCCCTGCCACCCACTTGTGGTCTGCCTTGGTAGCACAGAGTTCACTCCCATTTCGCTACAGAAGAAATCACAAAGAACTTTTGGAAGTCCACAAGAGGGGTCAGGGTCTTTTCTTCTTTTGGATTTATTGCTGTTGCTGTTGTTGCTTTGCTTGTTTCGTTCTTCTGAGCCAAATATCCACTAAGAGAAGTTCTCGGTATCCTTTGCAGCAGGGTGTGATTTTTGCAAGTCACCTTTAAAGTCTTCGGGGCTGGATGTCTACTCTCCACCCGCCTGCAAACCTACAGCCCGGCTCACCAGATGGCCTGTGAAACGGGCTGCAAAAAACCACGAAAGCTTGGTTGGTTATTTGCCACGCTATTACGTGGGTCAGGAAGCGTTTGCCGCTCCAGAGAGCAAACACAACGTTATCGCCAGGGGCAGTAACTGCGGCAGCACCGAGCGTGAGGCTGCCCGTTCCCTGCACGACTGCTGGCGACGAGGGACGCTGCCACTCCAGGCGCCGATGCAGACAAAATCCCAGGAAACAGCTGGGTGCAGGGAA